>NC_143498.1:51302500-51971666 GCF_051622355.1 Phaseolus vulgaris
TCTTGGCCTTCAAGTCTTTCAACTTCTGGTCTGCAAGTGATTTTTGCTGTGCTTCAGTAAGCACTACTCCTTCTGTTGCAGCAGGGACTCCAGTCTCCACCAAACTCCAGTACTCCTTTGAGCGAAGAAAATTTTCCATAAGCATGGACCAATGATCGTAATGGCCATCAAACTTAGGAATTGCAGGTTGAACGAAGTTATTTTCAGTTGCCATACTTTGAGTCTCTCTCTTCTCACTCTTTTCTCTTCTTAAGAAAAAGCTGTTTCTTTTCTCTCAAAATCAGGCCCTGTGATAGGGCTCTGATACCAGATTGTTGTAACCACTAAGCACAAATTACGTTACAGAAATATCTGAACAAACAATCTTATTATAATTTGAAATATGTTGTTGGCTTATATAAGCCTTACAATGAGATAAAATAGGAAACAAACAGCCCACGTTTTACTAGTCCTAATGACGTGGTAAATGGCTAAGGAAATAGTCAGACTCTACCTACATGTCCTAAATAATAGGATTTATTAACTTCCACTATAACTCCAACAGTTCATACATGTTTTTTTTATGTATTCGTGATTATTTTGTTGGAAAGATGAGAACGAGTTCTCTGTAGATACAAAATAAATATTGTAAAAACAATAAATAAACAAAGAAAATAAAGCAAAATAGAATAATATGAGAATTTTTAACTTGAAATCTTCTCATCTTAAGAAGTAAAACTTAGATAATCAAATTCAGAAAATTTTTCTAACTCTACGAGGATAACACCAAAATCTCATCCAATAAGGATGAAATATCATGTCTTTCTAACATGTAAGTATTCTCATCTCACACTAAGGAGAGATTTATATTATCTCATTTACTCTTTATGTTGTTCTTCTCCTTTGCTTACATTTCTCTTCCTCACAAGTTCCTTTCATACAGAGAATAAGAAGAAATTTTTTTCATAAAAAGATAATGGATAATTAATACTTATTACATTTTCAAGATACCTTGAAAATACTATCTTCAACTTTCTAAGTTGAACTTCATAATCTTCAAGAAGATATAATTTCAAGACTTTTGAATGACCATCATTGAATATACTCAATAAATCAATTACCAATATTTATTGGTCATGGTCTCCCATTAAATTAAGGGATCCCCAACAATTGTCCCCATTCCCAACTTAATTAAGGGGTATCAATAATTTAGTTTCCTTACAACAATGAGTGAACTTCTTATTTAACGAAATTTGCTTTGATCAACATGTCAGACCAATTCTCATGAGAAATAACTCATTCTCTCTTGTATACCAAACTCTAAGTAAAACTTAAAAAATTATCGGTGTCATTTTTTTTTATTTTGTTTTATTTTCTATTATTTACTTATTGTTTCACAAATATCTATTTTGTATCAAAGAAGAAAAATTAGTTCTGATTTTTTTTTAAAATAAAATAAAATATATATATATATATATATATATATATATATATATATATATTTAATCGATAGTTCAGCGATCACACAATAGCATTATCCATATTAATACCATTTAATCGTGTAGCTAATAGGAGTGAACTCATAAGATGTGATATATAATCAATCCTACATTTTGCACACCACAAAATCTGACTTAAGAAATCAATGAAAAAAAGGGGCTTATCTCCATTCTTTGGTGTATAGAAGATATGTGTATTAATTGGTTTGATCCATTCACAACCCTAACTATTTAGTGGGACCAAACTAACCAGCTGTTCACAACTGTATCTCATTTTCTATTCTTCTTTCTTTATTTTTTAATTAAGTACTCTTCATACATTGCATAAAAAAAATAAAAAATATAAAGTAGCAATAAAACAGTTATAAAATAATTACAACTGAAAAATTAAAATGTTTATATAAAATCAAATTTATTTAATAGATATTATTTGAAAAAAGAGACATTTCAATTAAGGTTGTGACATTTCAATGGTGGTGGGGCTCGCTTCTCCTCTTATCCCTTCCAAACTCTTGTTTCCATTCTCAGACGCTACGGAACGCAAGTATTAACTTAAAAAAAAGTGTTTATCTCTCATATTTGTTCTTATTTTTTCTATACAAAATAATATCAAATTATTTGACAGAGACACAGAAATTAAAGAGACTCTTCTGTAATGGATATAGGGATAAGTATTAAACGATGTGTGATTATTCTGGATAAACATCAAAATAATTATATTTTTTTATTCATATTATATATTTTTTCCTCTTTTTTTTTCTTATTTCTGTTTTCTCCCTCAAATTAAACACAACCCCAACAAAAAAAATATCATTTATTATAGAAAATACCTTTAACTGACGTTGATGAACACTATAATGAGTCACTCTAACTCTGACTAATTTATGACGTGGCCAATCCAAGATAAAACCAATATTTGATCATGAATATAATCACTTAATCTAAATCTTGTTGTTGTGTTTTTTTTATAAGCACAATATACGATATGGAGTTACTTCATGAATAAATACATGCATTTGAATTATTTTTTATAATTTATTTTAATTTTGATCTTTATATTTTTAGAAATTTAACTTTTGACTACCCATAGATCGTAATTTTTTTTTATTTCTATCGTCAAAAGTACCAATATTTGTGTCCTATATATATGTATACAGAGTACAATACCATCTAAAACAAATGTGTTTGGTTTGCATGAATTACAACCTATACACGTATTGGCATTATAGGCACGTATAAATCAATGCATTTTTTTCCCTATATGTATTTCTTTGAAGCATAAAATAAAATGCAAAATTTTAAAGTGCTAAATCATACTCAAAGCTTTTAAATAATGACATGTACCTAATTATTTAAAACTGTTTCAATGCATATCTGGAATAGTGTAACCCTTCTTCTCTTGTGATTGTTCTTGTCTGTGTCTCTTTATAACTATATAAAGCCCTAAGAATATGCCATTTCCCACAAACTCTTCATCTTTCTCCTTTCAATAAATCTTTTGCTCTGCCCTCCTACTTAGTCTCTCTTTCTCTTTGGTGACACCCTGTTTGGTTAGTTATTTTTAATATTCATCAATTTTTTTTGCTACTATAACCACCAGTTTCTTTCCTAAATAATCTTTCAAACTAATTAAATTATGTAAGTAGTTTTCAAAGTATTGAATTCATTAATTTAGCTTTTATGTCAATGTATTCTGCTAATATTTAATAACTTAATTTGAATTTTTTAATACTTTGAGAACTATTTAGTATGGTTTTCAGTATTTGAAAATTTGCTCAGTTTATTTATTTATTTTAGTGATAGTTACGAGAAAATAATACTTTTAAAACGGAATTGATGATTTATTACACTCTTAGTTTTATGATGTGGAATTCACAGTCACTGTTTTAATTATTTTAATGTTACGTCTTTATAACTAATTCTGCATGAAAGAGAAGTTTATTTTATAAAATAAGTAGAGAGGAGATAAAATATGTTGTTGACTCTGTTATATTTGAAAGCTATAGCAGATCAAACAAAAAAAAAAAAACTAAATTTTATCTGGACTTGAGTCAAAGTTTCAATAAAAAGCGTTTTTAGGGTTTTATTATGGGATTTTCTAAGTAAGATTCAAACCATCAAAAAGTTAAATTTAGACTTAAAAGTCTAAAATTTAAGTTTTATATTTCTTGAACTGTTGGGGTTTGTCACCTTTAAACAGTGTGATAGAGAAAGAGAGGAGAAAAATGTGTAGAACTTTATTGCATAAAAAATATTATTTTTTTACTTAGCTGATTTAAAAACCATTATCATAAATATGGTATAGTATACTTATGTTAAATAGTGTATATATATAGAAGATGCCATAGTGATATATTTTATTCTCATCTCAGGAAGCGAGAAAATGGGTTGGCATGGATGTCTCAAAAGTATGGTCTTGATGGTTGCTTTTATGGTGGCCATGGTGGTTGTTCAACATGTGAAGTGCGAGGAAGGTGGTGATCATGTTCATGACTCAGCACGCAAATTAGTTCAGAGTGGTGGCTTCGTTCGACGAAGTGGCACCAACTTTGTTCTGAACAACAAGCGTTTCTACTTCAACGGATTCAACGCTTACTGGTTAATGTTTATGGCATCTGATCCATCCACAAGGCCCAAGGTCGCTTCCATTTTGCAAGAAGCTTCCAGCCATGGCTTAACTGTTGCTAGAACTTGGGCTTTCAATGATGGAGCTTACAGAGCCCTTCAGGTTTCTCCTGGTTCCTACGACGAGAAAGTATTCCGGGTCAGTGTATATATATTAATTGAATCCATCTTCCATTAATCTTTTTAATGCAATCTCAGATGTGATTTTCTGCAGAACTAGTTCTCATTTTTTCTGCTAGAAATCTTAATGAAAGATTAAAGAAACTTTGTATTTCATCCTTCTAATCTTACTCTTAAACTAAGTTATGTGGGTTTTTGGATAACTAGTTCTGATTTTCCCATCATTTTCTTCCTACATAACATGGCAAGAAATTAATTATATATCCCATGGTGATGAAGTAGTGCATGCGTGTTGCGTAGGGTTTGGACTTTGTGATATCAGAAGCAGGAAAAAATGGGGTACGGTTGATACTGAGCTTGGTGAACAACTGGAAAGATTTTGGTGGGAAAAATCAGTATGTGGAATGGGTAAAGAAGGAGCATGGCGAGTACGTGAACAGTGAAGATGATTTCTTTACGCATCCTGTAGCCAAGCAACACTTCAAAAACCATATCAAGGTAACTATATCCAACCATGCATGCACCACTATAGCCACAACAACTATAGTAGTGGTGGGCCACCTAATTGTTTGCGTCTAGTTTCTCCCATTGCAAGCATAATTAGCTTTTCTATAAATGTAAACATCACCTCACTGTCAAACATTATTACCAAATGACACGTTTAATGCTTTTTCATCCAAAGACTAATCAATCTCAGAGATTAATTAGTTTTCAGCTTTTTTATGCATTTAAAAAATAATTATCACCCCACTTACCATCATAATGTTCATTAAGCAATTCAAATTTAGCTAATTAATACTTTGTGGTTTACAAAATATGCAGGCTGTGCTGACAAGAAAAAACGCAGTAAGTGGGGTGGCATATAAGGACGATCCTGCCATATTTGCATGGGAACTTATGAATGAACCCCGTTGCCAACAAGCCAACTCTGGAAAAGTTATTCAGGTCCTTTCTCAGTTGCTCTCATGCTAATAGTAGTTTAGATATTACCAAACATCATAGTATATGCATAATAACTGGCCACACACGTAACACACATATGTGATTCCTTTTGTTTGGCTTTCTTTCTTGACATTTATTTGACAGCATTGTTGTCATGTTATTCCTTTCCTTGAATTCAAGATTCCCAAATGAAATAGGCCACAGATTTTGGAAGGGCCAAACTCAATATTATCGCTGTGATGTGGACACTGATTAATTAATTGTCAGGAAATATAAAAATAATTAAACTTGGTCGTTAATTATGCAAATATAGATATAGATAATTATTCTATATGCAGATGAGAATATTAATATATGTATCTTGTGCATTTGCAGGAATGGGTGATTGAGATGGCTGCATACGTCAAATCCATCGATAGTAATCATTTGCTTGAAATAGGACTGGAAGGGTTCTATGGTGAAGGAAAAAAACAATTAAATCCTGGGTATCAACTTATTGGCACTGATTTCATTTCTAACAACCTAGTTCACCAAGTCGATTTTGCTACCATGCATCTCTACCCTGAACAATGGTACGCACGACATATAATAGTAATAATTATGTGCACATATATTTTCACTGATAAAATGATATTAAGAAGAAAAGTAATAAATGCAGGCTGCCAGGTTCAAATGAAGCTGCTCAGGTTGCATTTGTTGACAAGTGGCTACAGACACACATTGAGGATGCGAAAAATGTTCTGGGGAAACCTGTTGTTGTTGGTGAGTTTGGGAAGTCTTGTAGGTCATACAGTGTGGCTGAAAGGGACAGTTACTTGAGCAAAATGTATAATGCCATATACAGTAGTGCTAGCAGTGGGGGACCCTGTGCTGGAGGGCTTTTTTGGCAGCTCATGGCTCAAGGAATGGATAATTTCTATGATGGTTATGAAGTTGTCTTCCAGACAAGTCCTTCAACTACCAGAATTATTGATCAACAATCCCACAAAATGTCAAGTATTGCTTAGTACACAACCATTAAATTCCACTACTACCTCACATCTATATGTTACAACACATATATTCCTCTTACTGTGTTCCTAGGAAAATACCATGTGGTGTGAACAAATTAAGCGAGTGAAAGAGTTACATATATGGTCCAATGATATATCAGGGACAAGTTTGTAGGCACTTGTTCCTTATTATATACGAAAAATAAATGTTCATATCTTAGTGATTGTTCGTACAGCACTCATACTTTTGAATCACGTTACACTGTAGTTCCTTCATGTTTGCACAATAACGTAAGTGCTTTTCTATTTTCAATATTTCTGTGGTGGATATGTATATCTTTATTGACATGTCTCATCAATTCATTTTTAATTGACATGTCTTACTGCATGGGAATACAAATTAGTTTTCTTAAAATAAATGCTAATCAATTCTATCAAAATTGAAAACTCAAACGGACCCTTTATATTAATGAATGAGGTAGCTAAACTGAGTTTTGTGACTAATTAATTCAATACATGATTTGGCAAAAAAAACAAAATAAAGCGGTTGCGTGATGATAGAGAACACTGCATTATTATTATTACTAGCACAAATATGCAAAGGGGGAATAATTATGGGCTGGAAATAAACGGGAGATGGAGCGTGAATCCAGAAGAAATTATTGACTGTGTCTGATGTTATTTACTGAAAAGTTTTCTGGAGGAAGATGATGCTGTTAAGGACTGTGATGGCTCCAAAAGAATGGATTAAACCTTCATTCTATAAAAGGTGTTGGAGTATTTATTATAAAGGATGATGGTGTTGAATTTAGCATGATTTTTATGTAAAAGAGAATAATGGTGAAAGGGACAGAAAAATGCATCCTTTGTGTTACTGATTTTAATGGTAGATTACAAGTTAATTGAAAGTTTCTAATACTAATGAAAAATGTGTTTTTGTGGTAACGGAAGAAAGTGGATAAGAGCATATGTACAGTGTGCTTTCGGTTAATGGAAGTCTTCAAAATTTAAGCCGGAGAAAAGCATATGGCTACAACATGATCCGTTAAAAAGCTTTTCAGTTTTTCACAAGTTGATTGAAAAAGAAAAGGAGAGTGAAAATTGAGATAACATCATTCTCTGTTTTGTGATGCTACTGTACAAAATAATAAAGCAATTAAATTTAGAAATGTTTGTTGTTTTGTATTAGTATTGGGCTTCAAGGTTAACAATAGTAGAAGTCAGTTCATAAAGGATTAATACTGATGCATGCAGCTTCTAGGTTGATTGTTTGAATTGCAAGATTGCAGGGTACCATAGTGATTTACTGATGTTAATCTATCTATAAAGCTTCAAAAAAGAAAAATTGTAGCTAATAGAAAAAAAGGTAGAAAAGGGTCTTTATATGTGGGAAAGTTGGGGGGAGATTTGCTAAAATAAGAATAAAGAGGTTTATGGAGAAAAGGGAGGTGGCGTGTTATTTAAGAGTAAAGAATCAAATTGTGTTTACTGGAAGATACTAGTATGAAAGCATTGGAACGTTTGTAGTGGACAAGCAAGATATTTTAGGAAGTTGTTAGCATGGTTGAAAGAGATTATGAAGCTTGGTAGAGCAGAGTGGTGGCAAGGAAGATTTTCAAAAAGGTGGAAATTGGTAAAAATACGCATTTTTGTCATCTCTTTATAAGATTTGGACCATAGTGCTATCTACTTGAACAATTGTCTATAATTCCTTCCTCGTTCTATTTTTTTCATTTTTTTGAACTTACTTTCTGGTACACGATCGAGAATTAATCTACAAAAAGATTTTTTTTATGATCAAGTAAGTACTCTATATAAGAAAGAATGATAAATTGATAAAAACGTATCTTACTCTTATGTAACAATACTTATTTACAGTATTAATAGTGGACTATTTTGTTTGTAAACCGTATTTGATACGTATTTTTAATAAACTATTACCTAATTTATCGCATATCATTTTATTTCGATTATTGATACCGAATGATGTGTATCTCACTCGACTCCACTCTTTTAAAATATTGTTATTTTCACAATCCTAAAATGAAAGTCACCAATTTACATGTAAACTGTACTGTAACACAAATTAATTAATTTTAAAATTGTTTCATTTGAGCCTTTCTTTCTTTGTCTCCAATTATAAAGGTTATCAGCATATAAAGAGTCTTTCTTTTAAAATAAAAGTAATATTCAATCTTGCAAATAATCTCAACTAATCTTTAACCTTTTTCGGCTTATATCAGCCATACAAATAAAGGTATCAAAAGAATTTGATTGCTGCACAATTTTGTTGGCTGTTGTGTTGAATGAGCCAAGAAAAATGTTGAGTGAAGTGAAATGAATGAGTAGTTTGTTTGATTCCCATGATTGAAGATGAAGATTCAAAAATTGATGCTTGAGCTAGCCCTTATTTCCAGGACTGTAGAATTTATTCTGAGTGAAAAATTGAAGTGATGGTGAAATTTGCGAGGAGCTGGGAGTGAGAATGGTGATTAAATGATTGTAGCATTGGGTATTTCAGAGTCTTTTAACACCACAACGATTCCTGATCGAATATAAAACCCCTCTGATCCTCTGTCTGCTTCCTGCACATTCTGCATCCCAACTACAATTGTCACTTAATATTCTAATCAAAATAATAATATCCTTTAGCTACATCGCTCTAATAGTAACTTGATTTATCCTTTCTTTAAAAACATATATTTTGAAATAAGACGTTTAAATGAGACAAAGATTTATTCTTCAATAATTTATAGGTAAACTAGATTAATATTTTAAATATAAATATATAATTAATATTTATAGTATTAATAAAAACGTATCTATGTTTACATAAATAGATGACTTATTAAACCTAATATTTTTTTTAAAATAACCTAAAACCTGACTTATTCTCACCCTTTAGAAGATAAAGTTAATTTTTTAACACTTTTATTATCAAATTTATAATTTTATCATTTTTTACTTTATCCTTCAATAACCCTAATCAACGAACAAATTGCTAGTGAATTGTGAATTGCACAAACAGAAAAAAAAAATGCATTTAGAAAGATAGTTCAGATTAAAATAAATTAAAGTGTAACACGTATTAATTTATCAAGAAAGAGAATGTGGTTTTTTGAAATAGATAATTTAACCATTCATAAAAAAGGGTGTTTCTTTTTATCGATAATCCCTCTCTTTTATGATGATTTACATAGTACTAAATACAAGTTCTGCTACCAACAAAGTATATTAATCATTATTTTTTTAGAAAAGAATACTCTTAGTAATTTTTTTAGAACTATTCTTAATGATTCGTTAAACTATTGTATATTAGTTGCAACAAACATCTCATTCACCAATTGAAGAAATCATTTGCCCCCAATAAAACATCAAGAATGAAAATAAATAATTTCCAAAAGTAGAGAACTTTGACAACTAAGTTATTACTTACGTCTTTGTTTGCAATAATTACACTGTTTCCAATTCTTGCGTTTTTGTCAATTATACAATTCCTGCATATAAGATTTGTACAAGAGTTATACAGATGTAACAAGGATAAAACAAGAGAGATGGAAACAGTTGTAAAACTCCACATAGATATATCATATAAATCTTCTTACTACATTTCTACTGTAGAACAATGATTGTGGTAGCAATTAGGTTGAGGTCAAGTTAAACTTGTTTCAGAACTTGGACTTCTCCAAATCGATTCCAACATAAAGGGAGAAAGTAAATTGGTTGTTATTGTTCAAAGTTTTCATCATTTTGTTTATGTGCAAGCACGTGTATTGAAGGCATGTCAATGTAATGATTAGTACAAGTCAAGAGCATGCAAATTCTTTCATGTAGTATGCTGTATAATGTGAAAATACTTCAGAGCATTTTCAGGATTCTTACACAATTTTTGTATTTTTCCCAATGCCTATTGGAACATTTCCTGCTGCTAAAAGAGAAGCAATTTCAGCTTCTGTTTGGTAATAATCAGCACCCATAATCATGGTATCCTGAAAAGTGTTTGTAAGTGTGATTCATATGGTTTCATGTCAGGCTAAGAGAAATTGAACAGGAAATAGTGATTCATTCCCATATTTTTGATAAAAAATAAAGGCAGTGAAATATGATGAGAACTTGGGAAAGATAAAGCCTTGCTCCTGATAAAGAATATGTTACAATGATCTTCATCCAAAAGAAAAGGAAGGTTACCTTTATCTGCACTCCAGAATCAAGCCGTGATCGAATTCCCACAATGGAATGTTCAACTGTGCACTCTTTCAAAAAGCAACCATCTGAAATCAAAGAGTTAATTACCTACAATTGAAGTTATTGCACAATCTCATTAGTTTTTGTCAGAATCACGTAATTCAAGTATATGGACTGAATTTAATAGTTTTACCTCACACTTCTCCATTTTAGTTGGTGGTAGGAACCGAGGACAAGTAAAAATAGGCTTGGACTGGTCATAAAACTGAAACTTGGGCGGCTTCAACATGGAAGAACAATAAATTGCAGCTTGTGTAAACTCAGTGGATTTGGTTTTCTGATTGAGACCTATAACTTAAATACTAACAAACCTACCTGGTCCATAAGAGCCAAATTCGCATCAAAGAAAGATTTTATAGTCCCAATATCTTCCCAATAACCATTGAAAAGACAAGCCTGTGATAAAATCCATGGGCCATCCTTGATTATTATGCATTCATCAAAAACTAGATTGATAGAATATTTGGCAAAATTCTTCAGCTAAAACAATTTTTATAACTTTAGTAGTTTTTACATTGAGCAACTACCTGGACATTAAAATCTCTTGCAGCCAAGGGAATGACCTCAGATCCAAAATCATTTGCATTAGGATAACAGCCCCTGCTAATTTGTCATAAAGAAAGAATGAAAACCATAATAATAGATTATTCATAGTAAGTTTTTCTTGCATAGAGTCTAATGTAATTGTTGGATCAGGTAAAATCTAGGTAACTGGGTAGTGGAAGTAAAATAATTTAGCAGCTAATTTAAGGAGGGAAAGGTTGGACTGCCTCTTCGACTTGGTTATTACCTCTGGACTTTGGAACATCCGATTTTCTCTTATCTTATTTACAATCTCTATATGTTCAATGCCATAATATGACAAAATCAGGTTGTTGAAGCTTGTATTCACTTTGGACACAGAATCTCTCATGTTACAAGGGTTTTTCACCCCGTATCAGATGCCAGATAAAACAGATTTATTGAACTTCATATATATGATCAACATCAAAGCATTTTTTGCATATCTGTGTTCTAATGCAAAATGGGCACATAACCTCCAATAATTATTGCACGAGGGAAGCAACGCAGTTACTTCAATACCTTCATAGAATCTCCTAACCGTACAAAACTGATAGTTCTACTAAAAATTCTGTAAGCTTTTTTTTTCCTCTATCAGATGCCAGATAAAACAGATTTATTGAACTTCATATATATGGTCAACATCAGAGCATTTTCTTTATATTTGTGTTCTAATGCAAAATAGAGCATATCACCTCCAATAATTATTGCACAATGGAAGGAACACAATTACTTCACTACCTTCATAGAATCACCTCCCCGTACAAAACTGATAGTTCTACTAAAAATGGGGTAACAAGAACCAACAGGGAAATTTTATTACCTGAGAACTTTTAGCAGAACATCTATTTTAAACACATATATACCCATTGATGCGATGTACGGAAATTTCCTTGCTTCTTGAGCTGATAGTCCGAAAATACTCGTATCTACATGCTATGAAAACAAGTACTTTAATCAGAGACAGGTGATATTGACAACTGCAGTAGATTATTACTCAATCTTTTAAGAGGAGATTGGAAAAGTAACAACCATAGATCTTAACAATTCGCCCTTGGGTTTTTCTAAGAACTGACATATCCGTCCTCTTTCATCAACCTTCACTAATCCAAAATCAGAGGCCCGACTACCAAAGGAAAAGAAGAAAATATAAATATTTCAGAAACCAATATTGTACAATGGAATAGAGCAAGCTTTACATAGAATACCTGCCATCCACTGGGAGACAAGATACTGATATATCAGCACAAGAATTAATGTGCTTCTGCAAGTGTTGAGATCAGTTGTCATGCGAAATATCCACAGAAAGTGAATTAGGAAAAAACATCAAATTAACAGCTAATACCAACCTGCACAATGTCCATGTAATCCATTCGATAGAGCTGATCACCACACAATATCAGAATGTTCTCTATATTTTTATGATCAGCGTCCTATTCAAGTACCACAGACTCAATAAGTTTTTGTAAATGTAAGATAGGCATAATCCTTAAACACTTGCATTTGTGGTAATCCTACGTCTGTGAACAAACGGCCTATTCTGCAAAATCTACAATTTTATGAACAGGAAAAAGATTTATACAATACCTCAAACAACCAAAGGAATTGTCTTACAGCATCAGCTGTACCCTGAAACCAGTTTTTTCCTGATTCACCAGGTGTTTGAGTTGCAGCCAATACCTATATCATAACAAACTTCTAGTAAAGAAAATGGTTCATGGGCAGTGTAATAAGATTTTACGTTGTCATTTGACAAATTGCCATGAATAGTAAATTGACTTTTACACAACCTACCTTACAATCATGACTACTATAATTTCAGATATATTGACAATGTAAGAGTACATAGAAATTAACTTCTTTGTAGATTTTGTATACCATGTCAATAAGTGTCTAGCCTGAGACATAACTAAAAAGGAAGGTAAAGCATAGTAATACCAATAGTAAATTAATAATACAAGACTGAGTACCTCAACGAAACCACCTCCAAAGTTTATGCAACCTCCCAAATTATATGTTCGAGCAATATGTCGGTTGAGGGACTGAGAGTTAAATTGTGTGAGGACGTAAATTTTGTTAATTCCACTGTTAATGCAATTACTCATCGGTATGTCCACCAATCTATAGCATCCTCCAAATGGTACCTGAGCATCACATGAAATGAAGAACACACACAGATGAATGAATTTAAGCCTAGGCCAGGAATAAAATAAAGAAAAATCAACACAGAGTAGTGAAATTAATCACTTACTGCAGGTTTAGCCCTTCTTTGAGTAAGGGGGAATAGACGAGTTCCAGCTCCTCCGCCTAATATGATCGATGCAACAGTCTTGGGGTTGGCTTCTCTTCCTGTAAGTATTGGTGATTGAAGGGCCTGAAATGCAATATTATCTACGTAAATTAATGTACACTTTCTCGTATGCTGGTTAAAACAAATAAAGAAAATTACACTCACAGGTTTTGACAAAATTCCCTCACTACCGTTCTCTGTTTTTATTTTCACGTTAGCACATGCCTCTTGATTTCTTGTGTAGTTATATAGATCAAGGGAGGTCAAAGTGATGTAAAAAAAAGAAGGGGTATTTAAATTCTACTAAATTTTAAGAGACGTGAGTGTAATTTGTCCAAAAGTGTATAATTTAATTATGGTTGTTCTCCATCACTAAGAAAAATACTTTTTTGTACTAAAGAAACCAGGTGAAAACCAAGAATAATCAGTGATCAAGTTCAAAGTCAAGATCAGGATAAACAAGTCCAAGGATTTTAATGGAGCAGAATGGTTCATGGAAACATTAAGTATATCATAAAATTAACACAAACGAAGAGACTGCTCACTAAGAAAAATGAAAGTTAACTTACCATAAAATCATTTGCAACATCTGCAAGAGTGGACATAGCCAAAAATCTTCTGGTTGTTTTTCTGCGTGTAACAACACTAAAGAATTTTCCTGAAGGAAAACCAGATACTACATTCTTTGATTGAAGCAAGTTCACTCTGCTACAAGAGAATGAGGAAGACAAATTCTTGTCATGGTGGAAGGCTGGTTTCTTTGTACCCAGGGGCATGGACAGTCCTTGTAGCTCACTTGCCACCATCATTTCTAAATTCAGTAAATTGCTAAACACTAAAACAACCGTCTTGTTTGATTCTTCCCACAAGCGATTGATTCAAAATCAGATAATTATTTAAAGCCGAAGTTTAATAGCACCAAGAATTAATTCAGCTAGATTACCTAAAGTCTAAAATATAGAGAATTGTTTTTTGAATAAATGTGTATAAATGGAAATAGAAATGTACGAAAACATAAGAGAACTTTTTCCCCCCAGTACCTAATAATCTATTAACGGGAAGGAGTATAAATGGAAATAGAGATGTGACAAGACCCTTCTGTTTAAGCAATGTACAAGAGAAGAGGAAAAGGGGGGGAATTAAAGCAGCAGCATATATGTCCTGTTTGGGTATCATGTTGTTTGATGAAATATCTAAAAGAATTAAAGCAAGATGGGTTTTCCTCGAGGTAGAGCAAGGAATGGCTTATTAGTTAACAGCTTCAAACCAACATGTAAACCGACCAACCTTTTTTTTTCTTTTTCATTTGGATCAGAAAATCTCTTGCACAACACAAACCGAGCTATAAGTTTCTAAAGATTCTCAAGCAGGCTTATACCACACTAAAAGCTAAAATCGCATCCTTATTCCCAAATGCACGCTGGTTTTGTCAGATCATGTACGCTGTTTCCCTCCTCTTTTGAGGTTTAGGTCTAATAAATCTTACCGTTAATTAAGGTGGATGCTTTTGGAATCTACCAAACAGCAATTTACGGCTCTCTTTTATAATCATCGTCGTAGTATTATATTAATAACGTGTTCTCTGCCAAGAATCCTATTTCTCACTAGCTTGATAAAGGTTACAACAAGGCGCATTGCACTGATGAAAACAGGTTATTAAGACAAAAATAAAAATAACAAAATATAATGTCCATGCTGCGTCTTTCTAATTGGCTCGCGAAGCAAAGCGAGCTGCCAGAGATCAGAAGCATAGAAAAATTGAGCCAAAAGACCCATGTGCAAATACTTGCTTTCATAATTCGGTCTACAAAAGAGTAAACATGGTTAGCAGGACATTACGTAATACGTGATCTAAAAAATACTACTATATTGCATGTCAATTCTCTGATATATGCTTTGTTATGAAAATATACTTTTACATTCATCGCATATTTTTTTAATATCTTCTTTTGTTTTCAAAGAAAACTTTTCCAAAAACAAGAAAAATCACAAAATGACGCTCATCTTTTTCAGAGAAGAGACTTCTTTTCCTTTCTTGGAAGCAAAAACGACGATTATCTTATTTTGTAACCTAACATTTCCACCTACCCTCGACCATGGCAACGAAATTCTGCCTTCTCCATTCTACAAGTATAAATGGTTGTGTCTGAGTGAATTAGCAGGGCGCATGATGAGAGAGAATGTGGTAAGGATCAAGCCGTTAGATGTTACATATACTTTAAGACTATTCCACCATGAGATTGAAGTTACCCTCACTAGAATTTCTACACACCTATACTCTAACTGTGACCTCCCTCATACTCATGAGATGACGAGAGCATAATGTGCAAGTTCAAGCATCTTCCTTTCCCAATAAAAGGCTTCACAGAAATTTAAATAAAAGGCTCAAGTTAAAATGAACTTCATTTATTGTGCGTCTAGCTCCATTTTAGAAAAGCACTTCCCGTCTAAAACTCTAAAAGAAGTAAAGAATATGAAAGCTGGTTATTATTGATTCAACCTGACGCACATAATGAAAGAACCAGACACACTGATATACAAGCACAGACAATTGAGAATCAATGGGGAAGAACACGGGATAAACAGCAAATAATTCTGATGAACTATGTTAAGCCAAGAGAGAATTAACTTCTTCGATAAAGGAAGATAAAATACAAAAATACAATTGAATTTGAGTGAAATAACTAAATTCTTAAGGACATTAAATCTTGGGCTCACAGAGAAATAGGGAAGTCTCCTCCCTCACACTAGAATTATGTCTTTCCCAATCCTATTGAAGCCCTACTTTTCATTCCTTTACAAACCCTCCCAAAACAACATGACATAGAAATACAATTTTTGGAAGAGTTACTATAACATTCCTCAACAGTGTAACCTACTGTCCTACAGGTCTCAAATGACACTTCTGTTCACCAATATTCGTGCCTTGTGTCAAAGCCAGCCTCTCGTAACATACAAAGCTAGACAAAATGAGTGCAGGATGCTTCTCTGCCTGAGATGGCAGTTCACAAAGTAGCATGCGTGCATAGTATACTACATTTGGAGGCTTTGTAGCAAAAATACGATATTATGCAGCATGAAGAGAGGTTACAGGGTGGCTCAAACTGTCACTGTAACAGAAAACGCCCACAGAACAGTAACAACGTGATTATAAGCATCGCCATGTTATTTGTCAATTCTTAGATTGTTACATAGATGACCAAGCTCTGGTCTTGCGTCCATCCATGCTGCAAATTTCATATTGGCAGGAGAAGTGCAGTAGAGATAAGATCTGAAAGTGATAAGGAAAAAATATCGCCTGCAGATGGTGGGGAAAACAGAAATGGTTACACAACAAAACGGAACGTCATATCCAACATATATATAAAGATCAACTCTCACTAAAAAACAATTGTACATGGTTAATAACTTTTTATGGGATGAATACCTTACAAAATTCAATATTATGTACTAATTATCCTCTCTTTTTTTCCTTTCAATTGGATGCGAGGATTAGATCTTAAATTGACAATGCATGTGTGAAAAGAAATGTAACTAAATGTCAATCTTACACCAATGAGTAACTTCTTATAAGATAAAATTCTTTTCACAGCAATAATATAATTTTTCACTAAATTAACATAGAAATTACTTTTCAAAGAAATTAAATTATTGATTAACTAATAGTGTTTTAAAATTATATACTTGGCAACAATTCTAGAATTGGATTGATCAAAATCATATACTTAACTACATAAGCACATCCATGAGCAGGGTATGATGCACTCTCCACATGTTTAAGAGAAAATATATGAATACGATTCCTATAAAATATAGAAAGGACATTCCTATGGGTGAAACAAGTAAATGTACCTCAGAGCCTTGATACCCATGTCCATAAGATAAGCTCGCTCCTCATCATCATCATCAGTGAACTTCTCAAATTTTCTATTGTAATAAAGAATATCTTCTCGTACATGCCCTGCACCTGCACATCTATTGATAAAATAGAAAAGTCAGTATCTTCAATGAAAACCCCATAACTAAAGATCAAATTTCCCCAATGGTTAAATGGTGCAAAAGCTATTCAAGACTCGCAATATTCAAACATAATATATTTGCAAAAGTAGCCCTCCTCTCACCCGAGAATATGCATTTGTAAATAAAAAAGAAACATAATTTATTCACTTTGATGTTGAACACTCTTAAAAGTAACAACATATGGTTTGTAAACTAATAAAAAAAATTCCTAATAACCTTTCAATGACAAGGTCAACGTCTGCTTTGCTTTGGGGACCATGTATGAGGACCCTTGTAAGGTTCAAAATATCACTGTAGTCACCCATACTAAGTGCCGTTTCATTGGAAGCCCGAGAAGGTAAGTTCTCTTCAGTCACTGCGTGTATATGCGAGCCAAGTAATGGTTGTGAGAGTTTGGATCCAGCATCAAGTCGGATACAGATTATGGCCATTGCATATGCGACACCGCCAAAACCTGTGTGTGATACAAAAAGATAACTACCTGCAGAGCTACAGCAAAGCAAGATTTTAGAAGTACATCTATATTGAAACAAAAAATGCCTCAAAGATTACTGCAGTGAGTGGGATTACAGCATCTAGACAATGTGGATACAGACACACAGGGAATAAATGAAGACCACTGGGCAGGAATCAAAATGATGAGCAGTTAACATGTATTGATTAGCCAGAGAGATTTGTACAGACATTTGCTAGGTATTAAACATGTGCCTTGTATGGGACTATTACCCATGTTTATTTAATAGTAATGTAGTATGTATCTCTTACGTTTTTAATTTAAAAACTAAGAAAAAAGTTTGTTTGTTCAGTTTATTTCAAAGATGTAAGGAGTCAACTTTAACAGAGGAATAAAGTGCAATAAGCCAAACTGTAACGAAGAACCTCATGACTGCATCTAAGTAAAGCTGTCAAAGTGGGCCAAAACCTAGTCCACCATGGATTCGAGCCAGGTTAGACTAAAAAAAATTGCAAATTTGGTACGGGCCGAAATTGAACCCCGGCCCATTAAGAACCCGGCTTACCAACCTATGATAAAAAAAAGTTAGAAAATGAAGACCCTGAGACAGTCCAACAACAGCCCAACACAATTAAAAAAATGGGGTGGGAAAAATATACATTGTCCACGGGCAGGTTCCCATTCTCTCCAGCTCTCCTTCTCCCTCATTTCTTTTCTCATAATCAAAATCTCACAATTCATGGGTTCTTTAGATATTTAGAATTATCATTTACAAATGTTATTATATATATATATATATATTAACATATGCCATGGTCATTATATACATATTAATATGATATTTTTTGTCATGGTTATTCCAGTAATTTGGAATTTTTTTCCAGTTTTCATATCATAAAAATGTAGATTGAAGAAATAAAAGCAAAACTTTTTAGTCACAAATTTTCTTTTAAATTAAGTAGTTGGCCCGTTTAACCCACCAACCCATGGTGGACCATGCCGAGCTTGTCCCTATGAAGCTCCCTGACAAGTACGTCAGACTGGGTTGGACCGAGTAGTCCATTTTGACAGATCTACATTTCAGAGAAAAAGCATGGCCCCTATATTATTAGCAATCATAGGTTGGTATGATTCTAAGGACATATTTGGTGTGTTGTATATTCTAAGTATACATTATTAACCCCCAAATTATAATTGAAGCAAACAGTACAAGAACGATCATATCACAAAACTTTACAAGACCCATATATGAAGTAGGGGGACACTTACTCATCTTGACAATACTGTATTGCATCAATATCAGATGCCAAAGCATCTCTCTCTCTTGTTAAAGGAATCCTCTGGTAGACAATATCATATCCATCATCTTTCAGAGCAGAATAAACTTCTGCAGGTGTCTTCAGATCATCTGCTCGAATGTTTTCCCAATATCCAACCACACCTGACTGATTTGTCGAGGGGTTATATTCTTCACGGTGTAACAGCATTCGACCACCCGATTGTCTAATCTCAGCTAGTATATCTTCTTTTAGCCGTGCTTCCATGTGTTCCACCTGCATTATAATTACCGTGAGTAGGGCAACACAATGAATGTTATGAAATAAGCCAACTTCCAACAGACAAACTGTAGTAAAGATGACTCACCACAGGACCAGTGATTCCCACGTACTTGAGTGTATTAACTGGTTTGTTTAACTCCCTAAGGACAAAGGGAGTATAATTGATATAAACAACTGCCTCTTCTCTCAGATCAGTCAATACAACCTTTTGAGCAATGACTGAAGGTTTAGGCTTAGCACCCAAATAGTCTAGCATCTCTTTGGCACCAGAGATGGTTGGAGTTGCCATGCAATACACAGGGTATTCATCAACCTGAACAAGTGAAGTATTAGATAATGACATTCTCACAGTCAACCGCATTATACATACATTGATAAAACATAAGATAAAGCTTTCAATAATTACAAAGAAGAAAAACAAGAATTAGAAATAATGAAAAGAAATTCCTTCAAAAACAAAAATAATAAAACAAGCTACTGTAAGCAAATAATGATGTTTCATCATTTGGATTTTTTGCCAGTTCTCACCACCTACATAGGCCACTGGTCATTTTCTTGTATACTATCAGCAGTCCCAACCGACAAACCATGATGTCATAATTGCATAAAAACAACATTTTAAATTAAAATATATGATAAAAGTATATATTTACAATTATTGTAATATGGTCATTATGTGTATGAAAATTGTGAAAAAGAAGCACAACATAAAATGAGTGGAAGAAAAATAAACTTGTAAAGCATCAATTAATGGTAACACAGTGTATTCTACTTGAACAACTAGAAAACAAAATTGATCATTTGTGAAATCTAGGGTTCTGCAAATAAACTCAGACCAAAAAACATGTTAAAGATGCTAATTCTACCTACAATTGGATGATCCTGTAGGTCACCACTGGACGTGTAGCCTTACCCTCTGGCATCACAAATTTGATGAGTTAGTTTCTTTAGTAGTACTTTCATAAATGTACCTTGAAAACATGAGGTGCGCCATGAATTTGTATATGACTGGAAGTTCTCTGACCAGGAAAGAAATACATTTTCAGAATGGAGCCTTTCCCCAAAACAGAACCATTCCTGGCCTTGACAATGGCCTCCATCACAGCATCTCCATGTTGAGACTCGTGTGGCTCTCTCAACTCCTCCTACAATATAATTGACATTCTTGAATAAATCATGCTTCAAATAGGGGAATGTAATATTGCAAATAGAAAAGGTTGAAAAAAATTTACAGGGACAGTAAAAAACCGCCCCGGTCTTAATCTGATGCTCCATTTCATAGCCTGCACCTCTGGCCTTTGATGCAACCAAACCTTAAATGTCATTCTGGATTCTCCTTGTCCACAAAATCCATCAAATGCTTCACTTCCAAGATATGCTGCAAAAGCAATTAGACGAAAGTACCGCTCCAAGTACTCAGCACCACGATTTAATGCCACTCTCCTTACCCTAGGCTCAACATGCTGTTGATTGAATACTTTTCTATACTGCAAGACTGCTTGACGAATATTTTGAAGTGCAGAACATCTATCAATGATAGCATCTAATGCCTCTCTGCATTCAACACCATTATCAAATAATGTTGTTATCTTCCATAAAAGAAGGATGTCATTTATACCAAAAGCACGATTTTGTTTCTCGTCTGTCTTTCTTGACAAATCATTTGAGGTTAATGAAGTGGCATAAGCCCCAGCTTCATCTCCACTTGAAGAACCACAATCTGATTCTTCACAGGTCACATCATCACCCAGTATTTTAATGGGCCTACCATAATCGACTCGAAGTTTCACAAGGCAAGCTATGACTGTACCAGTAGTTGTCCTGCCCCTGCCCATCTGTTATATCAATAACTGCAGTAAGATATGGATAGGGGGAAAAGATAAAAACAAATAGACCAACCTAAAATGAGCAAGGTCGTAAAAAGTACAGCATATAAGATAAAAGATTAAGAAATTACCTGGCAATTGAAAACAAAAGCAGTGTCCTTTGCAGCAGAAGCAATATTAATTGCCAAAGTGTCAAAATCAGAGCTTTTAGGAGCTTTTCCATCAGTGATGGGCACACGGGCATACTTAACAGGGAACCCCTCAGCTTCCAGACTTTTGAAAACTTCAAGTGGGGTTTGAATTACATCAGGGGTAACAAACTCCCAAGCATCAAATATATGCTTATCATCTGTTTCATGAATAACCATTATGGCACCACCATAGTGTTTAGCTTCTCTTAGGATATCTTCTTTTAATCGGGCTTCCATTTTCTCCACTCTTTCACGGTCAATGCCCTGAAAGAACAAATTACAATTTCCTATTCACCAACAATTGGGGACCAATTTCCAAATTAACAAAAAATTCATTGAGGCCTCTAATGGGATTTTAATTTCAACATATTAGATAAGCTTCATTTTATATACACTCCACCATTTGTTGATCACTATATATTAAAACATGAACTGCACCAGAAAAAGTATAGGGGGTGGACCAAATAATTTGAACTGACCTTTAATGGATAAAATAATGTTTGTAAGACATAAACATATTCAACAGCTTAAGATTTTAGAAGAGTTAGTCCTTGACAATATTCATCCAATGGATATGAACTTCGTGGCTTTAATACTTTGTCTCGAGTAATATTATACTTTAGTGTGGAACATATATATATATATCCCTTTGCTACCTTAAAAGACACTACAACTACAACAACAATAACCTTATGACTCCATGGATCAATTTCGTGCAAAGAACAAAAGAAAAAGCTCTTTAAAAACATATCTCATTTCCAGTCTCACACTGTTCATCTAGATACATTTTTTTTTTCACAAATAGATCACTACATTCTTTTTGTAGTATAGTTTCTGCTACAAATTAAAACTAATTTGTTAAATACACATACTATTGACAAACAACTAGAAAAAAAATGGGAAAGCCAATTGGTGGTACATGATCTAGTGGGCTACAAACCAAAACCCAGTTATTCTAACATCTACATCTGACATCCAATCCCCCTTAACTAAAAATTGATAGAAAAGATATGTTAAAAGCAATGTTTACCGTGTACTCCAGCATGTTTTTGTATGGCCTTTCAACTTCACGAAGAACAAATGGTTTCCCATTGATGTAAATAACAGGCTCTTCTCTCATATTATGCCAAAGTATTGGGCGTCCACCTTCAGAACTTCCTATCCTCCGGATGACAGATCGAATACCATCAATTGTTGGATTTGCCACTCCATAAACTGGAAATCCAGGAACTTCTCGGAAATTAGGAGCACCATCCACACTCTCAAGCAAACTTGGGTTTTGAGATCCAGGACAGTGATCACTTTTGAGAACAGTTTGACTACCAAGAACCTCGCCATTTCTCAAGGCAGCAACCACACCCATCTCAGACGGGCGGCCATCAGTGGATTCGGCTATCATCTTTAGAGATGGCTTCAAACTTGAATAACCAAGTGCACCCATTGGATCTCTCCTAAGTAACCTGCAATGCTAATTGTCATGAGTCATGCCAAATGTTAATAGACATAAGATCAAGCAATTTAATGAATTAGATTATAATAGAAATCTATTGGACTTGGATTGTGCCAAACTCGTCCCCATAAATTAGTTCATGGGGAGAGGATTGCCCAAACCTTTATAATCTCTACTTTGGCCACATCTATAGTCAATGTGGAATGTCAACACAATCTAATTGGTAAAAGTGGTCCAACTACATGATGAAAAAATTTATGTCAAGGATGAATATTAGATCAACAAAGATATCTAGCACCTTCAAGTGAAAATTGACTAAGAAAACTGCAAGTTTAGCAGATATCTCAAATGGGGTCAATTCCTTGGTGCCTCTTTCCAGATGTAAAAACAAAATTAGGATGGACAAAAGTGCTATTTTTTCAGGGTAAAAAGATAGAACTGAATCAAAGCAAGATGTCCAAATCAATAATAAAATTAACTCCCTGATGTTTTATAAGAGAATTAGAGCCAGGGTTAATTTGACTGCCTTAAAGAATCTGTCTTGGAGCCATGCAAAGAAGCTTTTTTTACTTACATAAGCATCACCAACATTCAGAAACAAGAGATAACTACTTTCAGAAGTGAACGCCAATCTTGTGTCCCAACTAAGCACCTATATACTTGTTGTGAGATAAAGACAAGTGACTAAATAAACCCAAGGATTACTTTTATACCAGTACCAAGCCACAAAAGCAATCAGGACCTCAGACCAAATATATAAATGAAGGTTATGCTTGAAAGTAGAAGATAGCTCAGTTCAGTAACATTTATGAATATAAAGGTTTTATGGCAAGATATACTTTGGCCCAAATTTATTCACTAGTTAAAATCAATTTGACTAAATAGATATGGTGTCATACTCCATAGACCTGATGAACGGAAATAAATAAAAAATAGGCTAAATTAAAATTTTGGTCTCCCTTTAATTTTTTTATCCATAATTTTGGACCCCCCATTTTTTCCATTATTTTTGCCCAACAATTTAGAAAATCCCGAATTTCAGCTTAATTCTCAATTTTGCAAAATAAATATTTCTTTTATTTTGGTCCAATTGAACCTCAGAGCTAACATATTTATAAAAGGTACCTTAAAACTTGATTTAATTAATTAAAATGTAAAAAATAAAAAGGAATGAACATATGCAAAATTGAGAATTTGACCAAAGTTGCGGATTTTTTAGTATCAGGGAGCTAAAATCACAAAATAAATAATGACGCCAAAATGGCACATCAATAATTAAAGGGTAACTAAAATTGCAATTTAGCCCAAAATTTTAAAAACATAAGGCTTTGCCCAATTATTAAAACTTTAACCTGCGAATAATGCTGTAGAGTTCAGGCCTTGCTCTCATCCAGTCAGCAAAGCTACAGTTATCAGCTGTATTAGAACGGAGTGCAGCCCTTTCTGAATGAATGTACACAGCAAAGCATATTAAAAAGTAGTATCTCTCCAGGTACTCAACAAAAAAAGATAGTGATGCCTCCCTTTTCATCTCATCGGGCTGCCGCAAAATACTATTGCGATACGTGGCAATTGCTTCGCGCAGGTTCTAAAATTAAAGCAAGACAAGGATCGGTGAGAGAGTTAAAGATGAAATCCTAAAATTCACCCCACAGAATACAGGTGAAAAATTCAGAACATTGAAGCAGTACAAACATCCAACTTAGAATTTATTTTGAATAATGCAGTATTAAAATCATTAGAAAATAGAAACAGATATACCTGCATTGAAGCACATTTGTCAATGACTTTGTCTACTTGTCTTTTCCCCTCAACACCACCCTGAAACATATCTGATAATTAAGACAACAAGAACATATTTTTATTGTATAAAAATAACATTAAATTCGATACCAGTACCTCTAACACCCGAATCAAGCTTCTTATGACTGCATACTCTCCTCTGCGAATTGCTTCTTCTGAGTCAGGCAAATGATCAGCACCATTGGTCATACTTTGAAAAATTCTACCAATTGAATTGCTTCTTGGAAACCCTGTCAATTCAATAACAAATACAATATTTTGTCAATGGCAATTCTATTAGTACACGTTATGATTTGAACTTAATGACAATAGAGTGAGGATAAATTAAAGGAAATAATTAAAGAAATTCCATTTTCTTTCCAAGTGACTCAATAATTTTAAATAAAGGTTACTCAGTATATAAAACAGTTATACGACATTCATGGAACTAAAGTCTTATGCATGCATGCATACATACCCAATGAAAGTAGTGATATGTGGTGAGAAGAACAAAACTAATCACAAGACCTTCATTCCAAAGTTTCTCTCTCTCAAATAAATAGGTTGGTGCTTTCATGACATATGTTAGACTCATCTGCACTTACATACAACATGCAACATTCCCATGATCACTAGCTGGACAGAAGCCCTGTAACCTAGCTATAGATATGGAAAAAAATGGACCCTGTGGAGATGAACTAAAGAGTTGTCTTACCATAAAATATGTTTTCTTTTACAAGAGCTGGTGAAATAACCAGGCCACATAAATAAGCAACCAGATCCTACTCCTTTAAAATGGTATACACGACACAATTCTTTTCCCTCACGATATAAATCACTAAAACACTCAACACAGCCCGGTTCGGTAAAAATCCTAATTTTAGTTTCTTAAAAACCATGAACTGAACAGAAATAAGTCGTAAGAGCTTGACCAGCAGAATAGAGGAGGAACAACCATTAGCACAAACTGAGTGAAACTGTGAACAGAAATACCGTGAACCTCTGTGCTTCTCCTCCAGCCATTAGAACAAACTGATTGAAAAAGCAAGACCTGCAGAAAAGAGGGAGGAACGAAACAGCGGGAGGAGCGGAACAGCGGACAGCGGAAAGAGTGGAACACCAGACAGCAGGAGAAGCAGGACAGCGAGAGGAGCATAACAGTGGGATGTTGGCAAAGCGATGTTGCTCCTTTACCGGTGATCCCTTCCCTTGCTTTACATGTGCTACTACTACTGAGTGAGTTTTTTGGATTCTTGCTTTTTAAAAATGGGTAAATCAAAAAGGGAGTCCGATATTACTTGAACTATTGTGAAAATCTTCCTACAAGTAAAATATAAATTTTGTTCTCATGCTTGTTGGGGTGGCATAGCAAAGGATGAAACATCATCTTGCTGGAACAAAGAAAGATGTTATTCCTTGTTGTAGTGTTCCAAATGAGTTGAAGGAAATATTTCTGAAGCTGTTGAAAAGTAAAGAAAAAAAGAAAGAGGATAACAACTTTGATTGTGCAGAAGTTACAATAGAAGTAGCAAAAGGAAAGAATGATCTCCAGCAAATGACAATCAATGGATCTTATAAGAATAGAGAATATGTAATTTGAGAAGTTTGCAACTGCATTTATGGTATGTAATTCATTGACATTTAATCTTGTAAGGAGTCCTCTTTTTATCTAAATGCTAAAGGTTGTTGGAGAGTATGGAAAAGGTTTAAAGTCTCCTTATCATGAGGTAAGGGTTTCCTATCTGAAAAAGTTGTGGATAATGGACAAAAATGTCTAGAAAAATATAGAAGTGATTGGGAGAAATGAGGATGCACATTGATGTGTGATGGTTGGACATATGAGAAAGAAAGATCACTCACTAATTTTCTTGTTAACAATTCAAGTGGGACTGTTTTTTGAAATATATTGATACTAGTGATGTGATAAAAGATGGGGAAAAAATGAGTTGTTGGACAGCATAGTGGATGAAATTGGAGAGGAGCATGTTGTCCAAGTAGTTACAGATGGGGCTTCTAACCTTGTGGCAGCTGGAGAATGTTAATGGAAAAGAGAACCAAATTATTTTGGTCCCCATATAGGCACACACTTCCAGTACTTTTGTTTTTACAGTTCTTTGGTGGGAGAGTTATGGGGGAGAAGAAGGTAAAGAGTTACAAAAGGGAGCCATGAAAATTTTGAGCCTCACATGTAGTGCAACAGGGTATGAAAAGAATTGGAGCACATTTGACCAAGTGCATACTAAGAGAAGAAATAGATTGGAACAACAAAGATTAAATGCTCTTATGCGTGTGAAGTACAATCTTCAGCTTGAGATGAGACAAAAGGGAAGAGAAGGAGGAAACTTATGATCCCATATGTTTGTCGGATATTGAATTGGATGATGAATACATCACTGAAAAGGAAAATTCTTGTTTGCCTATTGATTCCTCATGGATGGATGCACATGAGTGCTTTGCTGTTGAAGAGGAAACTCCAAGTAAAAAAAAAGGAAGCGAGGTAATTATGTCTATTTAGAAACTTTAGAAGTTAGAACTTGAAATGTAAGTTCAACAAACTAGAACTAAAATTTATTTGTTTTTCTTTTACTAATATAAGTCCTAGAAACTTAAATGCCAAGACCAATAAAAATGGAAAATCCATAGTAGGAGATGAGGAAGAAGTTGAGGACATTGAAGGGGAAGAGCTTTTAATAGAAGATGAAGATGACTTAAGTGATGTAGATCTTGGAGAGGAAGAGGATGGAATATGAATGACTAGGATATAATTTTTATTTTTTTTTGAGATTGTTTAGTATGTACAAGCAACAACCATAGTCTGCCGTAATTATGTGGTAGCAGCAACAACACTTATTTTGAGGAAGACTATAATGCAAATTTGTTTAGTAGCATATAGCCATGGTTATAGAAATCTTATGCACCAACCACACCTTTTTTGAAGGTTGTGTTGCTGAAATTGTGTAGTAAATACACAGATACAACCACTTTTTTTGATTGAGGTTGATTTCTTATTAATTGTATCTTTGCATGTTTATACATCTTATATATTTAAGTATATGTTACATTTTTTCAATGTTTATGAATCTTACTATTCACGATATAAAACAATTCATGAGTCAAAATATAAGCTCTCTGATACATAATTTGTATCTCGATTCAACTACCATGCCCAAAACTAACATCATAACCAAGGTAGATGCTGATAAAAACAGAAAGGAAGGATGTAGGCATCTTCCATATGTGTTGCCTTGGTATTAAAATTCAACATTTATGAAAAATCCAGACTTTCTATGCTAACTAAATACTGAATATACAAGAAACCATTCTTACATTCAAATTTCTTGGATGAATAACTACTTAAATAAAGCAATATAAGCATTAAAATCAGAGAAATAAAAAAAATATATAAAATGTACCAGAGGCCCCTATTCGGTTGAGGTAGACCAAAGTTGCAATGACCATTCCAGTTGTGGTTCGACCACGCCCCATTTGACAATTAAAAATTATCTCCGTGTCTACATCAGCTTGAGAAATTTTATTAACCTAAAATAAATAAATAAATATGAAAAGTATGAGTTTTCAATGTCAATAAATATTGTATGAAATATAAAAGCTACGAGTCCTAACAATTAAGCACTGTTCAGCAGCATCAGCAGCAGCTCAATGACAAGACAATAGAGAAGGACACTACATCACCCAACCCCTTGATGCACCAAAAGAATATGTATGCAGAAAGTGATACCAAATGTGATAGAGCATAACAAATACACACAAAATACTAACCAAGATATCAAAATCCATTTCCTTTGGAGATTTTTCATCAGTTATAGGAACGCGTTCATAATCAACAAGATATCCCGCTACTTGCAATTCCTCATACACCTACAGCAAAGAAAAAACCTTGATGCATTTGTATCAGAAAATTGATCAAGAAATCTCAAACTGCCATCATATACTAGTTTCAGCCATACCTCTAGTGGTGTCTTCACAGAATTACATGACACCGGCTCCCATTGGTCCACCATCTGCCCATCTGGCAGTTCATCAGTCACAAGAATCTTATTTCCATATCTGTCGTATCCATGTGCAAATAAGATTAACAGTAAAGCATAAAGAAAACCACAGATTCACAGGACAAGCACGGAGCAAAGCCACAAAAATACCTTGCTGCCTCCACCAGGATGTCTTCTTTCAAACGAGCTTCCATTTGTTCAACCCTTTCTCTGTTAATTCCCTAATCAAGTACAGAATGCCCCACAAGTTAACGGACTCAATTCAAACCAACTTGCAGTGTAAGCATCAGCTAAATTGAAAGCCAGCACAGAACTGATATGCACCGCCATAACATACCGTATACTCAAGGTTTGAGAACGGCCTCTCCACATCACGCAAAACAAAAGGACGACCATTAATGTAGGCAAGCTGATTCCAACAAAGGAAGGAAATAATAAGTAAGGAGAAAACATTATCACAAACATCCAGCATCAAACTAACAATACTTAGCCTAAACTCAAGTACTACTCATGCAACACAGGAGTTAGTTTTAAAAACCCAAACTCCTTGAAGTCAGCCATAGGTTAAATTAAAATAAAAATATAACACACCGGTTCCTCACGAAGGCTAATCCAGAGAACTTTCAATCGAGCACCAATGTGGTCGAGAACGTTTCGAATTCCATCAATGGTTGGAATGGCAACACCGTGAACATGCAACGAGTCCGATGCCTAACAACAACAACAACAACAACAACACTAACTACCTGATTAAAAAAAATTATAAAAAAAAAAATAGATGAATTAGCAGAAGACGAAAAGACGAAGAAGACCTACCTGTCGATAATTGGGAGCGCCTTCGATCTGAGGCGACAAACGTTTGTTCTGGCAACCAGGGAAATGGTCGCTCTTTAGAATCGTCCTCTTCCCCAAGACACCTCCTCCTCTCATCTTCATCACCTGCTCCGGCTCCTTCGGTATCTGCGACATCGAACCAACTCACTCTCTTCTCTTCCAATTGCAAATCCAAACACCCAAGTCTTCACCACGCTACTCGTTTCTCTCTACCCTCACACACACACACAACACTTCTCACAATTGCAACTGAATTTTTCTCTCTCTACCTCCCGCGGATTTCCAATTATCTTACATAATTATTTATCTCATAGCTTCTCCTCACTTTACGACTTACTCAATTTCTGAAACCAACACCAACAACGTGAAAGACGTGAGTGAGTGAAGAGTGACGACGAAAGCCGTGTGAGCTCAATGTGATCGAGCTTATAAACACGAATCTTCCCTGATTTTATTTCTTTGTTAATCAACCTGTTTAACGTGTTTGCTTATTTAATTCTCATTAATATTATTCTCATTTTTAAAATTAAAAATACAAAAGCACTTCTTATTTCTCAGGTTGCGATTAATGCTTAACTTATAGCTTATGCTGTGGATATTCTCTTCCCTGTCTCGTTTGCGCTTTCTCCCTCCACCTTACCACCTTTTTCCTTCTCAACGACCCATTTATATTCACCACACAAAAAATTCTCACCTACACAAATTTATTACGCAAAGGAATAAAATATACGCTCATATCTTCTGGATAATGCTGCAACTCAAATGGATTTGATGATTCATCGTTATCGTACACACTTATTTATGTGCAACTAAAATATCAAAAACGAAACTAACTTTTTCCTTCTTTCATTAAGTTAATCAAAGTAATTTACAAATTATTAAAGTGACTAACCTATTCCTATAATCTACTAAAAAAGTAATTAATTAATTAATGTTTATACACATGGGATAAAATTTATCCAATGAAATACCACAATTTAAAAATTCCATTACGTGGCCGAATGACTGGTCCATTAATTTATGTGTATACACGTGACCGAATGACTGGTTCATTAACTATACAAAATAAAATAAAAAAGAATTCAAAATCGTTAAATTCATACAGAGGAAACAAAAGTGCGGATAAAATCTGTTTGAATGTATTTTCCAATAACACATTTTGAATCCTGAATTTAATTTAAAATGTTTTTTTTACTATGACAGACAGAGTTTATGTGTAGATAAAGAACATCTAACGAACTCAAAATGACAAATAATTTATAATTAACGTGAATTAATACACCTAATTAATTCTTAATTTTAGAATAAAACAAAATTAACCTAAAAATCATGATAATTTTAGATTCAATATAAACAATATTCTTGTTATAATCTTTTGCAACTGTCTTCATTCTAATTGAGATTAAAAAAATAAAAATTCTAAAAGAACTGATGGTGGAAGATACTAGTGTTTATCAAGATAGAGAGAAGACGACTCTAATCCATTAAAAAAACAGATTTTAAGAAGAAAAAAAAGGTATATGTAATAAAACTTATTAGTTTTTACAAATTATTTTATCAATTTTCTGCAAAACGTATAATTTAGTTACTTATATTAATGTATATTTCTTGCATTTTAATTTCTTATAGAATTGCATAATTCTAACGTATTATTTTGATTTTCATTTTCTATGAAAACTTGTAATTTTTAATGGAAATTGTTATGTTTTATTAAAATTTAAATGTAAATATTATGATATATTTCATTGCAATTTTTTTGTTTAATTTGAATGGTAATAAACTTTATATAGCAATAATTTTGTGTTTTGATCTTATATGTAAATTTCTAATGGTTAATGGAATGATTGATTTTATTAAAATTTAAATTTAAATATTATGACATGTTTCATTTATATTTGTATGGTTAATTTTGAATGTTAAGAATATAAAAGTGATGTTTTCTTTTAGTAGTTGAAATTTTATAGTTACTATATCGATTAAACTATTAATCTATTGGCCACATGTTCAACGACCATATAAAAAAAATAAAAAAAAACAAATATATATAATAATAATAATATTTTTTAAAAATAACGTGATCCTCCAAAAAAAATTGCATAGAAAAAGTCCCGTGCTTTACATAACTATCCACTTGTTACATCACACGTGTAGATAATGAATTGAGTCAAGATCCAATCTTTTAATGTCAATATTTTGAACTCCAACTTCAAACCTAAACAAAATTATTTAATAATGCTAATATTAATATTAATAATGAAATTATTATTATTTATTTATTTTTTCCCATTAATTAAACATGTATTTAAAATATTTAATTATTAAAACATTACATAATATAGTATATTTTTAAAAAAATATTATTCTAGAATATGTAATTAAAAAAATATTTTGAAATTATAAGGTTTTATGAAAAAATTCAAAACGTTTAAACCAATAAACTCAACCTAATATAACTCGAGAATAACTTTATTCGAATTAAGTATAATAATAAAAAGCAGATAAATCCAATTTAATTCAAATTTTATTAGGTTAAATGGTGGATTTGTTGAAACCACGTCATTCATATTAAAATAGGTAGATAATATCAATGGAATAAAGAAACGTGGAAAAAATGGCAATTAGTGGGTCCCGAGATTAGTTGGTCCAATGGCCAAGAATATTTTAGAGGGCCCAACAAACATGCCTCATTAATTAGTTTCTCACAACAATATAATAAAAAAATTAACTTACAAAATAAGCTGCCACTGCCTGATTCTGAGTAAGCAATTTTGAACCCAAATTAGAGTTAAAATTCCCCGTTTCTAGGTTTAAATATACGAACAAATTAAGAATAAAAATATATAAATGGAGGACAGTTCTTATCTTGTAAAATGTAGAATTGAATTTAAACTAAACCCAAATTATAATGATAGATATTATTTTGTTTTGTTTAACTAATCAACATTGTTAGTTTTCAATTGTATTTTTGTTTGCCAAAACAAAATAGTTACTTGTGTTGTTACGTAAGTTGCACACTATCTATAAATAATAACACAGCTGAATGAAATAATGCGCGTGTGAAGGGGTAATGGAAGTGAAATAAATTAATGGAAAGTTGTAAGAGAGAACGTGAAGGACGTGGTGGGGAGCAACTGGTTTTATAATTACTTTGAACTGATTTCACCATAAAGAAATTGACTAGTGAATGCTTACACACAAATGACAGAGGTTTTCTTAGGTGAAGTTGGGTTTTAGATGCAATTAATTAATGTCTTAACGACCCATTTGCTGTGTTGTTTTAAGAAAGCAGCGTAGATTCTCTCACCACCTTTACACCCTCTTTTAGGAGCACTGTTCCATCACTTTCATTCTTTATTTGTGAAAGCAACATGTGTAAAAAAAAATATTCAGAAAAGAAAAACTAGAGACAAAAGCAGGTGTCACTTCACTCTCATTCTTTCAGAGGTTGTGAAATTATCCTATTCATGGCAAATTAGCCAAAATTGGTGGCACTTTGTCAAGAGTGTCGCATAAGGAAGTGCCATCAATTTCCTGTTAAAATGAGGTAGGTTGCGTTGCGTAACGAGGAAGAGGTCTTGGATCGTAGTACGTTGGGGAGAGGTACATAGCAATTATTTGAGGAGTAGAGTAGGGTGGAATAGAGTAGAGAGACCCTTTTTGTTAAGTTGTCAACTTCATTTCCCTCTGCATGCACTCACACTCAGTCACGTTGTGCTTTGTTTATCTGGATAACTAATGGAGACAACCACACATGCACATCTAAAGATCTTCTGAACCACCATTTGCTTTTCCACCTGCTATACACATTACTGCAATACCACTGTTAGATCTAAGAAATAAAACAAAATTGTACTTCCATGCTCAACTTTTTAACCAATTTCCTCCTTTATTTTCTAACTCTTACGGTTAAGTTAATTTGATTAGTTCCAAGTATTAATGCTTATATGTATAATTGTTATTTCAGCTCAAAATATTGTCTTGTGTAGTTTCCTTATTCCTTATTAAATGTAGAATTTTTTAACAAAAAAGCCTTTATTTATCTGTCATTATCAAAATTCATTGCTGTGTTCTCTTGTAAGTATAGTATCTTTTGTTTTTTTTGTTTTTATTTAAATCTCATTTTCAAAATTCAAAACAATATTAATTATTCTCTTACTATTTATACCCTGATCTTTCGTATAATTTTTAATTAGTTTATCTATGCATATTTATTATTATATAAAAAAAAGTAAAACAAAAAATCTTATAAATATTTTATTACTTCTAAAAGAAAGTTAAACGGAATTGTGGAAGTAATATTTTGTACAAGTAACTGATCTTGTACACGCGGGGGGGGGGGGGGGGGGTGGGGGGCTTGTAAACCAAGAAAAACATCATTACCACATACTTTGAACATAGTAATCATAAAAGTAGCGTGTTTCATCCTACAGGCAGCATTTAGTGCTGATTTTTCGATTTCAATACCCATACATAATAACATAATTGACAAGGTCAGCGTCAGCATTTACATTCAGAATGAAACAGCAGCGTCAGCATCCATATCAGTCACCTCTCTTACGAGGTTTTTGGTAGAAGGCAAACCAGCAGTTACCTCCTCTTCAATCCCGCATTCGTTTGTCCCCCTTCGGATCTTGAAGTAACCATCCTGCGGTTAAGATTAAATTAGTCCATCATTAGCTAAGACACAACTTAAGTAACAGACATTCCAGTTGAAGAAATAAATCAAGAAACATACATCTCCCCATTCTCTGTTCCACTGATTTGCGAGAAGCTGAAACAATGAAAAGTATCCAATCAGTATATAAATCTGAATTTCAGATAGTATCCCCCAGGGAACTGAAATGTAAATAAGGAACATATCAACATACCCAATAGTCTTGTCCATCATCAGTTGTTCCCCACCCAATTAGCTTCACTGCATGACCGCCTAGTGCATAACCTGTGACGTGTTTGTAAACTCCTGACTTGTAATGAGCAAAATCCTGTGAAGAGGTCAAATTAGTAAAAGGCAAACTTGTCTTAAAGCAACCAAGCAAACTGCTCAATATGCTTGAAACTATTCACAGAAGAAAACAAAGGTTAACGTAATGTTTAGGGTTTAGGATTTATTATTTAGTGTCTAGGGTTTATGTTGGAGGTTTAGACACTACATGCAAAATGATGCAGGTAACAGTCACAGATGCTTTAGTTAGTTGAAAGGTCATGGGCAAGGAGGGGCCCTTGGAAATGCTTTAACGGGAAAGATGCTATTCTAATCCTGCTCGAATGATGGGGACAAGAAAGTGACATAAGTTGTAGTTGCAAGATTTTAACTGCATGTAAGAGACCAAACAATAAATAAATGACTCCTATAGGTCAATGCTTTTAATAAAGAGAATCCAATGACTCAAAAATATGCTAAAGGGGCTTAATAGCTAGGGGGTGACCAATGCAACATATAATAGGGCCAGGTTGTTGTAAGGCCTTTTCTATTTTTGGCAAGCTAAAATTGTGTCTCCACCAGTTATGATTGATAATACTAGTTTCTGATTTAAAACTGTTACTTTCTATCCTAATGTCAATCCACAACCCAAAGTATAAAAGATGACAACTGCCCCCATTTTTGTTCTGATAAAGAAAGCAACCAAATAAAGAGGAAAAAAGAAAAAGAAAAAAAAATCAGAGAACGGAGAAGAAACAAAAGAATAAATCTTTTATGTCAAACCATTTCTTTTGTTAATGCATAAATTACCATGACTGCTCACTCCGTATTTTAGCAGACTGAATGCAAGGAAATAAATCCTAATACGAAAACCCTTCCACATAATCCTTGTCCTAATACGATCCCTTAATGAGCATCATATATACCCTTGAAAAGCCTACTACTTCTGGGTATGTATTAATCAAGTGTAGGAATGGAATATGATCTTAGTTTACTTAGTACTTTTGGTCCAAGACCTTTTCCATGTGATTCATACAAACAAACGCATTTTATTCCCCGTTTTTCTCATTTGAGAATTGATATTTTATCTTTATTTGTAAACCTTAACCTTAAACCCTCCATGAAAGCCAATAGCTCCAGACATATGCATGAGTCAAAACCAGCCCCAAAGGAACCATTAAGGAGAATAATATACCACAGAAGATGAGAGCAATGACTAGCTAATGCTGGTGAAAGCAAAGGGATTAATAAAAAGCAACAGACCTCATCAGCACCAACATTAGCCTTATCAAATAAAAGTAGGGCTACTTAGATGCATTTGCAAGTTTAAAGAGCATACTTAAAAGATAGGTAAATCTGAAAAACATATATGCAAAGACTTTAGAGGCACCCAGCTTAATTGAAAGAAGAAGAAAGATGAGAATTGACATAGATCAGGAATACGTGAAGATCTATGGAATGATAAAATGGCACAAAATGAACAACATTTAGACAATGAGAAGCTCGCGATTAAGCATGAAAAACCCAAAACACATGGAAAAAAAAAGATTCCCTGCTGGTTATGTTTGGGGAAGTTAATTGTAATGTATTGAATCTCAGTCTAGCTAAAAGTAAGCACTAATGCCAATATGACAATTAAGGAGAAAACATAATAAGGAAAAGTTCATAATAAAAATTGAAAAACACCGTGTTATAAAAGATTTTTTCTAACATCACTATAAACCCAACAACTTTAATATCTACTAATTATCACTCCAGTCCATATATCTGATCCCCAATCATTCTCCCTTCACATATATTGTTTAAAGTTTTAAACCCAAAACAATCCTCAATCATATCATATTCAATTTGCACACCCACTAGATGCCAGTCCCAAAGTCGTGGGCCCAATTAAATATAAATAATTTGTATACATTATTAAAAAATATTTAGCATAAATATATTCTGATTTGTACAACATCTTTTGAAATTTAGGAGAATTGTAGCCTTCATCTTATAAGATGAGGTTTGCACTCACTTATACATTATGAAATGTCCTAATCTCTAGTCGATGTGGGATCTCCATCACACCCTCACGTCAAGACTCTCAACTCGTGCGTGAGACTATATATTATGGGTGGTTCGATAGCAGCTTGATAAACCCAACAAACTCTCGCTATGATAGATTCTAAATGGCTTTGATACCATATTAAGAAGTGAACTTTAAGCCTAACTCAACCTTATAAAACTGGCTTATAAGGCGAGATTTGCACCAACTTATATACTATGAAATGTCCTAATCTCTAGTCGATATAGGATTTTCAACACTCACAACTCATTAAGTTAAGACCATTTTGAAAGGGAAAGGTCATTTAATAGATGATGCCTTTGCGGAAGATGATCCTACATTCAAGTCTTGGGATGAAGAAGACTCCATGATCATGGCATGCTTATGGAATTCAATGGTTCCAGAAATCAATGACACATGTATGTTCCTCAATTCAACAAAAGCAATATGGTTCACAATAGAGGAAACATATTATAAGGAAAAGGATGTTGCACAAATTTATGATGTGAAGGTGAAAACCATGGCTGCCAAACAAGGCACCAAAACTATTACTGAGTATGCTAATCGGCTTAAAGTTTTATGGATGGAATTGGATCACTAAGGATTCAACAATTCTAAAAAAGGACATTGAATAGGATCAAGTGTATAATATTTTGGTAGGTCCAAACAAAGAATATGATCAAGTCAAAATTCAAATATTGGGAGTCATGGCAATTATTCAGGGTGAATAAAGTAGGAGGAGTCTAATGCTACAGACTCCTGTTGTAGAAAGTTTAGCAATGGTTGCTAAAGGAACAACATCCATGGTCAGGACCAAAGAAAAGGAGTCTTACTTACAAAGATGGAAAAGAAAAATGAAGGAGTATGGTGTACTTATTGGTCTATGTGGATGATATCATTGTTATGGTAAATGACTAAAAGGAGCAACAAAGGTTAAGACAATGTCTTGGCAAAGAATTTGAAATCAAGACTTTAGGAAAGTTGAAATATTTTTTTAGAATTGAAGTAGCTCATTCCAAGAAAGGGATCTTCACATCTCAGCTAAAATACATTACAAATTTGTTACAAGAATCAGCCAAAACAGCCTGCAAACCAACAAGCACACTTATTGATCCAAATTCAAAGTTGGGAAGTGCAGAGGATGATGTTGTTATGGATAAAGAAGTGTACCAGAGACTTGTAGGAAGACTTAGTTATCTATCTCACACTAGACCAGATATTGCTTTTGTTGTGATCTATAGTCAGCCAATTTATGCATCAACTAAAGGAAGCACATTTACAAGTTGCTCTTAGAATTGTCCAATATTTGAAAGGAACACCAGAAAGAGGAATTTTATTCAGAACAAACAAGGGCATATAATGATGTTAGTTAGGTTCAGTTGTGTATAGGAGGTCAACTACTAGATATTATACCTTCCTTGGTGGAAACCTAGTAACTTGTTAGAGTAAAAAACAAAGTAGTGCTGAAGCACTCAAGGAATATGTGAAATGTTATGGCTTAAGATTATATTGGAGGACTTGATGATAAAGTGGGATGAACCTATGAGGTATATATTATGACAATAAATCTGCAATCACTATAGCTCACAGCCCAGTGCAACATAATACTAATAGAACTAAACATATTGAAGTGGAGAGACATTTTATCAAAGAAAAGCTTGATAGTGGCATGATTTGCACTCCATATGTGTCTACTCAAGGACAGCTTGCAGACATACTTATCAGGGGGCTGAAAAACAGTAACTTAGAAAGAATTCTATTCAAGCTGAGAAAGGACACCAACTAGAGAGGGAATATCAAGATATTTTAGGAAGTTTCAAATTTGATTCCTTTTTATTTTTTTAATTTTGTATATTGGTTGTATCTTGTTTTTATTACTAGCATATCAATCCCATAATCTCAAGGATTTGTTTCCCAAAATAGGCAGTGCTTGTTTCCAAATTTATCCAATTAATGTATGTATATAAGATGTAAGTAAATGAAACTGAATAAGAGAAATTATTTTCTTCTAAGCTTGAGAATGGTATCAGGAAGGATGGTAATGACATTAATGTTGCCCTTGATGGTGGTAGTAACAATGATGGTGATCATAACGAGAAGGGTCTTTACCAAAAATAGCAAGGGTAGGTTTTGCCAAAACTAAACCAAATTTGCAAATAATTTTCTTGGTTTAGAAAATGAATGTAAAAAAGTTTCAAAATTAAGTAATAAATCATTTCAACTCCATTTTGGCAAACACTTTCTGTTTTGAAAAATGCATTTGAAGAGCACCAACTCAACCATTTCAAACAGGACCTAATGCATGCACTCTTTTGTTGTTGTGACAATAACAACTCACATTGTTACCCTAAAATGAATTTTCAACTTTCTTAATTCATTATATTACAGCCGAGGTTACTGCACATCCCAATTTTCTTGCAAACATTATCCCAACATTGCAATCAACATACAATAAAGCAAGTGATATCAATAATACAAAGTTAATGAATACCTTTAATTTAAGGAGAAGTTCCATGAAATCTACTTAAATGATACACACTCCCTTGAAATCTTCTTAAGTGACATTCATACTCCCTCTAGATTTTAATTAGACACTCACTTCTATGGTGTTTTTAATAAAGTAACACTTACCCTTTATTTGATTAATAAAGGGACAAATACACCCCTTCTTTGATGCTACGAGAAGAAGAGTATTTTTTTAAAACTAGAGGGGGTAAGAAAGATATGTGCAATTTTCCCTCAATGCAACAATAATTCTTTAAGAAATGGCCAAGGGTTAACCCCCATTCAGCTATAGCAAACCACTATTTTCCAACTCTTAGCTATACTTCATATATAACTTTGAAAGAGTAATATACCTTCAATATTCCATCAAAAAAGTCAATCCACAATTAGTTAGAGGATCCAAAATAACCACAAAAGAGTTCAACAGAGATATTTATTCTAAAGAGGTTTAGAGTCACGCATAATGGAAAGCATCAAATGGTCTGTGATTGAGCCTCCAATAATATAATATTCACTTCAACCTCCCCACTAGTTCTTCTAAACTATGAAAACCTGCTAGAGATTTCCCATTCCTCTCCACCTATCCATAAGTTTTTATTTTGTAACATGTTTTGCATGTTAGATCACATGCACCAATCTCAAACACTCTGAATCAATTGTTTCAAAATTATTGTCGTACAATTATAAATTATAGATAGGATATTTTGAGTTTTTAGAAATTGACCATGGAAGTTGCAGAAAATTCAATTGCAGTGTGGATAAGAGTTCTTATTTACCTCATAAACAGTAAATGCGACCTCAACTGGCCCATTTGTGTACACTTCTGCCATTATATCATGGGGATTAGAGTTGACCGTGTAGGCATTGACACTAAAGTGCTTTGACTTCTTCCACAGCTGGTTCCCCCCATCTACACATTTTTTAACACACTTGGGAGTCCGATAAGCTGGCTCACAACCAGGATGAGAACAGCCAATTTGATCAAAATATGGGTCACACTGCCATATAAAAGAATTTGCTGAGCGTAATAAACTTTGGAGGAAAAACAGATATAGGATAAGTTGTGAAACGAGCCTTCAGAAGAAAAAAAATTGCATCAACTGGAGGGAAGATCTAGGTGACAAGGAGCTTAGGATTTTCGTCCCTAAGCAATAACCACTTTATGATTCCCAAGTGGAAACTGTATTACCTCTTCAGTGACAACACCGTGGTGAGCTAAGTATCGCCATGCGTATAAGGGATATCCCCCGTCACACCCAGATCCACACAGAAAGCCGCAGCAAGCAAGAAGGTCATTAACAGAGAGAGAAATATTCTGCAATTAGACATATAGATTATAAATTCCTCTTTCAAGCAACTAAATAGGTGTTATCCAGAGACAAAGGGAGAGGAAAATACTAAATAATTGTCGCGAATATTCACAATCACGCACAATAAGTAAAACAAAGTTCGACATTGATAAGAAACTTCACTCACAACATCAAAATGAATGCAAAAGCGATCTGACAATGATTCTACAGCACCAAATGCCCAACAAGAACCACAGTGACCCTGAATCGTCACATCAGCACAAGAATCAGTTAAAAATTCTTTGAACCTTGAATGTATTAGAAGTTGCTAGTGTGAGAAAATAGGAGGATTACCTGATCTTTAATGCGAAAATTGGTTTAGCAATTCATGTCATAGTCAACAATAAAAACAAGAGTCAGCACCTCCTTCCAAATGCACTATTTAATTAAAATATAAAAAATAAAGGGAAAGGAACGAGTAGATGGCAACCTAGAATTCTTCCAATAGTGTTACACTGCGACCAAGCTTTCCTTGCATCAAAATTCACCGGCAATTTCAATGATTTTGGATGAGAAATAACGGGTGTACTCCTGAGTTCGATTTTAGGCGTCTGTTTGACTCCAAGAAGGCGTTTAAATTGTTCAACCTGTGAGTCAAAGCATATTATGTAACTAATCACCCGCAAGTAAAACAGTGGAATCCGCACTTAAAAGGGTGCAAGACAAGTTCAAGACTAACTGTATAATTGGAGAAACGAGGATTTAAAGCAGCCTCCCATCCTGCCTCGGGATTTTCGTTAATCTGTTTAGCAATAGATTTCTGCATCACAAGTTTAAAAGCATTCATTAATCACATGACATAGATCGTATGTTCAAATACTCATCCCACATCATCTGAATAAACTGGGTGGAGCGAAACTATTTCAGCTCAATCAATGTTAACCATTTGTATATGCTTCAAACACTATAGTAAAAAATACATATAATCTTATCCACCCCAACCAAAAATAAATATATAAACATAGACTAACACTATAAAAAGATTAAGATCACTCATGACTTTGCCCCAATTTCAGGGGAGTAGATAAATCGACCCTACAAATTGGCATAAACACGTGTGAAACGAGGAGTTAAAGAAACCACCTGAAGAATTGGAGATTTAAGATGGAGAGTGGTCAACGGTTCAGCTTCCGCCCCGGCAATCTGTGAACAAGAAAGCGATTTGAGAACTAAACAAGGTACTAATCATGATTACACAGATAGGGTTGGAAAAAGTAGTACCTGGAGATAAGAAGCGGAGAGAACTAAAAAGAATGTTGTTAGGGGTAGCCGAATTGAAGCCATATTCTGTTGTTGGATGAAATTGAACGGGAAAGTGGGAGGAGATTTTTATAGATTGGTGGTACTTTTCTTGCACAGACACTTAATTGGGTTGGGTGGGGCACAGTGAAAGAGAATCTCCTACTTAGCTGCTTTCTTAGTTTTCATATATATTAATGACAGTGATGCGTGCGTCATGTGGCATCGGAGGTTGAGCCTAACGGAGGCTTGGGATTGGTTACTGTGTTGAGGGGTTTGATCAAATGAACACTGGCGAGACACGACAAAAGATAACGCACCAAACATTTCCAAGGCTTCAGATTTTTTCCCCTTTTCTATTAAAATATCTATGGGTCATGCTCAATCAAGTCTCCCTCCAGCATGGCCTGCGTGTTGCTCTGGGATTCATGTAACGTGTTTGACGAAAGAGCATTACCAAAACAAATAGAATAATTTAATAATTAATTTTAACTTTTTTAATTTCTTAAATTCATGAAAATAGCTTGTTATTAAAAATTACTAGTTTTAAGCTAGGAAGTTAGAACACTGTTCTTAAATGATGTGTCGGTGTTTGATGACACTCGTATAACATCTGTAGGACACGTATTCGTGATGTGTCCAATTCAAAAAATATTTGTTAGATTTTTTACAATTATAGTACGGTTCTAACACAATTTTAAAAAGAAAAAATACATTAATTTTTTAAAAATTCAAATTTTATTGTATAAATTATTATTATGATTATAAAAATAAGAAACAAATTCTTGTGAATTATTCCTGTAAAACATTTTTCTGCTCCAAAAAATAATCTGAAACATATTTGTGTACATAAATCTTTATTGTCAATTTATATAATTCATAATTATATAATATATAGATATGTGTTCCATGTCTTACATTTTAGAAATTTTAGTTATCTCGTGTCCGTATGAGTGTGTAAGTGTATTTGTTACATAGGTTTGTAAATTGATATTTCAAATATCAAACTTATTTTAAAAAAAGGCTTATTTTCTTCATAAAAACAAATCCAAGCAGGTTCTTACAAGAGGATCAGAGGTGTTTCTTCCTAAAATTTTGAAATATCGAAATTACATTTGATTATTTTGAGTGATTCCAAAATAGAAGTTATGTAAGTAAAAGTTATTTCTGAAATTAAAAATTTAGAAGACAAAAAATGATATTTTTTCTGGAATATATTTTTTTATTTTCAGAATAATAAATCTAAAATTCATAAAATATGTTTTGGAAAGTATATTTTAAAAATATTTCAAATTAATAATTTGGATATATTTTTTAAAAAAATAAAATAATATTTTCTGAAAATGATGGGGGTGTATTGAGAAATTTGTTGGGATGCAGTGAGAAACACGCATCATCAAATTGTGCTACACATTTCTGTTTGGATAAGAGTTTGGACGTTACTTATGGAAAATAAAGAGATATATAAGACTAATATAAATAAAGAAAAATTAGAGTGTTAGATATTTGTTTTTAGTTCATTTTTCTTTTATTCAACCAATTTTCTTTTTGTATTTTTTACAATTTCTTTTTTATGATACTACCTCTCATTACTGTTCTAAAAAGACTAAGAATATGAATTAAAAGGTAGTCAATTTTTATTAATGACAAATTTCTAATTAAATGGTATACTTATAGATAGTATATGAAGTAAAAAAACAAAATAATTAAATAATATAAATTAAAATAACTCAACCTTAATAATTTAAAGCATCTTCCCGCAAATATTTCTGTAACATAATTCTAATATTTCTTCTTAACAATCTTTTGTCTTTAAAATTCAAGAATATTTATAAATTAATATTACAAAACTGAATATTATAAGTAATTAATAAATTAAGATCTATTTCCAGGATCGTGTTATTAAACTTTTATTCAATTATAAGAAGAAGAAAAATCAATATATCCTAAGGATTTAAAATTATAATATGGTTTAATAGTTTTTTTTCCTTTATTATACTCATTTTTTTCTTTTTTTAATATTTTTAATTTAATCCCATTTAGAAAAATAGTCAATATAATCTCTTTTAAATTATGATAAGAAAGTTATTACATTAACTTTTTATATTAGGTTTCCCAACCAGTTAACTTTAGCTTACAATATAATATTGTTACAGATATTTAGTAGAGGAAATTATATCGACTCATTTTGTTTTAAAAGTATAATCAAATTAAATAGTGGGATGAAACTGAAAAAAAAAATATCCTAAGACTATATCAAAAAACAATTAAACATAATAAATTATGAAATTCTTTCATAACTCCAGCATTAAGAATGAAATAGTATATAAATAAAATTATTTATAAAAAATTAATACATGAAAATGATTTTAACCCATCAATTTTTATATACCACTTATCAGGTCTCTCTCACATCTTTCTTATAAAATTTAACATATAAGAATTATAGATCTAACTCTTTTATATCCTTCTTCAAAAATTAATATCTAAAAATTAAATATCTAACTCCATGCATCCTTCTTCTAAAATTTAATATTAAGAATACAAAAAGATGAGACAACTATTTATACAATTAGAGGACGTTAAAGCAAAAGGATAATAGATGAACAAATCATATTTATATGTTTTTAAAAAGGTGGTACAAAAAGTGGATTACGTGAGACTTGTTCACTCATACTTTTCACATTTGAACATGTGCTTAAAAAAAGGAAACACCTTTTATAGACGATGGACATCCTAGGGTTTCTATTGGGCTTAAGTGAACCCGATTCAAACCATAGTAACATTACTCTAACTCTAATCTACCTTCCTACACTACAAGGTCCAATATGAGACCCAGATATTTTAGACTAATTGGCTCAATTTACAAGCCTATTTATTCTTACTTTATACATTTTATTATACATTATAGTTGACTTCTTCAAATATGATATTGGGCACAAAAAGACCAGTGGAGCCTCAGTCTTCATGCATGCTCCCAATCACAATTATAAGTTGTTTGTCTCTTTATTTTGTGAATGTTGTGACTCAATGGTTTTTCGTCAGTTAGGTTTAGGGGTCTTTGGGTTAAAGAGATACTCATCAGACTTTGGGGGTACCATTACATCCCTTACTCATCCACAAAAGAAACTCTATTCAGACTAACATACAAATTGAATATCATTCATCCTGGTATAGTCAGGAGAAGTCTCATGGTGAAGATAACATTTTAATGAGAGCAACAATAATGACAATTTAAGTGTAGAGTTAGACCTCTTACACAAAATAAAAGAAGAATCATGAGTAAGGGAGGAATGTGCAAAGAATATGATATTCTGATGCTACAGTACACATGTCAAGGAACAAACTTTTCACAAAGATTACTTGGTATGCGTAAGCTCAAAGAAGATAAAAAAAAGACAAACATGAAGGAAAGTTGGTGCCTAATTGGAATGGTTTATACTAAGTACTTGACTCTCTTAAGGACGAAGCTTTCAAACTCAAAGAATTAAATGATAAACTCATATCAATGACCCTATAATTCAACTCATTTAAAAGTGTATTATAGTTAAATTATTGATAAAATGTACATTGTAAAAGAATAATGTACTTTTTTCTCTTAATTTACTTTTTTTGTCCCTAATGTCGATTTTGTTTACCAAAATTTTAATGAGACATTTTTAATAAAAGAAATGTTATTTATGGAGAATCACTCCTATTTCATTGAATCGAAGTTATTCGGTATACATAACATATAAAGTAAAAGTTATTCAATAACACATCACATCAAAGTTATTCAGTGTAGCGAAACAAATGGGATCAAAGTTACTTGATTGTATTAAACACATTAGATCAAGACTATTTGGTGCAAATCAAATCAAAGTTAATCTATTTTATATAAATTAAATACACCGATCAAAGTTATTCAATGTAGTTATATCAAAGTTATTTGATGTTATTAAATCAATTATTCAATGTACCGAGTTCAATAATAATTTACATGGTTTTTGATTACAAAGCTCGTAGAAATAAAGTAAAAGGATGAAACACTTAAATGAGCTCTATTAGACAAGTTTAGTACATTGACAAAGTTAAATACACTTGTGTTTAAATACATTTGTAGTCATTAACTAACTCCTCAATAATGAGGTTCTTTCCTAAGTTAAATTTATTTATATCGATGGAAGACGAAAAATGTAAAGTTTGGCACATTGCCTTCCTAAAACCCTTTGCATAACCTTTCATATCAGTGATGACAAATTCAACATTTTTGGCTTTCAAATTTGTTTAACTCTTGCGCATTTTATCAATCTTTTCTTAGAGTTTGTGCTAGTCTTAACCTCTTTCAATTAACATTTTACTTTATCGACAACCTCCAAGCTTTTCTTCCTAAATCAATTATTCAGAACACTCACTAAGGCTCCAAATTCCTTATTCTTCCTAAACCTTAAGCAATCTCAAATAATTTGCCAAGATTGCAAGATCACTATTTTCTTTTTCCTTTTTCATCTCTTGATTTTGGCATTTTGAATCTTGTATTTTCGCAACCATATGAACATTGTTAGTGGTAACTCCATTTCAAAAGTGAAGAATTATCCTACTTACTAGAAAACTATTTTCATGAAAATAATTAGAAAATAAAGAAAAGTTCATTAAGAATGTACTAAAAAATGACGATGAACGATGGTAAACACTAATTGCTTTCACAAAAATTCCAGAGGCAATTGTGAAAGGGCAAAATGACAAATAATGGAAAAAGAAAGTTTGAATATAAAGCAATATGAGAAAGTCCAAAAGTTTTACCCAAAACAATAAGATTTTTTAAATGTCTCCTTGAACAACATGTGAGAGAAGTTGAAACACTAACCACCGATCAAGTCAGGTAATGTTTTGAAAAAAAAGAAATAACTAATCATTAAAGATACAAACTCATCATTAATGCATATTAAGAATTATAATCTTATACTAACAACAAAAATGTAAATAAACTTAGTCCCATAAAAAGTCACAAAATATCAATCTCAATAAATAAAACTAATTATTCAAGTATACATTTACAATATATTTGAATTTAAAGAATTACTATTTATACCAATGTTACCAAAAGTAAAATATAGAAATCAATGTATTAAAAGCATAAAACATATAAATGTATAAAAATAAAGTGATATTAAACTTTCTTTGCTAATATATGAAGATTTGGATGAAAGTTTGGATAAAATAATCGATTATCTAATTATTTTAATAATTATATTATTAATATTTATTAAAATATTTTGATTTTTTAAAATACATTTTATTTTATTATTTTAAATATGATTTTTTATTAATATTTTATATTTTATAATTTATTTTAATTTATATTTATATTTAAAAAATAATTTCTTTATATTAATTTATTTTACAATTTTTTATTTTATTATATCAATTAAATCATCTACAAACTTCTATCATACTTCCATTCAAACACACTTACTTTTTTTTCTCATATAGAAAACTTTACTTTTCATTTTATTTTCCCTCTTTTCCTTTAATTTCTACTCTACTTTCATCCAAATAAAGTCTTAAGTATTTACTTTAAAAATGAGAAAGACTAAAAGTATTTATTTAAAAAAAGAAAAAGACAACTAAAAAATTTGAAGGCTTAAACATTCCAGAGCAACGAACAAGCACGAGAGAGCATAGATCTTCGTTTTTTCTTCACTGTACAAGCGCAATTGCTCGGAGACAATTCTTTGAATTCAACTTCGAGTCTCCGTGCTAATTAACCACTGAAAATATTACTTCAAATAGGACGAGGTTTTGCTCTTCCATGTTCGGCTGCTCGGAAAATAAGAACGGAAAGAGGGGCATGGTTGTTGACGACTGAGGAACTTTCTAACTCCGTTCAATTAATGTGCGCTCAGCGAACGCACATTTCCGAAATTTATACGGAGTTCAAATTCTGAACAGATTCGAACTAATCCAGTAGGCGATTCCGATTTCGGCCACTTTCGAGAGCTATTTTTTCTTCCGTCATTGCTCATTTTTTCCACTATATTTAGCTTTCGAATCAGGAGAAGATGCTGCGTCTGAAAGCGTTTCGGCCTACGAACGAAAAAATCGTTAAGATCCAATTGCATCCGACGCATCCATGGATGGTTACCGCCGATGATTCAGATCGAGTTTCGGTTTGGAACTGGGAGCACCGCCAGGTACAAGACTCTTGTTTAATTTATCGGTTCAGCGTTTACGCTTTCTCTTGTTTGCTGTGTTTTAATTTAAACCTCATTCAGGTGGTGTATGAGTTGAAAGCTGGTGGAGTGGACGAGCGGCGTTTGGTCGGCGCCAAGTTGGAGAAGCTGGCCGAGGGAGAAACAGGTTCAATTCTCTTTAAAATTTTATCAATGAATATACAGAATTGTTCAGTTGTTCTATTACATAGACTGGTGCATTTGCTTCTGATGGAGGTTTTGTAATTAAGTATCGTGATCCGTATAGATTTGTTGATTTTGGCATTGATATTGTACTTGTCATTTGTTGTTTTTTTTAAGGAATTAACTAAGTATACATGGTTGCCAAACTGTTACGTTCTTAGTAGTGAAAAACTTCAATTAGGTAAATTTTCTGAGTCTGATTGCTACGATGCTAATAGTCTCCAGCCATGATACTGCTCTTGGTTAGTTTTACTGTAGTTTCCTGGTCTCTTAGTGAGAATTGCTTAAATTTCTGTTCATGTTAGCACTTAGCATCTGGTTAGTTTTGGTGATGTAACCGTGTTGTTGAATTTGTAGCTTAGCTACTTAACATTATTAGACTCTAGGAAATTTTAACAACTAAAAGTGAATTTCATTTTATGCAAAATGAAAAAGAACATGATAAACTGTTTCTGAGCTATTACTAGCTGTCCACATTTCTATGAAGATCCGCTAACAGAATTTTAATGTTGCGTTTTTTGTTTGGTAGAGTCTAAAGGGAAGCCTACGGAAGCCATTCGGGGAGGAAGGTAACATGCATTTGCTTTGTGTTTATATAAGTTTTTCTGGCTTTTATTTTATGTATAATTTACTTACCATGATTGTTTACTGCCTTAAAGTGTTAAGCAGGTGAATTTTTATGATGATGATGTACGCTTTTGGCAACTTTGGCATAATCGTTCTGCAGCTGCTGAGGCTCCAACAGCTGTCCACACTTCAGCTTTTAGCTCTCCTGCTCCATCAACAAAAGGGAGACATTTTCTTGTCATATGTTGTTTAAACAAAGCTATATTTTTGGACTTGGTGACAATGCGTGGCCGTGATGTACCAAAGCAAGAGCTTGATAACAAGTCCCTTCTTTGGTAAGATTTTATTACATTATTCAATGTTCTTCAACTTCCTCTGTCACTGATACTAAAATTGCTAACACTATATATTAAGGAAATAGTTTTAGCCTATTATCTGATAGATGGTGATACATTGTGTTATGTGTATCTGAGTCATTCTTTTTCTTGTTCCTTCTATGACTGTGAAGTTTTCATTGATATAATTTGATGCTCTTCAACTTGAGCAAAGATTTTATGTTGTATCAAACTGTGCAAATACTTATTTGTTAGGAGCATTCTTTCCTGGCTCATGCCAGATCATGTCAACCTTATAGACGCTCAATCAATCAAGGAAGGAAAATATTTGCATTCTGTAGGGTCCCTTAAATTAAATCATTTATAAAGCTATGGTAATTTATTATGTAAAATATTTTACTTCTAAATTAAAATTTATTGCTCTTTAATTGGTCTCTACTGTGTGAGATTGTTGCCTTACCCACTACCAAACATATCCATTTCACAGAAACAATCATTGAGACATGCATATAAGTATAGGGATGTCTAGGTGCATATGCATGGATAAATGGCCAAATTCCAAATGGTGATTTCTCTCCCTAGACAATAATTTGTTGCCACCTTTTCTTCTGGTATTCTAATTCTATTTTTTGTACAAATTAAAGTCCTTAGTATGAAAAATCTTCTCTTTTTCATTTAAATGTATCAAACAACTGCTTTACCAATTGTCTCAATTCTTGATGGAAATTTGTCACTACATGTTCTATGACATAATTCTGCATCATAGTTGTAAATTGATTAATTGTGATGAATACATATTTTGTTTGCATATTATACTTTACAGTATTTTTGCACACTGTATGAGTTCCAATTTTCCAATTTCACATGTTGTTGCAGCATGGAGTTCCTTTATAGAACTGGTGTTGGTGATGGTCCTCTTGTTGCTTTTGGTGCATCAGATGGTGTCATTAGAGTTCTCTCAATGATGACATGGAAGGTGGGCATATGAAATATTAATATTAATCTGTACGTGTTCTCTCAATATTAGTATTAATATTAGCATATCTTGTGATATGTTTGTTCCTTTCAGCTTGTGCGAAGGTACACTGGAGGTCATAAAGGATCTATCTCTTGCTTGATGTCCTTCATGGCTGCTTCTGGCGAGGTGATTCTTGATTCCTAACTGAAGAATAGCTTATTCTACTTTATTGTATTTTACTTGCATTAATTTTTTGGAACTTCGTTAGGATTTTCTTTCATCCCTCACATATGCTCTAACATAGTGTTGTTACTCTTACACCCTTATCCTTTTCCTATATTCTGCATTGGTAGTCATTGGATCCGACTTGTGTTAATAGGTTCAAGGTGACATCCGTGACCTTTCTAGTGGCTACCTTGCCAAGCATGGTTATATAGAGTAACATTTCTTTTCAGAAAAATCAGGTTGTGAATTTGAATGGACTTATTGTCGCTTTATATTTTGCCAAAATTTTCCAACTTAGTAATTTTATGCTGTCTTGAGTATCACTTCAAAAGAGCTTATTTCATTTGAAGGGAACATTTTCTAAATTCTTTCTTTTCTTTTATTTAATTTTTGATAAAAGGACATTTCATTGGGATAGAAAGATAGAGCCATAGATGAGGATTAGGGTACCTCTTAAAACTGGGAAGACCATTGCAAAGAAAGGAAAACAAAGAAAAGTTCCCACAAAAAGGAGTTATTCCGTTACCATAGAATATCTAACATAAATCCCTTAAAAACAAGGTAGTCAAATTGAAGATCTTTCTCAAGATTGGAAAGGGAAATATGGATAGTAAATCGGGAGATCGTAACATTGATCTTAAGATCATACAAATTTTATGAATTTCATATATGGACAAACAAAAATCCTTATATTTCACTCAAAATTCATAATTGAACTTCAAATCAACAAGAAAAAAATAAAATAATAAATATATAAAATAGTAAATCATTAGTTGTAAACACCACATCCTAGTTATGTAGAAACAACTCCAACCTAGTTACAAACAGTAAACTGATGCTCCATTCTATTTCCAATTTTGTCCTAGTAACAAAATAATAATCTATAAAGCAAATAATCTTGTAAGTTAAATTCATCTTCTCCATAAAGACCTTCAACTCCATCATTTCGATCTCCTTCACCATTCAAACCAGTCATGTCTAAATCATGCTGATGTAAAGTTCATCCTCCTCAACTTGGACTAGAACCAAGTTTTCATCCAAATCCAAGTTGTCTACATCCAAACCTAATGTTTCAGTTTGCTCATGCTCATCTTCCATAATCCACTCATCATTGGATGAAAAATCATCAATATTAATTTGAATATGGTTTCTTGTTTGCTTTTTCTTAGCTAATTTTGAATTAACCATAACAAAAAAACATCATCCATTGTGGTTTGCTTTAGCCTATTTCATTTCTTCTCTTTGTGTGGCCCGAATCAAATGCAAAGACAAATATGGTAAGCAAGTAGTAGACTAGTAATTCTATTCTAGAGATATATTTTAATATTAACTTACCATCTCAAAGGAACTTCAATTACACTCACATCCGGAGGAGCTACATGTCAAGCTCAATACATGAATAACAAATTTTTTAAGTTTTGGATGCTCATCAACATAATTGACCTAGTAGTCAATCGACAACAAAAATATTTAGCTAGTTTTTTGAAATTATCAATTTGAACATCAATAAGTATTTGTTCATCCTTATCCTTCACCGTTCTTGTTAGACATTCCATTAGACCTTGTTTCACTTCCAAACAGGATGATAATGCATTTTAGGGTTAAGGAAATAGCCTACATCTTGCAAAGGCATATGAAGTTGCTTGTCTCACCTTTCACCAATGATGTTCCACAAAGGCAAATAACTAACCAAACTATATTACATTGAGTTAGTTTTTTGTTTTGAGTTTCAAAATCACTAACTTAATGAACAAATATATAGATAGTTAGATTGGATACCTTTTTATGACATCATTGGGAGAGTATAAGTTTCTATGTTTTGGTGAAGGCAGAGCTGCAATTGTGAAATATTTTAACCAAAGGAGAGCAGGTTGAGACATTTTTTCATCTATGGAAGAAAGGTAGTCACGATGATATTTGAACATGGTTTCTAGATGTTTTTAGGCAATGATAGTTTTTCATCAAAGGAAGAGAGGCAATCATGATGTTTGCAAAGTTTCTTGACTTATGTATTGTGGCTTTGAAAGAATAATATCGGGCTTAAGTTTTTGAGTTCTAAAATCGACTAATGGATCCCAACACAATAAATAACCTAAAAACTTACTCAAGGTGCTGCAAGAGGTGTTGCTGTGGGAGGCATTAGCAGGAGTATCAAGACTACGAGAGGCACCGCTGCTATCTCAAGCCCAAAAAGGCATCGTTTTGAGTTATGTCAAGGCTGTAAGAGGGCTGGCCGCAAAAAAACGTAGCCGCAAATGTCGTCGTGAGGTCGTCAAGGCCATGAAAGGCATAACCATGAGGAACATCGATTCGAGGTACATGTTGGCCAAGGAAGGCATTGTCGTGAGGAACGTCAAGGTTGTTAAGGCATTGTCGAGCCTGTGAGGGGTGCTATTTTGAGGAACATCATACTTGCATTGCAAGAAATGCCACTCCCACACAAGTTGCTATTTACAACGACGATCCAACGCAATCCACCAATATCGCTACTTTCCGACGATGCGAGATTAGAGATGGAAACATTAGCAGAAAACCACAAATGCTACAACCAAAGTTGTTTTTCAATGAAGATAAGGAATAAGAGAACTCTGGCTCTAGATTCTTCCATTAGCTAAACCAAGTACTACAAATTTTGTTGGGAGATCTATATGGCCAAATTATAAGATATAAATGGATGCAAATTTCATCTAAAATGTTAGTTTTGTAAGGTTGATTTAGGTTTAAAACTCATTTTTTAAGATTTTATTAGAGTTTATCCTTGTAAGGTTTGTTAAGCTTATTGTGTCACCGACTATTGAACCGCTATCAGTTCACCTACAAATATTTAGTCTCACATTTGAGATGTCCAGTCCTCGTGGACAGTATATTGGAGATCCACATCGACTATAGATATGACCAAATTATAGTATATAAGTGAATGTAAATCTCATCTTGCAAGCTCATTTTGTAAGATTAAGTTATACCTAAATCCTCTTTGTAAGACACTCTCACCAAAAAGGAAGAAACATTGAAATACATTATGTATTCTACCCTTTAAATTTCTAAAATTGATAGAATAAAGCCTTCAGCTCATGCACAAATATATCATATTGATATTGATTATCATTGTTCTAACAAGAGTCTTAATCTTAGAGAAAGCATCTCCAATAGAGAACAAAGTTTAGGTTCAAGTTACTTATGGCGGTATGTTAGGCTCTTGGGAGGGTAAACGATGCAGAGGTTTAGCACCAATGGGCCACGAGCATTCCATATAAGAGACCAAGATATCACCTTCAACCTAAAACTTTAAGGCAATAAATTTGTGGTTTTTTTTCTTCTTCTTATATACTACTCCTCTTGTTCATTCCTACTTAATGTGGGACACAAAATCACACTTAAAATCCTAATAATTTCCCCTTCAGGTGCGGTACTTCCCCTTGAGCAGCAACGGTGATCCACGTGTAATGTCGTTTACCACACAACGAGACACTTACCTGAAACCCTTGCTAGGAAGACTTTTGATTGAAGGAATTCTCAAATCCAGGATTATTCAACCACTCACGTGTTCTTTCTGCGTTTGTCACACCAATTTGTTAGGTTCTTGCAAGGGGAAACACTAGGGAGATTCGACACCAATGTGCCACAATCATTCCATATAAGAGACCAAGACACCACCTCCAACCCAAACCTTGAGGCAATGAGTTTGTTGGTCTTCTTTTTTAGATATTGTTCATCTATCTCATTTTTACTCAATGTGGACACTAACTCACTTGGAATCCTAACATGGTCCTCAATGGCATATAAGATTTAAGATCTATAACAAAATTTCATTCCAATAATGCAACCTAAGAACTTAAAATAGATTCCACATTGATCCCGTCTTTATATTTTTTTATTTACATTTATCTCGATTTAAAATATTAATTTCTTTGTATATTAGCTTGCACATTTCTATTTTATCAATTCATTTATTTCATTTTGCTTGATAATATTTATTTATTTTTGTTTGTACAATAGAGAAAGCCTTCTTACCCCGGCCAAACTTTCTCATGCACCAATCTCACTCCTCCTCCCGACTCCTCCATCCGCTTCCTTCCTCTAAACATCCCTTCCCCCACCCCTTCATCTGCTTTTATCCACCAACCCAACCAGCATCCACCCTTCCCGTTTCATTTCCTATCTGTTTCCAATAAGAGACCTTTTGCTTAAGATTCTTCTATTAGTTTATTTGTACATATGTCTATTTGATTGCACACTCAAGGATTTGAGGTGGGTGTTTCTTTGGGGATCAATCTGGATTATTTGATGCTAATGCTGTCTAGCTTTGAAAGACTTTTTTTCCATTTTTTTCTAATGTCTTTGGGTTATACTTATATTGGTGTTGTAGGTTTGTACTTGCCTTACTATTTCCAACACTATTGCAGAAGTTTCATTTTATGGCAGCACCATGTCCATCAAGATATTTTATTTGGAAATTACAATTGCTGTTTAATATGTTAAATGCATTTGCAGGTTTTGCATGACTGGGTTATGTCTATATTTTGCATTTATTGTTGGAAGTTGCTTTTGTATTTTGGTATGAAATTTCAATTGGGGGTGGATGTCTGTTGGCTTTCAGGCTCTTCTGGTTTCGGGCGCTAGTGATGGATTGCTCATAATTTGGAGTGCTGACCACGGACAGGATTCACGTGAACTTGTACCCAAGCTGAGTTTGAAAGTACGCTCTTCTCCTCATTTTAACTCCTCTCTGCCCATTCAATTCAATAATTGGTGAAAAAACAAGTCATTGTTAGTTGTGGACTAGTTACAGTTCCAATTTCCTCTTTGCTGTTCAAGCAGTTACATTCTACATTGGAAGGTGAGAATGAAATTGAAAGGAAGTATGAGATAAATATCAAATAATAGTAGAAAGGAACGTCTAAAATCTGTGCACAAGGCAAAATGCAAACTTACATTGAGGCAAATAAAATGTTTTTTTTTTAATTTATGCGCAGCTTTTTTTCCCCTTCTTTTTTTCTACTTTATTATTCTATTCTGTATGATTCATGCTGATTCTGTGCATAGACATTTCATTGGTTAATGATACCTCTTATTGCATCCAGGCACATGATGGAGGGGTTGTGGCAGTTGAGTTGTCAAGGGTAATGGGAGGTGCTCCTCAGCTAATCACAATTGGTGCAGATAAGACATTAGCCATATGGGACACTGTGTCCTTTAAGGTGTTGTAGTGCTGCTAATGCCTGGATAATTTTAAATTTTCTGAAAATTCTCCTGGTAACTAGAAAGACTTAGCTTAAAAATGCCTTTGATCCTCAGGAGCTGCGGCGTATAAAGCCAGTTCCCAAATTGGCTTGCCATAGTGTAGCTTCTTGGTGCCATCCTCGAGCTCCAAACCTTGACATTCTAACCTGCGTCAAAGATTCTCACATATGGTATGTAGTTTTCTTTTTCCTTTGGTGGCTTTAAGTTTCTTAATTGTTTTTTATTTGATAATGTGATGATGCACTATATTCATTATGCATATTAAGAATTTTAATTTAAACTTTTGTTAGGGCAATCGAACATCCCACTTATTCTGCTCTCACGAGGCCATTGTGTGAATTGACCTCAGTTCTTCCTCCAAACGCCCTTGCTCCTAATAAGAAATTGAGGGTATGTGGTTTGATTAGTTGGTTATCATTCATCACCTTTTTTTATTCTGATTTCTGAATTGACATAGTATTTTTTGTTAAGGTATCCAACTTAGAATGATATGAATATATATCAAAGCATTCAAAGATTTTAAGAACAACAATTATGAATGGTGGCCAGGATAGATAAAAACCAAGTGTAACAAAATCTTGTCATCAGTTCTGTATGTTGTAGAATATGCTTATCATACCTGGGAGAAAAAAAATCCTCTCTTTATAAACTGAATTTCAAGCCCTCATCACTCTCTCCCCAAATTCCAATTCTTTATGTTTAGTCTAGTCAAACTCAATATTGTCTCTGATTTTTGTGGCAGGTGTATTGTATGGTTACACATACTTTGCAGCCACATCTTGTTGCTACTGGAACCAACATTGGTGTTATTATCTGTGAGTTTGATGCTAGATCTCTTCCACCTGTAGCTCCACTACTAACTCCAGCAGACAGTAGAGAGCATTCAGCTGTATTTGTAATTGAAAGGGAATTGAAGCTATTAAATTTTCAGTTAAACAACTCTGCAAATCCATCTCTTGGAAATAACAGTTCCTTGTCAGAAACAGGAAGACCCAAGGGAGACTTTTTTGAACCATTACCTGTCAAGCAGGGGAAAAAGCACATTAGTACTCCTGTTCCTCATGATTCGTACTCAGTTCTTTCTGTCAGCAGTTCAGGAAAGTAAGTTGCCTCTAACAGTGACTTTTGCACTGCTCTATTTTTTTTTCTTCTAAATTTTTGTAATTAAAAATTAATTAATATTTTGTTCTATAATTTAATTCAGTGGCTTTGATTTTTTCTATAGAATATAGGACACATAAAGGTATTCCGTATGTATCATGATAACTCAATAAATGCTGCCTTTACTGTGTGGTTGTTTGCCCAGGTCTTTCTATGATTATGTTTCCTCTTCTAGTTTAGTTTGTGAAATTGGAGTGTGCTTTCTGTTGCTTTCTTACAGCATCATATGTTTACAGGTATCTAGCAATTGTTTGGCCAGATATTCCTTACTTTTCTGTCTACAAGGTTAGTGATTGGTCAATTGTTGACTCTGGAAGTGCAAGGCTTCTGGCATGGGATACTTGTCGTGACAGATTTGCTATATTGGAATCAACATTACCTCCTAGACTTCCTATAATTCCAAAGGGTAGTTCATCAAAAAGAGCCAAAGAAGCTGCTGCAGCACAAGCAGCAGCAGCAGCTGCTGCTGCTGCTTCCACAGCTTCTGTTCAAGTCCGCATCTTGTTAGATGATGGTACATCAAACATACTAATGAGGTCCGTTGGCGCACGCAGTGAACCAGTAAGATTCTTTCCCAGTCTTAAAAATTTTCCTTTTAAAAAAGTGAAGGTTGTCATAGGAACCTAGCATTGGATAATTTCCATTCTTACAAATAAAATTTCTGCAAATTTTTATAATAAATGAATGACAATAATTAAGAAATTATTTATCTCAGATCATGTTTATTTTAATTGATAGCCACTACAGAGAACACTATTGTTTTCTTAAATGTGTATATGAAAAAGGGGAAGGTGGGCGTGAGCTCTTGATAGATGAATGCCCACTGATAAGTTATGTATAGAAACGTATAAAATGATTCTCTTGTATTTTTGTGTTTACTGTTCATGTAAAAATGTTGTGTTGAATGTTCACCTACTCTGAATGAAATAGGCTGCAGTATGTAAATAAATAAATTTAAGATTTTTTAATCTTCTAGATAAATCCATTTCTCTTCTGATGAGAAGTTTACTTGATTTTCCATATGAAGATATTATGACCTTTATGGATTTTATTCCTCAGAGAAATTGTCAGTGGAAGCAGGAACCACAAATTTGAATGTTATGGTGCCTCTTTTTAATTCATATACCCCTTTTAGGTCATTGGTTTGCGTGGAGGAGCACTGCTCGGTGTTGCGTATCGAACATCTAGGAGAGTCAGTCCTATTGCTGCCACAGCTATTTCAACAATCCAGTCTATGCCCTTATCAGGCTATGGAAGCAGTGTTTCTTCTTTTACTACTTATGATGATGGATTTTCTTCAAATAGACCTCCAACCACAGCAGCACCTCAAAACTTCCAGTTATACAGGTGAAATTTATAAACGTACAACACAAACATAATTTTTATTTGAGATAATATATGAATGTTGGACTCTAAAGGGTCAACAAGAGAAAAAGTTGATAGTAGAAATCGTGAGAATGCTAAGCACCTATTGAGGAAAACATGACAGAAATTTGGTTATAGTGATTAGGACACATAAAGAAAGCCACTGGAAAAGTAGATTGCATGGTTTTAATTCTGTGAAAAGGGATTGAGACCCAGAAGAACATTGGAGGAAGTTGTTAAGAGGGATTTCATGGTGGTAGGGACTTTATGGGTTGCCCAAGTCACACAGTAGTAAGCGATGCTTGGGGTGGAGTATTTAAGTGTTTGGTTTACCCTACTTAATAGCTAGTTTTGTAGGGTGGTTTCCTAAGGGCTCGAATGCTTATTAATTCATATTAGAATTACTGTCAGGATCTCGGAAAGGGCTACCTACAGGATTTTGTTCGATAAGGGTGTTAAGTGAAGTATCATTGAGTGAAATATTGTAGAATGAAAGTCTCTGAGACATCAACTCTTAGGGATGGTGCTATGATAGAGACTATGGTATTATGTGGTACCTAAGTCCCAAATTGAGTCGTTTGGGATGCCCAGCGGAATATTTAAGTGTTTGGTTGTCCTCCCTTAATAGTTAGCTTTTTAGGGTGAGTTTCCCAAGGGCTCAAATGCTAGTAACATGGTAAATAATATCTTTGAAGATTTGGTGTTCAACTTAGTCAAATGACTCTGTGTGATCCATGTAACCGACCTCGTATAATGGGATAAAACTTTTGTAATTATAAAGGAATTTAAAAAGGTGTTACTACTTCCAATGACATTTTTCTTGGCAGTGTAAAAGATGGGATTCTCAAAGCAGCAAATGAATGTTAAGTTCTAAGTAACATAGTTCAATTCATCAACCTTTTCCCCTTTAAAGTAAAATCAGCTTCAAATATGTATCATCTCTCAGTTGTGAGAATTTTCCTCTTCTCCAGCTCATTGGAATGTATTGAGACACCTTGTTTGACACACTACGATGCTTACGGATTGATGATTTTACTTAAATTACATTTCCGAAGCTGAAAATTATGTTTATTTATTGCAATTTTTGTTTGGCTGTTAAACTTGTGATTGCATTTCATTTGTACGAAGTTGAATGCTATTATTACTTTTAAGCTCTATTAGTTTTTTTGAGGTTACCACTACAAGTTCACAAGTTTTCTTCACATTGACATTGCTATTATAATTTTGTTTGTGATTCAGTTGGGAGACATTCCAGCCAGTGGGGGACCTTCTTCCTCAACCAGAATGGACTGCTTGGGACCAAACCGTTGAGTACTGTGCATTTGCATACCAGCAATACATAGTCATATCTTCTTTGCGCCCTCAATATAGATATTTGGGAGATGTTGCAATCCCATATGCAACCAGTGCTGTTTGGCACAGGAGGCAACTATTTGTGGCTACCCCAACTACTATCGAGTAAGCCTTTATATTTTGGTCCTTTTTATAATTTTTTTGTTTAATGTGCTCCATTATTTTTTGTAGGTTTACTTTAGTTGTTTAGAAAGTGGAAATGACAGAATGTGTTCTACATTATCAATTTGTCTAGCCCCCAATAGGCCCAAGTATCATCTACTCATAACCAAAGACAGAAAAGGGAGAGTCATGATTTAGGAAATATTCATGAACATATATACTGTTTTGAAAAATGCCTTAGAGTGTGTTTGCCTTTCCAATTCCCACTTTCCTATGCACCTTCAAAGACTCCTGCAGTGATTTAGCTTTGAAGGTGACCTAACAGGGTTTCAAACATACCTTTAATGGTTAACAAATATATCCTTTAACAGTTAACAAAATATTAACTAGATTAGTCTTGTTAGAATAACTAGTCTTAAATAGAATTTATTGTAAATGTGCTTTGTACTATACCTAGTTCTTAGATATATCTTTTCATATTCTCTTTTCTTCCCTCTCATACATTGCATCTAATGTATCCAAAGTTATTATAAATGAGATCCTAAGAGAGGGAAATTCACTCTCTCAAATTCATTCTAATTCTTTTGTATTTCTCTAAGAAGTCTAAATATGAACACTATGCCGGACTTCGCTTGTTTGGATTTCCTAATTCGGGCTCATCCCAACAAAACAACTATCTAGCATGATTTCCATTTAGTGGAGTTTAATTTGTTTGGTTGTGTTTCTATAGAAGGTTCCTTTGTTTAATAAACCTTTATAATCAGACATACCCTGATGAACTTCTCATCTTCCTCTCTCCTCTTTTAGATATTATATGATTGTGTGACATTAGTATCTGGCCTTTTGTGCTTTAGTAGAATAGACCCCTTAATCAATGAAGCTCTAGATTTTGGTACTTCTTCATGGTCAGTTCTTTCTTCCTAGATTATCTTCACTACTCTTTGTTGATTAACCATAAATTCCATCTATGCTATATTTGTTCTAAATGTAATCAATTGGCACCCTTTGGTCTTTCAAAGCATTTCTCATCAATGACCATTTACCAAAACTATATCTTCAATAAAAAAAGCATGCACGGATGCACTTCATCTTTAACTTTGTTTTATCTTATCAGTTCTTCATTATGAATGCAAAAAGGAAATGGTCTGACATACTTGATGCCCAAACACTTCTCTTCATCCTTATCCTTCACCCTTTTCTCCAAGAAACAATGATAGTAGTAATTAAAGATAAAGATAGCAGTGTCCATAATTCGTATTCATTTTACCTTTACTAATATGTTTTGCTTTTCAGAATTGTTTTTGTGGACGCAGGGATTGCCCAAATTGACATTGAAACTAGGAAGATGAAAGAAGAGCAGAAGATGAAAGAAGCGCAGGCAAAAGCTGTTGCAGAGCACGGAGAGTTAGCACTAATTAGTGTAGAAGGTCCTCAGTCTACTAAAGAAGAAAGAATAGCATTGAGGCCACCGATGTTGCAGGTCGCAAAAGCTTCAACTTTTTATCATCTATGAAAATAATTGCAAACATTCATGGTCTTTTTTGTCTTTTCCCAAATTTAATATTTAGTTCCTGGATATGATTGATAAGGGTTGATGGAAGAAATTCACATGAAAATTTTAGATGGGAGTGGGTAATGAGAATGTCTCCTTTAACCTTCTTCTGTTAACATTTTGGTGTAATGTAAATCTTGGATTAGCTATTAATTCTCTTCATTTTTTGAGGTTGTAATGAATATGTCTGTTTTTCTCAAGTTTACTTTTTACATGGATGGACAAATTAAATTCAAAAGTATGATCCTGGTTTTGTGCTGAACTATGCTCCAAATTATTCAAATAATGTCTCTGAGAGAAATTTGAGAGCAGAGGCAAATCTTTTTTAGTTCTCAATTCCCTGGTGTCTACATGTTGCACTCTTTTTATTTTTTATGTACACTGCTTACTATCTCATACTAAAAGTAAAGATATTTGTAGTTTCTCTTTGGAATTTGTTTTCTCTCACAAAAACGTAAAGGAATTTCTTGTTATGGCTGTAGGTGGTTCGGTTGGCTTCATTTCAGCATGCTCCTTCAGTGCCACCTTTCTTAACATTACCGAAACAATCTAGAGTTGATGGTGATGACTCTTGGACGGCAGCAGAAGAGAGAAAGGCAGGTGAGGTGGCAGTTGGAGGTGGGGGTGTGTCTGTGGCAGTTACCCGTTTTCCAATGGAGCAGAAACGTCCAGTTGGGCCTCTTGTAGTTGTAGGTGTCAAGGATGGAGTTCTTTGGCTAATTGACAGGTAGTTAGAACTTTTGCAGATACACATGTATGTTTAAACTTGGAAATGGGCTAGGAAAATAATGAATTGATCAAGTGATCTGCACTCAGCAGGCTGTATTTATATGCATAAAAAAAAGTTCACCCATAGTATTAAACTATTTCCTTTGATCCTAAATTTCCAATCTTTCATTTGCTCCTGCAGTTTATTATTTCCACTGGTTACTATTATAACTACAGAAATAAAGAGCAGATCCTATATAATTAAGAATATCTAGATTATATATGTATTATCAGTAACATTTTCTTTATTCTCGTATAATATCTTTACTGTGAGAGGATATTAAATATCTTCTATTGTATTGATTCTATTTTCTCAATATAAATAAAACGATTAAGCTGTCTCAAAAATACACTATTTTAGCTCAGTGGTGCCTCTCTCTTTGTTATAGTTTAATAATTAGTATTTAATGATTTCAATGCTTTTAGTACAATCCTAAATGCTACAACTGCTTACATCCAATCAGAACGGTTGAAATGTAACGAGCTTAGCCCATAATTTATGTTATTCTGTTATTATTTCCATCTATAAATAAACAACTTTATTTATGTGTGTATTTTACACAAGGGATATTAGTCCTATATTTGTTTTCTTTATTCTTAATAAGAACCAAAACTTCCCCTTTATAATCAATGTGAGACCATTTGATGGAAGCACCCCAAGTGGTCCTCCTTCACCTTTGTAACATTTAATTTGTCCATAAGTGTTGTTCGTATTGCAGTTAGTGTGATCTGTTTTTTATGGAGTTTTCAGTTCTGCTTTCCCCATCAATGTATAATTCAGTTTAATGCAGTGCTTTCACATTAGGATAAAGTAGGCCTATCTTTCTCCCTCAATGATTTAATGAAATTACTTTGTATTCCTATGAAATCCGCCCTTTTAGATTTTCACTAGCAACAAGCCCTTTGCATACTGATGCCCCTTCCAATTAGATGAAAATGCACCGAAAAGTAAATGTCCAAAACTCAGGACAGTTTTAATGTTGTTTAGTTAAACCTTGAGAAGTCAACACCTAGTTATAATGGTATGCACTTGTTAGAGAAAACCACGGTGAATGAGAAGCCACACAAGAAATTATGTGATCAGGGATAAAATGTATTAAGGAGAAAGTTGGTGTTGGAGTTGCACTTATTAAAGACATGTATTTATGCACTTATTAAATGTGTTTAAAGGAATACTAGATTTTATGCCTTTCTATTTAGAGTAGCCAACCAATTCCACATAATGTTGGCTTTTTCTTTGTCGTAGCTCTGGCCTCTGGCTAGCTTTAAGTGACATAGTTAACGTGTGCATTTCTATAAATGTCTAATTTAAGATTATTTCCTTTGCATCGGATACTGGTTTCGAGAATGATGTTATTGATATCTGGTTGTTTTAGGTACATGTGTGCCCATGCCTTATCCTTGAGTCATCCTGGTATTCGCTGCCGATGCCTTGCTGCTTACGGAGATGCTGTTAGTGCAGTAAAATGGTATTTGATTTCTTTATCTCCCTCTTTCTCCATAATCATTGCTTATTAATAATTCAGATATATGTGTATATCTCACATTATACTTTTTGAAACAGGGCAAGTAGACTTGGAAGAGAACACCATGATGATTTAGCACAATTTATGCTAGGAATGGGCTATGCTACTGAAGCACTTCATTTGCCTGGAATATCAAAGAGGTATTGCTATATGCTTAGAGACAAAGACCCTGCAATTTTAATGTTATTTCTTATTATTTGTGTACTCCTTATGGCAGGGTATGGTTAGACCAAAAACATATTGATGTTTGTGTTCTGCAGGTTGGAGTTTGATTTGGCAATGAAGAGCAATGATTTGAAAAGAGCTCTTCATTGTCTTCTTACCATGAGTAACAGCCGGGATATAGGACAAGATGATACACCTGGGCTTGGTTTGAATGACATTCTTAATTTATCAGATAAAAAACAAGAGAAAATATCAGATAAAAAACAAGATATGGTAGAAGGTGTTCAGGGTATAGTGAAATTTGCGAAAGAATTCTTGGATCTTATTGACGCTGCAGATGCTACTGCACAGAGTGAAATAGCCCGTGAGGCTCTCAAGAGGTTAGCTACAGCAGGTTCGGTGAAAGGTGCTTTAGAAGGTCATGAATTGAGAGGATTAGCATTACGTCTTGCAAATCATGGAGAGTTGACTCGTCTAAGTGTAGGCAGTCTTCTTAATATTGCACTTCCGTTCCTCTTCTTATTGGTTGTTTGATGCATGGTTTCTTGTTAATTCATTTGGTGTCCGTCTTTCTGGAAGTAAATTTCCTTACACGGATTGGTTGCTTGCTTTTATACCTAAATGCGGCTGGATTATTTTGTGTTTAGGGTTTAGGCTGGTTTCTTGTTAATGATGCTAAGATAAATATTATATGTTGTAGCGATAATATTAATGCCTGTTCTTCTATATATATACTAGTGATGGTCAGAAGTGATTTGAGTATAACAAGGCATTAGTAGCACCAACTTGTATTCTTTTGTGCCAAATATGGTCAAGTCAGTTAATTATTTATTCTTATAGAAGTGTGTGCATGTTAGCATGTGTAATGTGAGAGAGATAGAGAGGTTTATGATTACTAATAAAAGAAATTTGAATGAAGAACTGGTTTTTATAGGAGAAACAAACATAGATGGAATAAATTATGAAATCAGTGAATAGAGGGTGGGGGTTAGGATGTTAAAAATATGTGGTAGGAAAAATGGCTTTTTTACATATTGTTTGGCTATAATTAATAAGATCTGCCCCTACAAAATACATAGTTAATTATCCATTTTAACCACTGTTTTGGGTATCTGCCATTTTTTTTGTACATATTAGACGTTGAAATGTTTATATTGCTTCTATACCCTGAAAGATTGCTTTTGCTGGGTTTGTTCTTGTGGCGAATAGATAATATGATCCATGATTCGTCTATTGTTAGACAGTCTTAGGCATCTTTTATTTATTAGAAAAATAATATGATCCATGATTCACCAAAAACAAAATATGATTCATGCACAAAATGGAATGTGTTAGGATTGCATGTCAATTTAGCTACTAAATGTTCTCTACTTTTTGGCCATGATCATCGCTACTTTTGGTTTCTAGGCAGCTCATAGTTTGATGAAAAAGAAAGGACTGACATTTGTTCCATTGATGTTTTAAATTTCCCTTTCTTTTTTTGAACTTAACACATATCTATGCTAATATGACTATTTGAGATGGCATGCATTCGTCTTTCTTTGAAATAACTTGTCTTCTTGGGCTCTTTTGTTTTATTGCTGTTTTTTTGTTTTTAATCATAAACTTAGGAATATGTTCTTGCACTGCAGGGTTTGGTAAACAACTTAGTCACCCTTGGCTTGGGACGGGAAGCAGCATTCGCTGGTGCTGTTTTGGGTGACAATGCTCTGATGGAGAAAGCATGGCAGGACACTGGAATGCTGGCAGAGGCCGTGCTTCATTCTCATGTATGATTTATTACTTACAACCACTTGATCCCTCAATTTAGTACTATAGTCTGACCTTGTTATTTCCAGGCACATGGACGTCCAACTTTGAAGAACTTAGTTCAGGCTTGGAACCAAGCGCTACAGAGAGAGATTGAACCTACCCCATCTCAGAAGACAGATGCCGCAGCTGCGTTTTTAGCTTCTCTTGAGGAGCCTAAGCTCACGAGTTTGGCAGATGCTGGGAAGAAAGCGCCTATTGAAATCCTGCCTCCGGGGATGATGTCTCTTAATGCTCCTATTTCCATCCAGAAAAAACCAGCTTCTGCTACACAGAATTCCCAACAACCCCCAGAAAAGCAGTTGGCACTGGAAGCACCTCCTACAACCACAGCTGCACCAGAGAGTGCTACACAGCAGCCTGAATCTACACCAGCATCCGTTACTGATCCACCTCCAGCAGAGTCTACCTCCTCAGACTCCACGCCAGCTCCTGTAGCTTCCCCACCTCAACAAGAATCAGGTGAAACCACAGTAGACGATGGGGCTCCTACCACTGGATCAGCTATTGACGGAGATCCAAATGTTAATGGTGAAACTAGTCAAGCAGAAGCGTCTACCAGCAATCCAGCAACCCCAGAGGTTCCACCACCTCCAGTAGCAGCAGAGGTTTTGGAGACTTCTACTCCAACTACAGCTGCAGTGCCTACAATAACTACAGTTCCCTCAAATGATCCCTTTATATGATCGGAATACCAACCGCTTGGAAAATGAATTCATTTATAATTCATGTTTTGTAAAGAAATCGTTTACAGATGAAGGAAATCTAGTATATTAGTTTGTAACAAGGCAAAACTCCAAAGGTAAATTGTACCGAGCAGCTGTGTTTCCCCTCTTTCCTCAATTTTTGTAAAAAATGGTACTGAGCTACACGATGTTGTCTCATATTCTGTGATTGTGACATTTCGAGATTTTTTTTTCGTTCTGTTTTGAATTTTTTGTTGACTGAAATTAAATTTTGCTGTTCTAAAATTTATAATTTGAATGTCAGTCTCTCTAGCTCAATGGGCTGTAACAGTTTAAGGATTTCCATATACAATTGTACCCATCCATTGCATTCTATGTGCATTTATTTATATATTTTTACTCACTTGCCATTTGTTGTGACGTCCTTCTTTAATGTGGTCATTTCTGACTAGGTATCTGAGAGACATTTTCTTTATTTATGAATCAAAATGGTATTCTGGTTGCCCCCCCATTCCCAACGAGCTGGTCTTTCTAGAATTTTAACCTCAACGGTTGCCTTCTACCATTTATTCCCTGAAACTTAAATAAGATCTTCTAAAGTTATTCAATACACTTATTTAAAACAAAATTAGGACAAGTTACTATCATCTATTTAGAGCCAGTACTTGAAATTTTGAACGCTAATGCGTCCGTCAAATCTGATATCAATGAAAAACCAAAGTTGGGTTAGATAATAATGAAAGAATAAAGAGTTGCCTCTTACAAAAGTGATGATATGAATAAAATAACACATTATTGTTAAGAGTAATATTTTTTTACTTATTATTGAATAAATTTCACCTCTAGCACCTTCACATAAGCAAGTAAATTTTGACTAGTATAACCACCAAGACCAACTTGTGAATGTTCGACTTATATTTGTCAATTCTTGAAAAAGTTGTTTAAAAATAACAACTATTTCTTTGTAAAAAAGTAATTACAAACAAACACTACCACCACCATTATATTTTTTTGTATGATGATAACATTGAGCTTAGCATTGACGCAAAGACCGCCACTATATCATCAGAAACTTCATATTATTTTTATTATTATTATCAAACATATACTCTAACATCATTTAATACAGATTTCAGAGCGTACCAATACTCTACCTTTAGGCACGGATGCCCTATAGTCGCTTAAACCAGCAAAAATCCAACAGTGTTTTCGTAACAGCAAACATAGTATTCAGCAATGACACAATTCCGTAATACCATAGTGAACAGGTTTATAAACTTCGAACAATTCCTTAATATCACCTTAACAGGTTTATAAACTTTGAATTCATTACAACAGGAAGCATCATCTTTACTCACTAACTACAAAGCATAACATACTGGTAAATCAAATTTCTATTCTTGACCCAAGGCAAGATCGTGCCAAGCATCCGCGTTAACTTGTTGAGTCTCCTGATCTGTGAAAGATTACAAAGAACACTGTAAGAGTAAAGAAAATTGGATACAACCCTTCAATAAAGAGTCATCTTGCTAACACTGAAATTTTAACAAACGCTTTAACAACCATATCTTCCGCAAACCAATTTCATAGTTTTGTATCCTCTTCTAATTAGGGATGCTATTAAATGTTCATGCACAAATGTGTGATTATCTTTTAAAAAAATCTTTTCAGCACACCAGTTTTATATAGTTTTGTATCTTCTAAGGATATTAATTAAATGTTAATGCACAAATGTGGGTATCTTTAAAAAAAAAACTATTCAGTGTGTGACTGGGTCGATTTTTTAATTCAAAATCAATTCTTCATTGCAAAACCAAACCAAACATATGAACATTTGTCTAAGGTTCACGACAACCAGTATTTCAACGTAGTTTTAGATAATGCAACATAAATCCAAACAGATGGTCTGTGTAATAAGTGTTCAATTGAAACAGTTTTTCCAAACCAAGCTGAAAAGATAAATTGTCCACAAAATATTTCTGAATTAGTGAATGAAGACACATACTTGAGTCCTCAGTATCATCTGTCCTTACAACCAGTGTTGGGGGCAGTGGAAGATCTGTAATAACAGCAAGAAAGGTATAGGCACATCACATACCCATGTGGATGTAAAAGATGAACAAAAAGACCCTTGCGAGAGGGTGGGAAGGAAAATAAAAGTACAAAGTAGAAATACATACCATCATCAGGGAGAGTATCTCTCATCCACTCTTCATCTACAATGTCAATTAGAATTCCCAAACTCAGTTCTGCCATTTTGTCTTTTCAAGTTTAACCAACGCACACCGTGTTCCTGTTCAGTGTCGACATAGTCATTGTATAAAACTAAATAAATTACTCATTCACACAAAAGGGTGGATGTTTTGTATGCAAAATTTTAATTACCCACAGCTAAGATGCAGAAACGATCCAAAATAATGAAGAAATTGAAGAAAATGGTAGGAAGAAAATGAAATAAAAGACTCGAAAAAGAATACGAAACGGAGAAAAGGGAAAAAGGTACCAACCTGATGCGGAGTGGATCAAGTGGAGAGAGTACTGTCCCTGCCCCCTGTAGTCAAGGTCAAATTATTGTTAAATACATTTTATAACGGCTTTAGCGATTGCTTATAATCAACCATTTTCAAAATGTTGTTGTTTATATATGTTATGGGAGAATTTTAAATGTATACCTTTCAATTTTCATACACCCTTCTAACATCTAATAAAAAAAAACCTTTTAGTTAGTTCATCCCAAATTATTTTATATTTTAAAATAAAAGTGTCATATCATTAGTGTTGGTGTTTAGTAAAAAAAAGTTGTTTGTGTATCATCACCTAGGTTTTTTTACTTATTGTGAAAATTATATCTCTGTTTTCTAATGCTTACTGTAGTAATTGGAATATTTGTGATTATACTCTAGAAAAAGAATATTGAATGTACTAATTTTCATGTTTTAATACTTTTTTAATGAACCTTTTAATTGTTTTTCATTTTATAAAAATGAGGATTTAATACATATTCAAATGGTTTTATAATCACTTAACTTAATTCAACAGCCGTATATGGTAAACAAAATAAATGTTTTATTTATTCTCAATGTAAAGATTTCAATACTATCAATTAATATCAAGGTTCACGTATAATTTTAAAGTAACTATTATTGAATAATCACGTAAGGGAAACTTTATATTATGAATCTTAATACGGAAAAAAAAAGTAACTAGCAATAAATAGATAATGGTTCTATTAGAACACTTATTTTTTATTTGTAAGAAAATAAATTAAGATCTGTAATGTATATATTTCTACCATTTTTCATGAAGGATTAAGTCATATAATCCTTAAATATGACGCAGAAAAAGGTAAACGCATGTTCTGCATAAACTTTAGAATTTCATCTTTCATTTCCTAAACCGCCAAGGTTCAAAATGATGTTACATAACAAGGTTGAGTGTAATACAGGACCATACAACCAACCCCTGAAACCTAACCCAAAAAAGATGATACATCACTATTCTTAGCCCAAAATAAATACTAAATACTAAATTTCACCGAGACACAAAAAGGAGGACGAAAAACAGAGGTCCCTATGACGATCACGCCAACACGTGCGATGCAAATTAATATTGGTTCTGTAAATCTTTCGGAGCATGCTTCAATTTTCCAGAACCCATTAGAACAATAACAGTGGCAGAAGTTCATTTCTGTCTTGGACAAATCGGCGCCCCAAAAAAAAGTGGGAACTTAAAAAAAGCTTCGCCGGTTTGAAGAGGTTGGACACTCTGATGCACGATGCCCAGATTCACCGCAATTGAAACAGGCCCCTCCAAATCTGCAATGCACATTCATGCCATATGAGTTACACATAGACTTAATAAATATCATGAGAGGGTTTTCTACGCAAAGGATGAAAATACTATACAAAATTTAAAGCATTATTTGATCAATGAATGCTATTATAACCTGTCCGATGACGAAGGCCTGCTCGATCGTCTACCTCCAATTAGCCAATCATCTCCACTGCTTTTACTACCTCCTGCTCGAGACCAGCTACTGCCGCCACTTTTAAAATTTCTACCACCTCTCCTACTAGATCGATCACTGAAGTCATCATCAGAGTCTTCCGCATCCCATCCCCGTGAGGTTTTAAAACCTCTCCGATCCCTAGAAGCAAAACCTCCCCTTGAACTAAAACCTCCCCTTGAAGTGGATCCTCTTCGGTTACTTCGTTCTCTGTCAGAAAACTTTCCATAGAAATCACTTGGAGGCCCATCATCTTGCAACGGAGGTAGCTGCCAATACAAAGTAACCGTGCAATGCGTTTATATAATCAGTTGTACAATAATTTGGTGCGAGTATATGAAGAAGAGAACAGGCAGAGACAACAAAGAATTAGAATACAAATATTGTAATATACCTTGGTGATCTTGGAAACAGTGTTACCAGGTGGTATATCCTTAGTAAGCAACTCTTTAGCAATCTCCTCGGGAAGATCAAAAACGGCTCCCTGAACCTGATGTTAAGTATTGGCACAATGTCAAATCGTTTGAACTGTGTGGATGCATTCCCAATAGGATTGAAGTTCCAATTAAGACAAGTACAGAAAATAAAAAGAGAAAATAACTCGGATACATACCCTTTCATCTGCAATTATATGGATTTTTCCAACTTCATCAGCAGCTGATGAAAAAACATCAGAAAGAAACCCAGTGACTGATCTTGCTGAAAAATATCTCCTGTCATCTGAATCCCGAGTTAGTTGCAAAGTAATCCATCCCTGAAATACAAAACAGTTTAAAAAAAAACATACAGTTAAAGATCGACTGAAAAATCATGCATCCTATCGTGTTTGTTCTAGGAGGTATGTCCTTATTTAGATAATAATTGAACACATAATAAGACAAACGAAATATCTGCAGGGCATGCTTTGTAACCTCCATGAACTAGGGAATGACCCTGCTGACACCATTTTTAAATGCTTAAAAAGATAAACATCACACTGGTTTGGATCATTGATTAGTATTATTATCATTTGAAAAGTCATTCTGAGCAATTTGTTAAAATAAAAACCCTGGTTCAATAGCAAGTATTACGTTATTTTATAAAAAGGCAACATTAAGATAGCCGTTACTTATTATAGACTGGATCACAAGGGAAATATAAGATTCACAACACCTGTTCGTGAGTGATAAGAGACCGGGATGACGGAGGTCGGGAAAATCCACTAAGTTGTGCAAGGGCAGCTGCAAGGGCAGCTGTTCCTTGCTCTTCAATCAGTTTTTGAGCAGTTGGGGTGAAAAACTGAATAGACTCAGGATGAACTCCAGTAAGTGTCGCAACAACCTGCGCCGCAGATGACTCCAAGACCTCTTCCATAGCTGGTGCACTAACAAATTCAAACTTGCTGCCTACATCACGTTCAAGGGATCTAACTGTTCTCCTCTGGCTACTGGTGTACAACAGAATGGCATTACCTTGTTTTCCAGCACGACCAGTACGACCAGAGCGATGTACAAAAGTCTCAGGATCATTGGGAAGCTCATAATGGATAATCTGAACAAAACAGGTAGCAACGGTAAGCTTATCAATACGGTGAGAACAGATAGCATTTCAGTACAAACCAACATTAAAAAGAAACCTCCAATTCAAATAGAGATTTTTAAACTTCTCTGAACAGATTCATGATTGTGAAGGAATGATTAAACAAAGAAATTGAAACAAAAAAAATTGTGTCCATAGTTTACACAGTATATCAAATATAAAATTCTAAATCCTTAGTCGGATGAGACAGTGAACAGTGAAAAAGACTGAAGAAAAAGCCAAATGGGAGACCTTAATTTTACTGTGGCAAGTGCCCAATAAGACTAGACAAATCATACTTCAGAGTAGGCAATAAGTATTCCAGTCTAATCTAGGGATAAGACATCCCAAACAACTTTACCCTAAATTCCAAAAAAAATTATAAGTAGATCCTTAATCCACTATTAAAACACCCAAGTGCCAGCATAAAATTACTCAAGTGTTTTGCTTATTAGTCCACAGCCTTGTCGGCATTAACCCTACAATAATAAATAAGCGGGGGAGATCGGATTATTAAATGTAGACTGGGAAGCATCCTTGGACTCACCAAATCAACGTTGGGAATATCAAGTCCACGAGCTGCAACATCAGTAGCAACAAGCACTGTGAATTTTCCTTGCCGGAAACCATTCAATGTTCTCTCTCTCTGATGCTGAGATATATCGCCATGCAGTGCTTCAGATGCTATACTATTTGTTAATGCCAATGATACTTCATCAGCATCCTTTTTTGTCTGTGTAAATACTATAGTCTTCCCACCCTTTGCATAAACCTGAAAGACAAAAGAACAGTAAGTGAAATTATTACCCTGCCCCCAAAAAATTCCTAGTGAGAAATGGTAGATTGTAAAACATCAGAAATAGAAAAATTAGTTGATTTAACAAATTTGTTATGAGTTCATAAAATCCAGAATTAGATAACTAGGAAGTAATGCATTTAATAATCTTCAAAACAAACAGATAATGAAAATGATCAATTCGTTGATTATAGAGTTAAGAAAATTATTACATTATCTGTTCAAATACATATTGCATTAAATATTCAACATAACATTTGATCTGATTGGATTATATATGTTTGTTACTTGAACTAGTAACTAGTAATATATCTAAATATGTGACTAAACAGAACCCTCAGAATGCAAACTGAAGAGATTAAGAACATCAAGGTAACATAGAAAACTTTAACAGATAACTCACAGTTACGAGGTCAGAGAGAATTGTCCGCTTTGAAGTGGCAGTGGCCGCTATAGCATAAAGTTTTATCCCTTCAGCAAGCTTTTCTTCTTCATCACCAACCTGTTTGAAAGAAAAGAAAAAGCATTATAATCTTAATATATGTTTTGCATATTAAAATGCATCATAACCATAATCAAGGTTCAATCCTCATTATACAACAACTTGAACATTAGTACGCACAATTATGCCTGAATTATTTAATGACAGGGTCACGAAAACTAAAAGTAGTCAAGGCTAATGCTAATGCTAAACAGAATGAATTTGAAGACCAGAGAGCAGATGCATCTAGAGTATGATGTAGTCCACACACACATTAATATTTCCTTTCTTTTCTCTCCAAACCTACTGTGACAAACAAGCATAGGATAGTATTCGCCAAGACAAATGACAAATTTCACCACATTACCACTCAATATTATGAACATTGGCGTATGCTTGCAAGCAATGTAAGTTCATCAAGATGAATATCCATCTATTTTGTCACATTTAGTTATATGAGCATATAAACCACACTCTCTAAAATTTTAAAAGTCAACTCCAGACAGCATTAGATAATGTCTTTAATAATTAATTTCAAACCAGATTGCATGGAACAGGATATGCAGATAGATATGCAGGCCAAAATACGTAATGTTCTTCACAACAAAATCTTTGTAGATATAATATATTTCTGGCACAATCATATGTGGCACTATCTGTTTACACTGCACTCTATAAACAAAAGTCATCAATTGACTAGTGCATGTGTGTGTCTGTGTGTGTGAGAGAGAGAGAAGACAATAACAAATATTCACCAAATCAATTGTGAGTGGGTTGTTCAAATATTTTCTCGCCAACTTCTTCACCCAAGCAGGCATGGTGGCAGAGAAAAGCATGCTCTGCCTCTGAGAAGGGAGATTCTCCAAAATCAGTTCCACATCCTCCTCAAACCCAACAGCAAGCATCTGATCTGCTTCATCAAGCACCAAATACTGAACCTCGCTCAGCTTAAGGCTCTTCCCATTAATCAAGTCAATTATTCTCCCTGGGGTCCCGACCACCACATCTACACCTCGTGAAAGAGCACTCTGCTGACTAACATAAGAAACACCGCCATAAACACAAACAGTGCTGAGATAAGGCGCAGATTCCTTTATCTCCTTCTCCACTTGCTTCGCTAACTCCCTGGTAGGTGCCAGCACCAAAACTCTGGGAAGCCTACCAGACCTTCTGCAACAGAGAAACAACCATGTGAATATCACCACACCAACAACCATCATGTATAATTTATAGATCTATTTAATCATTTGGTCCCTATGCCTACGTTAACTTTTCATTTTAGCCCCTATATCTAAAATAGCAACCATTTAGTCCCTATACCAAAAAAATTTATATACATTTTAGTCCATGTGCCTCGATTTTGTGGCGCCACAAAACTAACAACAGGGGCTAAAACATATAAAATCTGCTTGTACAGGGGACTAAAATAAAAAATTTGACAGACACGGTCTACAGAGTACAAGAGCAGACAACTAATTAAACCAATACTTATAGTTATACGAAGCAAAGTGCAACACGTGTTCAATGATTACCTGAGAGAAGTCTCGTCTCCATCTTCAGTGAGGCCTTTAATAACTGGAATTCCGAACGCTAGTGTCTTTCCAGTACCGGTCTTCGCTCGAGCAATGATATCTCTACCTTGTAGGGCAGGCACTAACACCGCTCTCTAATCACGCACAAAAAGAAGATAAATGTTGATGATAGGTGTAACCCTAACAAGCAAAAAGATAGGAAGAGAAACGAACCTGAATGGGGAAAAGCTGAGTAATCCCACGGTTCTGGAGGGAATCAACGAGGCGCGAGGGCAAGTCGAGCTTGGAAATGTCGAGTTCGTCAGAGTTGAGGGGTTCGGCGGTGTGAGAATCGGAGGCGTCTTGGAATTCGTGGTCGGTTTGGTCGAAGTGGCGGCCGAGTCCTTTGAAGGCTTCTTCGCTGAGGAGGGAGGAATTGGGCGTGGCGACGGCGGAGGGGAGGAAAGTAGGAGTGGGCTTGAGGCCCGTTTTGAAGGTAGGCCCAGGGGAGTGGCGGTGGGCTCGGAGGAGGTTGTTGAAGTGGGATTTGGAGTCCAAACATTGCAACCTAACGGCGGAAGTGGAAGTAGCGTTAGGCCTGTGGTAGAGTTCGAGAGTAGGCGTTTGGTAAATGGAAGAAACGCCTATGAGAGAAGCCATTTTTGGAGAGAAAGAGAAAGAGAAAGAGATAGAGTGAGTGAGTGAGGGAGAAGAAGATGATAAGGGTGCAGTGGTGAGAGGCCACGTCGTTTGGGAATGAACGTATGGCCTTTCCAAACTCCACCTTGCCTTGCTTCCTCCAGATATATACACAAACATTATTACATATTAGATATTTTTACATTTTCAAAATTCCCCTTATCCCATTATAAATCTAATTAAAAATTCTTTTTTCTAATTAGACTCCTCACACTTTAGTTTTTTAAACTATACCTGTTTATTTACAAGTTTAAAATTTAATTTTGAAAACTCCAATTCTTAGTTGTGAATAACAATTCTTCAATAGCCAAATTTTGATATGTTTTTTCCATTTTTTTTTGAAAAAGGAAAATTATATTATTTAAATAAAAAGTAAAAAATTAAAAAATATAATTAAAATTTTAAGATTATTTTTGTTTGTCTTGGAAGAACAAAAAAAAATCAATGTAAATAAATTTTAGAACAAGTTTAATATATTAGAAGGATTATTATAAGGGACAAAAACTTGTTTATTAGTGTTGTTTTCTTTGTTTTGCTATACAACATTCTTAGGAGGGTTTTTCTGCCTTTTGCAATTGGAAAACTCATGACTTATCATCTTGCAAGAAGAAGAAAAAAAAAGGGAGAGTTTCTCATATTCCAAGTTAATAACATAAAGTAAATCCAAACTTTTCAACCAAAATTTGATTCGGGAGGTCAAAATAAATCAATATCAACAAGAATCCTAATAAAGAAACCTTTTGATATATTTATAGTACAATCATAAAAAGCAAGAGAAGTTCTTGTGTTGGAGAAAATGGCTTTGGGTTGCTAATATTCCAAAAGAAGACTATGGATTATAATTTAACAGTGAGCCTTATTAAATCTCATAGTTTCCGACACAAAGTCTTTAGTCCATTCAAAGACTCTCAAAATACCCGGATTAAGGTTCAAAGATCTCACGACAATAACCTTTCTCACATCCTATAAAGAAGCAAAAACAATCTCATAAAAACATTCATCAAAAGGGATAACCTTCAAAGACTCCAAAGATTTTCTTGTAATATCTAACTTTTTACAAACATCCATGTGTGTGAGAGTTTAATCTCCTTTAGATATAATTATCCTTCCATAAAGATGATTTTTTTTTTTTCAAGACTGCATTAAGATCATATCACGCTTGATGTAAAGGGAAGACAACAATGAGAGGGGAATGTCACAAGCACTCTTAAGGGCTTGAGCAAAAGTTTTTTTGCACTTAAGTCGTGGATTTAACTCGTGGGTTCTAATCTTGATTTTTGAGACAACTCCAAAGAATCTAAAAATCATCAGAGCCTGAATCCATCTCCAAAGAAAGTGCTAAAGCACAAAATCCATTAACTAGACGAATTGATAGAAATAAAAAACAAAAAACAACCTGAAAAAAAAAGAGGGAAAAGGATGGGGATGAAGAAGAATCACCACCAACACTTCATACAAACAATCCGAAACCAAAAGAAAAACAAAGAAGATTAAGAAAATATTGAAGAAATTCTTGGAGAACTTTATTCACTTGCTTACACTTATGATTCTTAATTAATTTTAAAATTATTAAAAATAATAAATTATATAATAATTTTTTACTATCAATTTAAAGAAATTTATATACCACCATTAACTTGATCCGTGTAACAAAATATTTTATACCAATAACATGTTTACATTTTTTTATTGGAAACTTATATTAGAAATTAAGAGATTATATAATTAAAAATTAAAATTGATTTACAGATTGAAGAATTCGAAAATCAAAATTCCATTAAAAAAAATAAAATGTCTACATAAGATTTCACAACATGAGACAAACTCCAATCGAGAAACCTAAACTTCTCAAAACAAATTTTGAATTAATTAATCACTTTCAAGCTTAATAATCTTTATTTTAGTTAAAACAGTGTGTCAAAATTTATCTTTAAATACTTCCACTTTCTCCGTGAGCTCTTTTAATCCCAACCTTAGCAAAAATCAACGATACCTACTATATTGACATATGCTAGAAGTATAATTAGAAAAAGGATAATTGAGACATTTTGATTTTTATGAAGTGTTGATGCAAATTATGAAGTGCAAAAAAGAAAAACAAATTGTAATGTTTGTTTTGGACATTACTTTTTGCCACCTAAGTACAACACACATTTAGGTTTTAATTTTCCACAATGATAATTGTTTTATTTTATTTATTTTGATAAAATATAAAATAATTATAAAGTGAAACAAGTGTTTCCAGAAGATAATGAATTTTCTCATAGCGTGTTGGAGGGGAAGGGTCTAACGGAGAATCTCGTGACAACGGCGTGTGATGCACGCTCCACGTATTAGTAATACGTGAATAATATTTTGTCAATAAATTTTAATTAAAAAACTAAAATTATAATATTTCTAAGTAAATCAATTGACATAACTAAAATATGGACCCAAATAATATAGTTTAATGACAAAAGTAAAACCTAAGACAGTTAAATGATAGAAAAACACAATTATGATTCTTAAATGAAACTTAAAACGCGATTAACGGTCCAAGTAAAAAACAAAAAGCATAGTATTTGCATAGCTGTTATTAAGAGATTTCAATTTTGATTTTCCTTGGGAAGCCAGCAGTCGCCATTATTGGTGACAGTGAAGCATTCATCTTCTCTAATTATTCGCTTCAACCTTGGCGGATCCTCCCTCTTTGCCTTTCTCCCATTCCATCAATCTTCGATTTTCGTTAGGGTTTTCGATTTCTGAAGCACTTGAAGGGAACCCGGAATGGGGGTTCTGGTGCCGTTATTCTTCTACGTCGTCGCTTTCTTTTGCACCGCTGCAGCTATCGCTTTGGCTGTTCTTCACATTTACCGGCACCTTCTCAATTACACTGAGCCCACTTATCAGCGCTTCATCGTTCGGATTATTTTCATGGTCCCGGTGAGTTACTCACTTTTTCTTTTCGCCAACCACCTTATCAATTCATTCATGTGATGGTTTCTACTAGGGTTTCTTCTCACTGTCACCATTCAGTCGCTTTTGTTAATCGGACTAACCGTTTCAATTCAGACAAAAACCTTTGAACTTCTTCACTGGAAATCCTGGGGCGGGAATGTTAATTGGGGTTATCAGATTGTGTGTTGTTCCTTTTCATCATCTTAGTACAGAGAGTTTATGTTTCCGGAACTGGTTTTCTTCACTAAGCTTGGTGACTGGTTGACTTCATTGTTTAACTGTTTGATACTGTGCCAATTTAGGCGAGGAGTGGGTTTGCAAACATGATGCTAAATGGCCTTGCTTTTGTATAATTGTTTTCGGTAAAATTTGAGTTTTAAACTTGTGTTTGGAAACAATTTCTCTCTAAAGAAAGTCTGTAGTGAAATTTGCTCCTCATCTCAAAAACTACATTTTCACTTGCTTCTGGGCACACTTGACTTCAGGAGCAAACTTGATTCTAGGAAATAACGACCAAACGTGATATTTTTTTTTTGCACAATCCCATTTGTCACTTCTGAAAGCTAGGTGAGGGAGCATGGAAACTCTTCCAGACAGTATTACTTACTTTGTTTTATATTCGTGAAAATCGAATTTTTCTGTTTTTTGTTAATTGCTTTTGTTTGTGTGTTTCTTGACATTTGTTTGGTTCTTTATTCTTTCATCTTCATTTTAGTTTCATGGCTTTCTTGAAATTCCACTGGGAATACCATCATTCTGAGTTATATAACATTTCTTTTTATGATTTATTTTAAGCTGTTATAAATTTAATTTTCTTTTACAGGTTTATGCACTAATGTCATTCTTGTCCCTTGTATTACCAGAGAGTTCAATTTATTTTAATTCTATTCGGGAAGTGTAAGTTCATCTTCCTTTCTTTCTCTATTTACTTGATTCTGGCTGATGTTTAGTCTGAATTCCTTTTCTTTTCTTTTTTGTATATTTTGGTTATGATTAATGGTTACCAGTGGTACATGAATTGCGTATTGTTATTCTACACTGATTGTGACGTAGGAAGCCTTTGTGACTTAAGAAGCCTTAGAAGTAGTTATTGTTTTTCCATTCAGAATTATCTGGTCTGGTACGCTACTCTAGATAGGCTCAAATTCATAGGATTAGAACATTTGGGCAATTCTTCAACGAGATTGGTTTTTTCTAGGAGCATATATGAAAACATTTCAATGGTTTGCTTAAATTTTCAACCTTTTTAGAGATTAACTTCCAGCAGGATGGCTAAAATGGGTGTGTTATTTGTAATTGCAAAGTACCTACCAAGCTCAAAGGCAAGCTTTATCATATTGCCGTACAGCTATACTCTGGTAACGGCAATGAATATTGGATTTCAAAGGGAGAATAAGAAAAAAAGTGAGAGTAATAGAAGTGAGAATGTTAAAATGAACGTGACCACACAAGAAAATACATGATGTAAAGTGATTACATGCAAGTAGATATTGGTGTTGCGAAGGTAGTTTGTAAACATACAAAGAAGATGATTGGAAAGAATTGATTGGTCTTGTGGAAGGGGAGAGAGAGAGAGAGAGAGACTCATAAGGATATTGGGAGAAGCTGTTAAGAGCTATGTTATGGTAAATAATATATTTGAAATTTAGTCTTTAACCAAATAAAATAACCTTGTGTGATTCATATAGTGGACCTCACCCAGTGGGATAATACAGCTTTTGTTGTTACAGTAGTGAGTAGCTTCCAATGCTTAAGAAAAGTTACATTCTTCTATTGTTGATGTGATGTGAGTGAGGTGGTATAGCTGCTGCAGAGCGCTTGCATATGCAACCACAAGAGTGGGAAGGCAATTCGTTACACCCGCTACCCTGCTACCCCCTCTGCTTTTTCCTATTTAGTGATTTTTATTCTCTTGTACATTATTTAGTGTACTTGTGTACTACATTTTACTTTGGAAATTTAAGTGCACTTTGCACATTTTTGTTGTCCTAAAATTATAATGAATTTTGCCAACCTATGTTTATTAGATTGGTGCAATTTTATGATCGATTTCTCTTGTCTACTGTTTCAGCTATGAAGCTTGGGTCATTTATAATTTTCTTTCATTGTGCCTGGCATGGGTTGGTGGTCCTGGAGCAGTTGTAATAAGTTTGAGTGGTCGAGTTCTGAAGCCATCATTCTGTTTGATGACTTGTTGCTTTCCTCCTATACCGCTGGATGGGTAGGTTTGTTTCTGATTCATATTTTTGGATTAAAAGCCTTTGTACCAGAATATAGTTATATATTCCTTGAAAACTATCCCTTGAATTTTCTATGGAGTTTTTTTACCTATTTTATAACTTGTATTGTGAGTTATAGGATGATGCATTTGCCACACAATGTGGAGAATTATTTTTAGGATTATTTATTGGAAAATAACTTAGACATCCCAGAGTGGCATTGGATTGGATTTTAGTAGAAGTTTCTGATTGGCATGATATACATTTGTTTCTCACTTCTAAAACTTCTATTTCAGGCGTTTCATTCGTAAATGCAAGCAAGGATGTCTGCAGTTTGTGATTTTGAAGCCCATTTTAGTTGTGGTTACACTCGTACTTTATGCAAATGGGAAGTATAAAGATGGAAATTTCAGCCCAAAGCAGTCATACTTGTATCTTACGATCATTTATATGATCTCATATACAATGGCTCTCTATGTGCTTGCTTTGTTTTATGTGGCATGCAAGGATCTGCTTCAACCATTCAATCCAGTTCCAAAGTTTATTATAATAAAATCTGTTGTATTCCTGACTTATTGGCAGGTGATTTTGCATCTCATTCATATTTATCGTCCTTTATTTCCTCCTAATTTTGACTATATCTTGTTGCTGGTTGTATGGTAATATATGAAGAACAGAAAAATGAGTGTCATTTTTTTTGGTTCACATGAAGAGTCGAAATTATATTTCTGCTTTTTTGTGACCTTCAGAAAGGATGTCGGTGTAATGTAATATGAGGATGCCCTATTTGATCTTGAGATGAGCTGTAATTTGTTTGGAGCAAAAGCCTCCATCACTTTAAAAGAAGGAAAATAAGTATTTTGCACCTTAAATCTTGGGATATAAAGTCATGTATCTTTATTGAACAGACATTGGATATATCCTGGATTTATAACATCTTTGCTTATAAATTCTAAATATTGGTTTGGTGTGTTAGTTTTCGTCTCACACACCAGCATAGTTTAAATTTTAGGAATTGATTTGTTTGTGAAAGTCTTCAGTCACCTATAATTTTCATCTCCCTCCTGTTGTCTTCGTTTCTCTAGTTTTTCTATTTTCCTTACTTCACTTAGGTATTAACTTATTTGAGGCCACCAGTAATTGACATAGCAATTAAAAATAATAATAAAAGAGAAATGACACTTATGTATGCATGTGTTATGCCATTTATTTAATATGATGCCAAGAAGTCTAATAGCTTCATTATTTTTTGTTGAATTCACATGATTTGATGTCCTGTGGAGATTATTTAGAATTTAAAGATGACTAAGTGTTAGTTTGGTCTTGCTCTGTTCCAGTGATATTTTCGTTTTACTTTTGAGGGTTGAAGCAGAGTGACAATTTTTTTTCATTCTTAGGGTGTGTTATTCTTCCTTGCTGCAAAGTCCGGATTCATTGAGGACGCTGATGAAGCTGCCCTACTTCAAAATTTTATCATTTGTGTTGAGATGCTTGTTGCTGCTGTTGGTCACTTTTATGCATTTCCATACAAAGAATATGCCGGTGCTAATATAGGTGGATCACGTGGTTTGACGGCTAGCCTTGGGCATGCTTTGAAGTTAAATGATTTTTACCATGATACAGTGCACCAGGTGAGTCTTGCTTTATATGTTCTGTCTGTAACACTGGTAACATGGCATTTGCTTCAGGCTTAATGCCTGGCTTTGCAACCGTTATGCTATGCCGCAATTCATTTCTAGTTCCCCATATTAATGTTGAAATTTCTGAGTCTCCTTTTCTTTCATATTTTCTCTGCGGATTATCTGATACTAATAAAACTTGTGGCAGTTTGCACCTACGTATCACGAATATGTTCTCTATAATCACAGCGAAGGTGAGGAGGGAACTAAGAAGTACAGGTCGCGGACTTTTGTTCCAATGGGCCCTGAGATGGATTCAGTGAGAAGACATAAGAATACATTTGGAAACAAGTTAGATGACATACAGCTCTCAAGTTTGTCTTCTTCTACCAGTAGCAGTCCCTCAAGTTCCGTGCCCGATGCTTCAAATTCTGATGCAAGGAAATCTTCCTTGCTTGTGGATTTGTCCAATTCTACTCCGGAACCATACGACTTGACCGTTATTGACTTGGATGTATCCAGTTACCCTGAAGAAGTTCCTGCGGTTGATCAAGCTGGTGGTAGGTGAGCATGGGGAATATTCAGAGGTAGGTTTGATGGGGAAAATGTTATCGCTGGAGGAGATTAGAGGGGCATCCAGCATATTTTCTGTGCTTGGAAAGTACTATGGTTGTGGTTTCTTAAATTCTGGGAAAGGATTAAGCAGATCATGTGCGAACATACATTTGTGTAAACTAGTCGGCCTCACTCTTAAGCAAAGCAGTCCTTGATGTCAGTCTTGGTCTTTATACTGTAATTGTCTCCAATGGTTATTCCTGTGTGTAAATTGTAGATACGGAACTTGTTGACGTGCCTCAGAGTTTAAACATGAAAAATACTAAAATATTGATTTAGAATTAATTGATTATTTTCTCCCATACACCATAAGATATTTGTTCTTGTTGATTTTTGTGCTTATAGCAATGCTGTTGTCATTATTTACGTTTATGGAATCTCGTAATATTTATTTGTGTTTGACACTAGATATTATTGATGATTAGGGTTTTCTCAGAATCTGTTACAATTTGTACCACTTCTGGGTTGAAATTTCAGTGCATTTTATTCGTGTGTGAAGCTACGTCTTAACCGTCCATGCCACTCTTGTAGCCATATTTTTTACTTCATGTTTTAGTAACCTCTAATTTGTCAATTCTGAATTTTATTTTGTTTATTGTTAAGCTAAGAATATGGTTGATGAGTTTATGGTAATGGCAGGATTAAGGATATGAAAATGCTTTCTTCAAATTTACAATTGAACGTTGTGGGCAGAAATCATGTTCGTTACCTTAAACAATTGGGAATCACATGGTTTTGCCAACCCAATTTTTTGACGAGTGAGAAAATGTTCAAACAAACAATGTTATCCATGAGTTATTAATTAAAACATTTAAATTAAGAAAAGAAGTTTGATAAAAAAAATAACTCCGTCATTGTAGAATTATTTAACGCATTCGCCCTTCATTTTCTAAATGATTAAAATTATTTACTAATTAAAATAACTAGATTTTAAAAAGAAAAAATAGAGAGAAAATTTATTTTATTTCTCATATATATGAAATTTCTAATTTATATCTACTTATTTCTTAGAACAATTCAATTATTTTTATATTTTAAGAAATCTGTAATTATAATTTAGTAAGTTATTTTATTTAGAAAATAAATAGAGACAAATTAACAAATATTTCTATATATAAAAAGAGATGATATTACTCTAACATCACTATGACATTGTTAATGTTCATGTGACCCAAGTAAATCACATGTTAACAAGTAAAACCAAGGGTGATAATCACAGAGCCTGAGTTAATCAAAGATGTATTTAACAAGATCTATGATTTCCCAAAGCCTGATATGAATCCGCTAGTCAAATTGCTAGCAACTGGTCTTCTAAACTATGAGGGAGAAAAATGGAACAGACACAGAAGAATAGTTAATCCTGCATTCAATTTAGAAAAAAATGAAGGTTAGATGAATTTAATTTTTCATGCATTAACAGGTTTTACACTCTGTCAACTACTCAAAATTGGGTAATTATACGAGTTTCAATATCGTTATTGGTCAACAAAGCTTATTATTTATAACAATCAGTGATTGAAAGTTAATGTATTAACCTTACCGTATATTTACGCAGGAATCGTTGACCACCAGATATTTATGATTTGAAATAAAAGTATCAGCAAGCAACCTTTCTCAATAAGAATCTATGCATTGTATTCAATATCTATTCATTTATCAATTGCTGTGCTAGGAAGATTACATGCAACGTCTCAATTGCAATATGCAGTAGAATTTTTTTCTCTGATGACAACCAAACTATGCTTTATGTTGACCAATCAAATAATAGAAGGCTAACTGATATTGGAAAGAGAGAGGCTCATTCTGCTTATTTGCAGATTTGTACCTACTGCTACGCATAGGAGGATGAAGGAAGTTGATATAGAGAAATAAAAGGTTCACTTGCAGATGTGATTAACAACAGAGAAAGCACTAAGGGTGTGTTTGGATTAAGGAGGGATTTGTGGGGATTTGAGGGAGTGGATGTGGGAAGATTTGAGAGGATGTGTGAGGATATGTGAGGTTGTTTAGATTGAAGGATGTTATAGTGGATTTGTGAGGATGGTCTATTGAAATTTGTGAGTGATGTGATAGTTGGGAAAGAATTATATATATTTTTTAAAGGTGTAAAATGTGAATTTACAAATTTACCCTTGTGTTTTAAAATATTTAAATAATAAAATATGAGGTATTTTTTAAGATTTCATATTCAGTTAAAAAATAAAATGATAATATTCATAATTGTAATAATTTTTAGATGGAAAATAATGAATATATGTAAAAATTGAAAATTGTTACATAGAAATAAATTATTGAAATATTCATAATTTTTAAAGATAAAATATAAAATAATTTTGCATTAAATTTAAATAATAGTAATAATTTTATAATAATTCATGAAAATAATAATAATTATTGTATACATTTTTTATTATATATAATGTTTTTTATTATAATTTTATTTTATTATTATGTAATGTTTAATCATTTTAGTTATATTCTTTTAATATTTTTTAAAATTATTTTATTTTTATTATATAATATAATGAATATATTGTGTATATATAATAAGATTAAAATTTATTATTAATAGTTAAAATTTATTATTATTAATTAAGAATGAATTCTCCTTCTACATAGAGTGATGAAAATTGATTCCACCACAATTGAAGAATCGATTCTGCCTTCACAATAACTTACATGAGAATCGATTTTGCAAATCAACAATTACACACAACAGAATCGATTCTTCCTTCCTTATAACACCTATGAGAATCGATTCTCTATTCCTTATAACAGCTATGAGAATCGATTCTCCCTTCCAGATCTGAGAATCGATTCTCCCTTCCTTATAACAACTATGAGAATTGATTCTCCCTTCCTTATAACAGCTTTGAAAATTGATTCTCCCTTCAGTGATATTTATTTCACTCACCTACAGTGCTTTTTCTATGCTTTCTTCTTCCTCTTTCTCAACCTCATAGCCTTCAACAAATCTAAGAACCTTCCACATGCACACACACTTGAAGAAATAAGGGTATTACAGTAACTTTGAATGGGTATACATGTATGCACCCTCTCATCAGTGCTAATCCTCGCATATGAGGGAAGAAAGAAAAAAAAGACTCATTCCCTCATCCGTCAGCACACTCTCCTACAAATCAGTTGATCCAAACGTTCGAATCATCCGCTCGCACATCCGCTCTAAAAGTCGATCAGCGGATCCAAACAATGCATAAAGGAGGATGAAACTACTGAGAATGACTTGTTATGTGTACTTTTGGAGTCTAATCACAAGGAAATTGAAGAACATGGAAACAGTAAGAATCACTCATGAGATGTCTTAATATGAGATCTCCAAGACCTAATCAAATCATTAATTTAAATGTAAAAGGGCTCATATATTGTTGGCTTATTAGTTCCTGATGTTGTGACATGCTTTTATTCTACCATGGAAGAACATATATCCAAAATAAAAAGTCAGCTGTTAGAGTCATTCTCCAGCTTGCCATTGTTTATCATGACAACAGATGTTGCTAATGCTTTTGTATTCTTCTAATATTTTCTTTGCTCCTTCAATAACTATTCCAAAGTGCAATCTAGTTCAAGAAATCCCCATAAAAATAGGCACCAAATCAATAACTAGCATCGTTTATAATATTTGAATTGCATAATCTAACCACCACAAATTGGGATAGAAAGCACAAAATATAATGTGACCATGGAGAATAAGGTTTTGGAACAGCCAAAGCTCTTTTAATTAGACCTGGAGAACATCAATGGAATGTACATTGGTTACACATTTTTTCTTCCCTTAAAACTTTCAGGCTATTCCTAGTATTTTCACAATTTATCACAGCATGTTAAATGGCACTTAAGTCCTGGAGTACATACTTCTAAACATATACAAAGCATCTAAATTATTTAAAATATAAAGTATAACACAAATTTAATTTTAAAGTATAAAATAAAATTACATCATAAAATATAATAAAAATTTCTAAAAGGCAAATAAGGAATAAAACAATTTTTAAAAATCAACTTTAATTTCATAAATCTTAATAAAAACATATAATTATAAAATTAAATTTTAAGTATTTTTTTGTCATTAATATTTTCTCACCAATAATTTTATTTAGAACTTTATTTAAAAAATTAAAAAAAAAATCAGTAATATGTATAGTATTCTTATATATGTAATACTCTATGATACTATTATAAGATCCCGAAAAATATCACCACTTATTTTCAGCATTGAGGAATTTTAGATATTTCCATTCATTTGGGTTTGACCGTGGTGGTGATTATGGTTGTTGTTGATAGTAACAAAACGTTTGAATCTGTGGTCACAATTAAGCGTGTGGTTGATATCCATAACTCATTGGGAAGACTTTAAAGGCTTCTGTGATTGTGATTCTATATAGTATATATCTAACAAGTATGATAGAGGATATCTTGAAGAAAGACTTAATCTGTTCTTATTTGAATTTAGTCAAAAGTGAAAATCATATGTTCAAAGCACTGAATCAACAGAGAAAATGATGTTTTCTAGTATTTGGAATAAGATGCAGAATGCTTAAAGTTGCAGATAATGTAGAAAGATGCCGAATTAAAATGGTAGTTGCACCTTATGTTGATTGGTAAGAAACCAAGAGAACTGAACTAAAACTTTCTTATCTAACTCTTTCAACAACCACAAACACTGCTATCGTGCACATTCAATTCTTAATTTATCTAATTCTTTGAACAACTGTAACAATTGCTTATGCTGCATGAATTCCTCATATTTTCAATTCATAAACCCAACCAAAACCAAATTTTATCATTTATTCATTCCAATTCCGGTAGATACTGTGCACCGTTGTTGTCACTTGTGTGCAAAGATTTGTGTTCTTCCTTGCATTTACTGTTACACGTCAAGAGACCCCCCCTCACCATTAAGCATAACTATGTTTATGCAATGGCAGTGTTTATGCAATGAGAAAAAAAAGTAATAAAAAAGTGGTGAAAGCCCAGAAGACACGTGACCGTTCATTAAAAAAACAAGAACCTATAGAAGGATCCACGTGTTAAAGTGGTTACGCTTTTCGGAGAAGAAAGAGTTGTACAAAGAAACCACCAATAATCGCAGAGTATAGAAAAAAGGAGCTGTCTTTAGCTTTAGCTATTGCGGCGGCGCACAGCTTGGCTCGCGTTGCAAGCAACAACAAGGTGCGTGGAATCTCTACAGTTCATACCCCTTTTCCATTCTTCTCTATCTTTTGTCACTGCGAAACCAAACCATTTTATTCTCACTGCTATTTAATGGCGCTAAATTTTAGAATTGTTTTGTTCTAGCTGTTGTCTTTTCTGTTTCAGCTTTTGGGTGGCACCATGATACTCATTCGTAAGAATCAGAGGAAAGGTAGTGAGAATGTTGAGAATGTGATGATGGGTAGGGTTAGTCTGAACCCGTTATTTCGGAGTGAGTCTTTCGGGCATTACTACCCTGACGCCGAGCACAGCTACACTATGATGGAGAAGAGGCAACTGTTCTTGAGAAGCTATCAGTTTTGTCGAAAGAAGAGTCTGAAAGAGAGAGTGAAAGGATCGTTGGTTCGTGTCAAGAAGGTTCTGTGGCTAAGGCTGCGATCTGCTAAGAAACTTAGGAGGTTGGTGTTTTCAAGGATCAGAATCAAATGCGGCTTCTATTACCGCAGGAGAAGGTTTTCACGCCTTCTCAATGCCCACAACCGCAAAATCGACTCTTCCTCTTGTTTCTGGTAGTACCATTACTCATCCACCATCACAACTCAGCAGAAAAGCAGAAAAAAATGTTTTTTATTTCATGATTCATCAGTTACTATGTAGTCTTTTATTGGAACAAAGAAATAGACATATATTGCACATATTGTTTGTTCTCCTTTACTTGTTGGTCTCAAAACGTATTTCTGTCTGTTTTCTTCCTTTTGTTGTTCATATCTTTTTGTTTGTTATATACATATGAAGTAACTTGAAGTGGGAATCATAGGTTCTGTTGCATGATTTGTTAACTTTGTGGCTTCATATTTTTCCATTAAACCGTGAGAACACAGCAGCAATATGTGGATACTTTTCCTTTTTCATGGGTTATCATTAGGGGCTTCTTCTTCTGTTTGATCAGGAATTCAACACTCACGGGCAACTCTGTGTTTGGCGGTTGCTACAGTTACTGTTGTGTTTATGAGTTATTGAATATAACAAAAATAAAATGCTAAGGTAAAATCGAGGCACTGCAAACACTCACCAAAAACTATGTTCCAATTATTTATGGTCCTATTTACTCACCGTCCATAATTAAAAGGTACATCAGCAAATGAAGCTTTTCGTCGTAAGCAAATAAATACACAACAACCTGATTTTATTACACAACAATTATTTACTTACTGTCCGTATATAAAGTTTAAAACTACATCAGCAACTAAAGTTTTTGGTCACAGGCAAATAAATTTTCAACAGCCTGATAAATAACATCACCAACTTCTAGGAGGAAGAAAAATCATTAGATAGACCTATTTTTAAATCTGGTGAAGCGAATTGCATAAGCAAAGAATTGTGTGCTAACTTGTAATTTGGGCAACATATTGTTCATTTTCTCTTTTTTGGATTGATCCAAAATTATTACTAGTATTTTGTTATAAGTTTGGTTTTATTGTTTAAATTAATGTTGAGAAATGTCAACGCATTTGCATTGGTAACATAGATGTGAAGCAAGGAACACATGCAATTTATTTGTGGGACTGTAGTTGAATCTGTTCTTATCTGATCCACAAAGCCTCGTTAAATAGCGTGCAAACAATTGCAAATAAATACTACTGAAAACACACGTTAAGAGTATTCTTTTTATACGATAAAAAATTAATTATTAAAATAAAAGAATTTGTAATAAAGTTACAAAAATTGTGTCAAAAATTATAATTTTTTTATAATATTATAATTATATATTAAGAGTATTTGTACTTTTTAATATATATACTAGCGTAAAATGTTACATATTTTATAACCGATAAAGAAAAATAATAATAAATTTAACTTTTATAAATAATTAAAACTTGTTTATTGTAGACTTATTCAGCGTACATATCCAGTGTTATATTGGATAACACTCGTAATATAAAATTATTTAAATTAGAGTTCTCAATTTTTATTGTGATTTCGATATGATTTTTTTTTTTCATTCTCATTTTTTTTACAACTGCATGTATGCTGTGAGTGGATGTTTTAGAGAGTTTTTAGGGTTTAAATCGATGTTTATGGATATTTTGTATTGGTGTACGATTTTCTTCTATTGTATTTAAGTTTTTTTTTTATCAAAGCACATCATTTATTATTTACCATTTTGATTTTTTTATTCACATTGTATTTTCTGCATTCACTTTTTTAATCCTAAATTTGTTGTATTTTTTGGTGTATTTTTTTTTTCTTACTATTTATCCTATTTTGTAAAAATCATTAAAAATAACTACATATTGATTTTTGAAATAATTTTTTTCTAACTTCTTTTAGTGTATATTTAACATCAGAGTCCTTTGGTAAAAAAAACATAAAAAACTTATAACTTTTGATAGAAAATTAAAAAAAAATGAAAACTCATTTGACTTTAGACTTTTTAATCAGATTAGGTCTTTCTCATCAAATTTTTTTTACTAAACTTTAAGATCAGTTTTATTTATAATTCTCTTACAAAATTTTATTTCAATTGCTCTTTAACTTAATCCTAATATTTCAATGAAACCAAAATTTTCAAATAAGTGTCATAACAACACAGCTAAAATAAGACGGTTTCAAAATTTTCAAACTAAATTTACTAAGTAGATAATTAGAGTTTGAAGTAAACTTCTCTTACTTCTATGAAATTTTAACTAGTATATATTCGGAGTAGGAATGCTTAAACATATTTATTTTTCTTAATGAGATTGAATAAAATTGAATTTAATACAAAAACTTAAGAAACAATTGCATTAGAATAGAGATAGGAAAAATAAAGTAGACTAGAATTGCCTCAATTAGAAGTTAATAGCCTATCTTACCAAAAATCCTACATGAGACAAAGTGAGGGACTTATTGTATTTATAGAAAAAAAAAAGATGCACATAATAAGACAAAATTGAAATCAAATAAAGGTATCAACAAAATTACACATCTAATGCCACTTGGATGGTCATAAGTCTCCAATGCAAAAGGAAAATGAGAACAAAATAGTTCCTGATAATATTGCATCAAAATTATCAAAATGGTAGGGAAAAAGAAATTCTCCATTAGTTTGCTTTTTGTTAGGCCGAAATTTGCAAACAAGTTGGGCTTTGACCCATGTGTTTTTATTTCTTCTAATTGTCACACCCATGTAATTTGTTTAAAAATTTGGTAAACTTAATTTGTAATTTCTTGTAATAATTAATCCAAAATAAGTTACTTCCAACTAATTGCGATATTAATATTAAAACATCAAATGACCTATACTCAAACATTGAAGATAATACTCTAAATATTTAAATTTAAAATTTTATAAAACTATTAAGTTGTCTTGCTCTGAAGAAAATAAATCAACATGGTGAAAAACTATGAAATCAAATATATCAGACTAATAATTAAAATTATTTATTTATATATTTTTTCAGCCAAAATACATGTTGAAATATTATAGAAACTGAAAGTAGATTGATAAATATAAGAATACAAAAAGTAAAAGAGATGAAAAAAATGAAATGCATATTTGTAAGAATGTTATTAGTTTTAAGTTATACTTAGAACACGACACTTATTTATTTGTAAGAATGAAATGCATATATAATTTACAATAATACACCTATATCCTGTTCAATCAACTTAATCAAATTTTATTAGCTAAATTTCGTTTGCACAGCTATACTTGTTAATATATTTAATTTTCTATTTTAAATTATTGGGCTTTGTTTGTTTGACCCAACTTTCCTTTTTCTGTTTCAGCTAGGTCTTAATCTTTTTCTTATATATACACCATGTATTTTACTCTCCAATTTCTTTTATATTTATTTTTCTCTCTACAATTAGGGTTCATCAAAACCTCTCTTTCTTCATTACGATTACGTGCGATTACGTACGCTACATTAAAGCATCGCATCAGACAATGAATATTCATCTTCATTTACTGTCGTATGGTATCAGAGCCATTTTCGAGCCTATCCTAGCGAGTATTTGTTAGGCCTATCGTGTCACCCGTTATCGGGCCGTTATCGGACCACCCAAAATATATAATCCCACGCACGAGTTGGCAGTCTCGGCGTGAGGGGGGTGTGTTGGAGATCCCACATCGACTAGAGATTAGAGTCTTTCATTGTATATAAGTGGGTGCAAACCTCAACCCTATGAGCCGGTTTTATGGGGTTGAGTTAGGCTTAAAGTCCACTTTGTAATATGGTATCAGAGCTCTTCGAATGAAGAGTTCTGCTGCGCTTCTCTCTGATTTTTATTTCCCTCTTTGCTGTTCTTGGTTTTTTTTTTTCTGTTCTCTTTCAAAATCTTGATTGGTTTTAAAAATCTTTTAGGCAATGTTTAATGAAAACCCTAGTCTTCATAGTCTTAATAGTAGTCATACTATTACATGCAATTTTTGTGGTAAATATGGTCATACTGAGGCTGTTTGTTTTCACAAAGTGGGTTTTCCTGGTAATGTTAAAACCTCAAAGTTTTCTTTTACTAGAAAAGTCTGCACTTTTTGTAATCGTCTTGGCCACACTGTTGACACCTGTTATAAAAAGCATGGGTTCCCTCCTAGCTACAAATTCACCAATTGGACATCCCAAGCCAATAATATGATTACTACTGACACTTTTTCTGAGCTTTTTCCTAAAGAACAGGATGTAAAGGGGATTCAACTTACATCACAACAGTGCCAATTCCTTACTAACATTTTGCGTCAGCAAAACCTTGAGGATCCTGCCTCTCACACTCAAATTAATCAAGTCGGCAGCATCTCTATGGATGAAATGCCCAATACTGAGCATTCTTCAACAGGTAAGTTTCTCTCTTCACTATCTTCTATAAAAGAATCTTGGATTATTGATTCTGGTGCCACTGATCATGTTTGTCACAATTTGAACGTATTTACTACTTATACTAAAATTAAACCTGTCTTAATTAGTCTTCCAAATGGCCAAACTGTTTATGCCACATATTCTGGTTTAGTACGTTTTTCTGATCAGTTTTATTTGTCTGATGTGTTATACGTGCCTCATTTTCAATTAAACTTAATATCTGTTTCTAAACTCACACACCAACTTAAATGCACTTTAACTTTCACTTCAACCCACTGCATTATACAAGACAATCTCACTTAAGAGAGGATTGGTACAGTTAAAGCCACTGCTGGCTTGTATCTTGTCACTACCTTGCCTGCTTCTAGTCAATCTAAACCGCATTGTTTTGCTCCTTTTATTAATTGTAATATCACAGACAAAACACTATGGCATTATAGACTAGGACACCCTTCACATGAAACATTACATGTCTTAAGTAAACAATACTCTTTTATTGCTGTTGATACTCATCATGTATGTGACACTTGTAGTCGTGCAAAACAGAGAAAACTTCCTTTCACTTTAAGTAATACTGTTACCTCTGCTATTTTTGATCTTGTACACTTTGATATTTGGGGACCATGTTCCATAATTTCTATGCAAGGTTTTCGTTATTTCTTGACTATTGTTGATGATTACTCGCGTTATACTTGGGTTATTCTGTTGCATAACAAATCTGAAGTGCGTCAGCACATCATTAACTTCACTGTTTTCGTTCAAAATCATTTCAAAACTAATATCAAAACGATTCGTACTGACAATGGTGTTGAGTTTGCTATGTCAAATTTTTATGCTTCAAAGGGAATTATACATAAAAAATCTTGTGTTGAAACACCACAACAAAATGGCATTGTAGAACGTAAACATCAACACATACTAAATGTAACCCGGGCTTTACTTTTTCAAGCAAATCTTCCTCCTATTTTTTGGGAATTTGCTGTAAATCATGCTGTTTTCTTAATAAATGCTATTCCTACTCCATTACTGTGACAACAAATCTGCCCTTCAAATAGCTTCCAATCAAGTTTTTCATGAACGAACCAAGCATATCGAAATTGATTGCCACCTAGTTCGTGAAAAACTTAACTCTGGTCTCCTCAAACTACTACCCATTACTTCTGCAATGCAAGTTGCTGACATATTCACCAAGCCCCTTGCTTCCGCACAATTCTCTACTCTCAAATCCAAGCTGAGCCTGACAAATATCTACTCTCCAGCTTGAGGGGGGTGTTAATATATTTAATTTTCTATTTTAAATTATTGGGCTTTGTTTGTTTGACCCAACTTTCATTTTTCTGTTTCAGCTAGGTCTTAATCTTTTTCTTATATATACACCATGTATTTTACTCTCCAATATACAGAGCCATTTTCGAGCCTATCCTAGCGAGTATTTGTTGGGCCTATCGTGTCATCTGCTATCGGGCCGTTATCGGACCACCCAAAATATATAATTCCACGCACGAGTTGGCAGTCTCGGCGTGAGGGGGGTGTGTTGGAGATCCCACATCGACTAGAGATTAGAGCCTTTCATTGTATATAAGTGGGTGCAAACCTCAACCCTATGAGCCGGTTTTATGGGGTTGAGTTAGGCTTAAAGTCCACTTTGTAATAATACTCTGGGGAGTGTTTTTGAATTCAAATTGTGGTGAAAAATCTTTTTGTTTTATTTAATTTCTTTTACAACAAATTTTCACTCATTTTTATCTGTTTCTTTCTTTTTCTTATACCCACGTTTATTATCTCCTTTTCTTTTATCATTACTACTATCAGGCAAAATTGATTGAACTTTGGGAATATACTTGTGAAGTGTTGAATGGTGGCACATAACAAAAGGAAATTATTAGCCACAGCTACGAGACTCAATCTGCAGAAAATGATTATTTTCTATGTCATAAATTCACTAGCAGATATAGATCCATCACACACACATATATTTATATATACATGTATATATATATATATAGCACAGAAATCTATGACACAGTTTCAAGTATACAGAGAGTAGCATGTGTTACTAGCTACCGTTACCTCACACATGGGTTTGGTGGAAATGAAATGAACCATTTTCAAAGTTCAATTGGCGTGTTCACAACGAGTTAGGTGGTAATCAATTTAGGTTTATAGACTATTGCTATGATTTATGAATAACTCTCTCATGTTCCTACTAACTCTTTCAACCAACGATGCAAGACTTGTGTTCAGTTTATATTATTACAATAGTAGAATTGAAAGGTAAAAAAAATGTATTGTTTGAATGCATCCAAGTGGAAAATGTTCTATTCACTTATATGAGTAGAAAGGCTAGTAAAAATCACATAAAAGAATTTCTATACTAACTAAAAATATTGCTTTTAATTGGTACAATGACTAGGTATTAAAAATATGTTTAATAGCTAGGTTCGCAGAATGGTGGGAAGCTACAGCTTAACCCTTCTAAACTTTTGGAAAAGAAATAATTAAGAAGAAAAAAGGTGGTTAAGTTAGTCAAAGAACAAGATTTGAAACTTGGACTAAACTGGTAGTGCATGCTAGATATATTTTTAAAAGGACAAATTAGAGTTTATTTTGGAAAAAGTTCATGAAAGAAAGGAAGAAATGATTAAATATACTTAGCAGCTAAATATCACAGCCACATACATTCCACAGTTAAGCAAATGATTAGCTTTAGCTTTATATTTTTAACGGGCACATCAATCATTGCACATGCATCAAATATTCCTCCAACCACCAACTAATTTGGATTACTAGCTGCATATATATTTAAAGGAGAACGCGGAAGAACAACTTTCAGATTCTGAAGTGGCAAAGTTTTGTAGCCATGTGTTAAAAAGTTTTAAAATGAGGTAACATTGTCTCTATCTGCTTCAACCTCATAGAAGAATAAGTGTGCTGAAGCATGAAGCCACATTCATGTATTATATAAGGTGTAGCTAGTACAAGCCACAACATCAGTTGAAGGAGCTTTAGGTTTAGGCACACACACATTCATATACACTGATACCGTTATAACATCTTTTCTGTTCACAATGCTGAAGTTGGGTTGGCAATACTTGGCTAGCAAACGCAGGAGATGTGGCTATGAAAAGGTGTCAAGTTCGGGGGAAAAGATGATGAGGGGTGGAAGACGTTGTTGGGTGAAATATGTGAATGGAAGATTACGAGGTCTTAGGTTGTCACGGTGTAGGAAGCTTTCCTTAGCAGTGGTCAGAATTGTAAGACTATACAGTGAGGTTGTGGAGAGAATGAAGATGGAAAACATGTATCCTGCAATAGTTCTCTCCACTCAATGGGGTCTTCCTGTTCTGTCTCATTCCTCACACTTGTGCAGATCAAGGAGGGCCATTCACACAAAACTCACTTTCTGTTAGCAAACTATTCTATGATGTTATTATGGCTAATGCAGTCACAGTAAAATGTATTAGAATGTGGAGAAATTTTATTTTGCGGGAAGGAAACAGAAGACGTTGATTACACCATAACTTGAAATTAGGCAACTGTAAAATCAGTTTATCTTTTCTGAGTGCTAAGAAATAAGTGGTATATGATTAATTGGGTTTTGGAAGGTACCAAACATGGAGTACCTACAATAACAGCTACCTACTGTATTCACTGACACACAGTCCTTTACAGCGATGGTCCAATTATACATTTTTGCCAACCAACATTACATAGTTGCTATTAACAACCGATCTAATAGGATTTTTTTTATCAAAACGCGCTTCGCTTTCACTGTTATTCGTTCGCGCTTCTGCTCACGTGTTTTGGGTTCTTCCATTACTGCATTTTTGGTTCTCCGCTGCTTGTAGTCCCTGTTTTCAGTCTACTTCGTCTTCCTTTCGCCGTTGAGCTTTGGAGTGTTGTCGCTGCGGCTGTAGGATTTGCTTTGGAAGGTCGCGTCACAACTGCTAGTTTTCTTTGTTGAAGATAATATATTTAATAATTAATATTATGAGTATATTGACACCACGCTCTGACACACATTTAACGTGTTAACGACGTGATAGAGTGAGATTGTGCGCGAGCACGAGCTTCAAAATAGGATATAAAAGAATGTATTACATCGGTTCTTAGAAACAACCGGTGTAATATATTTTTTTTTACTCAAAATGACTCATATTACATCGGTTAAGTTATCTAACCGATGTAACATATGACCCATATTAAAAAAATTGATTTTTTTTTTCATAAAGAGTGAGTGGTTCATAAACGTCACTTAGGTAATCACTTACAGACACACGGGTAATCAATTTTGTGTGTCAGTGTATGTGGAGAAACCTACATCGGTTAAGTCATCTAACCGATGTAATATATGATTTTTATATCGGTTAAGCCGATGTAATATATGGTTTTTACTAAAAAAAATGATTTTTTTTCATGAAGAGTGGGTGACCATAAACGTCACATAGGTGAACTTACAGACATACATGTAATCAGTTTTGTGTGTGCCAGTATATGTGGAGAAACCTACATCAGTCAAGTCATCTAACCGATGTAATATATGATTTTTATTAAAAAAAATGATTTTTTTTCCATGAAGAGTGGGTGACTATAAACATCACATAATCACATAGGTAACCACTAACAGACACACGGATAACCAGTTTTGCGAAATCAGTTTTGCATTTGCGTTTTGCTTTAATTAATGTCAGGTGTCAAGTCTCTCTTAGTGACAGATAGTGTTAATAAAACATTTTTGTAATATTATATAAGTGAGTGAAAATATTATTTTATAAATCATTTTATAATAGTTTAAAATTCAGTTTTCTCTAATTGTTTTGATTAATCTAGTTGGGTGACCTGATGATTTGTAGGTATAATATCATTTTATAAATTGATTTGTTAATTCACTCCAATCAATCTCACCTGTTCACTCCAATAATTTTTATATTTTAATTTATTTTATAAAAGATTCTCTATAATTAGATCTACAGGAATTGATTTTTCAAGTAGTTTTTTTTAAATAAATGGCATATAACTATTATTATTATTATTATTATTATTAAATATGCTTAATATATATTTTAAAGTTTCTTAAAATTTTGTTAACAGACCATTTTGTTTAAATAATTAAAAAAATTAAATAAAGGAAAATAGAATTGATTTAAGAAAATAAACACCAAAAATAATAAAATTTAAAACACACTAAAATATATTAAAAAGATAAACTGAAAAAATAGGTAAAAAATATTTTTAATTATAGAAATACGATTTTGTTTAATTTGAAATAAAATAAAATAAAATATTGTAATTTATTTGATCTTACATATATTTAAAAGTAGAAATATGTAACAAAATAATATCTGTAATTTAAAATGATTTTTTATTGATAATAAATATAGTAACCACCTCTAACTTACCACTCCACTTGTACTCACCTTTTCTTCCCAACAAAATCCACCACTATTCATAGTTTGTTTTTGGTTTTCAAAGTTGGAGCGGCAAGGGGAGGGTTTGCTAAACCTGGAGTACAAGTAATAAAGGAATAGGAATAGGAATAGGAGGGAGAGAGAAGAACTTGGAAAGAATAAAGCTGAATTAGTGTAGAAGAAGTGCTTTTGGAGGCAAAGGTAAACTACATTCTTCACCTTCATATAATATGACACTGAATTTTATGTGTTAAACCAATGTCCAAACTTTTACCAACTTCATATTAATACCAAAATAATGTTTTTAAATTTAGATACATAGTGGTGTAACCTTGCAAAAACTTAATTTAGTTACTTTTTATGAACTTATTTCATATTCATTCTTCTTAAATCATCTACTTTATTTACATATTATTTCCTTATACCTAATAATTCCTTTATAATATTCTTCAAACTTTGATTATTTTCCTTCAAAACTTTAATTTTCAACTTTTCCTTACGAAATTAATCTCTTAAGAGATGGTCTCTTTTCTGTCACACCGTCTTCTTAATATGCACATTTACATTTTTTTTCAATGAAGTTCAAACTTACTCATCCTAACTACAACCAATCAGCCCTAATTAATATATTTTTTACTTAAAAGAAGGGATTAACCCACATTTAAATTTCTTATCATAATATTAAAAAGTAATTGGTGGTTAAATGACAAAAGGTCGTATTTAAATTTATTAGGTTTACACTAAGAAGATAATTAATTGTTAAATAGATGAAGAATGCATTTACATTTTTGTTATCATTATATTAAATAAAATATAATGTCATTTTTATGGTTGATTCGTCACATTATTAGTGGTTAATTAATCTTTAACCACACAATAATTTGGGCATTTCTCCATGTACCCCCAAAAATGGCTTCCTGCACCCCATCATTTTAAAAAAAAACCATTTTACCCCTTTTAAAAATTACTTCCAAATTATTTATGAAATATACTTTCCGAAACACGAATTCCAGATTTATCATTTTGAAAATTAAAAAAAAATATGTTTCAGAATAAATATTCTGAAATGGTTTTTCGTCTTCCGGATTTCCTATTCTAGAAACACACTTTGCTTATGGAACCATTATTCTGGAAACACGTTTTGCTTACGAACCCCTATTCCATAATCACTCAAAACTATCGAGGGTAGAGGAAAAATGTAGGGGTTGAAAAAGAAAAATGTAGGGTTCATTTAGAAATACCCATTGTTATATGGGCTTCCTGGTGGGGAGAAGCTAATTGGGCTTTTGTGGTATCTTCCATACGGGCTTGTATCACATTACAGCGACCCTTAAAGAAGTTAATAATTTTAAAGTTAGTGGTTTTTGGGAAAGAGTGGCTATGCTAAGCCTATGGCGGTGGTAATGGCCGTTGTTGTTCCTCAACATCACCTCACTGGGCAATCGTGGGTTTTGTAAATCACACCAATCGCTTTTCTCAAAGGTTTTGTTTCTCTCTGTTCATCTTATCAATAAGCCAATTCTTCGTCACTCTTATCTTCACTCTTTAATCCATTAACCTTACGATTGCTGTTCTAGTTCTGCACTCGCACTCTCACCCTAGCTATGCACTCTATGCTTTAATTCTGTTCCTTCCCTTTTTCCCTGTGCTTCCATCATATTCTATTATATCACCACTACTTTTCTCCATATATATTTTTCCATCCTATTTTATCAATTTAAGTTGAAATTAGATCACACAAGCTGTAGCAAAAAAAAAATGACAAGAAGAAAAAGAAAAAAGTTGAACAATGCCATGATAGCTAATGGGTGGATTGGGGTGCTTGGATTTCCCTTTTGTAAAATTGTTTGATTGGTGGACTGGGTATCCGTGAATCCATCCATTATTAAAGGGGACAAGGGTTGATTTTTTTTTTTTCCTTTTTTTGAAATATTTTTCTGAATGGGTCAATAATGTTATTTTGGTCCATCCAATAAACATTCTGGTCATCCACTTGCTTGGTACCCTTGGTTTTGGATTTGTTGTATAGCTGTTGAGCTCTCACCCCAAGCTCCAGCTTCTTCTGGAACGAGGAGTTTACCCTTCACAAGTTACAACAGATGAGCTTCCTTGTTAGTACTCATGTCTGACAACTGTGGTGTTGCGAAGAGGGTATTAGAACATGTTAAATTACAAAATTGACTCCCAACAGGGTATTTTTTTATCGGTAAAATTGACTAAATGCAATTTGACCGCTGCCTGTGTCAACTGTAATAGTCAATTTAAAAAGTGTAGTGGTGATCTTGGTTTCCTTGAATGCCTTTGTCAAATTGATTTGCTAAATCTTGTACAGAAACTGAAATTTTTAGTTACTCGAAAAACCTCTATAATGTATAGTGGTTTTTGACCCCCTTTATGCATTTATTTTAATATTATTTGTCTTTCCTGATCATTATCCTAACTCTTTTGTACAATCTGAAATGTTCAATTTTTTGTGGCTATACTGGACATGAATAATTCACCATTTATGAGCTTTTGATTACTTCTACCACTTCCCCTGTCCATTTTTGTGTGAATAATTTGCATTAGGCATAATTTTGCAGTTATATGCATATGAATGGCGTGGCGCGAGCTTGGAAAGAAGGTGAGTTGACTTTTATATGCATATGCAAAATTTATTTTTATAAAAAATTTTCATTAAATGTGACAATTGTCCAGGTTGCTAGTGATTGAACTTTTCCTGTATAAGTTACTATGTTATAGCTCACTCAGTTTCTGATAATGTTCGTTTTTGTTACGTGAATGCAGAGAATATATATGAATTTTACTAGAGCTTTGACTGCAACGCCATTTAGGCATGTGACAGGATCAAATTTTGCATCCACCTTTGCTGCACAATCTGTTTATGCATCGGCAAAATGCTTGACAGGTAATTGACACGCTGTGTGCTTTTAATATTGTTTTTCTTGTCCTTATACTGTACACACTCTGCTAATCACTAATTCCTTTAACTACACGATGCAGATTTCATCAACCAATCATCTCAGGGCGTGGCTAGTTTGGGCACTGAGACTAAAGAATGTGGAATACGGTAAAATGACATTTCAATTTTCATGTTTCAAAACGAACCATTGATAGAGTTAACATTTAGGTGAGATAACGATGATAACAAAATGGGCCTATGCATAGTGATTGGAATAGGAGACTGAGTTCAGCTTCCAAATATGTGAATATATGAGTGTGCATAAAGCCAACTATGTGAGGGTATATTTATGAAGCCTAAATTTATCAGAACTATTCTGAGTACATAAGTAGTGCTGCATCGGTGATAATATGGGTTTATTCCAATGTGGTACCACCATTCCATACAGGTGTGTCATCAATGAGAAATCATTTCATTAATTGTGATGTTTTTGAAATTGAATATAGATGGTAAATTTACTTTACTGATTTTTGATTGTGAGATTTGACATAATTACTAGTAGAGGAAAAAATACTTCATTGATCTTTGATTAGTCAATGCTGGAGCAAAATTTTCGTAGTATTATGTTCTTAATCTCATTTTAAAAAAATGACATAACTAGCATTAATAGGTGTCAAGAGAGTTCTAGATGGGCTTTGATTGTTTTGTTAGTAATATGCTAGCAATCCTATTATAAAATAATCCTGATTTTTATTAATCATCTTCACATGTAGATGAAAATGCCTTAGGTAGAACTTATTTTATTTTACTAAAAATAAAGAAATGAACTTAGTTGAAATCCTGAACTGTATGGAGATTTAGTACTTGACTCTTATGCAAAAGTTGCTTAAATGAAATAGAAAAGGCCCAGAAGTGAGGTGTTTTGATTATATTTATAGGTGCTTCCATGCTAGTTCACAAGTCTGGGCAAGAAGTGATGGACCATTAGGTCTGAAGACCCCAAAGAGGGTGAAATATGTGAGAAGGGATGATAGGAACCAGACACCTGTTAAAGCTCCTTATGGCCATTCTAATGTCACCGCTAAAAAACCAAATCCTGATAAAACAGTAGAAATATTTGAAGGCATGACCCTTGTTGAACTGGCAAAGCGCACTGGAAAATCAGTATCTTCTTTGCAGGACATCCTCACTAATGTTGGTGAAAAGGTTGAATCAGAGTTTGAGCTTCTCAGCATGGATGTTGCTGAATTGGCCGCAATGGTATTTTCTCCTTCTTAGTGACAAATGGCTTTTAACCAGTGAATATTAGGAACTAGTACGGACTACCTTCTTTTGATCCCAATACTTGTTTGTCTATCCTTGTCATATCTCATTTAATGACAACTTGTTATGAATAAATTGAAAGTAGCTCTTGTTTGACTTAATTTATTGCTCGACATATGAGATTTGGAGTTAGCTTTTGTAGTGTTTTAGTGATTTGAATTTTGAATAAAATCTAAAATCTAATTGTGAAGTTTTGGTGGAGTTTAGGGAGCTTTATGAAGTGTTTTTCTTGAAATTAGTTGGAATTGGGCTGTTTTGTGCACCTCCCCTTCTGCTAAAGGATACAGCATGCATAGAAAAAATAAAGGGAAGTAACCGAAAAAAGACTTGGCCTAAAGTATGGGTAGATTTGGAAAAATATTTTACTTAAAACCATGATTGAGGCATTATACTAAGTTATTCATACAAGATTTTTTTTTTACATCCATTATGGGTATTGCATGTCTTCACCCTCCTTTCCCCCCCTCAAAATTTGTCACGTGATGAACGATTTTGTTTCTCTTTTTTGTTATTTATTCACTTAATTAGTTCCTTGCTGCTGCAGGAGGCTGGCATCAATGTTAAGAGACTACATTCAGCTGAAGGTTCTGAAATCTTACCTCGTTCTGCTGTTGTAACAGTGATGGGTCATGTTGATCATGGTAAAACATCTCTTCTTGACGCCTTGCGTCAAACATCAGTGGCAGCCAGGGAGGCTGGTGGCATAACACAACATCTAGGTGCTTTTGTTGTGGTCATGCCATCGGGAGCATCAATCACATTTCTTGATACTCCTGGTCATGCTGCATTTAGTGCAATGCGGGCAAGAGGTGCAGCAGTTACAGATATAGTGGTGCTGGTTGTTGCTGCAGATGATGGTGTCATGCCTCAAACACTTGAAGCTATGTCCCATGCGAAAGCAGCTAATGTTCCAATTGTAGTTGCAATTAATAAATGTGATAAACCAGGTGCAAATCCTGAAAAAGTTAAACTGCAGCTTGCTTCAGAGGGCTTGCTGCTGGAGGAGATGGGTGGGGATATTCAGGTTGTTGAAGTTTCAGCAACTAAAAAAATTGGACTGGATAACCTAGAGGAAGCCTTACTACTTCAGGCGGATATGATGGATCTTAAAGCACGAATTGATGGGCCTGCTCAAGCATATGTGGTGGAAGCAAGACTTGACAAGGGACGGGGTCCATTGGTAACTACTATAGTAAAGGCAGGGACTCTAGTTTGTGGTCAGCATGTCGTTGTAGGCTCACAATGGGGAAGAATAAGGGCTGTTAAAGATATGGCAGGGAAGTTAACTCAACGAGCAACACCTGCTATGCCTGTTGAGATCGAAGGGCTCCGAGGGTTGCCAATGGCTGGTGATGATGTTATTGTTGTTCATTCTGAGGAGCGAGCAAGAATGCTTAGTTCTGGTAGGCAAAGGAAATATGAGGAAAACAGGCTAAAGAATAAGATGATAGAGGACAAACCAACTACTTCAGATGATTCCATGGAGGTTCCACTGAGGGTTGAACTGCCAGTGATAGTAAAAGCAGATGTTCAGGGAACTGTTCAAGCTGTCACTGATGCATTGAAAACTTTAAACAGTGCTCAGGTTTGTGAATATTATAGTTTTATAGTAAACTATTTTTTGCTTGCACATGCTAGTGTTTATAGATGCAAGCGTTTCACCTTTTATACACAGGCAGAGTGGTGGCAAAGAAAACAGTTTATGTTTTTATATATGGGTGAAATGCTTGGTTACGACAAGATATGATTTATGACTTGATATATTAGTTATGCATGCCATCATTTAACCCACTTAATAACGTTTGTTTGGTGGAAATGAAAATGACATATGAAAAGGTAAGTCAGTAGAGTAATCAGTTTTAAAAATATATTTAATAACTATTAACCAGTTCCAGTTTATCATTCACAATATATTTTGGACAATTTGGAATGATTTGCTTTTAATTATTACCAGGTCTGGCATACATGTTTTTTTTCTTTCTAATTCAGATGTGGCATTCATGCTTGAATCAAGCTTTGTGACAACCAACAACATACTGCAGTTATCATGAACTTTTAAGTTGGTTGTTGAAATTCTTTAATTTAATTGCTAGGTTTTGGTGAATGTTGTCCATGTTGGCGTTGGGCCACTTTCTCAATCTGATGTGGACTTAGCACAAGCTTGCGGTGCTTGCATAGTTGGATTCAATGTCAAAAGTCCTCCTACTGCTCTAAGTCAGGCAGCAACTCGTGCCAGTATCAAGGTATTTTAACTATTAAACTTATGCTCATATTAAGTATACTGCATGCTAGAGATTCTGACAAGAACCTTTGGCTTCAAGTTGACATCTATATGGTTTTGTTGTAGATAATTCTGCACCGTGTAATTTACCACCTCTTGGAGGAAATAGGCAAATTGATAATAGAGAAGGCCCCTGGGACTTCTGAAACCCAGGTTGCTGGACAGGCAGAAGTGCTCAACATCTTTGAAATCAAAGGGAGCAAGTCCAAGGGTCCTGATGTGAAGATAGCTGGTTGTCGTGTTATTGATGGTTCTGTGACAAGATCAGCAGCCATGAGGCTTCTGAGGAGTGGGGAAGTCGTGTTTGAAGGACAATGTACGTCTCTTAAGCGGGAAAAGCAGGATGTGGATACTGTGAAAAAGGGGAGTGAGTGTGGAGTAGTAATTAACAATTGGTATGATTTCCAGATTGGAGATGTTATTCAGTGCTTGGAACAAGTTGTAAGGAAGCCAAAGTTCATTAAGTCAGAGAGTGGTGCTGTTCGAATCGAGTGCTGATCAAGTAAGTTAGTTGAGAAATCATCAAAGCGCATTTTTGTGATACATTACACTGAGCCAGCAAAATAACTCCATATGGGAAGTTAGAGTAATTATTCTTTGTTGTACCAAAAGAAAGTGTAATTAAATTTGAGGCACAATTTGAAAGGATTAATGTACTAGGTTTTTTGACGTGTTTAGCACGTATAATAATAATAATACGTGTTTTTGGACTATAAGCTGTACTCACTTACATCTCATTATTCCTTGAATTGAATGACTTCAGCTGTACCATTTAAGTTAAAGGAAATATTTTTATTTTCATCGTCTGATTTATTAGAACCAATAACTATCTTGTTATGTGCAAGTAATAATAATAATACAAATTGAATAAAGCATATTGTTATTTTAATTAAGTAATTTTTCAATTTTTTGGTTTTTATGCTTTTGGGTGTTACCTGTAAAGTGGAAGCGGACCTAAATAGTTTTTTGGGCACAAAAAGAAATGAAACAAAACAACAGCATTAAGTTCTTAGGTAATAATAATTTCAAAAGTTAATTACAAAAAAGGAAGAAAACATCTTCATATGTCTAATAAATATTCAAATAATATAAAAAAATTGTTCAACTCAATTAAATCTCTCATTTTCCCTGTGTTGAGTGGCCACAAATTTTATGTTTGATTGCATTTTGATTAGAAACATTCAATATCTTTTTGTGCTACCTGGGCTTTTATGGTAATACTAAGGTGACTGTTTCTTCCTTCAACTCCATAAATTCTTTTGCCACCCTATAGAAAATATAAAAAAAAAATTATTTTTTTTTTGTCACTTCCATAGAGTAGTTTCTAGATTATGTAATCCAGACACACGTTTGAAAAAAAACTTCTGAATTACTTAGAAATTATAAAAAACTTCCAAATTATACAATTTAAAAATTAATCATGCATTTGAAGAAAAAACTTTCACAAGTTAATTATAAATTTGAAAAATAACTTCTAAATTATATAATCTGAAATATTACAGAAGAATATTTTAAGAAATACGAAAATTTATGGGGATGAAAGAATAATATATGGAGGCACATGAAGAAACCGTCTACTAAGGCGGATTGTTGTTTTACTTGATAGGCCTATAGTATGGGCCCTTGACAAAAATGGATATTTCCGACAAGTAACTGAAAGTATGCATTTGCGAATGAATTATTTCCAAAAAAGTTATATTTGTATGTGTGTACAATTTTATGCTTTCTTTTGTTCATTAATCATAAAATTTAAAAATTTAAATTCCGATTTCAAGAAATTTAAATGGGTCCAATTTACATTAATTTACTTTTTTAATTTATTTTCGTTTCAAATGTTCTGAAATCGTAAGGTTATTTAAGATATTTTATCATTTTTAATATATAAGGTATTTTAACTTGTGAATTATAAAAGGTAAATGTTTATTCTATAAAATTAAAATTTACAATAAATAAATAAATTTAAATATATAAATTATATTATAATTAAAGTATAAGTTAAATACTTAAAGTGATCGGTTGATATTAAAAGTATAAGAACTTGTGTCATATTCTTCTTACAATTGTATATCAGTTTTAAAAATAAAATATACGTTTAAATTTGATTTATGATATTTAATTATAATTTGTTAAACTATCCAATTGACATGCAAAGTATAAAAAGTATATATCATAGGCATATTAAAATATACTTTAACTTTTAGGATAAAATATATCTTTAAAATAAACTGATAATATGTAAAATATAAGAAGATATACAATAAATGTATGTTGAGAGAGTAAAGTTTATCATTTATTAAAGATTAATATTCAAATAAAATTGACGACATTTAAAGAATACAAGCATTACAAATTATAAAGCATGCAGTTTTCCCCTTTTATAATGATTGGTACTTTGTCTTTTAAAAAAAAATAGTTTTTGCCAGAAATATTTATATTTATTGTGCAAAATGCAAACATGCATCAATAACATTAACAATTTTGTAATATAGAATTAATAACCATAGAGGAAAGTACATTCGTTAATTAAGTTAGCTACTTTATCAGTTTTTTGTTTTGTTTTTTGCTATCATTTTTTTTTTCTCTGGTTTAATGCATGTAGCAAATACTTTAGACTGTCCCTACAAAAGAAAGGAGCAAATATTTCAGAAATTTATAGTTATATATAAAATAAACTAATAAAAACAACATTATATTTAAAATAATTTAATATCGCAGTAGAAGAAATTCATTAAATAACAATTAAATCTAGAAAAAAAATAATTAATCACTATATTAACTAAATTATATATTATTTTACATATTACAAAATTATTTGTATTTAAGGTGGTTTCTATTATTAATAAAAAAATTACAAAATAATTTTTGAATTAGTATTTATCAAGATTTTAGCTACTGATATTTTAGATTCTAAATTGGTCTCAATTAGTCTTTTAAAGACTAATTTAGAATCTAGAATATTAGTAATTAAAATCTTGATAGTTAATGGTTAGATATCTATTTAAAAGTTACTTTATAATTTTTTATTAATAATATAAATAATTTTAGATACCAATAAATTTTTAGTATCTAAAATGGTATCTGATTTAGTCTAATAATAACTAATTATTTTGATATCTAAAATTAATTATAATTTAATTTCATGGTTGTCTTGTAGTGTCGTGAAATATTTTCTATATTAAAGTTTTTCTCTCATTTTAGAAAAATAGATATTTTCCTCAACCAGAATAATTTACTGAAGATAGGTAAAAAATCCAGAAATAATGTTCCTTAAAATATTATTTTAATAAATATAAAATATAAAAAAAATATTTTAAATTTTAAATTTTGAAAAATTATATTTTTATACCAAATATATTATTATTTCTAAGTTCCTGTTTGATTGAATGTAGAATTGTAGGCTAATTAATATTAATTGACATGATTGCGTGTTTAATTTGATATTGAAGAATTGATTATTGATCTATAATCAATTTTGACTTAAAGTACTTTAAAATAGGTTTTATATTACATAAAGAATTATATTATATTTTGTTATTAACTTAATTATACAATCAAATTAACCCGATTTTTAAGTTAATTTCAACAAAAAATTAGTTTTACAAAAATATTTTTTTAAATGAATATTTTCTACATTGACTCAAATCGCTTCGAATATTTAAAGTGAAAGAAAAATATTGTATTAATCACGAAACAAGTTTAATTTTCAGTGAACATTATCTTGCTCTTTTCCTCCTAAACGGAAGGTCCCAGAGAAATATTAATATTTAATATCATATTAAAAAGAAATAGATTATATTAAGAAATTAATTATTTTGCACGCATGTAATAGTGATCAAATATTATTAATAACATTTATAATTACTGTTATTAAAAGTAAATATTGTATAACTAATAAAAAATATATCTATTCACTTTTAATAAGGATTATGTTCAATTCTCCAATATAAATGGAAAACGTTCCCAATGTAAATGAAAATGGTTGTAATAAATATTTACATACAATTTTTTTAATTTAATTATAACTTACACAAATATACAAGTCTACTTTTGAGTAGAGTTGTTCCCTGATCTATGATTTGGTGAAATAGGTTGTTTCACTTAGTTTTTTAAAAAATATATTTTTTGTTTGTTTTTTTCTTCTTTTTCAATATACTATTTTCTAATATAAAAATTAGAACCAAGTTATAATTTACTAGGATAACAATAAAAAAAACATCAATTGATATGCATTTAATGATCCAGGCATTATTTAATATACATTAATAATAGTTGTAAATGATAATTCTAAATATCACATAAATAAATATAAAATGCAAACACTAAATTATAATTCTAAATATTTAAATAAAATATAAACAATGTCAAAAGTCAATAAACATATCCACCTTAAAGCTTGATCTTGAATGGAGAAATCCAAAAGATATTTCTCTACCTCATTTGTTGAGTTGTACATAATTTTTTTTAAAAGAAATTTACCATGGAATGGTGAGTAAACTTTTGTAGTCCTTGAAGGTGAACTTGATTGGCTCACTATCTTTAACAACTTTACTTACCAAAGTTATGCACTAAACTCTCCTTTGAGTAAATAACATTTTCTGAAATTAAGTATACAAAGTTCAAGATAATAATTTATCATTTATAATAAATGAGTATTTTATTATCGAATGGCCGAGAAGCCGACTAGCCGACAAAGTTAACAACCAAACACGTAATTAGACAAAAACAAACTAGGTTAAGCGCAAAACATGATTAAGGTGCAATTGGGCCTCCAACTGGACTCAAGTGCAAACCCACAATAGTCAGGGTCCATCCATAGTAGTATAAATAGAGGGAGAGACACAACACTCGAGATAACTATTCACTCCCTACTCCTCTGATACTTAACTCTCGAACTGACTTGATCGTCGGAGTGTCTTCGCAAGCACACCCTCCATCGTGTTTAGATCAGAGTCCAACCGAGAGATAGAAGACACGAGAAGACCGCAACAAAAAAAAGTATTTTGCAAGGTCCTAGCTTTATAAGAACAAGTATGAAAACTCTTTTACTTTTAGTATCTAACTTCATATAAGAAAGATATACAAATAAAATACTCTATTTCACAAGTTGTCTAGGACACAATCATTTTTCTAACACTAAGTTTTTTAAAGAGTGAAAGAATAAGAGTTTATGTATATATGTGTTTGTTGTGAATAAGTTTTCATGTGCATGATGAACTTATATTATGAGTGTCATAAAAAAAATAAAGTGAACGTTAATATATTATATTAGAATATAGTTCAAATATAAATTTTGTTCGTAATGTTTGAAAATATTTGAACACAACCCGGGGTAGGGCGATCCCTTTGCTAGGAGTGGGCACAAAAAATTGAATTTCACAACTTCATATTTATTAAAATATTGAGTATCCTTCTAAAATACACGTTTTTTCAATTTTCTTGTATTAGGACGGTGGTTGTGTTGAGTGGATCTTAAACTCTTGAGAAAAAAAAGGTTTATTTGGTCCCAAAAACCATTATGTGTGACACAGACAGCACAAACCAGAAAGAGGGTACTGTTGGATTACCTAATCCTAACATCTAACACGTGGACTCTGTTCTACATTACTAGGAGTCGTAAAAATTAAGGAAGGATTTTGCACATTCAATTCAAATCAAGTGAAATGAAATGAAATGAAGCAGTTTGTGAAACACATCACACATAGTATATATGAAGAAAAGGTTGAAATTTAAATCAAAATCAAATGAACCAGTTTATATATGTGTTTTGCCCAATTTCACACCATATTTCTCTCTCCTCTTAACTGTTCATTATTTCATATTATTATTACCCAAATTCAACTTTGATGATAGTTCAGAATCCTAATTTGCGTGACCTAATTCGCTGCTGCCACCGAGAAACAAGCGCGGTTGGAATTGATGTCTGGTTGTTCCGAGCAGGAGGGGATTTCGTTCTCGGACGCCGATCGTCACGGTTACGAAGGAGGCAGCGACGACGATTCTGAAATTGGGAAGAGTCAACTTCGCAGGAGACGAAAGGGTAGTGGTTTTGGGAAGGGGGTTGTGCATCAATTCGCGAAAGCGAAGAAGCAAATACGCAGAGGCGGCAACAGAAAGAGTCTTTCTGCGAAATCGCGTCCGGGGAGCGAAGAGGGTAAGGTGATTGTTGTTGATGGTGACGGTAGTGGAAGAAGAAGGAGAGGGAGTGGGTGCAGGTTTTGTTTTTCGCGGCCCAAAGTGTTGGAATCACCTAATGAGTCTCCCACGAGTGATCCCAATGACCCTAATTTCACTCATGCCATGTTGAGAACTGTGATGGATAAGAATGATTTCTATTCCAAAGAATGCAACACTCACTTGGATTAGTTACTGTTGCAGATTGCTTGCGTTCGATTGGGTTTTAGGATAATCTGCTCAATTTGAAACGGTGTAAGTAAAATAATGAAATTGTGACATTATGATGGCTCGTAAGGGAGGTGATTGGATGTTCAATAATAGTGGTAGAGATTTGACGTGAGAGGCTGGAGCAGTGTAATGTGAGGCCCTCATTTGCATTTTTGTTCATTTAGAGCAATGTGGTGTAAGTTATAGATAGGAAACTTGCTGCAATTCAATGATTACGGTTCAAGAGAATGGAAGGTTGCTTGATCAGGCGCTGCTGTTGGAGAGGTTGGTGAAAATTGGATTCTTTGATGTTCTGGAGTTTGTACTTGTCCCTATTTGGAGAAGTGGTGTACATATCAATACAGAAATTTTTTATTTTCATAATCTTTTTCTAGCTGTCGGCAGGCACTGTTTGATTGGTTTCCTCGTGCATACAAATTTTTTATTTGGCTTGTTTTAGAGGTCTTTTCAGTGGTTGCAATTTATGGAATTTTTTTTGCATCGCAACCTGAACATAAATTGTTGTTCTGAACATCAGTTGCTCTGATTTTTTTGGTAATTCACGTCCTCGTATGTATTCGATTATATTTGGAAATGACAAGGGTTCCCATTCTTGAGTCTGCATATAATTGGAAAATTTCGGAGAACACAATTTAGAAGTCATTTTGTATTTTAAGTCTGGAAAATTTTGTAAGATAATAATATATTGGTCTGCATATGTTTGTCGATGAAGTATTTTAATACACTTCATATGTTTGTCACTCATTTTTCCTAGGCTGCTGCCATTTCCATGATAAGCAATATGCATAATCAGTATGCATTTCAATCTTTCCTTTCTAGTTGTTGAGTTATCTTTGGTTCCCTCCAAGATCTTTTCTACATTCAACAATTTTATGCCCTCTTCTTTTTCAGTTGGATGCTTAAAATCCAATTTCAAGGGATTTCAATAGTGAACATTTCTAATTAATGGGTTCAATTAACATTTTTATTGTTGTTTCAAATTACTTCCAATGTTACGAAGGTTTTTTCAGACATTTTCTATTACGAATATATAACTTTGTTACTTCATTGCAAGAAAATTTAGTTTTTGCCAGAAAAATTCTTTGCTTCAATTTACTCCCAGCCAAAAGCAAAGTCATAGCACTTTATAGCAGTCTTTATGGGATTTTTCATCATGCAGGACGGAAACCCTTTTCTTTTGTGGTTTTGTTTGTGTAGCGCCATGCCATTTCCATGTTGACTAAAGAAATTGAAAGTGAGGTTTGGTAAGGCGTTGTGGTGGTGATCCAGTGGCTTCTGTACGAAACCTGAGTTCAAGGAACACATTTTACTATGGTCCAGCTGATGAGAGTTATTCTGTTAGACGTGTGATCTAGGTCTACTTATGGTCCCAAACTTCGTAGTGGAAACCATGGGAGGTAAACCTTCATCTTGGCCGAGACTTGTATCTTTGACTCATAGCAAGGCTGGAAATTCCTTATATAACTTATATTTTAGTTTTAAACATTCTTGATGAGATAGAAAACAAGAAAACCAAGATAAAGAAGAAGAAAGAGGTAGTTTTGTTTGTTGATTTCTTTTTCTAGTGTTTGTTGGTGGCATATATTTCATCCTGGTCACTATTTTTTCTGGCATCTATTTCATTCTCATCACTAAGTCAGAGGCTGGTGCCCTGTAATGTACTCATATTTATTTATTTGGGGGAGGAAGGATGGATGTTCGCCTCACTACTTCGCTTTAACTGAAATTTGTTTCTCTAGCTTTTATTTTATCTTTTTTTGCTTTTATTGAAAATTTAATTGTCTAGATTTTGATTTTCTTGAATTAAAGAATGAGCACTGTAATGGATGAAAGAGAAATTGATGCTTTATAATATTTGGCAAGGACAAAGAAAGGTAACTGCAAACAAGGTCTCTTACCTGAAAAGATGACTTGTGATTGATGATTTGCTAATTTTGTAACAAATGGTAAAATAAAAATATCAACATCTCGTGTCACGCGATTACTTTATAGGCATGGATAGTTTCATGTAGCACGATTATTGTGGGGGGTATGTGGTTAATTTGGTTTTGGCACAATCTATTTTTGAATGGGGAATATGAGTTTGCTTACATGATCTCGTATTGTCATAAAGTAAGCTTAAATGAATCATAAATTGAGTTCATCTGCCAAAGAAAACCAGTCACATAGCTTTGATTCTTAGGCAAAGCTTGCAGGTTTTGACTATAGATAAGAAATATGGTATCCCTATCCCACCCATAGAGAATTTCTACTTATGAGATTCTTTTATCCCTAAAGCTTTTGCTTTTGGTTACAAACAGAGGAATCCCAAAAGCAAAAGCATGTTATTCCAATAAATGGTCGCAAGGCTGGAACACAATTCTGTAAACAGATTAACTAAACTCAGCACATCACCAAGTTAAAGTAACAAGTTTTTTTTGGAAAAGAAAGAATATCTGGAATTGTGAGAGGCAAAATGTTCTGAATCAAATGCTGTTGTTATCAAAGAGAAGATAACTGTACTGGTGAATGGCCACACTACCATCAACAGGAGAGCAATGAACTTGATTGGCTGTTTGGTTTGTTTCTGTGAAATGTTTTTGTGCTATTTAGCTTTCCTTAAATAATTTAGTGATGGAAACCAAATTGGTACCAAAACAAGGTGGTCTGAATATGAATAGTATTCTTTGCTTTACGATTCAAATTACAAGCAAGCACAAAACACACGACACCAAAACTAGTTGTAATTGATAGACGTGATTAACTGACTATAAGAAGTAGTTCAAAGAATTGTTTACTACATTCTATTTTGAAAGCAAATATTATTTGTAATGAAGTTAATTCTGGTTAACATTGATGTTTTTCCCGACATAACAATGTTGATGCAACCAACAATATGTCCCATATATTAATGTCAATGGCACCAACATTTATGTCAACGTTGTTATGTAATTAACATAGGAAGTTTAGAACAAAAAAGCTTTAAAGCTTCAACCTCTAATATGGCCCTTTTCGTAACAGCTCCACCATCACTAATCCATCTCCTCAGCACTGTAGCTAACTTTATATGCAGTTGTGAGAAAGATAAGCTTCAGGAGGAGTGTGGGGAAAGCTTGAGAATAAGTGGATGATCTGAAAGATGAACTAATAAATCAATAAAACAGATGTTGAGTTTGCATATGGTTGGGGACCATGCTGAAGTAGGGAACAGCAAGCAAGAGAACGAGGAAACTGTAATTAAGAAGAAACTCTAATTTGCACATTAACAAGGCTTATTTCTTAACCAAGTTCTCCATCGTTAATCTCATTAACATTTTTTCTTACAAACACGAATCAAAACCTTTAGAGTACTAATTAGGAAATTACAAATAACTTTTTATTTAAAAAATATTATAATACAATTTATCACAATTTCTAAAACCCTTTCACAGTGATTTTAATAAAAAAAACATAATTTATTTACTCTAAAGAGTCTGTGGAGATACTTTTATTCTTAAATCCATAAATAAATAACCATCGAAGATTCCACAATTAGTAAATCATTTGTTTCAACTTTATACGACAGAAAAGAAGCCAAACACTAGTTTGATACTAAATTTGACATAATTTTAAAAATAATATATCAAAAAGATATTATTGAGTTAAAAGTGTTTGAAAAGAATAAAAAATAAAAGATGAATATGGAGAAAATAAAAACTGTGGTTTATCCATTGGTCGTGTTGTCGAGAAGAAAGGCTTTGGCAAGTACAACCTCATGACAGCAAGCCTACGTGCACATTACGCTATCATTGAATAAACCATCTTCCAATAAAGATACACTTTACTGATAAGGCCAACCCTCCACTACAGAGATGCTTCTGTGAATTTTATCATGTGAATTATAGAAATACAATTTTGAAGTATATATGACAACATAAAACATAACTATAATTAAATTTAGTAGGAGTTATTTTTGAAGATCCACCTAAAAGATATTTAGGTTGTCGTGTTTCAACCATGATTATTTCTAGAGAATGTATACAAATTTGGTCTTAAAAAGTAATAAAAACCCATATAAGGTACACACATGTACGCTCTCATATCTCAGCCGTCATAATAAAAACAATTAAATAATAAAAAAAGATAAAACCTTGACGGGTATAAAAGTGTTTAAAAATTGTAGCACTGTAAATAACGTACACATGGTTGTGGGGTGTACTTTCCATCATTAGCAGTGGAAATGTGGCTGCTTGTGGTATTCTTACCTTTTTTGTAGTTAAAAGTCTTCTCAAAGGCATAAGCTTTGGGGGCTGCACGTGACACCCATAACACTTTCTCTTGTTGCTTTTCGCTATGCATGCTTCCTCTTCTATGGATGGGGCTGCTATGCTATCCAATGAAGAAAAATGTGTGACCCAGAAAATAGTTTCCTTCTAATAGGCTAGTAAACCTTTATTAGAAGGGAACACAGTTTGAAGCTTGTTTAATTAGATGAACAAAATAAGTTTATTGGGTATTTTCTTCTCTGAAATTTGTATCCAACAATCAAACAAAAAGGAAAGTCAGAGTTGTAGGTGATTAAGCAGATCGTGATAAGAGGCAGTTAAAGTGCTTATTTATATTTACTGATGCAATCATCATGTTTCAGGTCTTATAAACCAATCCATTCTTTGACAGTAGTAATATTATAATAAACTATCATGATTGCATAATAATATTAAATATAAGTAAGCACCAGAAAGAGGGAGAGAGAGAGTGAGAGAGAGAGAGGAGTAGTATTAAATTGTTACTTTTACTATGGCATGGCAGTATCCACTGTGTCTCAGCTCTAACTGCTGAGTTCTGTGAGCTTGGAGGGGTTCCCACTTTCCACTTAGCTGTGTCCCAAAGGTCGGTGCTTAAGATTTTCTTATTCTTCATATACAGATGCAGCTAAACAGTAAGTAGCTATCGGGGATTTATATTCCCTAGTTGCTTTCTGCTTCTATTCAAACCTTCTCTCTGCTCATTGGTTGGAATCAGATTTTTCCTTGCAAGGTGGGTTTCTCCTTCTGCATTTTCTTTCTATTCAGTTCACCTGATTGTTGCTTCTTCTGGATATGTTGGTTATTATTCCTTATCCTCTTAAATTTGCTCTTTTTTTAACGCTTCTGTTGTACGTACTCCTTTCTGGAAAGGAAAATTCTTGTTTACCGTACTCTGGATGTTTCTTCTGTCGTTTCCGGGTCAATTAAGATACCGTATTATTCACTGTTCCTGCAGATTAAAGTGGAAAAAATGAACAGAAAATTGCAAAAAATAAAATAAAGTTATGTTTTGCTGAGTGGAGTGTTTAGTTGAGCGCATACCCGTGAGATCCTCTGGAGAATTTATAGCCTCTTACCGTGTGCATCAGATAATGATAAAAAAAAAAGCTAATACTACTATTATTTGAACTTTGGATATATAGTAGTTGTGCAGTATGATATGATTGGATCATTATTTATCATTGCTCACTGAAGCCTTTCAAAGTTTGTCAATGTTCATGTGTTGAAAAATTCAGTTTCTCTTCTTGAATTGTGATAGTGAGAAAGGATGATGTCATTTGACAAGGTCCATAGTAGCTTTGTATCTCTATTAGAGCAAACAGATTCCATTATTCCTTGTGAGAGATTAACTTAGTGATTCTGTGCTTGTGGTTTATTTCAAGTGCAGTTGAAGTGACAATGTCCTCCTCAAGGCCTAGCCAAACATCCAGCAATAATTCTGGCAGATCAAGGTCATCGAGACGCAGTGCTAGGGTTCTTGCTCAGACAACTTTAGATGCGAAACTGCATGCAACTTTTGAGGAATCAGGTAGTTCTTTTAACTACTCCAATTCAGTGAGATTGTCTTCCGGCACAGGCACTGTCAGTGGTGATCATCAAACAAGGTCTGATGGAGTAACAACTGCTTACCTCCATCAGTTACAGAAAAGCAAGCTTATCCAACCATTTGGGTGCTTGCTAGCCTTAGATGAGAAAACATGTAAGGTCATTGCTTATAGTGAGAATGCACCTGAAATGCTCACCATGGTTAGCCATGCTGTTCCCAGTGTTGGTGAACACCCTGGTCTTGGCATTGGCACCGACATACGAACTATTTTCACTGCCCCGAGTTCTACTTCTATTCAGAAGGCACTAGGATTTGGGGAGGTTTCACTTCTTAACCCCATTCTAGTTCATTGCAAGTCCTCTGGGAAGCCCTTTTATGCAATTATCCATCGTGTTACCGGTAGTGTGATCATTGATTTTGAGCCGGTCAAGCCTCATGAAGTTCCCATGACTGCAGCAGGTGCCCTGCAATCCTATAAGTTTGCAGCTAAAGCAATAACTAAATTGCAATCCTTGCCTAGTGGGAGCATGGACACTCTGTGTGACACAATGGTTCGAGAGGTTTTTGAACTCACAGGTTATGATAGAGTGATGGCTTATAAATTTCATGAGGATGATCATGGGGAAGTGATTGCTGAAGTGAAAAGGCCAGGCCTAGAGCCATATCTGGGGTTGCACTACCCAGCAACTGATTTTCCTCAGGCCACACGTTTTTTGTTTCTGAAGAACAAGGTGCGTATGATAGTTGATTGTCGTGCAAAGCATGTGAAGGTGCTTCAGGACAAAAATATTCCATTTGAATTAACTTTGTGTGGATCAACCTTGAGGGCTGCTCATAGTTGCCACTTGCAGTACATGCAAAACATGAATTCTAGTGCTTCCTTGGTTATGGCGGTTGTAGTCAATGACAATGATGAAGATGGGGATAGTTCTGATGCTGTTCAGCCACAGAAGAGAAAGAGACTATGGGGTTTAGTAGTTTGCCATCACTCTACTCCCAGGTTTGTTCCTTTCCCTCTCAGGTATGCTTGCGAATTCCTGGCTCAGGTATTTGCCATCCATGTGAACAAAGAACTTGAGTTAGAGTATCAGATTGTTGAGAAGAATATCCTGAGGACTCAAACACTTTTGTGTGATATGCTGATGCGAGATGCACCCCTGGGTATTGTCTCACAGAGTCCTAATATAATGGATCTTGTGAACTGCGATGGTGCAGCACTGTTGTATAAAAACAAGATATGGAGATTAGGGGTAACACCAAGTGAATCCCAGATAAGAGAGATAGCTTTGTGGCTGTCTGAATGTCACAGGGATTCCACAGGTTTGAGTACAGATAGCTTGTCTGATGCAGGCTTCCCAGGGGCTGCTACTCTTGGTGATATAACTTGTGGAATGGCAGCTGTCAGAATAGCTTCCAAAGATATAGTTTTCTGGTTTCGATCTCACACGGCCGCAGAAATTCGATGGGGTGGTGCAAAGCATGAGCCTAGTGAAAGGGATGATGGTAGGAGGATGCATCCAAGATCTTCATTCAAGGCTTTCCTTGAAGTTATGAAGACAAGGAGTTTGCCCTGGAAGGACTATGAAATGGATGTCATTCATTCATTGCAACTAATACTGAGAAATGCATTCAAAGACACTGAGAGAATGGAGATAAGCACATATGCTATCAATACAAGATTAGGTGATTTGAAAATTGAAGGGATGCAGGATCTGGAAGCAGTGACTAGTGAGATGGTAAGGTTAATTGAGACAGCAACAGTGCCAATTTTGGCTGTTGATGTTAATGGGATGGTCAATGGATGGAATAAAAAAATTGCTGAGTTGACATGTCTTCCAGTTGAGCAAGCTATTGGGAAGCATTTACTCACTCTTGTTGAAGATTTTTCAGTAGATAGAGTCAAGAAGATGTTGGACATGGCACTGCAGGGTATGCCTTTTTCTTTTCCCGTCTTATTCTTATACAAGCTCTCCTATTATTTTTTTCAAGTCTTAGCATTCATGAGAAGAGACTTTGAAATGAGTGTGAGTATTTAGATGTTAGGATGTTATGTTCCCTAAAGTCATTCATGAATATTGCATTATTGAAGAATTATAAGAAGTTTAATTTGTCTTGTTTCCAAGTTTTATTCCATTTTATACCAACTTCCTATAATTTAATATATTACAATGTGATTAGGTGAGGAAGAGAAAAATGTGCAATTTGAGATCAAAACACACGATTTGAAGATTGATTCTGGTCCTATCAGCTTGGTGGTTAATGCTTGTGCAAGCAGGGATCTTCAAGATAATGTTGTGGGGGTTTGTTTTGTGGCCCAAGATATAACTGCTCAGAAGACAGTGATGGACAAATTCACCAGAATTGAAGGCGACTACAAGGCAATTGTGCAGAACCGAAACCCATTGATCCCTCCAATATTTGGCACAGATGAATTTGGGTGGTGTTGTGAATGGAATTCAGCTATGACAAAATTAACTGGATGGAAGCGAGAGGAGGTGATGGATAAAATGCTTTTAGGGGAGGTTTTTGGGACACAAATAGCTTATTGTCGTCTAAGGAATCAAGAAGCTGTTGTTAACTTCAGCATTGTAGTTAACAAAGCCATGGCTGGTTTGGAAACGGAGAAGGTTCCTTTTAGTTTCTTTACTCGTGATGGGAAACACGTAGAATGTCTGCTTTCTGTGAGTAAGAAGTTGGATGCAGAGAGTGTAGTTACTGGAGTCTTCTGCTTCTTGCAACTAGCTAGTCCAGAGCTGCAACAAGCATTACACATTCAGCGCCTATCTGAACAAACTGCTTCCAAAAGACTGAAAGCTTTAACTTATTTGAAAAGGCAAATCCAAAGTCCTTTATATGGGATTGTTTTCTCCCGGAAATTGTTAGAAGGTGCTGAGTTGGGAGCTGAACAAAAACAATTTCTGCAAACGGGTGGTCGGTGTGAACGCCAGCTTAGCAAAGTCCTTGACTCAGATCTTGACAGCATCGTTGATGGGTATGATATTGCTAAATATTGTGCTTTTATACTCTTTAGTCCTCGTAATTTATGTGGTGTTAGGCATCAACAAGAGATGCTATTTCACAACCACAACTAACACTGAGTGTCATAATGAAACAGTCAAGTATTTTAGCTGATGATAGTTTTATCAAGAAATTCGAATATGCACCAGCAGCAGCAGTTAAAATTTGACTTTTGTATGCGTTCTCTTTGTTAAACAAGAAAGTGCTCACTGTGTCCTACTCTAACGAGTGAATATTTGGTTTATCTACTGAATTTCAGGAATTAGATTATTTATAACTAATATTTTTTTACAGTAGAAGCATAGACTTCAGTCTTACTAGTCATCCCTTTTGTCCTGCATAATTTTGATTCAGTTTATTTTATGTGACATTTCTTTCCTGTATATTCAACAGCTACCTGGATTTGGAGATGGTTGAATTTACTCTGCATGAAGTGTTAGTTGCCTCCTTAAGTCAAGCCATGACAAAAGGTAATGCAAAAGGTATCCGATTAGTGAGTGATGTTGAAGAGCTGATCACAAGAGAAACCTTGTATGGTGATGGTCTCAGGCTCCAGCAGGTCTTAGCCGACTTTTTATTGATTTCCATCAATTTCACACCAAATGGAGGTCAGATTGTTGTAGCAGCCTCATTATCAAAACAGCAGTTAGGGAAACTAGTCCATCTTGCTAATTTGGAGCTCAGGTAATTAACTATTCCAACCTCAGATGGACATATCAAACTTTCTTTGTAGGTCTTCTGTTGATTAAATGCTGATAAAATAAACATGAAGTGAAAAGATTATCTTTTCACATTATACAAGCAAGGAGGCATGAAGGGGTTGAATCCAACTAGTTTAAATGTTTTAGATGGTACACCTTCTATGCCTATACAGATCCAACTCAGGTCACATCACTCTGAATTGGACCTATGCAACACAACTTTTCAAGGAAATAAACTTGTTATGCTATATTGAGATTATGTAGATGCATAATTTGTTAATCTGTGTTTGCTTTTGTCATTTGCAGCATAACACATGAGAGTTTTGGGATTCCAGAAACATTGCTGAACCAAATGTTTGGACGTGATGGTGATGAATCTGAGGAGGGTATCAGCATGCTGATTAGCAGAAAGCTGCTAAATCTGATGAATGGAGAAGTGCGTTATATAAGGGAAGCAGGCAAATCATCTTTCATCTTATCAGTTGAACTTGCCGCAGCTCATAAATCCAACAGTTAAAATTTTGGAAATAATTAAACCAAACCATAATTTTTGTACATCAGAAAGTGAAGGGTGCAAGAAATTTGCATTCCTTGTTCAATATTTAACTCTTGTTTTTATGACCTACCTTCGTGTAAGGTGATAATGTAGATATGTAATGCATAACTAACGATTCACACTCTCCTTAAGTGGTCTCATTACAGCAATTATGCGTCATTTGCAACAGAACGAAACATAAATAAAATATTAGAATACTATTTCTCTGAAAGCTTATTTTATGCATTTTTTAAAGCTGGTTCAAAATGGCAAAATTATTCCAATAATGGTTAAGGGTAAACCTATGCCCGCTCATGTTTTCTATGCAAATGATGTTATGGTCTTTTTGCAAAGGTAACAAAACCTCTCTCAAGAGCATGTATGACTTACTTAACCTCTATGGGGCTGCTTTGGACCAATGGCATAATAGACTCAAAAGTTACTCTTATGTTTCGTCTAAGGCTTCTTCTTGTTTGGTTCAACATTTTTCTTCTACTCTAAATTTCATAAAAGGTTTTTTACCTTTCAATTATCTCGGTGCTCAACTTTTCAAAGGTGTTCCAGAAGAAAAGTATATTAAGCCTACTATGGAGAAAGTTAAGATAGGAAAATGCTGAGCATGATGGGCACCCCCATTCAGTTAGTTAATTCAGTTATTTGTGGAATTGTGACTTACACTTTTAGAGTTTATAAATGGTCAGTAGCTATTATAAAGGTTATGGAAGCATGAATTAGGAATTTCGTTTGGACGGGATATATTGCTTTAAAAGGTTTGATTACAGTTCATTAGACTATGCTATTCTAAGAAAGGAGGTGATTGATCATTGTTGTTTTCAATCAAATCAAATAAAAAGTATGAATAGAACTAGTCAACCAAATTTCTTTCTCAATAAATTTAATTATATTCTTAGTTAAATAGGATTCATATATTATGTGTAGAAAATGTTAATTAGAATGAGAACTAAATAAAAATGGAGTTGTTGTCATTGAGCAATTAAAAGAAAAAGAATATAATAACTTAGAAAGTAGATTAATTCTCGAGTTCATTTATCATTGAATTATTCATCAATTGTCATGTGATTATCATCCATCTAATTTTCAAATAAAATAGAATTTAACCAAACAAGGGTCAATTAAATCCAACAGAATTAATGTCCACTAATTCATTCAATACCTCACTCATTTTCAAGCGTCTACTCATGAAATTAATTACATAAGAGATTGTTTAGAATAAAACAAATTAAACAAGAAAATTAAAGAACAAAATTGAATTATCAACTAGCATTCAAAAAAAATTTCAATAACAAAAATTATAATTAAAAAGGACGACTTCGTCTACAGAAATTGTAGAACAAAAACTGAATTACACAAAACCTCATAATTCAATGTAAAATTACAAGAGAATTAACCCAAAAAGATTTAGATTCCATGCAGAGACAAAACAAAAGTAATTACAAAGAAGAAAATAGAAGACTAAGGAAAACAATGTAGTTAGGTTGAACGTCTCTCGTGTGTAATCTGAAATGATGATCTTCCTTATGGCTTGTATTCATTTTTGAGTTTCTTTTCCTTGTAGATTTCAAATTTAGATTATCTTTCAAATAGTTTCCAATATTTTTTTCTAAAAAAATTTAGATTTTGTTTGAGATACTGTAGATTTTATTTTTCATTTTTTTTCTTATATTTTGTTTTTAATTTTTCATATTACGTGGATTTGTTTCCAAATCTGTTTCAAATAAGAAAATTGGACTTTGACTAATCAGACTTGCACACATCAGTGTTGCATACTCTTTCATAAGACGGTATGTTGCAACAAGAATTAGACCATTTGATGTATTAAAAATATGAAATTAATCAATAATTTCAATTAAACCCCAAATAAACTCAATTAGGTAAATTATAATTAAATTAGTGAATTTATTCACATTTATAATTCAAGAAGGTTAAAATTAAATGTGAGTAAAAATGTGCTTATCAGTGGTCTTTGGATTGTTAACTTGAGGGAAGAAAATCAAGGCTCCATACTTCTTCGTCTAGCTTGGAATTTTTTATTTAGTTTGAAGGATGGGCTAGCATGATGAGAAATAGGTTCATTTCTAAATTAGATAATACTTTATTAGACACTCTTCTTCCTCTCTGTGGTATGGTTTTGAGTATTGGCTGCAGGGGATGCTCAATGGCTTTTATGGGATGACTTATCTGTAAATTTTTGGAGTGCTAAATGGTGTTTTTATAACTCTATTAATAGTCATTTCTCGTGATGTTCTTATGCATCTTAATCTAGATTGGTTGATGTTTGAAATGAGTATTGGAAAATTCCTAATTTGATTCTTCTAAAATTGTCGCATTTATATTTATATACTATTTTAAAGGACTATACCCTTAATATTTATGAATATTAGGTGGTTTAGAGTGCTAAAACTGAGGATCTTCTTACTCAGCAAACAACTCAAAATTTTATTCATATATAGGTTGATTTTATTTCTTATCTCGGAAATGAAAACTTTTTATTAAAAAAATTAGAGACATTTTAAATTTTTTTAAAATTATTAATTTTTAAATTAATTTTTATTATTGATAAATGATAACAAGATATTTATTTTTTTGAAAGATACAAATTTATATTTTTTTTCCACCAAATTGATATTATATTTGGAGAGAAGCTTTGGGGTTAAATTGCTTGCACGAGGGAATATGCGAAATGATATGGGTTGGTAGCGTGACATTAGTTAATTGATTTTGTAATTTGCACCTTCCAGATTGTTAAATTATATAATTAAACTTCTCCCATACTTGTTACCACCTTTTGTTGTCTTTTCAAACATATTATCTAATTTAATGAATCTTTAACAATAGAATATCACCTTACAGCTATATCACATTTTATTTTTCAGATCTACATTGGATATGCTATTTAAAAACACACTCATCAATTTAAATATCTCATTTGGATTGCTCACACAATACTAGCTAAAATGACATCGCCTATGCTTGCACATTTTTTTATATAATACAGACAAAAAGGTCTGAAAATAATGAATATATGATACAAGAAAAAGTAATTATAATAAAAAAGTGTTGTGGTATACAATTATTTCAGTAATAATAGAAAAAGTTGGTAAGAAGTCTTTGTATTTCAAATGGAAGATATATATATATATATATATATATATATTATCTTTCTTCTTTTTTTTACTTTGGTTCGTTCACAAAAAATGAAGTGGCACATTTATGTTTATGAGAATCAATTAAGAAGGAAAGTGTGAATCGATTCAAATTCCACACTTTCACGGGAGAACAGTTATTCATCATAACTATTAGGAAATGAACAGCAGGCACAGAAGCAGTAATAGAACATTTGATTAACAAAATCACAAGCATGCAATAATTTTTCAAATTGCAACTATGAAAGAAATGAAGATACCCCATTTACTCACATTCCAAGAATCCTTTATTAGTTTTGCAACAAACATGAATGGCAAAGCAACAAGGAGAAGACAGAAGGGTGAAAGAGCGATATCAGAGACATTAATTAGGTGCAAGCCTAGACTTGATCTTCTGAACCTCCTTGGTACCAACCTGGAAGGCCTTGGTCAAGACGTTGTCTGGAACAGGTGGTGTGGCTGCAAACAAGGTGAGAGCAATGGACTGTGTGCCAGGTAATTGGCTGTTGAAGGCTGCAAGGACTGAAGCAGGTTCCTTTGCATTGTTCTTTTGGAAGTGAACTAAGCCTTTTGGGAACACAAAAATCTCACCCTTGTAGATGGTCTTTGATATCAGCACATTGGCTGTGGTTATGAACCCAACATCGAGGGTTCCTTCCAGCACAAACACAATCTCGGTGGCACGTGGGTGAGTGTGGGGAGGGTTGATGCCACCAGGAGCATAGTCAACTCGTGACAGAGATACACCAAGGGTGTTCAGTCCTGGGATTTTCTGAACATTGGCTCCAGTCACCAAGGACCCATAGGTATTGTTTGTGGCACCTGGTTTGGCTAGTATGTCTGAGAAGAAATCACTGGCATTTACCTTGGCAGCATCTTTGCAGGTGAATCCATTCACTTTAACAGCTGTTACCATCACAACATCAATCAGAATTGCACAAAAAAATGTTATGCAGATCACAAATTCTCATGTACAACAGAACAGCTTTGTTATTTTTTATAATAACTTGATGCTAAAAATGATTTCTGATTATTTAAGATGGTAAAAACCTGTATTCAATTTTTGTATGTCTACCTATCATTCACCGAAAAAAACTCTCACTATCAAACTATCCATGAATTAAAAATTCAGTGTACCAATCATGCTACAAAAATGTGAAATGATTAATGGGAGTTGGTGAGAAGTTTATTATTTTAATTGGGTGGACACCGTTTCTGAGGAGGTGTTGAATTGTAGCGAGGGGTGAGGGGAAAGGAAAAGTTGATGAAATGAGGAACTTTTCATTAAAGAGCAAAATTAAAGGTGTGGGAAAATGAATTGATTAAGAAAAAGTAATGGAATAAAAAGGTTGAAATGTAATGATTAAGGGGAAAAGTGAAGGTATGCATGAAAGTGAGGATGATGATGTTTTGATTTGTGTACAGTAGAAGATGAAAGGAAGAGAGTTTGATAGAAAAGTAGAACCTGAGGCAAGGTCAGCGACACAGAGGTCTTGAAGAGGATCAGGATCTGATGCAGTGATGGTGGTTAGCAGCAAAGCAAAAGTCAAGAGTAGAAGGGAGGGTAAGAACTTCATGTTGGTATGCAAGAGAAATGAAGTTGGGAATGAAAGGAAGAGAGAACAAGAGAAGAAAAGTATGTTAGAATTGTTTGTATGAGGTATTTATCAGAAGGGGTTGAGAAGTAGATGACTTAGAAAAAAGAAGAAGAATGGTGTGCTAATAAGTTGAATAAATGGCGCGCGTGTGAATCAAACGCATGCGACATGCCTAATTCTTGGACACAAAACACAGGAATGAACAAATGAATAAAATAGACCTAAGAATTGGGTTTTGGTTTGGGCCTTGGATGAAGGTTTGTGTGTGTGACCCAGTCAATCGTGAGTTGCGGTTCTCACACATGTCACCTGTGCTCTGCTCCACGCCCTTCTGTTGAGTGTTTCATTAGTTTATTCATTTGTAGCCATGTTTTACGGTCAGAATCGTAGACCTTATTTTGTGTTCCAACTACAACAATTTCTTCTGCATAAACCTCTTCTCAAAATTTCAAAAATCCTAGTTTACAATACATGGCGTTTACTTTAAATAAAATGTTTTTATTTTAGGTCGTGTCTTCTACGGTATGAGCAACCTCACATGGGTCCGTTTCATCTTGTATCAGGAAAAATGTGCTTTTGATTTCAAACAACTAAATAAATAAATATATTTACCCACTCAGTCACTGTTAGAAAATTAATTGTGATTATATATATAATATAACAAAATTTAAAATTAATTACATCATCAATGCATCTATCTTTAAGCTTCATCTTCCTTTCTTTAGAAAAGTTAAATTTGAAAAAAAAGTATTTTTTATAAGCAGTTTTTTAAAATTAAATACAAGGGGTATGCAAACCTTTCCGGCCATAAAGCTAAACCAGTATCAAAACTTCTCCTTCATCTGGATCAATAATTTATTCATTAATTAAATTTAAAATTTTAATATAATCAGAATTATTTTAAATTTATCCTCATAAAAATTTATTGAACTTATTAAATCAGCGGTTATCCATTATTTCTGGTCAAATTCAATAATTTATTCATTTGAAAAATACTTTCTAAAGTCAATGTAATTAAAGATAAAATTTAAAAAACCAGACACACATTAAAATAAGAATGCTTTACTCCTTGGCAATGGAGTTGTGTTGTAAAGAAAAATATTATCTGATCAAGAACTCATACAACATTTAATACAAGTTTTATTTGTTTATTTGTCTTTCTAACGCATAGAATATTTCATGTTATAACGATAAAAAGATAATACAAAAATGATATTATATAAATTGTAACGTCATTTTTATATTAATTATAAATAGTGTTGTTTAGCCAAGCATATAAGCACAAGTTACATATCCATGAATAAAAAGATTATCAAACAAAAGTAGATAAAGGGTAAACGAAAAACAAATTATCACAATCTTCAATTTACTTTAAACAAATTACATGCATCATGGTCTCTGTAATTGATTGGAATTTATTATAAATATAAAACGGTGTAAGTCTTAAACTTTTTATTAAATGATCTCACTCATAGTTTTTATTAATTTATTATTATTAATTTATTATTAAATGTGCTGCCAACGCCCCTCTTAAAGTAATAAATGAAAAAAATAACAATTTATAATTTATAAATATTTTTAATACCACATCTTTAAATTACTAGGAATACAGTTTTTTTCTAATAAACTCTTACTGGTTAAAATATATTCAAATTACAAAATCATAAGTTAAAAATTAAATAATAAATTGGGTCCGTATACTTTCTATAATTCTTAACAAATTCTAACCAACAATGTGTTAAATATTACTAACTTCTTTTAATAAATTATTTAAAATTCTTCTACTTTTTGGATATATATGATAGTTGGTGGGTATTAAATATATTTTATATACTGTCAACAAATTTGTAAGCAAAATGTTATGTTATTTATTTTGAAAAAAATTATAAAGAAAGACGTCCACTTATAATTATTATGTGCCATGATATAATTTTAGAATTAGTATATCTTATTATATAAAAATTTTAAATTTTAGCCAAAAATTATTTATTTTTTGAATCATAATCTTATGTGTGATGTAAGCTCTGAGTATATCATCATCTCAAATTTTAAATAATTTTTTTATTTATTTATAATAAATAAAATCGATATCTTAACATAAAATGAAGGAATATTTGTTGGAGAAATTAAAAATTAAAATTTTTCATTATATTTAAAGTTCGTACTTATTTATATATAATAAAATACTCTATTCTTCGTGAGATTTCTAACAATTATTTATTAGATTTATCAAAACAGGTATCGGAGTTTTTGGATTTTATTCCTCAAATATAATATAGAGGCATGAGCTCTACGATCTTCCATTGCTAAGGGAAAAAAAAGTGGTAAACGTTAGGTGTTGTGGGGATGTGGAATAGTGGAGTCTATGCTAAGGAAAGACAAAGACACAAACAACCCATCCTCCAAATTCTAACCTAATCCATTTGCATCATTATCATTTCTTTCATCTTTTTTTCTCACTCCTTGACTTTTCTCTTGTACCATTTCTGCAAGGCATCAAACATTCATATACTTAGAGACAAATTAAAATTCAATCAGATACAAATGCTGCAGCTCTGGACAACACCACATATAACACAACACCAATCACGATAATATATATATGTAAGAATCATTTGTATTTGTGATTTTATAAAAATTAAACTTTATTAAGATGGTATTAAAAATTATTGCATTATGCAAACATTAAATTAATCGGGGGAAAAAATCTAATCTATAAAGCTTACATCATTGCTTTCCTCACGAATTAGAAGCAAGCAACACCAATTACCCACCACACAAAAATTTCATCACTTCAATACAAGAAAATCATGAAATAAAATCAATTTTAAAGACAAAAAATAATTAGTTGCTATAGTTACTAAATTAGATAACATAGAAACTAAAAAAAAAATTATAAATTAATTTATATTATTGTTAAATAATTTCTAAATTGGTATCTAATTAGCCACCAAGATTTTTGCTACCAAATTTATAATCTAAATAATTGGTAGTTAAAATTTTTGTGGCTAATTAAATACCAATTTAGAAACCATTTAACAATAATATAAACTAATTTAAAAACTATTTTTTTTAGTTTTTAAAATAATTTTTAATTTAATTATTATAACAACTAATTATTTTTTGTTTTTAAAATTAATTTTTATTTCATGATTTTCTTATAACATTTTGTTTTGTTTCACTTTATTTTGGATCCTAATCATATCCGTTCAACTTTAGATTGATACACTTTGTTAAACACGTCATAACTCACAAGGTTTTAGTGTAATTTAAATATTTTTGAAAATACTGAAAATTAAGAAAATGCTTCAAAAGTTATTATTTTGCTTAAAAATAATTGATAATATAATATAACTATTTAAAATCTCTTATTGAGAAAATCTTAGAGGCGGTTTAACTAACATATTGAAAATTAAAAAGTTAAAACAGAAAAACAAAATACAAATATTTTTTTGTGACATAAAATTAGAACATGACCAACAACTCCTTAATTTAGGCCCATATAACTTTTTTTCCAACGTAAGTGTAAAGTCCAAAACAAATTCTGCTATATTTCATGGATGTTTGTTGCTGCACCTACCTGCATACTTCCTCGTGTCATCTATAGATCAGGTGAAAAGATTATTTTATTTTAAAAAAATATATCAGATTTTACAATCTGAAAATATTTTTTATTTTATTTATACCTTCATGATTGTAAAATCCAGAAAGTATTTTCGTATCCAAAAATACTCTATAAATTTTATAATTTGAAATATTTTTCTCTTTAAAAAATATATTATGGATTACAAAATCCAGAAGGTTTCCCTAATTCAAAAATATATTCTGAATTCTATAATTAGAAAATATTTTTCAGATTATAATCTAGAATGTATTTTTTTAAAGTAACCATTATGGATTATAGAATCTGAAAGATATTTTCAATTTAAAAATATCTTATGAATTCTATAATTCATAGTTTTTCCAGGTTACCTATTCCAAAATAAATAAATAAAAACATCAATGGAATAAAAATATTTTGAATATTTTAAGAATTCTGGAGTGCCACAAAAAGCTAGTGAGGTGCATGAAGAAACAACAATTCCATCTCCACACAAAATCAATAACTGGTCCAAATTGATTTCGGCCTAGCCCATTACAATCCTTTCGAACTTGGCTTGGTCATAAATAGATTCTTACTTCCTGCACCTCCATATATTCTTCTTTCACCTCCATAAATTTTCATATTTTAAAAAATATTATTCTGTAATATTTTGGATTACGTAATTTGTAAGTCTTTTTTCAAATTCGTAATTAGCTTCTGGATTACATAATTCGGAAACCTTTTTTCATATGCATGATTAGTTTCTGGATTATGTAATCCGAAAGTCTTTTTTAGCTTCCAGATTACATAATTCAGAAGTTTTTTTCAAATGCATGTTCGGATTACATAATCCAAAAGGTACTATATGGGGTGATACAAGAAGGATAAAAAGATATTTTCATGTTGTGTATGGAGGTGAAGAACCTATGGAGGTGTAGGAAGAAACAGTCTCATAAATATGAGATACTATGAAAAATAGCCACAATATAAAAAGAACCAAAACATATGTTAAAAGAAAAAAAAGGCTAGCAACATATAATTATTTAGGAATTTTAACATTTTTCAGCATTTTTAGTACAAGATTTCTTGCAAGTTAATTTTTTTTTTAGAAGAACATAAATTTCAATGAGTTCCAACTCTTAGTTGATAATTATCTTTAAATTTTATAACTAATAACAATTTTTAATTAATAAAATGTGTTATGATAAAATGGTAGGAATGAATATGCAGGTAGTGCAGATTTTGTGGTAATTAAGTAAAATGAAGATTATAAGCCTAAGTATTTCTTTAATAAAATATATTAAATTTTATTATTATTTTAGTACTTGAGAAAAAATTTAAGAAAAAATAATTTCTTTAAATTATTTTATAACTATTTTTCTTATTTTTAAGAGATAATGTTATTGTTTTTTCTTATATATAGAAAGAAGAATTTTGTATTTTTTTAGTAAATTATATTATTATTTATTTTCTACATCATATTTTCTATTAGTTCTTCTTAAATAAAATTTGAAATGAAGAAGGAAAATGTCAGTCTTCTTTATACATCATAAAGAGGTACAAAACAAGGAAAAAAAGGTTTAATAAAAGTACTTGAGAATGAAAGTGGAAAAAAAGTTTATTATAGTAATACCGAGAAAACGATTTGAAGAAATAATAAATATTTAAAAAATATATCAAATTGTAGGCTACAATTAAAAACACAAATATAATGAAAATTTATTAATGTTGATAGGACAAACCATACATTTTAACACCATCCTACCATGATTTTTCTGGCAAGCCTAATCACTTTTTATTTTTTTATTTTTTAAGTTTAATATTTAACCAATGTGAAAAAAGGCAAATAAATAAGATAGAGTTCAATTCTACTTTTATCTTTTTGTTAAAAATTAAAGGAATTTATTTAGAAAATATTAAAAAATATATAGAAAAGACTACTCTTAAAACAATATTATATATATTAGGATTAAGACAGCGTAGGAAAGACATTATTTTAAAGAAAAATTTTACTTTTGAAAAAAAAAATATATACTTTACAGACAAATTCGGTCTTTAGTTTAAAACATAAAAAAGTATAAGAGAAACACAATAGCATCATAAATTTTGTTTTTTGTTCAATATACAACTTAAAATAGTTATTTTCTGATCACCCTTTTATGGAAAGAAAATAAAATAAAATATAATTACATTTTTAATAATAAATATTAATAAATGAAAACAAAGTAATTAATGTAGATAGAAAGTCTTTATTTCACATACCTACTTTTAATATATTCATAATAAAATTGCATATAATTAATGTAACTTTTCAATCCTTTTACATTTAAGCAAACCAATTATCATTAAAAGTTCATATTAATCTCACTATTAATTTGTTATTCATCAATCATTTTGACGTACATCAATTAAACACAATGGAACAAAATTCACGTGGCTTTTGTCAAAACCAAATCTGAAGTTCATATTCATTATTTAAACAGAATCAAATCATTGAGAGAATTTTATATTTCAATTATCAAATTATTAAATACACTATAAGAATTTATCATCTTTTATACTATGAGAACAAAAATTCAGTTTTAACTAGAAATAATATTAAAATACAGTGTATAAGTAAAGAAAAGTAGGTTTTATAAATTAGAATCATTCAAATGGTAAAATGACAAGAAAGTTTATTTTAAACTCAATAGTGTTAGGTTAGTTTGACATCAAATCATAAAAATTAATGGAATTTTCGTTGAAAGAATTATTTTACTAAATTTATAAAAGAGTTGTATTTTTACAATTATGATTTCAAAGTTAGAGTCCAGCCTTTTATATATAACATACATTGTCTTGTTAATTTGTCATCTTCAAAAACTACAGTTAATGATTAAACCAGTGGCAGACAAGCACAAGGAAATAAAAACAATCTGCCATAAATACCAGAAAACATAGTATATGTACTATGTATTAGGCACAAGCACAACTAATAACTAATAATAGAAGCAGAAACAAGTGGTACACAGTGTTGTGTATGTTTTGAAAGAGCAATAGAATTTGTTTTGTGGGGATAACCGATTTGAAAGGAAGGTGCAGGGACAGCAAGAAACCCAGAAGATGGTGAGAGAAGTGATGAAGCAAGCACTTTGGAAAAGCATGCACTTTGGAAAAGCATGAACAAGTTTGTGTGTGTGGGGAAAGTGATAAGAATGGGGTGTTATTGAAAAAGCAAATGTGAAGGAATGGAAGGTGGGGTTGTTAATAAATCAAGCTTTTGTGAAAAAAGAAGGTTTATGAATTAAGAAGGGCTGGAACATCATATATCTACACTACAGTCTGTGTGTGTAAAAGTCTAATCATGAAAAGAAATTCACATATCCACCACAAAGGGATGCATGATTTTGATTGAAATTGATAGATCCAAAATTTTAAAGTTGCATCAGCAACTTCTACTAGTAGTGGTTGTTGATTAGTACCCACCATGTCAATAAAATGGTTTGGTTTGATTTGTTTCTTCTGTTTATAGCTCGTGACCAATCACTAATTCACTTGCTTCCCACTGCATACCTGGCTAATCATTTTTCTTCAGTCCAAACTTTACTCAAGTGACTAACCATTTACATTCCCAATATCTGTTTTCTGTAAACGAAACTGAAAAACTAAAAATTGTTTAAGAGGGACACTTTTTGAAAATTATTAACTGATATATCTTTTTAGCTTTTGAAAAACTTGAATTTTCTCTCCAATCATCAAAAATAGCTTTTTCTAATAAAGATATAGTTTTGTACAATTTTTTTCCTTTTTTTAGTTTTTCTTTGTCGTCAAATGAGAGAATTGTTTTTGGTAAGTCTGGCACTGATTTTTTCTTCTCTGTTTCTGTCGTTAATAAAATCAAACCATGTGAAAAATAGTTTTTGAAAATAGGAGCTTATCCTTTAGAAAGTGGGGTGTGGTCCATTTTGAAAACTGGGTTCCATTTCCCCATATTCATTTTGGTGAGCTACAGCGTTGAGAATTTGAAAGTTTGATAATTTGTTGGCACTAATGCTTGTAGTCTCATTGAGGTTGCCGATTATAAATAAAAATAGGAGACTTGCACCATTCTGAGCTCTGAATTTTAAAGTTGGAAAGATCCAGGGTTATTTTAATTGTATAAATATCTGTTTTATATATTCTCCATCTTTAGAGCAGGACATTGATAGCATCAGGTGTTTTGATATGTCCCTGGAATGCAATGAAGATGATTTGGACTATTATCATGTGCATTTTCTTTTGACAAGCAGCAACCTCAATACAGATGATGTTGATGGGCTCATTTACTATAATGTCTTTGTTTCTGTGGGACTAGCTGGCTCTGGCTGGACTAGTGAAACAAAACTACCATGCATCATGCATCATGCATGGTAACTAACATGTACACACAAGTTATAATCAGGCAGGTTTTTTACTTTTTAACTTTTACTTTCAAAGTGATTAGCTTGTAAGGTGAAACTGTGATAGCAAAACCAGTTCTGATTCTAACCCATCTTTGCTTCACCCACCAATCAAACAGGATGAGGGAACACTGAAAAAAGTGTTTTCAGTTGACAGTGATTTTCGAACAAAAAGATTTAGCATGATTGAGATACTAGAAGTTAGACTGCTATTGTGAAAGAGACAGTTCAAATGTAAGATGGATTTTATGAGTGGAATGAGATTACAAAGCAAAGCTAAAGGCAAAGCTCTTGAATTTCAGTGATGTGCATGATAAGAGAGGGAAAGTGACAGTCATGGACTTTTATCAAACAATGGAGCTCTAAAAGGACATTGAGGACACCATATGAGCTGTACCATGTGACCCATAGTTTGAAACTTTGAATATTTGACTTAGGATTTCGGTTTTTCGTGTCATTTCTCTATTTTTTTACTGCCCTCTGGGGTATGGAACTGGAAGGTCAGCTTTCGCCAAATTTGAAGCTTTATGTGTTTCTTCCTAGTTCGTACAAATGCAAATTTTTGGGCAGTATGTGATTTTTTTTCCATTGTAAGAAAATTATATCCTTTTTCTGTCTGACAAAGCTGCTTAACCAAAAGGACAAGTTTCAATTTCAACCTTAGTCCTCTCATACGTATCAGAATAACAACAATTAAGTATTCAGCTTTGACACAAAGTTGCTGCTGCCGGTGCAGCTTTAATTTAACTGCCAAAATGTTAAGAGTCCACAAACCACGCATTCACTCAACTTCGAATCCAAACCATTACAAGTTCTCATTAATGATGTAGTATAATACGTTCACACATATATCAAGGCTATTCTTATGACATAATTAAGAGCAAAATCATGAGGAAATCACGTGATGAGTGTATGAAGCTGCTTTATAGTTAATAAACAGTTGATGAATTTGAACTGTGATATGACCACTAAATCAAATAATGCTATGTAATCAAACCGAGAAAAGTCTACGCAATTTCGTAAAGCAGTCTTTTCCTTTCAAATTGACCCATTAAAGCTTCTGGCTCAGGAAATAGATAAATGCTACCAATGGATTGTTCAACGAAGACAAGCACATAGATGGAGTGGAGTGGGGCAAGCATGTTGGGCTGATTAAGATAATTGATTGATTAAGCATCCGCAATTAACATCCTTAAGCCACTTGTGCTTCCAAATCAGTAGTGAGTGTTGAGGGATACCCTGTCAAGAATACTACCCAAATCTTTCTTTTCTGTTTTGGATTTGAAAATGCCAAACTGGTGAGCTAAGAGGCCTTGAAAAAGGAGGGACAGAGAGCATGATGAGTAGCATGGAGGACAATTAGTGAAGGATACAGGGAATCAATTTAAGGTCGTGGAAATTATAAACTAGGCCCTCTTGTGCATTTTATGCTCAAAGTTGCTCTCTCTTTACCATCCTTGTCTGAGCTCTATCTTTTTCTCGAAAGCTTCCTTTTTGGGCTATATGTTCATAAACACCATTTCCCCTGAACACTCCATTCCTGTCTAAAACACACTTCTCCAAAATCTCTAGAATGGTAACCCACTAGCACTACTGACTCATTCATTCTGCTCATGTTCAATCCTCCTTCTCTAGCCCTTTATCTTCTCTCTATGTGTGTGTTGTTGATTAATGAGTTTCAAATCTTGTCATACAGGCTGACCATGATGCCACGGAAGAACAAAGGCCCCTCAACCAATGGAAGAGAAGTAAAGGGGGATTCATGGCTTCCATGTTCATTTTTGGTATGCAAAAGCAAAAGGAGAAGACTTTCTGTTGTGTGATTTGATAGCAAGATATATATTCAGCTTTTTTTACCCCCTTTCCCTTCCTTGTTCATTGTAGTCTTGTCAGCATTGGACAACATGGGTTTTGTGGCAAACATGGTGAGCATAGTCCTATACTTTTATGGAGTGATGCACTTTGATCTCGCCAGCTCAGCCAACACCCTCACAAACTTTATGGGTTCAACCTACTTGCTTTCCCTTGTTGGGGGCTTCATCTCAGATACTTACTTGAACAGATTCACCACATGCTTGCTTTTCGGATCACTAGAGGTTCTGGTAAGTGATGAACAATAAATAACATCTTTGAAAATTCCTAAATCCCAATGACCTGCCCAACATAGAAACGAATGTTATTTGAACAAAATAATTACTTCCTTTCAACCTTTTGATAAAGTTTCTGAAAAAAGAAAACTATTATTTCTTAAAAAGTCTCACACCAAGCATGGCTATATCGTATCTGGTTGCACACATGTAGGCTTTGGCAATGCTCACAGTTCAGGCTGCTTCAAATCATTTACACCCTGAAGCTTGTGGCAAGTCAAGCTGTGTCAAAGGTGGCATAGCAGGGATGTTTTACACATCACTGTGCTTGATGGCATTGGGAATGGGAGGGGTGAGAGGATCCATGACTGCATTTGGTGCCGACCAGTTTGATGAGAAGGATCCTACTGAGGCAAAAGCCCTTGCCAGTTTTTTCAATTGGCTTTTGATGAGTTCAACTGTGGGAGCAATAACAGGAGTCACTGGTGTTGTGTGGGTGAGCACCCAAAAAGCATGGCATTGGGGTTTTTTCATAATAACCATTGCTTCCTCTGTTGGATTTGTGACCCTTGCTCTTGGTAAGCCATTCTACCGCATCAAAACTCCAGGAGATAGCCCCACTTTGAGAATTGCTCAGGTGTGCATCTCTGTTTGGCTTTTTCTTCATGATAAGTACTAAACTACTAAACCAACTTACATGCACATTTTATAATGTTAAAAAACCATTTTATTTGTTAACTACAGGTTATTGTTGTGGCTTTTAAGAACCGAAAGTTGTCACTGCCGGAGTCACATGGGGAACTATATGAAATCAGTGATAAAGATGCTACAGCAGAGAAGATTGCCCACACCAGCCAAATGAGGTGACTCTCCCTCCTCAATTTCATACTTAACAACAGGCATACACAGAAAAAAGGCTAATAATTTCTTGCAAATGACAAGACTATTAAACTAAACAGGGTCCAGCAAATTGGCATGTTAGGATTCTTTTTCATGTACCTCGTAGTAGGTAACGCCAAGCACCATGGTCCCACTATAAACTCTACACGTCAAGGAACGGCAGAGATATGGGGAATGAATGATTATAGAAGGGAAAAAATCTATGCCGTGTGTAAATTGCACAACACAAAATAAAAGTATTCTGACATAACTAAGGAAGAGGCATATAAAGAACAGTACTGAATGCAATCAATCAGTTAGTTTTTTCTTTTTCTTTTTCATTTTCTGAAATATCATACAACTCAGAGGATAACTGTGATTTTTATTTTTGTCCACGAGTAGGAAATTTGGTTCTCTCATAATTTGATTTGGATTGTAATTCAACAGAATATGAAATAATAGTTTTCATCGGGATCAGATTCCACTTTAGAAGTCTGAATTAAATCTAACCTTTTTTTACCATCAATATCCTGCTAACCCGATTTCTGGTATATCTTGTTACCTCTAAAATTGGAAAACTTTAGACTCATCAGTTGAGCCAACTTCAATGATTTATTCTTTGTTGATATTTAATTATTATTTGGTTGCTTAAATCATAGTCTTCCTATGTACAATAATTGATGACAAGATTTGGATTTAGGCATACACATGTCTCCTCTCCCCTTTTTTCACATTCATGCATGTTAAAAAGTTGAGGTTTGTTCAATTACGCAGGATTCTAGACAAAGCGGCCATTATCCAAGAAAACTCAAAACCCCAAGCATGGAAAGTGTGCACAGTGACACAGGTCGAAGAAGTCAAGATCCTAACAAGAATGTTACCCATAGTAGCAAGTACCATTATACTGAACACCTGTATGGCACAACTTCAAACATTCTCAGTTCAACAAGGGAATATAATGAACCTAAAACTTGGGTCTCTAACAGTGCCTGCACCATCCATTCCTGTTATCCCCCTTGTGTTCATAAGTGTCCTAGTTCCCTTGTATGAACTATTTTTTGTGCCATTTGCAAGAAAGATCACTCAACACCCTTCAGGCATAACACAACTCCAAAGGGTAGGGGTGGGGTTGGTACTCTCAGCAATATCAATGGCAGTGGCTGGGATTGTGGAAGTGAAGAGAAGGGATCAAGGAAGGAAAGACCCTTCTAAGCCTATAAGCCTATTTTGGCTTTCATTCCAGTATGGTATATTTGGCATTGCAGACATGTTCACCCTTGTGGGATTATTGGAATTCTTTTACAGGGAATCACCTGCTAGCATGAAATCACTTTCAACCTCTTTAACGTGGTTGTCAACATCCCTTGGTTACTTCTTGAGCACAGTCTTTGTGAATGTCATAAATGCTGTCACCCAAAGGATCACTCCAAGCAAACAAGGGTGGTTGCATGGATTCGACTTGAACCAAAACAACCTTAACTTGTTCTACTGGTTCCTAGCCGCCCTTAGTTGCCTTAACTTTTTTAACTACCTCTATTGGGCCTCAAGGTACAAGTACAAACGTGAAGACTCTGGTCCAGGTTTTAAGGGTTTAGGTGAAATGCCTCTGAATGGTTGAAAGCAATGTTAGAGAAGTGAAGGACCCTATGGCAATGTTAGAGAATGAAAGAAAGGAAGCACAATGGTTTATTAATGGATACTGAATACAATAAGCATAAGAGGCTGCTATTATGTACTGAGCTTGGGATGTGGAAATAGTTAAGTAATGCTTGAAATCTCTATTTGCTACATGTTTGCTTGTATGCTTTATTTCTTTTTGTTGCCTTTCAAAGCTTTTCTTTTTTAACTTATTTCTTTTTCAATGTAACTTCATTCACCTGCTTTTGTAATAGCCCAACGGCCATTCATCGATGTTAGTTTCATAGTTAGTCTTATAAAAGAAACAAATATGTAACTATGTTTGTATCTAACATCGTTTATAATTTGTAACAGCTTTTTTGAGTGTAGTCAGTGGTACAAATTATGTTTTAGTAAACCTCTTCCACCAGCATGCTAGCTCAGTTCCATTTTAAAATAGATTAGTATAAGAAAATGGTATGTAAAAAATGGTAAGAAAACGAGATTTTTTTTTTAGTTACATATAATTTGATAATTATTATTTTTTAATAATAAATACTTATTTATATAAAAAAAATAGTTTTGCTTGGTGACCTGGGAAGTTTTGTTTTTTTGTTTTTCCATAAATTTGCAGTGCAGGGTTTGATGAAAAAAGAGAAAATGAAAATGGATATTTGATGGTGGATGGTGTGATGGCGAAGTGACTATGAGAAGAAGAAAGGCTGAAAAAGAAAAGTGAAGGAAATTCCATTGACACTTTGTTTAGGATTAGGTATCCAAGATTTGGATTATGACCCCAAGGACCAAGGTCATGGTCCCTCAATTCAAACTAGATTCTACTCTATCACTCATTATTGCAACCCAAAAGAAACAGTACTTAAACAACATATGCAAATTATTTTAGGCATTGTGCTTCTTACTTCATCTAGTAAATTTAGTCTTCAGATAAGCACTGTCCTAATTTCCCTTTGCAAGTTTTCATACATAATTTGTAGCATTCTATACTATATAATTGTTTCAAGAATAAGTATATATATCATAATTATTTTTTGTGATAGTTTTCATATTTTTTTTTATTAAAAACAGATAAAGAAGTTAAAATAATTCACGTATACCGTTGAAGCTACTAGATTAGATCATCTTAACTATGAAAAACAAATATAACATTATTTTCTTTACGAATTTTCATATCATTAAAAAAACTATTAAATAAAAAATAATTATTTACTATTTTCACAAAATTAAATATTATTTTATAAATTAAAAAATTATTAATATCTAAATAATTTTTATTATTATCAAGATTTATAAACTATTTTTTAAATTTGTATTTAATTAACTACCAATATTAAAATTTAAATAATTGATAGTTAAAATATTTATAATTAATTAAATTTAAAAACTAATTTATTATTTTTTTATTAATAATAAAAACTATTTTAAATATTAATAATTTTTTAGTTTATAAAATAATATTTAATTTAGTTAATATAGTATTTAATTTTTATTTTTTTTAAATTAGTTTTTATTTAATGATTTTTTAGTAAAATATGTTGAATAATTTTTAATTATAATATTTAATGAAAACAATATTAAAAAATTATAACCTCAATTTTGTTTTTTGTTCAATAAATGAAGTGCCTGTTTGTGCTTAAAAGGTAATTTTTAATTTTTTTTAAATAGGAATAACTCTTGTAACTTTAAGATTTATAAGATAATTTATATTAAATTATTTTTCATAAGTGATTAATTTTTTAGTTAAATGCATTATTTTTTTTATTTCAAATTAAAACAATAGAATTTAATACTAAAAAATGAAATTTGCTCAATAATTTATAGAATTAACAAATACAATAATAAGATATATAAAATATTTTTATTTATGAGCTACGTTAAATAATTTAATGATAGTGGGTTACGAAAATAGATAAGGGATTTAATCTCACTCATTTTTTTATTTTTTATTTTAAACACTTATTAGTATTATTATTAACATGTTTTTTATTTTAAACTTTCCATGTTAATTTTATTTGTTATTATTATTATTATTATTATTATAATAATAAAATGTAAAAAGTTAGTAATTTTGAAAATAAACTCAAAACATATATAATAATTACACAATCATTACTGTAACTACATAATAGAACTTTTAGTGCATTTATTTCCTTTTATGCTTTAAAAGTCTTCTTGTAGGTTCCACCTCCTTTATATCTTTTCACTCATCTCTAATATCAAATAAGTGACAATAAACTAACAAATGAATAAAAAATTTAATTTTTTTTTAAAAAAATCTCTAATATTTTGTTTCATAGGTAATGAAAGATGATTGTTGTTACTTGTTGCATAGTGATATCTAATATGAATTTTTTAAAAAATAAAATAAAAATAAATGTTTGAGAAAAAACTGAAACAAATTTTAAAATTATAAAATAAAAATAAGAAAATAAAATAGGTAATTAGTTATATTTTTATTTTTATTTCAATTTTAAGTTATTTATTTTTTTCTCTCTTAATACAATTTTATTTTTCGATTATTACATATCAAACTACTTAGTGGTTTATCTTAGGGTGTAAAAATAATTTGATTTTAATGAGTTAGTTACTTAGTTCAATTTATTAAAAAGATAAACATAACAATTATATAAATTTTTTTTTATAAAGCTTTGATATGTTATGAGTATTATTATGCAATTTAACATCTCAGCTATGTTGACACATCAAGTAACAACAATCATCTTTCATCACAAAAATTTAATATTACGGGACTAGACAAAAACTCATATGTTAACAAAAACAGTACATATGTAGACTATACATATTTATAAAGAATTATAAAAATAAACTTGAAGGAAACCTATTATACCAATAAAATGATTACCTATAAATAAATTATAAATTAGCCAACTTATCAGCACACACATTTCCTTCACGGAAAATATGAGTAAACTCAAACTTGATTTTGCCACAATAATTAAAACAAGTATTTCATCGATTATGAAGTACATTAGTCCTATCCGTGAATGCAATACAAACAAAGACAAAATCACATTCAAGTCATACACTAGTAAACCCCATTCTTTAAGCTTCCTTCATAGCATATATAACTTCATAAAACTCTGCAACCAAAACAGTATGAACGTCAAAAAACACAGGGAATCCACCAATAAACTTCCTCATACTCCCACGAAAAATACTTCCACAAGTAGCAAAACCAGTATATATTCCAAGCAGCCCCATTTGTGTTAATTTTAACTCAACCTAGTGAAGAGAAAGAGGACGAAGAACTTTACTAGTACGAATATTAATACCAAAAAACTTAATAACATTGAAATTTAACATATCATTCTTCATTTAAGCTTTAGATGAATTTCACACAAAACAAATTAAATCTTTAATTATCAAAATAGTCTTATCTTATCCTAAAATCTAACATAATGTTTCATACGTCATATCATCCAAATAGAAATTTTTTTTATTATATAAAAAAAAGTTTAAATTTAAACTATTTACTATATTTTTCCTATGAATTTGGCTCTTAATCGACTCTTGTAAAAAAATTAAACAAAAAGTAAATTTTTTTTAAGAAATAGGTAACCATTATAAAACCGTAAGAAGTATTTAAAAAGAAGGGGATGTGTTGTGTTTTCATCATAAAAAGCTTGATAAAGTTGAATGTTAAGTTAATATACATATTGAAGAGAACTTCACAGTGTAACACAGAATTAAAATATAATCACACACCTATACTATTACCTTTTGCAGAAGAATTCCAGATCCAGACTCAAACTAAGGTCTTCTATATTATTCTTGATTTGAGCTTTGGTGCTGTAAGCCACTCATGATAATAAGTAATAATAATAAAAGAATAGATAAATAAACAAGTAAAAATAATTATAATAATTATTATTATTATTATAAGTTAAAATATGATATACATGTGTACATGAGGATATAAGAAATTAAAAGTTGGATTTATGAGCTTTAACATTATGTGTTGGCAGAAGTAGGGCAGAGAGACCAAGTGCCTTTTGCTTTAGTTTGTGTTGTTCACATCACTGTCTTAATTACTGTCTCCTCAATTATTTCTGCATAATACCAAATCTTTGGGAGTAACATTGTTCTTTCCCATTTTTTCTTTCACACCTGACATAACTTATCATGTATTACACTTTTTTTTCTATTTTTTTTAATGATTGTAAAAAAGTAAAAGTATGAGACATTGTTATAGAATAATCTATGTATTTGCTAAATTTGCATCACATGTGATTGCTGGGCATGTAGCTCTCACATGCGCCCTTTATTTAAGTTCTGAGGAAATCATGATTGAAGAGGATGAATTGTGGTTCACCCCATTAATCTTTGTGTTCAAATTTCAAATAAAATACTTGAAAGGGTAACATCAAATCATTCTAGGGATTTGTGATCTCTCTCATTCATAACTTTTAATGGTTGGTGCTTATATAAATCAACCTTTTGTTGCTATCAATGTCCCAATCTCTTAGCTATAATTTACTTGAAGTTGAAGTTATAAATTTTTTAATTATATGGTCATCCAACTTTGTTAATTATGGTTGCTTTTTTTATTAAATCTTAGGATGTTTTTTCTATTATCTGAAAGTCGAATACTTATATATATATATATATATATAAGGATTTGACTAGTAGATTTCTGATTATTTCGTACATGTTTCATAAATTAATTAGGAACATCATTAAATAACGCTATATGGAAATCAAGATCAACGGATAATTAAGTTTTATTAAATCATGTTTACTATTATGTACATATTATTTAAAATTATAGCTATAAATAGATAATCATCTTTTAAAATAAAAGTAATGAAATTTTTATCTTGAACATTCATCACTTTAATAATTGTACTGACACGATCGAACGACTCAATGACGACAAGTCATGGGTTGACATTCGAACTATCTAACCACTTAATCATTATGAGAAAGTTATGTGACGATATGTGACCGACCGACCCATGACGACAAGTCATGGGTTGACTAAGTCAGCAGAGTTAATCTATAATTAAGGATTGTTTAACACAACCCTAAACACGAACCAATCTCTTAATCCGGCTCACCAACGAAAGCCTATTAAGGTAATATAAATAGCGTAGATTCCAAGAATCAGGTATGTCATTATCTACAATACTCTAACAACCGAATGCCGACATCCTGACTGACTTGAGCGTTGGAGTGCCTTCTGCAGTTACCATCCCAACCTATGAAACCAGACGACCGAGAGAAGGAAGGCGAAGCAGGAAGTTTAGAATGACAGTGACCGACCGAAGGTAAAAACAGGAGCAATCGTTCTCTATACCCCAATACCTTGAAAAACAATACTTAAAATTAACTTGAATGTTAAAGTGTCATTAGAAGTACTTTTATCGAAGAGATGATACTTCTATTTAAAAGATGATGATAAGTTAAAACATCGAACACCAAAAATTAAAATAAAAGAGAATGTGAAATTTAGGTGTAGAGTAATCAACCTCTTCATTAGTTACTTACCCTTGTAACACTTACCTTGAATGTGAAATTTAGGTGTAGAGTACTCAACCTCTTCATTAGCTGCTTACCCTTGTAACACTTACCTTTGTGTGGGAAATGCACATTCAAAAGAAACGCATATTTTATCCCACTCACCAAAAGTTTGGAATCTATGCTATCACCCAAAAATAAACCATTTCCCACTTTCTTTCTATATTCCTCACTTCTTTTATTAGGCTTTGCGTTAAGTTCGAAGCCACGTTAATTTTTTAGGTTGGGATTGCCTTTTCTTATGAATAGATATTTGGCGAGAAAAAGAAGAAAATATAATATATAATTTGCTCATATCTTATAAAAATATTGTATCTAGAAGCATGGTCCATGGTCCAAGTTCCAAAATATATCCTAAGAAAACAAGATATCATGTTGTTTTAAATTTGCAGTACAATAAAAATGTTTTTTTTCTTGGCTTTATCCGCTTCAACCCAAATTTATCAAAACTATTTTTCTCTATTATTTTTAATATTTACTCATGCTATTACAAGCATTATTTATACTTTCATGCTGATGAAAATTCGCCTATTTATGTTTATTGTTCTAATTTTGTATATTGAATCTTATCTAACACCAATTTGTCGGACTAATAGTTTATAGAACAACTTATGTAAAATGTTATAAACATTATTGACGATACTTTTTTAATCATGTATGTAGATTTGGTCCCTTTGTAAGTTGTATAATAAATTAAGTTTTTTGCGGATAAAAAAAATAACAAAATTTGTAGCATGTGCTCGTAAAAAAGGTGTTGAGCATGTGCTATCATCGAACCTTCTATACTTTTATATTTTTATTCATCATTTTAGAATGAAGTTTAAATAATAGGTGTTGTTAAAAAAATGGAGATACAAATGGACTGGAAGATAACTTTATTACACTGTGAATTTAATTTAAATATATTGATAATGTAAAAGTTATACTTCCATTTCATTATGTGTTGCTATATATTGTAATATTTATAAGTTACACAATAATTTTTTTAAAAGTTATGCTTATTATCGATTCTAATTAATCAAAAATATATTTTAACAATACACTAACTAAGCTCTTAATACTGAAAAACCAAATTTGATTCTGGAAATACAATTCTTTCTAAATACAAAGTATATTTCAGTTGTAAATATTTCTGGACTCTTCTTTCTAAATTTTAAAGGAATGAGTATGCATTCAATATATATCTTATTAATAAAGGTGTTTCAATAAAATGGCCAAATCCATTGAATAATTGATTTATTTGATGGATAAAGATACCAATTCAAAATATTTTCCTTTTTTGACTTTTTTATTAAATATTAAATAAAAATAATTATAAATCACATCATTAAATACCTTTTACGTATTTTTAAATATATATATTAATAATACTCTTATTTGATACCTGGGGACCGTTTTGTAACATACCATAACCATGTTAAAAAAATTTGCATTGTTTGGAGATATTTATCGTTAAGCATTACTGGGTATTATTATTTTAAAAATTAGACAAAAAAATAGAGAAGTTTAGACTACTAAATTACTAATCAACGATAGCCAACAAACTACAGTGTTTGTTTTTTTTTATATAATTTAAAAAATATTTATAATAATTTTAATACTTATTCTTGCTTTACCACATTCAAACTTGTTACAAAAGACTACATAATTAAATTGAAAAATATTTTTAATTACATTATTTATTTCCACATTTGTTTTTGTTGTGCATGTGTTTTGGTTATGCATGTTATATTGTTTTTTTTTAAATATATATATTATTATGGGTATTCCGATAATGGTCAGATAGTATATGACACGATGGTCGGTATTCATTTAGATAGACTTTAAATGACTTTCATACCATATTACAAAGTAAACTTTAACCCAACGTAATCCTATAAAACCGGTTCATGAAATGAAGTTTACACTCACTTATATATGATGAAATGAACTTGACTACTTCTCTATTTTCTGTCGAAAAGATCTAAACCCTAAATCCTAAGACCAAGAAATAAAATCTTACTTAAAAAGAGTATACAACAATAAAAGTGGTCACAAGACAACAAAGAAGAACCACCGTTTATTGCGGTGTCTCGTGTTCTCATTAAATCACACTGCGTTTTTTTTTCTTTTGTAAATGCATAACAACGTTAAAACCAAACCCACAATAATTACGTTTGACATTTCTTCTTTTGTACAAACATGTTGATGTGATTATAATAATTGAGCAACCCTTTTTATTAACACAATTCTTAGTTTGATTAACACAAGTTTAACTAAATTGAGTAAAGATTAAACGATAGTTCTAATTTTGATTTTGTAGCGGTATAAAAATCTGCTGAAAGTTAACTCTTCACACATTATCATACACTTTGAATAATACCAGTGCATCAAAATTAATGTAGAAAAAAAGTAGAAAGAGCATCCGTGACACAAACGGTGTACACAAGATTTAGCAAGCGTGAACTTTATACGATTCCAAACGTAGTGTTGTGTGTATAAATCTCATTCCTTTTCTTTCTTTCTTCCTTCCTTCATTTTCTTTATCTCTCTCGTTATTACCACTTTTGTAACTCTTCCTTGATTAGCTCCGAAATTTAAGAGTAGAAAAAACATTTTCAATAAAAATGGCTTCTCATCTATTGCTAATGTCAGATTTGGGTGTGCATTATTGTTTGCTTCATTAGCCAAACAAAGTACCGTGTTTTGCCAACTTACCAAGTGTTGTTTGGCCATGGCGAGAGTTTTCTGGACTGTCATTGCTATAGCACTTGTTTTCAGCAACTGGGTTGATGGGTTCGGAGGTTATTATGAACATCAGTTGAATGAAACAGAGTTGTCTTTATTGGAGGCTCATGAAGCTTCCTTATCCTACGCCGGGAGTAATCTTCTGCTGGTAGGACTCACCCTTGTCCAAAATGCTGCTGCTAAAGGAGCAGGTAATCATCTAATTTCAACCTTTGTTATTGTATTTATTTTTCATTTCATAAGCAAATTAGTTAGCTTATGACACCGTCTGAAGTATAACTGCTGTTGCCACTTCTCATTTTAATATTCTGCTGCTGTTACTTGGAATGCACTTTGTCTGATTGAAATTGTTCTGTTTTCTTGTTCATTTTTGAAAATTTTATTTCTTACAAGTTTTGATTCTGAATTTTTTAAGTACTAAATCCTAGCGTGTCTCAGTTAATTATTAACCATGTAAAATACGAATGTTCCTACATGAAGGAACTGCAACATATTTACGGGATATTTGGCATTGAACAGCAGTTTTTAACCATAATTAAGAATGTTTTGGCTAAATATAATTCCTTTCTTTGGCTTTGGCAGTTTGCTTGGATGGAACATTACCTGGTTATCATTTGCATCGAGGATATGGATCAGGATCAAATAGGTGGCTTATTAATTTAGAGGTATTACTATCACTTGGTCTTTTTCATTGTTTTGATTTGATTCATGTTATTTTTCTGTAATGGATTTTTTACCGTGTAAAACATGGCTTGCAAGAGTTTCATATGTATTTCTTTTTCCCACTTGAAAAGCATTTGTAGCGAATGAGTTGTTGGAATACCGTTTCTGTCACATGACATGACAAATGTATAGTAATAAAAAAGTTTTAGGATCTCCAAATGTCATTGTGATGTTGAAGTTAAAATTCTGTGGCAGGGTGGTGGATGGTGTAATAATATTAGAACATGTGTTTATCGCAAGAAAACCCGGCGTGGATCATCAGATTTCATGGAAAAAGAGATCCCTTTTACTGGAATATTGAGTAACAAGGCCGAAGAAAATCCAGGTTTCTTTTCAGTTGAAAAAATTGAAATGATCAAATTCTTCTCTTTTCTTTTCCTTGTCATATGTATCAGCCGTTTTGTTCATGTTATTGTTCGCATATTTGTAGATTTTTTCAATTGGAATAGAATAAAGCTTCGTTATTGTGACGGTGCTTCATTTGCTGGGGATAGTGAAGATGAGGTACAGTTTGATATCCCGGTGTTCCTTAAATTGATATTTTGGTTGCAAGAAAATGACATAACAAAGTTGTTGCCTTCTGAACTGTTCACTTTAATGGGTGCGATTTGAGAGAGTCACTGTCAAATTTGCATTTTAAATTTGCAGTGGAAGATTTTAACAATTTTTAAACTCTTGGTACCATATGGTTTAATGGTAGTGCAAGACTCTTTTCACAGTTAGTCAAACAAAAATAAATCTAACATGAAGTAAAGAGGAAAAGGTTTAAATGCACATAGAGGACTAGTTTTGCAACTACATTGTATGGGCTTGTTTGGTTGAGTAGGTGTAAAGTGGGAAAATTGAAGATAGAAAACAGGTTGAAATGAAGACAAAATACATTCACCTTCTTATGATTTATTGTACCAAGAGACAACATAGTGATTTTCTTTCTTTTCTATTCTAGTTCTTTTGAAATCTTTAAGTTTAGTTGTGTTCTTTTATATTTCCGTGAATTTGTTTGGAAGAACTTTATTTAAACAAGGTTTTGAAACCAAGAATTTAATAGCAGAAGACTAGGAGTGAGGCATTAGAATATGATGAATTAAGTGAAGGTTATTCCACTCTATTTACTTTCATAAATTTTGTCAAAAATAGACTGCTGAACTGCAATTCAGAGGACAGCGTATTTGGGCAGCTGCTATGGAAGATTTGATGTCAAAGGGAATGCGTTTTGCCGATCAGGTTATAGAAACTCATATGCATGGATATATATAATACTATCTCTGTAATGTTTCTCATGTTATGTGCATCTAATTTTGGTTCAGGCTCTTCTTTCGGGATGCTCCGCGGGTGGCCTGGCTACTATTATTCATTGTGATGAATTTCGTGGTCTCTTTCCAATGACCACAAGAGTGAAATGTCTAAGTGATGCTGGGTTGTTTCTTGATGCGTATGTGGCAAGCTGTACTACTTCATGCTTTCAGTGCAATTTCCACCATCATCATAGTTCTTAATTTAGTGTCTAACTGTTGTTCCCTTGGAATTATAGGATTGACGTATCTGGTGGACGTACCCTCAGGAATTTATATGGCGGTGTTGTAGGATTGCAGGTAAGACAGTGTGATCTAATATGACAGTGTGACAAAAAGTTTGTATGGTTTGAAAACTTGGTCATTTACATGAGTATAAGTTTCAAGGCATGCTGATAAATATTTGTTTGATCATTGCAGGGAGCGCAGAAGAATCTGCCACAAATTTGTACTAATCACCTTGATCCCATCTCGGTAATCATTGTCTTGTGCCAAAAAATTTAGGAATATCAGTTTCATTTAAAATAATATGCAGAAAAGGGATGCATCATCGTTTCTTGCTCTTGAACTTTCAGTGACTTGTTTTCTACCCCTTTTTCAGTGCTTCTTTCCTCAAAACTTGATTGCCAGTGTTAAGACCCCGCTATTCATTCTTAATGCTGCTTATGATTCATGGCAGGTAAATTGTCTCACTTTATCAACTGGTAATAAATCATAATTTCTGGATCATTAAATTAGACTTAATAAATACATATCCCTGCTTATCCTCAGATCCAGTCCAGTTTAGCTCCTCCATCTGCAGATCCGCATGGCTATTGGCATGATTGTAGATTAAATCATGCTAAATGTACTGCACCACAAATCCAATATCTGCAAGGTAATAAACATACTGTAGAAAAATAGCATTCATTATAAGTGGAGAGAAGCCTTTAATAAATTATTCAACTGATTGAGATATTTGATTATCTCTTTGATGCAGGATTCCGGAATCACATGCTGAATGTTATCAAAGACTTCGCAAGAGCAAACCAAAATGGTTTGTTTATTAATTCATGTTTTTCTCACTGCCAAACTGAGAGGCAGGATACATGGTTTGCTGACAATTCTCCTGTTATTAAGAACAAGGTGAGTCTGTAGCCATTGAAATACTCGAAGAAAATAGGAGGGTCAATATAAAGGAAACTATATTCGCTAAAGAACATTGATTCACCTCTAGAAACAACTTGTTTAATTTAAATATGTTCATGTATCTAACATTTAGATATTGATGAATATGCAGGGTATCGCTGTGGCTGTTGGAGATTGGTATTTCGATCGAGCAGGTGTTAAGGTCATTGATTGTCCTTACCCTTGTGACAATACGTGCCATCATCTCATTTTCAGATGACCCAAACTTCATCCATCATCTCATTCATTTCTGCATAACTGGCGGATTATGCCATTCAATTAACTTATGGAAAACAATAAAAGAAAAAAGGAAGCTGAAAATGTCATAGCTTAGTTCCCTTTTAGCTTAGAATAAAAAGAACTTCTACCAACAAAGTTGCTACACTTAGGCAGTTCATAGTTGTGTCCTTAACAATCTTAAGAACTTTTCATGATTGTGTATGTGAAATAAACTTCATTATTACAAAAGCTAAAATTCATTTTAAGTACTTTACGCCTTGTAAGTTGTTTGCAATACTAATTAAAAAATGGGATGAATTTATCTGAATTGAAATCGTTATTAGTCCCCCTGCCCTGGTTAAAAATAAAGTAAAAAAAAAAAAAAAACAATCATACTCGAGAATTAGGCACCCCGAAACATTATCCTAAATTGAAGAATTTGAAAAAAAAAAAAAAACGATCCACTTTTAAATTTCCAAAATTGAAAAAAAGACATTTTGAAAAGGTAAATCCAAAATAGATTTTTGTTTTCTGAAAATGAAATTTCAAAATAGAATTAGAAAATAAAAAATTTATTCTGGAAAAGTAATTTCAAAATACAAAAAATGTATTTTAGAAAACAAAATCATAAACAAATTTCAAAGAAGAAATTCCAAAAATCTAAATCCAGAAAAGTACTCTGAAAAAAGAATTCTGAAATATATTTTGATTTGCTGAGGAAATTTTGATCATTTCACGTATGCATCAGGTGTAGATTCAAATTTCATTATGGGGTGCAGGGAGTAATTATCTTCCTAGGGTTGGTCTAGGGTACCTGCACGTAACTGGGCTAGGTATGGCCCAAAGCTTCTTATGTTGCAGTTGCCCAAACCCAATCACTCACTAATCTCCAACGACACATAACTCCAAAGTATTTGGACAAAAAAATAAAAATAAAAACATTCAATGATGAGTCTCACATTACTAATTTACTCGATCTGATTAACTTTAACTAAATTTGATTTGGTTCAAATTATTGATTTAGTTCTTGTTTAAAAATTCAAGTATCTTTGTTTGGGGTATCAAACACATAAAACCTGATTCGACCACAACTAATAATATTTTACCCATTTTTTTCATATTGTATAACTTAATAGTTCTATAATTTTAATGTTGTATGTTTTTATAGTTTCGACTTTTGAAATTATTCATCATTTTATTATGATTTGCTACTTTGTATTATTTTATTAATAGACTCGATGGTACTTAACATTAATCAATTTGTAGCAAACCATTTTAAAAAAATGATTTTTATTGAGAGGGATTCAATTCAACCCACCGTATCAAACTTACCTGGATGACCTTGCTTAAGATTTTATTAAGAAGAAATAAACATGTTTTGCATAGACCTAATTTAAAGAATATTTGATTAAAACGTGGGATTAAAGTCGTTAATTTTTAATTAGAATCTGACATTAACATAGTCCTCCTCAACACTGCTCCCTATTTAGTACACATGCCTTCAAATTCATTGTGCAGTGCATTAAACTTGGACCTTAGATTGTTACCATTATTTGCCTTCACTTTCTTGTTCTTCCTTAAAAACTCATATAAATTAACCTTCTCACGGATCAAATCTTCGACAAGGTTATTTAATAATGAACACCGTCATTATTATTAGTTCAATCATTATCAAAATCATTTTATTCATCTTTGTCATGGTCAACAAATTGTCTATTGGTTACTTGTCCTTTTATATATAGATTGTCTTAAAGACAATAATTAAAAACGATAACTTTTGTTTATGTAACATGATACAAATATATTTTCACCCTTGCTTCTAATTAAAAATGATTTTAATAATTTTTTTATGAGAACCGTGTGTGTTGAAGGAACTTTGTGAGGTTTGTTTAGCAAGAATATAAATTAGTATATTATGGGAGATCAAAGATGGGATTATCTCATTATCCTAACTGATGATATTTGTTCTGTTCCTGGAGAGTGATGATTGTAGGGTCGTAGAAAATAAAGGCAATAATTTGTTTCACATGGTTGGAGATTCTAAACATGGAATCAGAATTGTCTATAAGTTAAACAATGAAGAAGGCAGGGAATATTTAAAGACTAAGGAGAGTTATTGAATGTGTGTGTGCACATGGACAATATAACCAGCAAGTTTCATAAATAATTAAATTTAAGTATGTGAAGGGGATGGCTTTAATATTTTTAACTATCTCTCCAAAATTTGTCCTTATTTATGAATGAACAAACTTCAAAGTTTGATAAATATTCCTTTTTCTGCCTCACCCTTGTTGGACCTCTCTCATCAGATGATGTAAGAACCTTACTTTTCTCCCTTCTCTTAAGATGGTTTGTAAAAGGAAATATTTCATGGTTACTCAAAATTATAATCTACACCCATCTAAGTTTAGATGAAAATAATAATATAGATTTATAGGATATATGATGTAATAAAAGGAGAAAAATTAAAAAAAGTGTATAATAAATGTTTTTAAAAAATATCTTAAGAAGGGCTTCTAAAGCCACAATGTTCCATGGTTGAGAAAAGAAAACACACATACATATTTATAATAAGGAGATATCATATAATGTTTTTCTTGTAGTTTAATGATCAAGGTATAGTTTCATGAGTTCACTAAATGAAAATAGCATGAAAAAAATCAAAGAAAAATATTGAAGATAGGATTGTGCAACTATATTGGAACTAAACTAAATTCATAATTGAATTTCATTAAGAAGCTCAACTCTATAAAACTGGGATATTTAAGTTTAGTTTACATCCACTTTTACAATATACTTCTCTCATATCGAGACTATCAACTCGTGTGAGATTATATATTTATGATTATTTGATAACGGATGATATGATAAGGTCAACAACTTATTACTAAAATAGAGTTTAAGTGACTCTGGTATCATACTAAGAAGTATATTTTAAATCTAACTTAACCTTATAAAAGATTTGCACCCTATATAAATATTTTTATCTTTTAATCGATGTGAAATATTCAATAATTAAATTATTTAAAATAAAAGCTGTACTGAATTATTTTATTAATTTGTTCTTTAAAAACTGAATTAATCTTATAACTGATTGAACTATAACTTTTTGATATTGAAAAATATAGTTCAAGATAGGATGGCGATAATATCTAAATAATTCATATAGTTAAAAAGATTTATAATAGTTGAATTCATTTAAAATATTATACAATTCAATTCTTCCAAGTAAGTTTTAAAGTTTGGTTAAATTTTACAAATTAATGGATTTTGTCCATACTTGAAATAAAGGAGACTAACAAAATACTTCAAAATATGAGCATGGAAGAGAGAAAATATTTTAGTTGGTATTTGCATTCAAAGCATCTATATTTATTTATATCAAATAGGAATTACACAGAACGATAATATTTTACCCATATCACTCTCTCAATACACTGTACTAAACTTAACCTCACTAATAATTTAATATTGTCGCAAGCCAAAAACAAACACATGCAATTTTATAAATCTATAACTATATTCTATATAAGTAAAGGTCAGAAAAATAAACAAGTTTTTACGCGTATCAAGTAAATTGAACCAAATTAAATTACTAAATTATTTGAACTATTTCAATTGTTTAAGTTATGACTAACAGACATCTTGTTTTAAAATATATTTTTCAATAATAAGTTATATTCTTGTTCATTTTAAGTAGTCTTGTTTAATAGTTTAATTTTTAAAAGTTATATTAATATAATAATTTGTTTTTTTTCATATAATTTAATTCAATTTAATGTTAATTTGATTTAGTTCAAATATTTTTCAGTCACTGGGAGTCCTAATGAAAGCTCAGCCAAAAAGCTACAGGTTGTATGCAATAGCATTATCATGAAACCTATTTTATAACAAAGACCTGTGGTCATTCGAGATAAATCTCTATTTTACGATTCTAGATAAATATTTAAAAATTTCAAATTATTTTTCATATTTAATTAGTTTGAAATTAGGTACTTCAACATCTTTCGTAAACAATGTGTAAAAAATTATTAAATAAAAATTAATTACATAAATAAAAAATAATTAATTTTTACACCGATTAAATTAAATACAAATTTAAAGATTAAAAAAATTATTATATCTGAATTAGTTTTTAATAAATATTTTTTAAATTATTATTTAATTAGTTACCAAGATTTTAATTATAAATATATTTGTAAAATTGATAACTAAAACCTTAGTAGCATATCAATTTAAAAATTATTTATCAATAATAAAAATTAATTTAGATATTAATATTTTTTTAGTCTCTAAAATAGTATATAATTTAATCAATATAATAATTAATTATTTTTTGTTTTTAAAATTTTAATTTTTATTTAATAATTTTCTTATAATATATATTTTTTATTTATACGATTATCTTTTTTCTTATTAAAAATAAATAAATTAAATATTTAAAAGATGTATCAACCTATATACAAAATACAGGTAAGTTTATCTACCTCACCGAACAACTTCACAAAATTCCTACTCTAAATATATATATATATATATATATATATATATATATATATATCATAGATAATTAGTGAAGGAATGTTTAATTAGTTATTAGTTTAATGTCTAGTGTTTATTTTTGTGTCTGTTTACTTTATTGGTGATTTTGTAAAATACATTAAGTTTATTGTAATTAGAGAATTATAACATATTGGCTTTGTTTCATTCTACGATTATTTGTCACGAAAGTTGGAAAGTTTAGGTCATTTAGTTATGTTTGGTGTTTTTTTTTTCTAAGAAAAAAAATACAATATTAATGGTGTGAGTGCATATGAACGTGAAGATTTTGTGTAAGCTTTGTCTCTTGGATTTTAAATTAGTTATATTAAAAAAAAATTATGAGTTTTACTTTTATGTAGGGAAATGTAAAATATGCTTTAGTGATGAAGAATTTTCTTTATAATAATGTTTGTAAGGGTTTACATAGTTCATTTTATCTTTTGGTATTGGTATCAAATGGTGACATAAAAAAGGAAGAGTAATTTCCACTCAAAAAAATTTATAAGAATGGTGCAATTAAAAGTTTAAACTCTAGTTGGTCATAATATATGTTGCAAGTGTATAATACTTTATTTGTTGGTTATTAATTAATAAACTCGTGTCTTCATTTAGTAAATGACATTAAATAAGGTCTTAAATCAGTTGTCATAATTATACATATAGCTAAAAATAATTATAAGATTAATAGATTCTTTATTAGTCAACCATTAATGATTCAAGTATTTAGTCATAATCAATATCTATTAAAGTGGCATCGTGTGACATTAGGTATTTAGAATCAAAATATACTAAATGACTTGTTCATTAATTAAGATAATATCCGATCAAAGAAAATACTTATACTATTTTATGAAAAGTATGTTAGTGATAATGATCAATATATATATATATATATATATATATATATATATATATGTTAGTTTTCAGTTTGTTTAATAACCACATACGTTCTTGCATGGTTTATACGTATAATTTAAGAAATAAAATTTATTTATTTTTCTTATTAGGGTTCCTCCTTATTATCAATATATCATTTCTAAGTATGATAATATAACTTAATTTTTTAAGTGAAATTCAAACATAAATCCACAATATTTGAGTTTAAATGAGATTTTGACACTTATTTATTCTTTTAAGATATTATTATTAATATTAATTTTTGTGTGTCACTCATACTGTGTCATGCGAGTGTGGGACCCGTTCATGCAGAATCCTATCGTCACAACTTCAAATTTCTACATCCAATAAATTTCTTTTCATAATCACTGATTTTAAGTTTCAAAACTTTAATATATAATTCTTTAAATATATTTTAAGAAAATACTAGTCACAATAAACAATTATTATCTCCAATAAAAATTAAGCAAAATGTATAAAAAAATGACAGTCTCTTCATAGATATACTTTCAAGTGCCTGACTTAGGAAACAACATTTACTTTACACATGTTTAAAATTCTATTTTATTAAAAAACTAGTTTTGTGTATGATAAATTTAAGTATGAGAATGTAATTAATTTCACTTATTTATTAATGGAATTTCTTGAAGACTCTTCAAATTATGAATATATTTTTCAATAACTCTTTTTTTTTTACTCCTACGATAAAAAGTTTAAACGAGAAGTATTTTAGAAAAAAACATTTTTTAATTAAGATAAATAAATTTAAATAATATTATTGATATTTTTAATAATCATAATTTTTTTTAATTGAGTTCAAAAGAAAATGTTCTTTTGATAGTCTTTCGTTTAGGAAAATAAAGCTTAAAACATTATACAAAATCGTGTTTCTTCTAAAATAATCAAAGGTTAAGAAAAAGAGTTTACTTATGATTTTGATTTCAGTGTAATTAAAATCGAAACAAAGTTTAACAGTTGAAAGTTAAAATTTGGAAACAATATTTTAAGAGTAAAAATTAAAAGATATTTATTTATTTATGACATAAAAAATGTTATACAATACAAGCAAGCATTATCCAACGAGAGTTGTGTGTTTATTTTATTAATTCATAAATTAAAAAAACTAAAATTTAACTTGGACAGAAAGGGTTGTAATTTTCTCCTTAATTTCTAGCTATTAAATTTCTTACAAAAATTGGAAGTAAAATTTTGAAAGAAAGAATGGAATTTAATTTTAAAATTAAGAGTTATATAATATTTATAACAAAGTGTATCACATATTAAATTTATATTAATATATTATTGTATTGTTTCATTTTAAAAACCATTAAATTAAAACAATATTTGTTAAAATAAAATTTTCCCTTATTTTCTTTTGTCAAAGATGGCAAAGCACTTGGACCATGCTGTAACTGGTTGACCTACCAACCAAAGTGTGTTGAGAGGTAAACTATGTTGCTTAATTAATTTGATTCACAAGGGATATTCATGAAACATTTTAAGAATGTTCTATTATTATTCATATCTTATGCATAATTTCAATACAAACCCTAATTTCAACTCCATGTTACTCAAAACCTGCACTATATTAGACAAGACCTAGTTATTAATATAAATATCATACATATAGTTAAAATGTAAAATTTAGAAAGGGCATGTATATAATTAAGACAGATTTTACAATATATTTTACGATAAATAACATCAATATAAATATAATATATAAGCATGGAACTACATTATTAATATATGTATTTTACGGATCCAATTTTCTACATATTGAACACTTAAATAATTCTATTTAATAAAATACATTTTTAAAAATCAATAATATTTTCTAGAAAATTCATTTTAAAATAAAATTTACAAAATGGCGTCAAATAACCTTACAGTAACGGAAAAACTAAGAAACAGTTACTTTTTGTGCTTAGTATTATTAAAGAGTATTTCTTTATTAATTGCATAAATTTATTATTCATTTTAAGAAATGAAAGTAATTATCATAATTTTAAAGAAAAAATAAAAAAAAAATATGTGCAAAAAGTTTTTTGTTTATTAAGAAACAGATACTTTTTATGTTTAGTATTATTAAAGAGTATTTCTTTATTAATTGCATAGATTTATTATTTATTTTAATAAATGAAAGTAATTATCATAATTTTAACGAAAAAATAATAAAAAATATGTGCAAAAAGTTTTTTTTTTATTAATTATTGTAGATTAAAAAGAGTAATAGAAGAGGGAAGAAAGAAATTAAAAAGTGAGAAATGTAACATTATTATCCCATGAATTTAATTTTTTGTGTTGCGCCGCGTCCTTAGTATAACATTATCAGAGGAGAAAAGGCGTTAAAGAAGTTGTGATGGGTCTTTATTAAAGTGAATTAGTCGGTGTGGTGCCATAAATTTGCTTGGTGTGTGGTTTGGTTTTGGCATATTTTTTTGTACTCTGCATACTCTGCAGAGGGTAGAATGTTGAGTTGGGAATTAAAACCGTCAACAGTTTTGGATTGCGTAGATTGGAAAGACGTAGATGAAGGGAAGACTAGAGTATAGAGTAGTAGTAGTACTACTAGTCTACAATTTTCTTATCTTCACTCATTAAGGTGAAAGGGAATGGAGCTAAGGTTTGTCCAAAAAGTGTAAACACCCTTTTATCTGTATGAGACAGTGATAGACACCCAATAAAGAAAAAACGGTACCACGACACAAAAGAAAATAACTTCACTGGATTCTCAATTGGAAAAGGATCAAGTGAAAAGCTGACTGTGTAGTAGCAAATCACGGACATACAAAAGATCATCATACTAGATTTCAAACAATATTGTGTCACACGCACGCTCCATCACCTTAATGGTAACTATTACACAATATACCAACAAAACAATAACTTAATTCAAAAAAATAATGCTCACTGTTATGATAAATTGTATGTAGATCCATATGAATGCTGTATAAGGAATGAAGATCTCTATGGCGCAAGCCTTATTCTGTGTTTAATGAACAAAGTGATGAGAAGAAGAAGCTTGAGTAAATCACAAATATTAGTTATACTGTAACATAATGCTGATTGCTGAGGTGTTTTTTTTTTGGTATAAATCGGACACATTTACAATATCAAAAGAAAAATTTACAGCACACACCTGCGGTCAGAACTCACGACAAATTTCTGACCTACTTCACATTGGAAATGTCGGCATCTTGCTCCTCTCTTTGGTTGAGGTTTCCACGTGTTAAGTACAACCATTGCCTGCAGGCTTACAGGGTTTGTCCAAAGGCCACTGAAAATCTCTGAAGATCTTTGCTATATATATCCGAGGGTTGAAAATGCTGGCTGTGGTGCCAACTGGTACTTGATTCGTCTGCTATGAAGGCTGTTTCTGGCTTCACCTCATCACTGTAGAGAGAGTGAGTGGTTTGATGCTGCTGCACTGTGGTTCCCAGGAAAAAAGGGGTGTTGTTCAGATACTCAGACCATTTGATGTCTTCTTGTTCTGACTGCAAGGGTACCACATGAGAAGAATGAGCATCTTTATTATCTGCCTTGGTGGCAGATTCTGCCTGCAGCCCCCATGTTATTGTGCTGCCATGATCAAGGAAGTTAGTGCTGCTTTGTAATTGGATGCTGCAGCTACTGCTCCCATTGCTTTTGCTTGCATTGTTGTTGTTGTTATTACTGAAGGTACTTCCTTCCCAGTTCTGAACCCCGTCAGAGAATATGGATGAAGGGTTGTTGTTATTAGACTGGAGGCTAACAGTGGGCTTTACATGTGTTGAGAACACAGAATGGAGCATGGTGGAATTCAGCTCTGACATCATTTGGGAAGAAGTGGAACTAGGAATGAAACAAAGCGGGGTGTTGTTGGTGGTGGCAGTAGTGAGTCCCATGTTTGGTCCATAGTTCAGGTGCTGGAAAGGGAAATATCCCATTCCCATCATATCAGAACTAGTGATGGAGCTGTTGTTGTCATGACAGGTGCCAAACCTGTCTAGGGTGCTGCTGCTGTTGTTGTTGCCACTGCTGATCTTTGAGGTAGGAGAAACTTCAAGGGGATATCTATCCATAGGCATAGAAGTAGTAGTAGTAGTAGTTATTGGCTTTTGTTTTGGTGGCTCAACAACACTCACCTCATTGGAGGCTTTCTGGTTGCTTCTGTCAGCTGTAAGAGGCTTGTCCTTGTCATTCTCAACCTCATAGAGGGGCTGGTGTGTGTTTGGGTCAATGCCTCTTTGCCTAAGCTTCTTCTTCAGACAGGAATTCCATAGATTCTTTATCTCATTATCAGTTCTTCCTGGTAACTGAGCTGCGATCTGCGACCACCTGATACACCCATCAAAAGTTCTAAACACATACAATTCCATACATAAAAACCATGAAAAAAAAAACATGTATTACCGACAGCCTCTAGAAATTGGTCCACCAATAATTCTTGTAGTGACAACAATCTACATGACCAAAAACCAAAAATAGCAACAACTTGGAAAACATAACAGTATACCTGTTGCCAAGGACTGCATGAAGTTCAATTATGGAGTTCTCTTCTTGCTGTGAGAACGCCCCTCTCTTCAAATCTGGCCTAAGGTAATTAATCCACCTTAATCTGCAGCTCTTGCCACACCTCTGAAGGCCTGACATATAGGCATCAGATAGAAACGCAAAAAGTTAGAGAGAAGGAAGGTTAATTAATTAATTAAATGAGTTATTGTGTTGTGCACATGCTGCAATATTGATAAAGTGAATCAAGATTATGTGTTGCACAGTAGTGGTACCAGCTAGTTTTGGAACTGAGCTCCAACATCCATGGCCATGTTTGGTGATGTAATTCAAAAGCTTCTCATCTTCCTCTGGAGACCAGAGGCCTTTACGAAGCTTCTGTTTGTAGCAGCAAGAGTGTCTCCCCATGTGCACTATGCCTGGCTTAAGCGATTTGAAATGTTTGTTAAAAGCGGCAAAGTCTTGTGTCAGAACCTACGTGGATGGTTAAGAAGGACACAGGAGCTTTGATATGAATTAATGGGAAGCGTTGGAGCTTAAGAATTTTGCAACTTGCATAGAGATTCGAATATATAGAAGGAGGGTTATAATAAGAAGGGCGATTGGACACTGTCGTTTTGAATTTATATATCTGACCTTCCAGAACTAGCTTCATCTCTTTTCTTCACGAGACATTCCACATAATTGTTTCGGTCCCACACTCTCATCCAACGCTCCTCCTGCAACTCCTCCCTTCCATCCAACGGATGAGATGCCACAAAAGAGGATCATATGCTTTGACTTATTTATGTGAATGTCCCACCACAAGGCCATTGGTCACACTTTTTCTTTTCAGGTTTTTGTTACCAGAAACTAGTGTTTGCACTTTTACAGTGAAGAGTTTTACACTCTCAATCAACTACTACTTAGAACTAGTTATCCAAGGTGAGTTTGTGGTTTGTAATTGATTAATACCATAATTCATTTTTATTCTAAAAGATAGAGAAAGATGAGACAGAATAGGTTAAAGGGAGTGTTGTTTAGTCTATTAAGAAAAAGAGTGATGTAATTAGAGGTACGTAAAAAAAACAGTTGTGAAATTTGTATATATAGGAAAAGTTATGTTGGTCCTAAAGATAGGTGTATGCCAAATTTTGGTGGGTATAATTGCTACAATGGTAGCTAGGACGGTTTTCACTTTTAACCGACCTTGGTGGTTATGTAATATGTACCATGCTGCTTTAGAGCATATAGTTGTTATCTCGTGAGTTTGAAAGTTGTGGAGTGTGACGAAATTTCTCCATTCCCATATGAGTTGGATGAGAGAAAAGAAAGCAAGAAGCTTGAATGGAATTTGAAGGAGTGGCATGGCCTAGGCAAAGCCTTGTCCAAGATTAGTAATATGAAGTACAAATAAACCACTAGAATTAAGAAGGGCAAAATTCTCGTGGAAAAGTAAAGGCTTAGAGGGGTAAGGTAAGCAAACAAAGCATACTGCATTAAATTCACGATAACAGAACCTTCTCTAGTTTCTTTTGCTCCTATTGCTGATAATACTTCAAGTTTTGAAAACTCTATAGCCCTTTCCTTTTCTTGTCCAACTTTTCCGCCAGATACTCTTTGGTACAAAACTGACCTTCTCTTCTTTTTAGCTTTTAGGGATCATTTTTGAAAAATCATTATCCTTTGGAAAAGTTTCATCATTTGGGTACAAATACAAATTTACTTTTCACAAATCACCTAGTTAAGGTCACATTTCTTCTCATAGAAATTGTTGGACTTCAACCAACTATCCAAATGATTCATCATTTTTGCATTTTGAAAATTAAGTTTCTTTTTCATTAAATGTGAATTTCTTCAATTCCAACGTTCGAGCTTCATAAAAATTCTTTCTGTGTGGAAAGATACTAAAACCGTCGTTGTTTTATGTAGAGTACTATAACCATAGTTAATAATAGAGACAAACAACTCTATACAAGTACCACAATCGCAATAATATAACTGTCCCTTTAATTCGCTTATTGAACCCTCCATTTTTTATAAAGACATTAAAGCTAATTAATTTATGTTTACCAAGATATTTTTTAAGAATAGGGTTGTATTTTGTATTGGACTACACTTCACATACATTACGTGTAAACCCTTCAAATTTTCTGTGTTACTATGTCTGCATCTGTGTATCATTAACCATGTAACCATGTATTGTCAAATTCAGATGACACAATTCTCATTACCACCTGCAACTCATCAAACAATATTATGCATACTTCACTCAATACTATTCTCTTAGCCTAATAAAAATTAAGGAAACATACCAATAAGATGTAAGAAAAATATGAAACAAAAATCGCTTGGACAAAGGGTTTGTGCAACTTCAAAAATATTACAGAATGTGAGACAAAAAAAAAACTAGACATTAAGCGTCTAGGTGGTAGCTACTGCATAAATATTGTAGGACAAAGATAAAAAAATCTGACCAAAAAGTCAGTAAGTTTAAGTAATGCACAGTTGATTTCTATTGAGTAAAGTCTCATAATTTCAGGTTTGTGTACAGAAAAAATCATTCAGAAAAGTTACCTGTGGTTTAGTTAAAAAACAATTGTGTTTGCAAAAAGATGTTCAGCAATTTTGGCTAACGTTAGCTTTCCCCCTCTCTAGGGACAAATCACAAAAGTGAAGCAGAGAGATCACAGGTCCAAAAAGCCCATGAGTATTCTGACTTTTGCTAGAAAAAAGTCAATTTCAAATGGCATTGTAATTCGTGTCTTGGATGGAGATTGGAGGATTCCTCACTATGTCATTGAGTTCTTGCTGAAAGGTAATTATCGAAACCAAGCCTTTCACTCTACAGAGTTTGTCTGCTAGAGAATTCAAAAGTTAATAGAAAAAATGATAATACCACACCAGTTAGTTAAATCAGGGGACTAGTTACTGTGTGCTAACAGAATGATATGTAATGAATAAAGTTGAATTGATTTTTTAACAATTTTTTATTAGAAAAACATATTTTAATAATTTCTACAAAGAGAATTAGCCTGCAATTATCAGACATAGTTGTTGATAAAAAAAAAGGACATGGCCATCAAGTAGTAAATTAATCAAGTCAGAGACATTCGCTTCAATCATTTCAAAACAGGAAAACTTAACAACAGTAAGGGTCGCAGCATGTGTCTAAAGTAACGTATATTGAAGATAGATTGAAAGGGTGACCTACTTCTTTTTATGTAGAAAAAATAAATTAATTACATTACATATCTTGGAATAGAAGTATTAGATGACATTGTACACATAATAAATTAAACTTTTCCTTTGTCCTTCTGAGATGGCACAAATTGTACAATATTCTCTGCAAGTTATTCATGGCACACAAGAATCCAAAATAGTGTCTTGTCTTCAAGTGCTTCATTTTTTCACAAACACGTTCTAAACCCATAAGGGTATCTTCCTTCATCTCTCAATGATACAAGTTTATATATTAGTAATATTAGTTTTGATATCTTTCTGCGATTGCGTGTTTATTTGTTCTGACATATTGTGAGCTTCCGCGGCCTAAGCCATGTCCTAATTCAGCCATCCAATTGGACATTTGAATTATAAATAAGTCCTCTGTGGAAAGATGCTTGTAATCTCCATAGTCCACGACCATACCTCATCATGCACCTCTAGGCTTATCTTATATTTCCCATATGAGCTGTTTCAAGAAGTCAAACTCACAACATTGTAAAATGTTTATACACTCCATTACACTTGCTGTCTATACACGTCTATAATATATGTCGGCTTCGTTGTCCTTCGGATATTCGCAGCAAAATAATCAATTGGGTCATTTTGTTAGTGACGAAAATGAAGTTGGTCAGCCTTATAATTGAACCGATGTTTTCTAGTCCTATTCTTCTTCCACCTTTCATCTTTTTTTTTTCATTTCTTGCGTGAAATCAAAATTGATGTCTATGTTTATGGGACAAATGAAGCAGTCTTGTTTTAACATTAAATAATGATAACTTGTTTTGTTATGATAAACGTTTGGTCTATAGGGGCAAATATTCGGTTCCAGGATAGAAGCTAGGGTGGCACCTTAATTCTTGTTAAAATGAAATTGTTCAAGAAACACGCTTGTATGGAAGAACTGTTCATATGTTTTACTTTTTCATTTTATTTTTTAATTTCAAAACTAACTGCTATTACTGGTCACACAAGGTAAGAGCCAATAGGCATGTCAAATTTTCTTGAACTATGCATTTTGATAATCAGAGGCAGACAGTAGTTGAGACAAATCTAATCCAAAATCACTTGGACACTTTGCTGTGTATTTGTCTCACAAGTTGCTTTGCTGGGATTGCTTTGAGATGGTTGAATATATATGGGAATTTCAGTAATAGCAGCTACTGGTCCCCTAGTTATTCTGCAGCAAAGGGGACTGCATAAGAAAGGAATTGTGTGGCATTATCGTCAATTTGGGAATAAGTGATGTTAATCTTGGTAGGGCCATACCTAAAGTTAAGCTTATTATTTTAGGTCCAATGCATAGTGCCATAAATGAGAGATAAAGGACTATAAGACATAGGTATATATAAGTATAACACTCTTTTTCCTTAAAGAAAAGAAAAATTGTATTCAACTCTCTACTAATTTGTCCACGAAATCATTGATTACTAATATGGAAACAAGCAGAACAACAAAAATCTTGTCCTTACTAGGAGCCCTCCCATACATTAACAAGGCCCTGGCAATTACTCACATATGCCCTCCATAGAGTAAAATACTTAAGAATACTTCAAAAATGCAAAATTTGAAGGCATAATGAACTTTTAAAGAAATAAAAACACATGAAGCAAAATACAAGCAGTGCAGAAAATGGTAGTAACCATGACACTTCAATTGGTATTCTGTTGCTTCAGTGACTCAATATGATTGTAACAGGTTCAGTGAAAAATGTCTGTGTGGCCTTTGTATTCTTTTGTTGAGAACATATACATAAAGCAGAAGTATAATTTGGATTTAGGAAGTATTATTTTGTAACATTTCCTAGAAGGGATGGCCACTTGCATATGTTCTGCAAAGCCTGCCTTGTCATGTGTGAGGCTGTAATAACAATTTGTACTAGAAACGATTTTAATCATTTAAAACGATGCCATCAAAGAAAAGAAAAATGTGTGATTTGAAATGCTTAAACGCCTAAGTTTGATGGGAAGTTTGAGAAGCAAATTTCATAAATAAAGAGATCTTTTAGATGATCATAATGGGCATTTGAAATAGAAGGAGACATAATCCACTTGCCCTTGAAAAATGAAGATGCCTCTGCATTATCCTAAAAACCAGCATTTCCACATCTAATCCTACAACAGACAACTAATTGACAAGAAAGAGCAGTTGTTAGAATTCATAATTTCACGATACTTAACCATGTTTTCTTGGTATAATTGAGCTAGCTTGTTAATGGGAGATATTTGATTAAAATAATCAACATGAAACTGTAGAAATAGTTGTAACCACTCTCAAGTTAAGCTTACTCTGCACAATTTGGTCTCTGTCAAAGTTCCCACCAAAACTATTATTATTTAGCATAGGCCAAAAGTGAAGTGTCTTTTCTTAAGTCAGACCCCAGTAATAAACAAGGAGATTAATCCAGAAGGAAGAAGTGTGTTATTATGATTACAAATTAAGCAGCTAAAACATTTCAAGAGTTTGAGGTTGTTCCTTAAGAACATATTTTGCTTAGTCAAGTAATTAGAAAATTTCCATGAGTAGGAGGAGTATTAGTAGTACAAACAAAGCATGATGGAATAGAATTCGTGGCCAGCGAGTTCCCACCTTGATTTGTTGGATAACTGAAACTAGTAATGTTCACAAAAGTTTCAATCTAAGAAGACCATATTAACCCGCTAAATTGGCCCATTAAGCGTGATTGGAAACACAGGCACATGCAAATTTCATGTGTTTTAGTTAACAGCAACTTAGTTATCTTTAGTCTTGTCAAAGCAATAAGCGATGATGATGACAGAAACATGAGTGTTTCATTCATGACGTTGCTTTCCATTTATGGAAGATTAAGTTCCAACTAATAATGATTATTTAGTTAACTCTAGAAGCCATTCCCCACTAATCACTGGGATTAGAGTAGATTTATTTGATTAAGTGTGAGCATCTATGAAATGAGGAATAACATAACATAAGGCCATGAGAAAAGCCCTAACCCCATCAATTATGAAAAGGGTTTGTCTGGTTGAAATGTTCCTTTGTACCCCATCTTTGCATAATTACATTTTCACTTTTGCTTTGATGTAGTGGGAAATGATAGTCAACTTTATTGCTACATTTACATCATTACTTTTGATTTTGGGAGAGAGCTTATGCCTCCATTTCAACTATTTCAGATTCTAATTGCCAATCTCAACTTCTGTGTTCAGCTTGGGGAATACTCCACACAATTTTATTACAAGGGTCTAATCACACTCAAAGAGAACAAACATTCACCACAATATCAATAATCTACTTATTACACTATTTTATATAGTTTATCACCTAGTTTTACCAATATAAAAATACTCTATTAGGGTGACCCTTTAATATGTTTTTTCAATACATTTTCTTATTGTTGTCAAATTATTTTCACTTATTATTGTTTGTTTTCAATTTTATAAAGATAAATAATTATTATACTATCTTTAGTATTTATTGAATTTTTTTATGTATTTAAAATTTAAAAATATTTAACATTACAAAATGAAATAATTAATGTTTTATTGTATGATGTTATATAAAAATTATACACAATGAAAATCATAAAAAAATAATTTAATAATATTTTAAATTAATAAATAAAATTTTAAAATTCATTAATACTTATTAAATAAAATATTTTGAATAAAATTACTCATTAAAATCTAAAAAATTACTGAAACCTTTAATTATTTAGAAAAAATTAAAACTATAATCACATAATATTATATTATACGCATATTTGTTTTAAACTAAGGCAGGGCTAGCCTGGTGCAACTTGATAAGTGGTCTACTGTGTACCACAAATTTTCACCTTTAGATGAACATAGACTGTGCAAGTTTATTGTAGTTTTGTTTCAGGAAATCCTACACTCCATTTTGACTTCCACCATATAAGATTAAATTCACACTTCATCTTTTATAGTTCCACAAGTCTTATTAATAGCAGATTTAGTGGTTCTTTTTTTAAAAATTTAAGTAATTGTCGTATAATCACTTAAAAAATAAGCATACACATTTATAAGTAATACAATTATTTATCCACATAAGATATTATTAAAAAAATCACAATTGATTTTAATACGTGTTATTTTCATTAATATGATTTTTTATTAATAATTGAATAATATATTATTGGTAGACTAAAATTGGTTTCCCATCATGATTGTGTCAAAGTTGCACTCTGTTTGCTAGAAAAAAAAAAAAAGTCATTCCGAACATGACAATGAAATAAGGTAACATCAATCAACATGAAGAGTGCCCAAATACTTTCTAAATATTTTTCTTGTAAAAACAAAAAGGCAAAATGATTCCTTTAGAGAATTAAAGCATAGCCAAAGAGATGCATAATTCGATTATTTTAATGGGCTTTTTATATAAAGGCTACACAGATGAAAAAATTATGCAAAAGAATAAATTATTTTTTTACAAGTTATAACTATTTTATCCATAAGTTAAAAATAAAAATTTAGAAAAATCTCTATAAATAACTTATGTATAAAATAATTTGAACTTATGAAATAATTTTTAAAATCTAAATCTTTAAGAGGAAACTAGTTTTTTTTTTTTATATAAAGTTTTCGTGTTAGGCATCACTATGCAACTTGACATCTCAGCTAAGCTGACACCTCAAGTAACAACAATCATCTGGCATCACATGAAAAAAAAATATTATTAAAAAAAAAAAAAAAAACAAAAATATGGGGGGACTAAACAAAAACCCATATGTTAACACAAACGATACATAGATAGATTATACCTATTCATAAAGAATTCTAAGAACAGACTAGCTGCTGGGAGTTTATTATACCAATGAAAAGATTATCAGCACACGCATTCCCTTCACGAAAAATATGAGTTACCCTAAACCTGATTGTCCCACAAAAATTAAGACAAGTATTCCATCGATTTTGAAGCATCCACGGAACATTAGTCCTAGCAGTAAACGCAGCACAAACCAAGGCAGAATCACATTCAAGCCAGACATTAGTAAGTCCCATTTTTTGAGCTTCCTCCATAGCATGTATAACTCCATAAAACTCAGCAACCAAAGCAGTTTGAACTTCAAGAAACGCTGAAAAAGCACCAATAAATTCTCCCATACTCCCACGAAAAATACCTCCACAAGTAGCAAGACCAGGATACCCCCTAGCAGCCCCATCAGTATTAATTTTGACCCAGCCTGGTGAAGGAAATTCTCATCTAATAGGAAGAGGACGAAGAACTTTACCACTACGAGTCTTAATACCGAAAAACTAGTTTGAATAGTCTTTAAATGTGAAAGTTTATAAAAAAATGAAACCGTAATAGAACTTCCTCTATTGTTGCTCCCTAATATACTTTAGCTTGATTAAGAGATGGACAATTAGTCTTTGAGGTGATTTGGCTTCACTTCCTTTCTACTTCTTACCCTTATATTTTATGGTCTCAATAGAGGTGTTTTCTTTCTCTACCTACAGAATTTCTTCCTGAATCTCCATAATTCTTTTATTTATAAAACTACCATTTAAAAAAAATGTTGAGTTTATTTTTTTCATTTCCAAATTGTATAGTGAGAGTATACTTTTGAATTATACAATTTAAAATATAAGTTTTATATTTTAAATTATAAAATTAAGAAAATATGTTTTGGATTTAAAGATATTTATAAAGTTTGGAAGGTATTTTTGAATAAAAAAATATTTTTTTAATTTTAAAATTCAAAAAAGGTAAATTAATTTTTTTTACGAAAAGTATAAAGGTGTAGGAAAATAAAAATCTTCAATAGATTAGGAAAAGCTTATTGGGTAATGGGCCCAAATATTATTATTGCTATCTGCACTCACTACTTTTACTTGTACACCTCCTTATTTTTATCGTCTTTTACACTTTTCTTTCACGTTCATCATTTATTGGACGCTCTTGCAAAATGACCCATTTCATAGGGTTGTTTTCTAATTTCATTAACTTTGTCTTGTCTTTTCCAATTAATTTAATGTGCACTACGCATAAAATGATATTTTATATTTAATTGTTTTTATAATTAATCTACATTTTGTGATGTTAGATCTATTTAATTTTTTTATAGGTTTTTATATAGAAAAAACAATTAAATAACAACGTAGTCAGTGTACAAAAAAGTGTTACCATAAGATCTGCTATTACCAACATAAAAAATTGAAGACAATATTAACATAAAATTGCCAATAATAATAATTATAATATAAAAAAATAGATTTAATTACATTTGTCATGCCCCAATAATCTCCAAAAAAAGTCTGTGTCCAAATATTTGCTTAATCAATTTTAAAAAAATAGTTCGAAAAGAAAAAAGATAAAAGGAGACACAATAATAATTGTGATGAGCAAACCTTAAACTCTTTAGTATTCTCTTGGTAGATTGGGAAAGGGAAGAAAAGAAGAAGTAGAGAATGCAAAATAAGATTGATTAGACAGAGAGAAAGTGCTCGAAAAGTAAAAAGAAAATTTGTGTTAGATTTAATTGATCTCATAGAATAAATTTGGTTGAAAATTAATATATTTTAAAAATAATTTATGAGATAAAATTTTAATATAATTTATTGTAAAAGAAAAAAAAAGTTGAAGTAAAATCAGATTGAAATTAAAATACAAAATACTTTTCATTTAAGTTATTTAATTAAAATATAATTATAAATAAAGTGTTAACGTAATCCATAATCTTCATCTCAAATCTTCTCATTTATGCAGAGAAAGTTGAATGTAACTTGCAGAATACAAAGTAATAGCCATAGTCAATGCACCACAAATCATAGCGTACAACTAATGATTAAGTTATTCTAATATAATTATATAACAATCCTTTCTTTATAACTAAGTGTTTCTACTTCCACTAATCATCTTTCCTGGGATTAGTAGCTCCTCTGTAATTTGTCGAAGTGCCATGACCACTATTTCGTACCAAAGTTGAGTGTTCAAATCCATCAGTTGTTGCTTCACACTAGCATAACACAAATGGACACAAACATCAACATGTACAAAAAATGATCACTGAAACCAAATTTTAAGTTGAATGTTTAAGCAAACTCAAAAGGGTCAAATCCTTCCAGATGGAATTACCATCATAACTATACCAAACCTTAATGCCAACCAAGATATATTTATTACACAATGATACGAGTTTGTTAGCAAACAAAGCTGTGTTGACATCTGATTTGTTGAGTTACAACCTTTGGTGTTTTGTGCATCTTGTGAGTTCACATGTGCCATTGGATCCTTTAAGTTACAGGCTGAAACCGAATCAACATTTTCCATAAGTGTTGTTCCACATGAATTTAGTCCTAAAATTGATGGTTTCATAGAGGATTCTCCTGGAAGTGAAAATATGAGAAGTCCAAACACTTTGGCATTTGTCATTCCATGTAAAGCAGTGGAACCAGGTGCATGTGCTGTGGCAAGTTTAGTTCCTTGCATTTGGGGCACATGAACCGTTGGAAATATAGAAGACTCATCATTAGCATCAAGCATGCCCATGCCACAACCCACTCCTAACCTCATTTGCATGCCAACACCTCTATAGGACAAAAAGGACCCATATGTGGTGCTTGCATGTGTTGTATTCCCGGAGGTAACATCATAGCAGGCATGTATAAACCAATTCCCGTTGACATTATCTATGTAAAAACATACGAAACAATCTCACCTTTCAATGAATCATACATAATTTCATCAATTAAAATTCAAAGGATTGATGGAAGAAAGGGTACCTGAAGTTGGAGTTGAAGTGTTTTGAGATACTCTATCCAACATCGAAGCTTTATCTGCTTAATACACACAAATCAGAAAAATCATGATAAACAAGAAACCTAGTATAAAAGTATAACTTAACTATGTGGCGTTTAAAAAAAATGATCAAAAACTTCTCTATTCTATATTTACACTAATTATATAGGTATTGAAACTGAATTTTTGTATCTTTATTATGAAATTTAGTGAGAGATCATGCTTTGTATTCAAGTTAAGAATTAAATTGAAAGCCAATGAACAAAAGTTAAACTTCAGTATTGACATGTATTGTAAGTCCAGGGCTAGCTAAAGCCTAAAGATGTAACAGTCTTTACTTTTGGTCTATAAAAGACATTTTTACTGGTTAATAATATTTCTAAAAGACATTTCCACAATAATTTCAAAATAGTGACTTTGTCTTCAAATTTTCTCTCAAGCTTGTATTTATTTACAGCTCTACAAGAAGCTCCAACGCTTTGATAATAACATTGTACGTTCCATCAAATAAAACAAACAATAATATTGTGATAATCAACACACTAACATACTGGTGTCAAAAACTTTCCAATGCGCACCAACCAAAAACGAGATAGTAAAGTTCAACCTTATTGCGATTTGGTATTAGTTCTTGTAATGCACGCATCTTCTCATTGATGTTGTCTCTTCTTCTCTGCATAAAAAAAAACCTGAAGTTTTATTATCATATACATCAGAAACGATATAATTAACAAACACTTGATAAGAAACATTTGTTAAGATTTAATTAACACAACACAAACATTAGACGGTCTTGCATACCGTTTCAGATAGATTATGCACTTCAGCTGAACGGCTTATCTTGGCTCCATATCTTCGTGCAGGAACCTCCTATTTTACACCAACTGATTCTTCCACAACATCCTTAAATTAAAAGAAAGTTAACATAGTGGAACACCATAAAATAAAATAAGAAAGCAATATTAACATAAAAGACAGTGTAAGTCTAAGAAACTAACTTCACTTTGGCTCTCAAAGTTCTCGGTGTGTGTACTTTTTCTCTTCAAATTTTGATTTGGATCCTTCGAACCCCTCTCTGCACCATTGCCAGAGCAAACAGAGGAGGAGACTACAGCTGGCTCCACATTTTTTTTCAACAGCTTCCTTTCCTTTGTTCCTACTTTCTCCAACGACTAGATTTGATGTTTCATCAATCCTGGACACATCTTTGCAAGAAGGATCACACCATCCTCCTTAAGAGGTTTTGACTTTGTGTGACTGCTTTTTATTGGACACTCTTCACTTAATTCAACTTTAGTTGATTTAGCAGGATTGGTTACACTTACAGTTGCAGCAGCACCTTTTATCTTTATTCACACACTTCCTGATCTTGATGTGAAGCCAATGTTTTGAAGGTTTGCTTTGACAATAGCAGCAGGCTTTGCAAAGTAGGAAAACTTCATCATGGTGGAACTATTGATACACACAACTGGACCTTGTTTCTCCATCTTTAGGCTAGAAAAAACACTTGAGGGAGATGGAACATTATTTGTATTATTTTCAGCTATATCTACTATCTTGGATCTAACAAATGCAAATGCAGTGTTTTTGTTAGTGTCCCTAGATACCTTACTACAACTATTTCTTCTATCTAACAAAGAAAAACTATTTGATGTTGATGGCTTAAAAATCAGAAATATATTCCTATATCCCTGTTGCAAAGAGTCATCCATTCCATAATTCAACCAAGGCATCACCGTGTCTTCTTCACTAAAATACACTTCATCCGAAGGGACTACCCTTCTAATTTCATTCAATTCAGCTACTAAACTCCACACTTCCCCATCCTTGTAATGGTAGCATTATTATCATTAGCATATCCTCCTAGTGGAGTGTGAGATGGTAAGCAATGATTTTATTTTGTGTTTAAATTAGCTTAACCTCTGTGAACGGTCCCATGTACGGATCCTATAAATTGTTTAAGTATGTGTAAATCAATCCAACTAAGTCTCCAATTTATTAGTTTAACCAACCAGATCACATTGGATGAATAACATATTCCAATCTAAAGAGCGGTTCAAACTGGTGTTTTAAGCATTTGTTTTCATGATGTTTTGAACTATGAAAAGGAGAAGAAATCGAAAAAAAGAGTAAATCGTGAACAGATATCATATACCAAATAATACTTTTAAAAAAAAATTATTTTTGATGAATGAAACCATGTAATTCATGTGGTCAATGTGACTTAGTAGAATAAAGTTTTGTTGTTGAGAATCTAAGTAGGTTGTTTATAGTAGAAATTTTTTCTTAATTGTTATAACTTCAGTTATTCTTGACACTAGTGGAAAAAAGGAGCTTATTCCAGATTACGCTGTCATGACTCATGTTCATTTTGTTTCATGTGTTTCAAACTCAATCACCAATAATTCATGTGGTCAATGTGACTTAGTAGAATAAAGTTTTGTTGTTGAGAATCTAAGTAGGTTGTTTATAGTAGAAATTTTTTCTTAATTGTTATAACTTCAGTTATTCTTGACACTAGTGGAAAAAAGGAGCTTATTCCAGATTACGCTGTCATGACTCATGTTCATTTTGTTTCATGTGTTTCAAACTCAATCACCAATAATTCATGTGGTCAATGTGACTTAGTAGAATAAAGTTTTGTTGTTGAGAATCTAAGTAGGTTGTTTATAGTAGAAATTTTTTCTTAATTGTTATAACTTCAGTTATTCTTGACACTAGTGGAAAAAAGGAGCTTATTCCAGATTACGCTGTCATGACTCATGTTCATTTTGTTTCATGTGTTTCAAACTCAATCACCAATAATCCCTACAAGAGCACGATCCATTTGTGAATCGATGAAACCTATTGATATCTCTCACAATAATTTCTCTCTGAAAAATCTCTGAAGCAAACTTCATAACAGTATGACAATCACCACAGGTCCTCAAATTCTTCTTTATCCTTACCGGAGATCCAGGTGGGAGGACCAGAAGTCCAAATGCAAGAGCTAATTTCTCACTGTGACACCACAAACTCTGCTCTTCAGAACCTTCCACACTGTTAGTTGCAAACTGGGTCTCAGCCACATACCCTCTCTTCTTTATCAATTCCTTCAACTTTTGCAACATTTCATAAATCTCTTGTGTCCTTGAATGAGACCTATCATTCACATTGAACACAAATGTCCTGTTCTTAACATCAATCCAGCTACACCCAGTCTCTTTCCTCACCCCATTGATCCCCATCAATCTTCTGACTTCATCAGCTTCTTCCAACATTCCATGTCGAGTATAGATATTCGCAAGCACCACATAGTTTCCTGGATTATCCGGTTCCAACTCGAAAAGCCTCTCTGCAACCTCTCTTCCCATTTCAACATTGCCATGCTTTCCGCATGCCCCAAGAAAAGCCCCCCAAACTGACGAGTCAGGCTCGATCGGCATCAATTCAATGAACCTCCATGCTTCCTCCAATCGACCAACGCGACCAAGCAAGTCAACCATGCAGGCATAATGCTCAAGTCCGGGTTCAATGTTATGAACATCAGACATGGAATTGAAGTACTTAAAACCGTCATCAACCTTCCCTGTATGGCTGCAAGCCGACAATACGGAAACAAAAGTGATGTATTCTGGCACAATCCCCTCCTTGAGCATCTCTTCAAACAATTCAATTGCCTCATTTGCGCAACCATGTTGATGACAAACTGTTATCATAGCAGTCCAGCAAACCACATTACAATCCTTAGTTTCTCCAAAAACACGGTAAGCATCAAACAAACTTCCACACTTGCCGTACATAGTTACCAAAGAACTCGAAACACAAGCATTTTTCATATGCCCGGTTTTTAATACATGACAATGGATCAAGGTGCCTTGTGCCAGTGCAGAAATACTTGCAGAAGCGTGAAGAAGCGATGAATACGAAGCCTCGTCCGGTTCCACGCCTTCCCTTATCATAGCCTGGAAAAAGGTGCAAGCTTGTTCGAAGTTTTGGCTATGAACACATCCCATGATCATTACATTCCACGTGACAACATCTCTATCTCCACCACCACAAAACAGCTTAGTTGCATCCTCAAAGAAACCGCATTTGCAATACATGTCTACCAGCGAGTTCTTCACGTAAACCAACCCCACCAAACCATGCTTAACAACGCTCCCGTGAACTTGTTTCCCAAACCCCAGCTCAACCAACCCAGCGCAAGCACTCAACACGCTGGAGAAACTAACTTGGTCGGGGTCAAGTGAAAGAACCTCTCTAAAACACCCAATGGCACGACCGTACATTTTGTTTTTAACAAACCCCACAATCAAGGAGTTCCAGGAAACGAGGTTTCGGTGGGGCATTTGGTCGAACACGTTCTCCGCCAAGGACATGGAGCCACAGGTGGCGTACATGTGGAGCAAAGCGGTGGCAACAAAAGTGTCGGTGTGAAAGGCATGTTTGTAAAGCAAGGCGTGGATTTGTTGGCCCTGTGAAAGGAGCGTGGCGTGAGCGCAGGCGGGTAAGATGGCGGAGAAGGTGAACTGGTTGGGGTATATGCCGGTGGTTCGCATCAGGTTGAAAGATGAGAGGGCTTGGAAGGGTTTGTTGAAATGGGAGAGTTGGGTTATGAGTGTGGTCCACGTGACCACGCTGGTTGAGGCGCGAGGGGTTGTGCCGAACAAGAGGACCGCGTGCTTGATGGAGCCGCATTTTGCGTACACAACGATGAGGCTGTTGATGTTACCGAGGGATGTCCGATTTGTCGTTACGATTTGCGAGTGGATTTGTGTCGCGTGTTTAAGGTTCTTCAGTTTTGCGGCCTTGTTCAGGTGAAGTTTGATGTCGGGAACTGAGGAGAATCGGTGCAATTTTGGAACACCATTTTGGTTGCTGCTTCTTCTTATTAGCAAGGTCAGTTTCATAATAATCATCACTCAAACAACATTACTCACTCTTGTTTTGCAAAGCTAACCAGACCCAAATGCAATGGAGACATTGGGCCAGACCTTCAAAATCACAGTTGGGTTAAGGCTGCTTCTTCCTGCACCTCCATACCTTCTTGTGCCACTCCCATAATTTTTTTGTATTTCAAAAATACCCTTTTTAATATTCTGGATTACATAATCCGAAAGTCTTTTTCTAGATTTATAATTAGTTTCTAGAGATTATGTAATCCGAAAGCTTTTTGTGATTAGTTTATGGATTATATAATTTGGAAGTCTTTTCTATACATAAGATTCGTTTATGGATTATGTAATCCGGAACTCTTTTTTTCATATGTGTGATTAGCTTCCGGATTACATAATCCATAACTCTTTTCTAAGTATGAAATTGACTTTCAGATTATATAATCCGGATACATAATTCATAGGCTTATTTCAAATCAAAGGGATAAACACAAAAAAGGATAAAACGATATTTTCACATTTAGTATGGAGGTGTAGGAAGAAAGAGTCTTGGATTAATCAGCAATTACCGAAAGTTTTGCGTGAGGGCTCGGTCCGTCATCGCTCAAATATTATCTTCCCTGCTAATCCAGAAAGGGATTTCATTTTCACACACCCTTATCTAATCTTTTCACTCCCTAATTTTTTTTATTTCCTTTTACCAAATTGTCCTTGACAGAATTTTCTTTCAGTGTATATTTACGGAAATGAGTTTGTACAGTGGAGTAAGTTGAAGAACGAGTGTCCCTTTTTAATGCACATGGAAAACATGTTTCCACTGTGTATATTGCTTTTTTTATTTGTGTGTCTCACATATTTGTGTATGACAAAACGTACATACACTAACAAACATGATGAATAAGTGTTAAATCAAAATTAATAAGAATTTAATAAAACAAATATCACTTTGATGCATAAATTTTTATTTACATGGAAAATGCGTTTCCGTTGTACATTTGCATTTGAGTGCATAATTAAAACTTCCTTATATTGTGTACGATTTTTTTATGCACACCCAAAAACTGTTTTCATCATTAATATTTTGTCACGTTCAGAAAGAAATACTAAATAAAAGGTTTAATTGTTTATTTGAAAATTGAGATAATTTTACATTTGATCCCCAACTTAAGAAGCTTTTTCTTAATCATCATAATTAAAAAAAAAAGTTATTTAAGTTCCTAAACACTAAATGTAAGAGATTAAAATGAGTTTGAAAGGATGTTTAAGGTTTAAGATTTAGTATATAAGTCTTAAGTTTTAATGTTTAAAAATATTTTTATTCTCTTAATTTTAGTGTTAGAATATAAGCCATTTTTTTCAATTTTAAAATACTATTATAGTTAAAAAATTAAAAAACTAAAAATTGAATTATTCAAAAATTCAAGAAATAAAAATATAATTAAACAAACTAAACCTTTGATTTGGGCAAAAAATGAGAAATACAGCCAAAAGGAGAAAATAACTTAACAAAAGTAGGAGGGTTACAACCACAAAATTAAACTTGCAGTTTGAAATATATGTCATGTTTGTGTTCTAGTGTAAAAGAAGGTAGATCCATAGATATGGTGTTGATATGTGTTCAAATTTATTTATTTTTGTAAAGTTATATTCGTGTGAATTAATTTTTATATCATTTCATACTTGTATATCATGTGTTTAGATTTTTATATAAATTTTAAACACCCATATATTGTATACATAATTACTAATATATATATGTTTTAAACTGTGAATTATTTATGTTTTGATTTCTTCAGTTTTTTTTTAAATGGTGCAATTATTCGGTTGCAATTGTAAGCTAATTAAGTTTAATTTAATGAAATTTGATTTTTTTTTAATATTTTTAAATTTTTCTATACGTTTAATTATTAATGAGTTTTTTTTTTAAAAAAAAAAAGCTTTTTGTTAAATATTTATTGGCATGAAGCGGGTATATAGATTATCTTGTATTGTGGTTATCCACCACATGTGGCCAGATCATACACAATTGCTTTTGTCGGTGCACTCATTTGAGTCTCAGTAATTTAAATATTCTTGTCATTCATTATTATATTACATAATGTAAAACAGTTGAATTAACAAAAGTACATATATAAATAAAAGAGAGACGAATAGCAATTTTAAGAACATTAATAAAAGATAAAGTTTTTATTGGAGTTAATATTAAAGTAACAATCCAATTAACAGGGAATGGTTACAGAATTCTAGCCACCAACCATGCAAACAAAAGAGTAGTCTACACACAACTAAGAAGAACAACATAAATAGGAAAATGAGGTAGCTCCCATAATGTTTTTCTCACTTTTCATTTAAATGATTGAAAAATATATAATTAAAATAAGAAAAACAAAATAGTAGTAATAATGATCAGTAGTTATGTAAGCATATGATCAGTAGTTAATATGAGTTAATAATATTTAATTATAAATTAATATGTATGATAATTTTTTTTTTAAAAATTATTATATATAATTTTAATAAATAATTTTTAATTTAATCATTATAACAATTAATAATTATTTTTTATTTAATGATTTTTTTTAGTATAAGTAAATAACTTATTTTTAGCTGTAATGTAGTGTGAGCTCCAAGATACATGTGTTACATGTGTGAGTGAGTCTGTGATACATGTGTGAGTTGTGAGTTGGAAGGATATTTGTTCACAATGATTTGAACTCCACTTTAATCAGCATGAACTTGCGGTTCTAAATAGTAAAGATAACAAATTTTGGAGACTTATGTGGATAATATTCACATCGGAATAACATAAAAATAATGTGTTCTTCAATGAAATAGTGCTTTATTTAGAGGAAGTAATTATAATGATATAAATTAAGGTCTAAGCCTGGATTAACTATAAATATATTAAAATAAAATTTTCCTATTTTGACTTATGCCTAAATCTTATAGAATGTTTGAAATCTGTAATGTAATTTAGTGAAATATGGTTCTCTATAACATGTGTATTCTTGGGAAATATAGTTTTTAATTAATGATTCTTTTGTGTAGGTGCAAGGACTAGAGGCTCTCAAAATCTCAGGAATCATTTTCTCTCTAGCCTGATACTTCTATTTGATTACATTTTTTATTGTCAATAAAAAACTATTAAAAACCTAAAATGTGTGTATAAATATTTTTGAGTTTAGTGATACTAGTGCAAAACAAATTTACATAGATAGAATGTTCTTGCAGAATATATATGAACTTTAAAATGATTATTATAAAAATTATTATTAAATGAAAAAGTAAAATAAGGTATTTTATATTGATGAGCATAGTTGTTTTCTTATTATGAATTATCACAACACAAAAAAAAAATTAATAATGGTGAAGTTTAAACTTATGTGGGTTATAACTTTGGATTTCACTATCATTACTGGAACAAAAAAGTGTTAAGTAAAAGCATTATTTTTAATAAATATTTAAATAAAGTAATTTATTATACTTGCATATTAAATACTTTTCCCTAAAACCATTAATGCATTTAATAAATAATGTGTATATTAAATATTATTTATATTTATTGATATGTTAACATCACAAATACTTAAAAATATTCACATCATAACATCGTGTGAAGTACATATTTTTATTTTTATAAAGGTTAAAGAGATCTTTTCCATATATATATAAAAGAGAAAAGCTTTTGTTGACACGTAAAAAATAAAATTCATATAATTGAGAAATTATTATAATAATGTAATAATATTTTTAATTGAAAAAAAATCAAATACTAATTTATTTATAAATTGCATGTTTATTACACTAATATTCAATAAAAACATACATTTGACATGACATTATAATAATACTATAATATTTAAAATTAAAATTAAATATAATTAAAATATTATTTTATTATTTGTGAAGTGTATGTTTTTTTTCGTGTGTAGTGCAGCCATGTATATATAAATAAATAAGTGTATGAGAAAACGCGTAATATTTAATTGTTGATGAAAAATGAAAATTGCATATAATGGAAGTGGAGTTGTTATTGAGATCTTAAATAAGCGTCTATAAATAAGCGTCTAACTGGTCATCATAGATCGCATTACGTCTTCTTCAGCAGTCTGAACAGTACAAAATTTCTGCTTTCTTTTGAAAGAAAAAGCTCAAAAGGGTAAGAGAAAATGGCCGATGGAAGCACAGCTACCTGCATCGATATTCTCCTTGCCATCATCCTCCCTCCTCTCGGTGTTTTTCTCAAGCATGGCTGCAAGGTATATATATACCTACTCATGCACTCTCTGTTTTCTTCTTTTTTTTCTTTCTCTGATTCATTTCTTGGTTCCGTCTCTGCAAATTCCATATCACAGGTAGAGTTCTGGATCTGTTTGCTGCTCACCATTCTTGGCTACATTCCTGGAATTATCTATGCTGTCTATGCCATCACCAAGTGAAACTCATCATCCACCTTTTCTAAGTAACTTTTTTTCCCCTTCCATTTTTCTTTACAACTTGTACAATTATTTTTAAAACTAAAGTACACATATGCAGTACTCATGCCATGCATGTAGCTCTCTCTTTCTAAATCATTGTTGTTGTTATTCCCTTAAGATCTGTACATGGTTTTAAATAAACCAGTAAGTTCTGAAATTGATCGTTTGAACACGGAAATTTGAAGCTGTTTTCTTGGCAAGTAGTTGTGGTTAGGTAGTAGCGTATGGCACTTAGTTTGCTCTGCCTTACGTTTTGTTCTGATAAATTTTGTTGAGAAATAATAAGGAAGTGGACCTTCGCTTTTTGTCTTGTGTGATGGAAGTGGTCCTTCTTCAGCTCATCACTGAAAACCAATGCTTTTTTGTTGGCAGGTGGTCCAGTGATGGAGTTTCAAAGGAAGAGGGTTTTGCATGTTTCTGAACTCTACAGTTACCGTTTGATCTTAGGTGGATGGACGTGATTCTTTTGTTGTCTCTGTTTTTAAGTTACTGTTGTTGTTTTATGTGGAAACCAAATGTGGACGTTGTGTACTCTAGTTTTAACGCTTATCCAATTTAATTCATATTAATTCTCATCTTCTTTTTTTATATGCATTAATTTATTCAATCAATTTTATTAGTATTTAAAATAAATGTGTTAAATAGACATTAATGTTTAGTAAGTTTTAATGTGGTTAAATACATTTTAATGTATTTATTGTTAATATATTTTTAGTGACAAATTAATAAAAAATATTATATTTAATTTTTTCAAATTAGTAAAATTAAGTTATTCTCCATAATTATTTTTATTTATTTAGGAGAGCATTTCGTCAAGCAATGAAACTGATGGACTTGCTCATCATTTCCCACATATTCATTCTTATATTGCTAGAAACATATGGCTTAATTAATTGGAGTAAGAGATGGATTCGCTGGATCATGATTTCCACATAAACTTACAACTGATTTAAATTAGTTATGCATTCTATTTTTAATTATTATTTTTTTGATAAAAAAATTAGTAACGTTGTTAATATGTTTAAAATAATATAAAATATTTTAAAATATAATATGATAATTATAAACCATTACCAATAGAAATTATAATGCATTATAAAAAAACTAAAATGTAAAATTAATCTATGATATCAAGACATTTAATCTATGTGACATATAGACAGTGAAACAACACAAATATACATGACACAGGAATACAAAATTATATGTTATATAGTTATAAATTATATAAATTATAAAAAAAAAAAAATTATGGTTCAAAAAGATTTATTTATTATTTTTATAATTATAATAAAAAATTATATTATAAATTTAATTTTTTAAAAATTTAGTGTATTTTTTAGAAAATTATGTTAAATTGTGATAGAATTATCATAAATCCAATAAATATTTTTTAAATTGAAGACTTTATAATACATATGTTTGACACATGTGTCCATATTTATTTATGAGAAATATTAAATTAAAAGAAGAGTATAAGAAGCTTATAATTGCTCTCTTAATTGTATATAGTAAAAGTGACTCGTCATGTATTTTCTGCATAAAAATTATTAATTTTTGGTCAATTAAAAACTAGATATTTTGTAGGTTTCGTTTCAAAGAAAATAATAATATTATTTTTTATTTTTTCAACACTCCTTCACATATTTGTTATTATATAATAATATACCTTGTCTCAAGTTCCTGCATTTTTATATTTTATTTGATCTCTCTTATTGTCATAAAAAGTGGCATAAAATAAATAAAATAAAGTCCCTCTCTCGGGAATGGAAGCCTCCAAATGCAGACGTGAAGATGGCCAAAAAATAAAGATTAATAATAATACCATAACACCAAAAATGGTAAATACAGCCACTGGAACACCTGCTTTCTGTTTGATTCGAATCGTATTTGGTAATTGCGTCACAAGTTTGGATTTCAATTACTTTATTAAAGCAAAAACTTTTCATTCATCTTTTAAAAACTAACTTGTTAACAATTGATTCAATAACGTTGATTTCTGAAATTGTTAATAAATTTTTTAGTGACTATATAGTAATAATTTCAATTTTTTCAAGAAACAAAGTTACTTTTTAAAAAATTTAAGCGTTGCATAATGATAAAATTTGTAAATTAAGAGAAAAAATCTTGAAGTTTTCTCTTTGTTATTAATAAATCTTATAAAATGTTTGTGAAAGAATGTTAAACAGAATATCCTTGCAACCAACCAATTCGTTGATTTTCCTGATTTTGTAACAAAAACAACATAATCAACTATTTTAATGTAATGTACTAAAACCTCCAGTGATTAACATTGTATTTAATTATTGATTCAAAAATATTTATTAACTATTATTGAGTCGAAAACATTGTTTTATAAGTTTCTTCATAAAAAAACGATTTTTTTCTCTGAGTTCAATTTGTTTATGCAAAAATTATTATTTTACAAAAATACAAATTAAATTATTTATATAAAAAACTTATACCTGAAAATAACACATTGTATTTAATTTACTCAAACAAATTCCAAAATAAAGTACAAAAATATAACTGAAAACATTAATAATATTTTAATAAAAGTCACATATTAGAAGCAAGATTTGGAAAACGAAAAGGCAAGTTTATGAAATGTTGAATGACCTGGATGCATCAATTTGACGTATCTGGCAGGTAAGATATGAGAATAAAGGTTCTTCAAAATGGGATCACAGAAACAAGAACAACCAACTTATAAACTATATAATAAACATCAACACTTTAAGTACACTGAATTAAAATCATTAGTTGTCGTTTTTCTCAAAAAAATAATTTCAAATACATGGATTCATCCAGAAGATATCGCAGTATAAATTAATGAACAACACTTACAAAAGGACACAAGATTCAAACTGATTAAAGCATTTTTCTGCATAAATAATTTAAATTTTCTCTACCGGTCGGGGCAAATGGTAATGGAATGTTTTGGTATTCAGAAAGTTTAAATGTGCATTAGGATTAAAAAATAATTAACAAAATTAAATCATATGAAAAAAATAGGTACTATAATGATTTATGTTAATTTTAATTTAATAATAACAAAATTTATCACAAACGTATAAATATACACAATAATTAAAATAAAGATATGTTATTGTTATGTACATCGAATACTAAACATTTAATTGAATACATTTTTAATAAGATTCAAATCTTGACACGTGAAAGATTAACTTCTTTGATTAAAGTTAATCTCTGTTGATGAAATATTCCTTTCTTAAGTGCTAGTTTTTCTATATTGGGTTAACATTCATAAATCTTAAAAAATACAAAATATATTTTTCGGCCTTATTTTTTTTTAATAAAATAAATTTAAAGTTATTTTTTTTAAAATAATCATTTTGTTCTTTTATCTTTTGAACTTTAGTCGTTTGTTAAATTTCAAAACAGATATATTTTATATTTTAATATAATATTTTAGATTTAAATATATATCAAACTTGTCCCATCATATTCATCTAGATAAAAAATTGAAATCAAACTTTGTTAAAAAAAAAGAGCATAGATATAAAAATAGGCCTGTTTCACTTCCATAATAACATTGGAGAAATTATCCCCACACCTTCTCAATTCAACAATACTCCTTTTAATATGGTGAAGAGTGTGGTGTTTTTTATTTTTAAGTGATGGTAGTTTTTGAGTGAATGATATAAGTTTTGTGACTTTTTTAGTGTGATGATTCTGTTTTTGTTCACTTATTTTTTTCATTTTTTTAAAACCTAAAAAATAAGAAAAAAAATAAGTAAGGTGCAAAAAAATAGAGTACAAAACTTCAAAAATTTATTTTTTCACACACGATTAAAATTTCTCTCAAACATTGTGAGTAAAGAATAATGAAAGTGTTGATGTTATAAGGAAGATATGAAAATGCCGAATGCAACTCTTTCATAATTAACATAGAGGTGAGGTGGAGGGAGAAAGTATGAAGATAAGGAAAAAAAAAATTGTCTAACATTGTACTATTTATTAACCCCAAAATTATACCTAACTGCCACTACTTTGAGCTCTCAACTGGGCCAAGTAGTTTCACTTTTGGCAATTTGTTCTTGTACCAATATTAATTCTAACCTCCACTCTATTATTTTTGTAAAATTTTAAAAATACCCTTATTTTTTGATTTAAAAATTCAGAATAGTAAATATAATTAAAAAATAAAAAAATACATTCTGGATAAAAAAATTTCAGAATTCAAATGTTACGGATATCTAGATCCAGAATATTTTCATAAAAGGTTCTGGAAGTAATTTTTATTTACACCATTTTTTTTAAGGTTATTTTCATCATTTTAAAAAGACATTTTTATCATTCACAGGTTGGGTGCATGTTGGAATTGATATGGTGGAATTGATGGTGCAGGGAGCATTTGCCTTCACTTTTATAATCAGCCCATGTTGGTACCCATATTGTTTTGAAACTTATACTGTTAGCACCCCTCATATCTATTTAGGCACTTCAGACTCTAATATAGTGGAAACTTATTTCCACTGTATATGAAGAAATACGAGCAAGACACAAGTTTCTGTTCTGTGTCACGATTCTGAACATTGATGCATAGCAAAAATAAGTTTTTGCTGGGTTTATAACTTGTTTTTAAGACAGTATGAGAATTTTTACATATAATAGAAACCTATTTCTGCTGTGCATTTCCATCTCATATATCTTGAGACACATCACAAATTTGTTTAGATATTTTATTTTTTCTGCATATTTTATCCACCTGAACTCAACAGTATGAACTTGAGTATGGAGTGAGTGCAAATTGCATGCAAAGGAGGGTTCTAGTTCTAGAAGTTCAAATTTCAAAATATACTGAAAGCAATTTGACTAGATGTGATGCTTTCTAGATTAACTGAGTTTGAACTGTTTTAGGCAGGCTTCATTCAATTCAACATGCAACAGAATCACGGTGAGAATATGATTCTTAAGTAGTGAAACAGTGATGAAGATTAGTATAAGGAAAAAGGGAAGCAGATTATTTTGTTCGTTGGTAAAACAATAATTATTTGAATGATTGAAAAGAGAATAATGTTCTGAACTTCTGATTGCAAATATGTATTTTGACTGATGTTTACATCAAAGACTAATTGGGTAAGATTCACGTAGTTCATTATTCTCCAGCATGTTGACTCTCTGCATAACAATTTGTGTTCAGTTTTGTGTGGCCCCTATTGCATGAACTCTAATAAACTAATTACTGTTAAAAGTATAAGATTTCTTTAATAATTTTTTATTCTTTTCACATATCTGAAATTTCAATGGACAAACCAACACACTTATTAGACTTAAATAATCGTTTCACCTTATTTATTTATTTATTGAATCAACTCATATTTATATACTTAGTTGGGGTTCATTTTTCTTGTCATATATAAAAAAACATAAGGATATATATATATATATTATTTACTATTATAATAATTTCTATTGTTTTTATTATTATACATACCTATTTAAGGATGAAACCATTAGAAATTTCACATTAAGTGTTCAAAATTTCAAATAAAAAATATTTGAATTAGATAATTAACACTCAAATATATTCACTTGTTTATAGTGTGGTCTAATCTGTCATTATATTTATTGCATGTGATGATCCAATCAATCAAGAATCCAAATTTTAGCTTTAAACCAATATCAAAATGCTAATAAATGCCGTTAAAATAAAATAAAAAACAGTAATTATGTACCAAAACACAAATTTCAAAAAAATAGTTACATCTACGGTTAGATTTTTGTGACAAATCCTAACTCACATTAGAGACATTACATGCTTTCAGCTTTATTTCACTTGCATCTCATGTGTTTTACTATGTTAGAAATACTAATATTATAAAAAAATTATCAAATAATAATTAATTTAGAAAATAATAATAATTGGTTATTATATTAATTTGAAGTTAAATATTATCTTAAAAATTAAGGAAAAAATATTATTATTTAAAATCAATTCTATTATTAATAAAAATTTATAAAGTAGTTTTTAAATTAATTACTAAAATTTTAGCTACTAATATTTTACATTATAAATTAGTATTTAAAAGACTAATAGGGACTATTTTAGAATATATAGTAGTTAGTAGCTAAAATCTTGGTAGCTAATAGCTAGATACCAATCTAAAAATTACTTTATAATTTTTTATTAATAATAAAAACTATTTAAAATACCAATAATTTTTTAGTATATAAAATAATATTTAATTTAGTCTATATATAATTAATTATTTTGATTTCTAAAATTAATTTTTATTTAATGATTTTTTATTATTATTTAGTGTAAAAACAGTACCTTATATTACAAAATAATAATAATAATAATAATTTATTATATAATTCTAAACAATGATTAAATAATTGAAAATAAAATTTTGATACCTGATAGTAAGATACATCCATCCATAGTGTTTTAGGCTTGGAACTTTTGCTTGCTATGTGAAATGAATTATTAAATGTAGCGTGATAGTGGAAAAACGTGGAATAAAGAGTTTTTCCAATTGACATAATGTCTTGACTATACTAGATACTCAAAACACTAATTAATCACCTTAATTACCACATATTTCTTTAAACACAAGATATTATGAAACTCACTTTTTAATGCAGAGAACCTTTCATGGCTATAAGGAGAAATACTTGCATTAAAGGATAATAATTATGATTTTTGAAATCAAATATTGCTTAAATATTATAGATATATTTATTTAAAGCTTTTAATATTACTTTGATAACAAGCTTTAGAAAAAAAACTTTTTACTTGTAACTTGTTTTATTAATCGCTACTAAAAAAATATTAAATAGAAACCAATTTTAAAAATTAAAAATAATTAGTTATTATATTGACTAAATTAGATAATATTTTAATAAATTAGATAATATTTTAGAAATTAAAAAAATTGATTTCTAAATTAATTTTTATTATTGATAAATAGTTTTTAAATTGATATTTAATTAACTACCAAAGGTTTTAACTACCAATTATTTATATTCTAAAATTAGTAATAAAAATATTGGTAGTTAATTATATACCAATTTAAAAACTATTTATCAGTAATAGAAACTAATTTAGAAATCAATAATTTTTTTAGTCTCTAACCTAGTATTTAATTTAGTTAATATAACAACTAATTATTTTTTATCTTTAAAATTAATTTTTATTTAATGATTTTGTTGGAGTTGAATTCTTAAGTTTAAGTTTTTAAGATAGTATAATAATATTTAACAATATTATCACGCATATTTTTTCAGTGTACATTGTATTAAGATTTTCGCAAACAACAATATATTTCTAATAAGGCAATTCAAATATGATATTTTTTTTCTTTTTTCATGGTAATATACTTTTTTTTTCAAGTTATTCCAATTATCGTAAAATATAGTTCGATCAGATGAACTAGGTGGAGCTTTAAACTCCAAACTTCCACCAAAATTCCCTGTATTACATCAAAATTCTAAACTTCAAAAATTGTAACTTGTTTATATATATATATATATATTATGTAAATGAAAAATACAATAGAATTATTCTTTCAAATCTTTTGTTTCTGATATATAACTAACCTGAAATTCATGTAGAGTATAGGAATCTTTTTTTTTTCCAATAAGGATAAATAGAAAAAAAAAACTCTATTTTGGGGTTGTGTCTTTAAGAACTCTCTTTGACACTTGGCAATAATTCAGTGTTGGTTAAATGCATGAAAGAGAAAAACAATGGATGTGTCTCATTAGGCCAGTTTTTTTTTATCTAAAAACTTATGTTCGATGTGATTTCAATCTAAAAAGATTATGTTCGATGTTATTTCAATAATGCAGTGTTTGATAAAGGAATAACTCTCATACTCACTAAATTGTGTACCAACACAAACAAGTAAAAATGATGATGAAAATTATGCATAGTTAGAAAGTTAAACAAGAAAGAGTAGTGAAGAAAAAATAAAGAGAAATCAAAGTAGTTAAATTAAAGTGTTAATAAATATCACGTCCATAAAAAATTCACTAATAAAAATTATTACAACTTAAGACTTCTTTTAGTAAGATCTCGACTCTAGGTTGACTATAATAGCTTATACAAGACTTTATTTATATAGAAAATAATTGTCAAAAATTAATTTTGTAAGTCACATCAAAATAATTACAAGAAACATGCGAATAATGTCATCATCTGAACTTAAAATGTCAAATCATGCAAACTTTCATAATAGACAAAAGAAGGTACAACTGATGTAAAAGTTTGTTCCCTTCTAATGCTCTAAAGACAAACACATGAAGAAGACACATAATTTAGTTAAAACAAACGATCTTATATCACTAAACGCTCTTAAACTATCATATAATCTACAACATCAGAAGTCCAGGATCCTTAATCAAAATTTTACTAAACCATTATTTATAGGTATTTTCTTTTTGAAAACTATATATACTCAAATTCCCATCTTATGCTTTTTATTCCTTAAACAATATCAAACCTCAATTACTTAATCTCTAATATGATCTCCATGACATGAGTTAACTATAGCAAAACAATAAAATTATTAAATAAAAACTAATATAAGAGACCAAAAATAATCAGTTACTATATTGGTTAAATTATATATTATTTTATAGATTAAAAATTATTAATATCTATTTTTTTTATTAATAATAAAAAATTATAAATTGATGTCTAATTAACTACCAATTACTTTAGATTATAAAGTTGTTAGCTAAAACATTGGTGGTTAATTATATACTAATTTAGAAACTGATTTATAAATTTTTATTAATAATAAAAATTACTTTAAATATCAATAATTTTTAATTGTAAAATAGTATCTAATTTAGTAAATGTAATAATTAATTATTTTCATTCTTTAAAATTAATTTCTATTTTATAATGATTATCTAGTAGGATAAGAGTGTAAGAGCATACATTTTTTTTTATCTATATAAGAACATTAAATGATTTTTAAACAAACAACTCATTTAATTTAGATAATCCAAACTATTTTTCAATGTGAGATTTTATTTAAACAACAAATAGTTTAATCCCCAAGGATTCTTTCTCTTTCATAACATTTGATACTATATCTCCAATATCTAATATAAATATTGGAGAACTCATCAAGAACAACAATTTATTTAAGAATTTTGTTTTAATTTAAGCTACCCAAAATTACTGGCACATAAAATTAAGATGCTCTCTAATTTTTTAGACAGTAACTATCTCTAATTCAGAAAACTAAGTTTAATTTATATAATAAAGAACTTTTCTTCAAGTTTGATATAAGTTTGCAGACTTGATCTGTTAAATAAGAATTACTGGAGTTTAATATATATTAATTATCGAGAGAAGTAACCTAACCAGGACTATTTTGGAGCAACTTTATCTCTGTTTGTCTGCATTAAAAAGATATTTTTAAGTGACTGTGAGATGAATAAATTGAGGCCATTCAATGGTACATAAATATAAACAGACTTATTCTGGTGTTCAAATATATGAAGTTTGTTTGCAACATTAATGCTCTTGAAACGTCCATCAAGCAAAAGTTCTATGTTTAGAAAAAAAACAGTAAACGAAGAGTGTGAACATATATCACACAGGTGTCGATGAGAGAAAGGAAAAAGGAACCATGGAAGTGGAAAAGGGGGTTGAAGGGAAGGGTCTATAAACAATCTGCAAAAGACACACACGAGATGAGAAACCTAGAAAACAACTTCTGCATGGAGCTGCTGCAGGTATCTTCAAAAGGTTGAGTTTAAAACCCTTATTTGCATTTGCATGGCCACCATTATGTTCTGTTACACAAAAGGTGTACAACAGTACTAGAGAACCATTTTCTTTTAGCCTGGCATCACTAAAATCAGTGACAAAAGCAAAGAAGACAGTATTTGGTTATTTATTTTATTTGTAGCCAAAGAAAGAAAATGGATGTAGACAAGACAAGGGGAATATTAGTTTCCACAAAACCCTTGGCACGTAAATTGGGCTCCATCTCCACACACCCTTTCTCTGTTTACCACATCAGTGTGTTCTTTAGTTTACCACATATCTTTCTCTGTTTACTTGGTTGGGAGTGTTGATGGAAGTTCGAATATCTCATGCCATCAAAATCGTAAAGCTCAAGTTCATGGAAAAGGGGATTCTTACCTATACCTTTTCAAATTATATGTTTGGTTCATTACTTTTGGGACTATTTTTCTCTAGAAGAAAGTGTTAATAAGATTTTGTAATCAAGTAAATTAATCTGATAAAAAATTAAGTAAATCAATCCAGGTAGATTGAAAATGTTATGAAAAATTATACTTTGAAAACCCAAGAATTGTATACAATTTGTGACAGTTTTAGTGAAAAAAAAATGTAATAAAAAATAATTTTATAATTAAATAATATGAAAAATAATTAAAATAATAATATTAAGAGTTGTAGAATAAGTATAAAAAATGAATTATAATGAAGAGGGAATAAACATTTATTTTTTATGGATATTAAAAAGTTTTATAAATGATGTAATATTTATATTAACATTTCAATTTCTATTATTTTTTTGAAAGATAATAATAACACTTGTGTTGAAAGTGTAACTTTTTTTTATATATTGTGGTCCAGTCACAAACCGTTACGATAATAAATTTATTGACTTTTTAATAATTTTTAAAAAATTTATTAATAGTATAAATATTTTTACCCTAAAAATTCATGTATATTTAAACTCAAGTATATGGTTATATAATCAAAATTTGAATTATATTAGACTTAATTTTCTTAAATAAAATTTTAGATTTGTAATTAGAATTTTTTTCATGTAAATTAATTAATAGCTACTAATTAGATTTATAAAGTAAATATTGAAAATTGTAATTTCTGTAATATTTGTTTCTTGGATAAGGTTGGAAAAAATTTTGTTTCTTGGAGGATAAGGTTGGAAACTTTTTTGTGGTTGTAGATTATTCGTATAATTGAAATATTTTCTTTACATTAAAAAAATTATTAAATATAAATTAATTTTAAACATAAAAAATAATTAATTATTATATCGACTAAATTATAGACTAAGATTAAAAAAAAATTGGTTTTTAAATTAGTTTATTGTTAAATAATTTCTAAATTGATATCTAATTAGCTACTCAAATTTTAACTACTAATTATTTAAATTTTAAATTTGATAGCAAAAATGTTGGTAGCTAATTAGATATCAATTTAGAAATTATTTAATAATAATAAAAATTAATTTAGAAATTATAACAATTAATTATTTTTTATCTCTAAAATTTATTTAATAATTTTCTCACGTACAAAAATATTTTCTTATTTAAGTATTAAGTTATGGTATTCATGTTCAAAGTGATAAAATTGTTTGCCTTTATATTTAATAAAGTGCAAAGAAATTGAATGAATAATATATATATATATATATATATATATATATATATAAAAGTTTACAGTATTAACAAATTAAAAATCATAATGTGTAATAAATTTATTAAGTTTTATAAAAACTATTTAAAACTTATTTTTTTATACTATCACATAAAAGTTATAAAAGTTTTTAGACTAAATAAAACACACAGGAATACAGTTTAGTGAGGTTGCTAATACGTGCTTACATATTCGTAATAAAAAACATTTGTGTTACATAATATATTTATAAAGTATGTAATATTATAATATTTTATCTGTAACTCAACAAGCAGATGAGCCCTATGCACACCACTTTGTACGTCGATTAAACTAAAAACTATTTTGCTATGAAAATATATGTAAATCTTAAACTGATAAAGTTACTAAAGGTAGTTTAAATGGCATTATCATCTTTTTAAGCTGAGGCAATTATACAATCTAATTAATCGAGTCTTGATAATAAATTTGATTTTAAATTGTATTTTTACATCTTTATTTTTATTGTGCATTTTGACCACTAAATATTTTTTACTTAAAGAAATAAAAAGTTTTAATGTTTTAAGTATTATAATTAAGATTTTCTATTCACTCTCAGTTCTTTTGCTCACAAACTTTAAATCCATATATGATATTTCTTTTCAGGAGTTTTAAGACAACTATTAAAGATAGGAAATGATTTAAATGCGAGTTTAGAAACTGAATTAACTAAATTCGAAATTTATAGGGTATAAGCTTAAAAAAATCTTCTTGCTTTTGCTTGTTTGATTGAAAACTATATGCAAGTTATGGCAATTTTAGAAAACAAAATTTGGTGCGTACAAAGTTTCTGTGTTTTTATGTTTTTTTTATCCACAGAAAAATAAATGAATATATTTTAACATTTTACGAATGTATAGTATAAATTTTCGTGTATGTATATTATATTAATTAAAAGAAAAAAAAAAGACTAACCAGTGAAGCTCTTTAACAAGCATGATGGGCTTTCACATCTCTTCGAAATGTTTTAGAATATTTTTGTGTAAGTAGATCAACCATTAGACTAAAATTATCAAATAAAAATCAATATTACATATCACAAATAATTGAGTAAATTAAATATTATTTTAAAAATTAAAATATTATTAATATTTAAAGTAATAATATTAAAAATTAATTTTTAAATTAGTATCTAATTCATTATTATGATTTAAAGAGTTGTTGATAACTAAAATTTTATTAGCTAATTAAATACTAATTTAAAAATTAATTTAAAATTTTATTAATAATAAAAATTATTTTAATTTTTTTTTAATTTTTAAAATAATATTTAATTTAATCAATATTATGATTAATTATTTGTAGTTTTTAAAATTAATTAAATGTATTGTAGTGAATAAATAGATGGCCAAAATATTCTATATTCCACTTATTATTATTTTACTAGACTGCGTGAAATTCATCTGTATGTAAACACACATGGGAATAATTATGAAGATCAATAATTAGGTTTTTCTCTTATAATAATTAATCTTCAAATATCATCTAAGTTGGTAGAATATAACTTCCTCCATTATGATTAGCATCTTGGTATTTTTTACCTTCACTTAGAAAGCTGAATTACAAAAGCGTAAACTAGCTTGTATATAACATAAAGGAAGGAATAAAGAAGGAAAGAAAAGAAAAGAGCATCTTTTGGAAACTCACCATAAACCACGTGGGAAGTGAGATAGAATTAGAAATATGCATGCATGAATACAACGTATCATATTTTGTTCATGGAAAACAAAACCAATTAAGGTTGACAACTGGAGCCAGTTTGAAATTATTAAGATTTTGATTGTTTAAATCAAGTGACAGGTCTGACGAAATACCATACTGTTGGATTTAGAAAAATAAAGTTCATCCCGAATTCATTTTGATCAAAACTTTCATCTGTTTAAGATTTTTTTTTTAATTCATTAGCAAACAGTTTTGCGTGTAATATGGAATAATTTGTACAATATTTCATCTTAAATCATTTTTTTAAAATTATAAAGCTGAAGTTTTTCAGCCACAAGAATTATATGTCTCTCTAGTGAAATATCATTTTAACTTTTAAGAAATTGGGTAAGTTATATTAGTTGTTAAAAAACAGAAACCCATATCAAAGAGAATTTTTTTATATTTAAAAAAAATAAAATGTCAGCTAATTTAAAAAAACACGCTAAATTGATGTAAATAATTAAAAATAGACTAAATTGATCGAGTTTAAGGATGATGATATTGACACTGGTATTTTTTCAGTGTGAAACTTATTTCTTCCATTGTTTAAAAACAAAAATGGTAATTTTATTCTTCAATAACAAAAATGATTACAGGGTTGTATAGGACAGGGTTAGAGAAATGTGCACTGTTCTGGTCTAATTTTCTCTAAGTAGTGCTGGAAAACCAGTATAGGGTGACTGACTCATAGCAGGAAGTTCTTCGAAGGATTTTGTTCTGAAAGAATGTAAAGTGTACCATATGTTGAGACGAGAGTGGAAGTACAGGTAGTTGTGCATATAATTTTTTAATGTAATTCAATTTTTTTTATCAATAATGAAATTAAGAGGATATTTCAGGGATATTTGAACTCCTATGCAGAACTAAAACTATTACATTTCTCTCATAGATTATAACAGAATCACACATTCAGTAGCTTCTAACACCTAAACCAATAGCATAACCACTCCAAAAAGAGTTTTAAGGGTGTTTAAACAAAAATGTAACAGCATTAAAACTATCCTACCACCAAAGCTTAAGAAGAAGCTAAAGAAAGAAAACAGCCACAAGAGACACCAAACCCACCAACCTGCAGAGAAAACCAGACTACATATATAACAGCTTAAGTGTAATCTGATAACAGCTTCTTAAGTAACTTCTTAAGTATGGTCTGATAGCAACCTCATAGCACTTCCCAGAATAGTCTGATACTATATTAAAAAATCTTTAACTATAACTCAACTTTATAAAAATTATGAAACAACTTTATAAAAGTTATGAAATGTACTAAAAAAAATATGAAATGTATAAATATATAGTCGATCATATTGATATCTGATCTCCAACATTTTCATTCTTAACGAAACACACTGAAGATAAGCTGCAGGAGGGTACGTTGTATGTTATTTTGGAGGTGCACGGAAAAGAGGATCTAATCACAATAATTCCAGATTAAGAATTGGCATTCAGGTATACAGGAGAAATAGGAAAAAGGAGAAGCTTGTGCTGCTGCAGATGTGAGCCAAAACATGCCATTTTCTCAGCTGGTATGCAAGGTCATGGATTTGAATAATGAACTGCATAGGTGAAGTTACTAGATCAAGAACTGTCTATAAAGCAAAGCAGGGCAGGGATGCATTCACGTTTAGGATGGTCTGATGCCTTTGATGTTGCGGATGTGAGCCAATACAGGTTTTTTTCTCTGCTGGTTTGCAAGTGGGCTATATCAAATTTTACTGTTTTTTTTTCTTCTATTTGTATGACCAGCTCAAACAGGAATCATGTTTAAAAGAACCTTCACATACAACAGTCTTCTGTTTCCGAGTCTTCATCTGGGATTCAGGAAGTTTCTTTCTTTCTTATTGGTTTCTTATTGGCTACTGTCTTTTTTTTGGTTTTATATGTCAGTGTTGCCACTGGTATGCAATAAGTTATTATAGTTATGTTCTTTAAAGTACTTGGTTAGGGGTACTTTCTACTTCATGTTCAATACACTTTCATCTATCTCCAAGAAAAACAACAAGGATTAATTTCTTTAGAAAAGAAAAATAAATGTATTTCTCTCTAAATTAAAATTAGTTTCTGTACATATAATGAAAATTAAAGAAGTTTTATGAGTAAATTTTACAAAATATTAACTAATTATAAAAACTCATTTATCATATAAAGTACAATTAATTAATTATATAACATTCTGATACCACTAATAAAAGTTGATTAGAAGTAACATCTCACTTTATGTATAATAATAAAATCCACAGAAGTAAACAAATACAGTGATATATATTCTTCTTCTTCTTCTTATATTTGGCCATTCCCACCAGCATGCATGCAGATATATAGCCAGGTCAAGGTTGATGGTGAACACGGTTCTTTTGCTTATCAATGAAAATTCGAGCTTTGTAGTCAATATTGGGTGAAGCCACACCCCAAGTCCCTCTGTCATAATCACTAGGCCAATCACGCACAATCTCACGTCCACCACTACGCCCTCCTTTGGCCTTCTTGTTACTCTTGAACAAGTTGAAAACAAAGAAGAAACTCAATGAATACTTACCTCCCATGTTAACTCTTCTTGGCCAATGATTATGATGGTATAATTGGGAAGCTAGGATCTGAATTTATAGTGGGTTGAGGAGGGTGGCATTGTAAAATGGGTTGGTGAATAGGTATGAATGAATACTAGAGAATCAGAGAAAGGAGTGGTAACATGAAGGACTAAATCAGAGTTCATGATTGCAGGGTTTGAAGGTACCAATGCTTTTGGCATAGCACATTTTCTGTAGTCCACAAGTGAGGTACTTGACCCAAAAAAGCTTTTGTGTGAAGAGTATTGAGAGAGTTATAGGTAGGTAGGTAGGGTACTGTTAATAATGCTCTCTGTACTTTCTCCTCACCTGACTGAAGATTCATGTTATTATTAGTTGATTACCACTTTTCGCTTTATCTTTATGCACGTAATTCTGTGCCACCAATAATGGACTTTCCCTAATCTACATTTTCTTCCTACTCCATTAACTCCTCCCAGACCGTTCAACCCTTTCTTCAAAGACTAAAACACTAAACTTGTTGTGAAGTGACACTTTCAATTTTAAATTTCTCTAAATTCTTTGTTGTTAAGATCCTGTTAAACCACTAGTTTCTTCATCACTAATAACAAGAGTTTCTCATTAATATGTGACGATCAATTTGAACCCTCAATTATATCACTACAACAAAATCATGAAATAGAAACCAATTTTTAAATATCAAAATAATTAGTTGCAATAATAACTAAATTAGAGACATTCTAGAAATTACAAAAAAATTGGTTTCTAAATTAGTTTCTATTATTGTTAAATAGTTTCTAAATTGGTATCTAATTAGCAACCAATGTTTTAGAAACTAAATAATTGGTAGTTAAAACCTTGGTTGCTAATTAGATACCAATTTAAAAACTATTTAACAATAATAGAAACTAATTTAAAAACCAATTTTTTATTTAGTTTCTAAAATGGTCTCTAATTTAGTTACTATTGTAACTAATTATTTTGATCTTTAAAAATTGATTTCTATTTCATTATTTTCTTGTAGTGTATATTACGTTTTTCGCATGACATTTAAGTGCGGAGATGGAAACAATAAGAATCAATTGATTGCGAACTATGTTTATTTTTACTACCGAAAATCATTAAATAAAAAAATAATTAATTATTATATTAACTAAAAATATTATATTTTAAAATAAAAAATTATTGACATATAAAATTAGTTTGTCAATATAGGTTTTAACTACCAGATATAAATTAATATTAAAACCTTAATAGCTAAGTTAATTTAAAAAATATTTACTAATAATATAAATGATTTTATATATTAATAACTTTTTAGTTTTTAAAATAATATCTAATTTAGTTAATATAGTATCTAACTGGTTATTTTTAGTAGGGATAACGATGCGAGACGGGTCATGCAGGCCAGTCCGCAGCCCGTTACCAAAAAGTGCAGGACGGGCTCACTAATCTAGCCTGTTGAGCCGCTTTGGCCCGTCCCGCATAACCCGCAACTCGTGCGGGCTAACAGCGGGATGGGGCGGGTTGACCCACTGGCCCGCATAAATAAAAAAATTATTATTAATTTTTTGTAAAAAAAAAAAAAAAGCATACCTCATTTATCAATTATTGCAAGTGTGACTTTTATTTTGTTGGAGATCCCACATCGACTAGAGATTAGAGCCTTTCATTGTATATAAATGGGTGCAAACCTCAATCTTATGAGCTGGTTTTATGGGGTTGAGTTAGGCTTAAAGTCCACTTTGTAACATGGTATCAGAGCATGTTTTCGAGCCTATCCTAGCGAAGGGAGGTGTGTTGGAGATCCCACATCGAAAAAAAAAATAAATAAATTTAATGTACTCAAAAAATGATTTTTTTATTTTAAATTTTAATCATATAAAGGAGATAGTATTAAAAGTGACATTAGATTTAATTTTAAGTAAATTTTTATATTTAAAATTTATTAATAAAAAATATAAAGATAATTTTAATTAATCCTTCTAACAATCCTCATACTTGAATTGAATTTATACTTTTATCTTAATGGTAAGAATGAGTTTTTTTATAATTAATGAAATTTTAATTTTAAAAAAATATTTTTCTTATGCAAACTGACCCACAGGTCCGCACATTACCTCTTTTACAGAATGAGCTAGTGAAATGAGCTCACACTTCTTGTGTAAGACGGACCAACTTAACCTACATTTTGCGGGTCAAACGCAAAACATGCCTATGCAACGGGCCAACCCGCATTACCACCCATAATTTTTAGTTATAAAATTGATTTCTATTGAATGCTGTTTTATAATGATATAATATTTTTACAATGAAAAAAAAATAAGACCATACTTTTTTAATTTAAAAATGTTCAAAACATTGATAGATCAAAATAATATTCTTAATACAAAATAAAGGGTTGAAATTCAACATATATACACGAATGACCTAAAGCTTGAGAATATCAGATTTGGCATTAATTTTGCAGCACGTCGAAAAAAAAAATATTTTTTGGAATATTACATAATAAAGTTTAAAAGTGAGTTGTTCAAAGAGGAAAAAATCACTTGGGATTTTACATTTTCTCCTTTCTCCTTTCTAAATTTAACCTAATAGCACTTTATATAGATGGTGGGTACGTAGCTGTTGAGAAGGGAATAAAGGAAAGACCCAAAATGAGGGAAAGGAAATAAAATAGGAGGGTCTGAAAGTGAAGCACAAAAAGAGGTTGATAAGAAACATGTACAACGTACGGTATTGTTTTTTTCTTCAACAAAACCACAAAAACCCCATTTCCTGGAACCTGTAGGATTCCAAGAGCTGGCATTCACTCAATTGTTCAAAAAATTATTATATCATCAAGGTCACTTTTTTTTCTTTAAAAAAAAATAGTGATGTAAAGTTATGCTTTTTTTTATAATTATTTTTTTTTTGAAAAACTTTTAAAGTTTTTTTTTAAAAAACTTACACACTTTGTATCATTTTTAAACATATCTTTTAGTTAAAAATACTTAAAAAAAAACAAACAGATCTAAATAGATCATATATACCTATAGATACTGTTTTCTGATAAAAAAAAATGAGATAGCAAAAAGTTGTTTTCTTTTATTTTAATTTATGGTATATTTATTTTTGTAGATTTCGATATTATAAGTGTGTTACTGTGATTAAAATGAAATTATTAAATAATAATTAAATTTAAAGATAAAAAATAATTAATTATTAATATTTAATATGATTTCAATTATTAATAAAGTATTATAAAATAATTTTTAAATTGATATCTAAATTATCAATTAAATTTTTAGCTACTAATATTTTATATTTTAAATTAATTTATAAAAAAGAACTAATTTAAAACATAAATAGTTAGTAGTTAATAGTTAAATATTAATTTATAAACTATTTTGTAAATTTTTATTAATAATAAAAACTATTTTAGATACTAATATTTTTTAGTTTAGATTTCTAATTTAATTAATATAATCACTAATTATCTAAAATTAGTTTTTATTTATCAATTTTCTTCTAGTTTTTTAACCCATCCTTTAATTAAAATAATAATTAAAAAATATAAACAAAATGGCCAAGATACACTATAGATAATGTTGATGAACAATAAAATGACATAAGAACAAGTTTTTCTCTTTGATTTCATAGCATAATCTTTATATCTGTGCGTGCATATAGCCAGTTAAGGGGAGAAAATAACAATTTGATTTTATTAGTTTATGTTATCATATAAATTCTAGAAAAAGAAATAAAATTCATCCAACACCTATTAACATTATAAGTGTATTTTTAATTAAATAAAACTGAAGAGAATACAAAAATGTTATTAATAATCAGAATTCTATTATATTAAATGTGAATAATGTGAAGATATCCACTTTTAAATTTGAAGAGAAAACTATGAAAATTAATTGTAAAATAAATATATTATCTTTGTATATTACCATGAGATGTCAAAGTTCAAACTCTAAAATTAATTTTGAATTAAGATTTCAATAATTTTCAAATTTAATTTATCTAAAATATTATATTTTAAATTTTATTTAGTATCAAGATTTAAATTTTTAATCAAATGTAAGACAATTTTTGTTTAAAATAAAAATTTTCATGTTAGGCATCATTGTCACTATGCAAGTTGACATCTCAGTTATGCTCACACATCAAGTAACAACAATAATTTGTCATTGTATGAAAAAAAAGGTATTATTAAAAAAGAAAAAAATACAAAAATATGAGGGGATTAGACCAAAACTCATATATTAACAAAAACGATACATATGTAGACTATACATATTCATAAGGAATTCTAATAACAGACTAGATGATGAATGAAAAGATTCTCTATGAATAAATTCAAAATTAATCAACTTTCAACACATGTATTCCTCTACGAAAAATATGAGTAACCCTAAATCTGATTCTCCCACAGTAAGTAAGACAAGTATTTCATCGATTACGAAGCATCCAAAGAACATTTGTTTTAACAGTAAACACAGCACAAACCAAAACATGATTATATTACCCAATTACACACAAAAGCCATAAAATAAAGGAGAAAACAAAAATACTTAGAAAATAATCTTTTAGTCTTTAATCATAATCTCGATAATTGATACGAACGGCCATGTTCCTAATATTACTCAGCCCAACTCTCCTGCTCAACCCAATAATGTTGGATCATCACGACCCAATCGCATTAGGAAGCCTCCATCTAAACTGAAAGATCACATTGTTTACAAATAAAGTCTCCATTATAGCAATAAGTCTCCATTATAGCAATCATTCCTATTCCGAAGTATGCCTTCGGTTATGCTTTGACAAAAGTTACCATATGTATTTCCTTTATATAGCCTTGTGCTAGTTCATGTGAAGGAATCAATAAGTTTTAATCTCAAGTCCATTTCCTTTCTTAGATATTTCAGCAGGAGGTTTCTCAGTCCTCGATACTGAGAGTTATCATTGGTGCTTTCATTGTGATTCCACTCCCTCCATGAATCCACACCCTCCACCGCCACCGCCTCCTTCAGAAGTAACTGAGTTGGCTCGCCAAGTCGCGTCACTCACCGCTCAGTTTGAAGCCATGCGACGCCTCATTGAGGGCACCATCAACCCTCGTCCATCGCCGTCTTCTACCGAATCACACAATCATCCTCGTTTGAAGCTAGACGTTCTTCGATTCAATGGAACCAACACTCATGGTTGGATTTTCAAGATCTCCCAATTCTTCACATACCACCAAACACCAGAAGAGGAGCGCATCACTATTGCCTCTTTTTACCTCGACGGCGCAGCGCTTGCTTGGTACTAGTGGATGTATCGTAATAGTCAAATTGCGTCTTGGGCTCAATTCTTAGAGAAGCTAGAAACACGTTTTGCTTCGACAGCCTTTGACGATCCTCGTGGCAAATTGTTCAAACTAACTCAGTCAACAACGGTGGCAGCTTACCTTACAGAATTTGAAGCATTGGCAAATCGATTGGAGGGACTTTCCGATGCAGATCTACTTAGCTGTTTCATCTCCGGCTTAAAGAGCGACGTTCGCCGTGAAGTGGTTGTGCAACAACCCACTTCTATTTCTCAGGCATCAGGTTTGGCTAGGTTGCAGGAAGATAAATTGCAAGAGCTTACACGCACCTCACGTTCACGTCCTTCCATGCCATGGCAACCATCGTCCTCACCGCGCCCTGTTAGTAAGGCTCCTGAAGCTACAGCGCAACCTACTACCGGGTTGCTACCCACTCCGCCGGCGAAGCCGCGTTTTCGCCACCTCTCGGGTCCAGAATTGGATGAACGCCGCGACAAGGGCTTATGCTTCAATTGCGATCAGAAATGGTCCAAACAGCACAAATGTGGTGCTCGCGTTTTTTTGATGTTGGCTGATGACAGTGATTCTTTCTCTCTTACCGGTATAGAGGACTCACTCGACCAACCTATTGATTCGGGCGGCGACCCCATCCCATAAGCAGAAGTCCATGCAGCATAGTTGAGCCTTTTTGCTCTTTCTGGAGCTCCGGCTGGGGATACAATCCGGATACTTGGCTTTATCGGGTCTCAACTGGTGCGTGTGCTCGTTGACGGTGGGAGTACTCATAATTTCATACAAGAATCCCTTGTTGATGATTTGGGCCTGGCCCATGATTCGATTAAGCCATTCAAGGTTCTAGTGGGGAGTGGCCAAGAGTTGCTTTGCTCTCAAATATGTGCAGCGGTGCCCATTATGTTGCAAAAGCATTCTTTCACTAATAGGTTACAGCTACTGTGCTTGCTAAGAAAGATGTTAACTCTGAATATTCTACTCTAGGTTTAAGAAACTTTTCTCATGTCTTTTATTTACGTTTCTCATCACCTAAATAGGAGATGATGTGGGCTGATACAAGTCATTGGGCCCTAAAGCTCTATAGCCAAAATTAGACATGATAATACTAATAATCTATTAAATAACATAGTCTTTCATCCATGAAGGCTTCTTCTTCTGTCTGATGGGCTTGCTGTCTTGGGGGCCCAATACTCTATCATTTCCATCCGCTTGTGGAGACGCTTTGTCCTCAAAGTGGGTAGGGAAATCATTTTGGGTTGGGCTTGGACTTTGTGGGTTGGTGGTACTGCCATTAGGGTTACAGGGGAGGGTAAAAGGAGTGTTCTGGAGTGTTGAATGGGGGAGGGGCTCGAGGTTAATATCCACGTGGCTAGGTAATGGTGGGTTGGTGGGATTGACATTATTAGGTGAGAGAATGAGTGGAGCATGCTGGATTGGTGAGTGGGAGAGTGGCTCGAGGTTAATATCCACGTGGCTAGGTAATGGTGGGTTGGTGGGATTGATATTATTAGGTGAGATAATGAGTGGGGCATGCTGGATTGGTGAGTGGGAGAGTGTCTCGAGGTGCTTTTCCATTTCCACATGCAACTTTTGACGTGGCGGCTGATCATTGGGTAAGAGGGGTGGTGTGGCTAGAAAATTAGGTGAAAGGGGGGGTGTGGTAACGTTAATTTTGGTGGGCCGAGTAGGGTTGGCTATTGAATTAGGTGAAAGTTTCTCTGAGGTAACATTGATTGTTGTGGGCAGGGTTGGTGCGGCTACTGAAGTAGGTGAGAGGGAGTTTGAATTAGAGTTATGTTCAGTGGGCAGAGAGATGCGACTTGAGTTTGAGTTTGAGTTTGAAAAGTGCAAGGGTGGGGGTCCTTTGTAGCCTCGAAGTAACGAAATGTGGAAGACGGGGTGGATCTTCGAAGTGGCTGGCAGTCGGAGTTCATACGCCACCGCGCCGATACGGCGAAGGATTTCAAACGGTCCAGAGTAGCGTGACGCGAGCTTATGTGAAACGCGACGTTCCACGGATTGCTGTCGATACGGTTGGAGGCGGAGCCATACCCATTCGCCGACGTTGAAGGACGCGTCCGAGCGGTGTCGGTCAGCGTTGTCTCGCATGCGTTGGCGTGTGCACTGGAGATGCTTCTTCAATTCGTGTAAGATGACGGTGTGTTGGTGGAGGAGCTCGGTCACGGTGGTCCCGGAGCGTGGGGTATGGAGCAAATCCAAAGTGGATGGTGGTGGACGGCCGTAAAGCGCCGTGAACGGTGATGTGCCTATGGCTGAATGATGAGATGTGTTGTACCACAGTTCCGCAAGGTGAAGGAAGCGATACCACGAGGTCGGGTGGTCACTGGTAAAACAACGAAGGTATGCTTCTAAGCCTCTGTTTATCACTTCTGTTTGGCCATCTGTCTGGGGGTGGTATGATGAACTGAACTTGAGGGTTGTGCCTTGTGCTTGAAACAGGGTTTTCCAGAAGTTGCTAATGAAAATGGGGTCTCGGTCAGACACAATGGATTTGGGAATCCCATGAAGGCGGCATATTTCGCTTGAGAATCGTCGTGCAATACTTTCAGCTGTGTAGTGGGTTGGAAGCGCAAGAAAGTGGGCGTATTTTGTGAGTCGGTCACAGATGACCCAAATGACAGTGTGACCCGCGGATGAAGGTAGGTGTGTAATAAAATCCATGGATAAGTCTTCCCACACTTGATCTGGTATTGGGAGAGGTTGTATTAACCCCTGAATTTTCTTTGGCAGGTACTTGTTGCGTTGACATGGAGAGCACTATTGTATGAAGGTTTTAACGTCCCTTGTCCATCCTGGCCAGTAGAAGGACGCGGCCACTCGTGCCAATGTGGGTGTTAAACCTGAGTGACTTGCGGTGGGAGATTCATGGCATTCTCGGAGAACCTATTGGCGAAAAGTGTCGGCTTCTGGAAGAAAAATTTTGTTGCGAAAAAATAACAGTCCTTTGCGTGTGTGGAATAGGGATGGTGAAGGTTGGTTGTGAGTGTACTGCTGTATTACTTGGAGGTCGTCACTGGTGGCGAAGTAATTTTGGAGAGTTTGGAAGATGGTCGGCATGGGAGAAGAGATGGACAAAAACACTGATTTGGGTGTCGATTCTTGGCGGGAAAGGGCATCAGCTACGACATTTGTTTTTCCAGGTTTGTATACTATCTTAAAATCATATCCTTGTAGCTTGGCAGTCCACTTTTGCTGTTCTGGGGTTTGGATTGTTTGGGATAACAGGGTGTTGAGGCTTTTTTGGTCAGTGAAAATGGTGAAATGTGTACCCAGTAAATACTGACGCCACTTTTTAATTGCTTCTGTAATTGCATGCATTTCTCGGACATAAACTGATGCGGATTGGAGGCGGGGACACATTTTTTTGCTGAAGAAAGCTATGGGATGGTTGGCTTGGCTGAGGACGGCCCCTACAGCTACCGCAGAGGCATCTGTTTCCACTGTGAAGGGTTGTTGGAAGTCTGGCAGGCGTAGTGTAGGAATTTTTGCCATGTGTGCTTGTAATATTTGAAAGGCCTCTTGTGCCGCTGATGTCCATGTAAACTGTTTGTGTTGTAATAAATCGGTGAGCGGAGAGACGAGAGTGGCGTAATGGTAAACGAATTTTCTATAAAAACCCGTGAGGCCGAGGAAAGCACGTAAATCCGTGAGTGAACGTGGCTGTGGCCAACTTGTGATTGCCTGAATTTTGTCTGGGTCAGGTGTGACACCTATAGATGAAATAAGGTGACCCAAATAGCTAACTTGGGTGGTAGCGAAACTGCATTTAGATAACTTAGCAAAGAAATTATGTTGTGCCAATAATTGCAAAATAAGCTCTAAATGAGTTAGGTGGTCCTGAAGTGTGGGACTGTAGACCAAAATATCATCAAAAAAGACAAGAACAAACCGTCTGAGATAAGGCCTAAGTAGATCATTCATTGCTGCTTGAAAAGTTGATGGTGCATTTGTCAAGCCGAAAGGCATCACTAGGAATTCATAGTGACCATCCATTGTTCTGAAAGCTGTTTTGTGAGTATTTGTGGGGGTGAGGCGAATTTGGTGGTATCCAGAGTATAAGTCAATCTTAGTGAAAACAGTAGCCGAACCCAATTCATCTAGCAATTCATCAATGGTGGGAATGGGGAAGCGGTCACGGATGGTGGTTGCATTTAAGGCTCTATAGTCTATACAAAAACGCCATGTACCATCTTTTTTTTTAATCAAAAGAACTGGGGAGGAGAAGGGGCTAGTGCTTGGTTTGATAATGCCTTCGTGAAGCATTGTTTGAATAAGGGTAGAGATGGTGGATTTTTGTGAGTGAGGGTAGCGATATGGTTTAACATTAATGGGTGATGTGTGAGAGAGGAGTGGTATGTGGTGGTCATGGGGCCGAGGAGGTGGTAGGCCTCGAGGAATTTGAAAAATGGTTTGATGTTGAAGAAGGATGGATTGTATTGAAAATGGCAGAGAGAATAACGGAGAGGATGGTGTTTGTATGCTGATTTTTAGAGGGAGGGTGGAATCTGATGGTGTGTCAATGGATAAAAGATGGATGGATGCCATGGCTTTTGTGGAAAGGAGTTGGCAGAACTGATGATAGGTAGCTGGGGTTGGTGTGGTGGGTGTGCTGGCTTTTAGAGTGATTTGTTGGTTCAGATGGGTGAAGGCTATGCTGGGGATAGAGAAATCAGCTGTAATTGGGCCTAAAGTGCGCAACCAATCGATCCCTAAAACAACATCTGCTCCTTCTATGGGAAGGAGGTAAAGGGGAATTGTGAAGGTAGTGTTTTGGAGAGCGATATTAACTGAGGGACAAATGCCCTGACACGTGATAAAAGCTCCATTTCCAACCATGACGGTAAATGGGGGACTGGGTGAGATGGGGAGGTGAAGGTGATGGGCAATGCGAGGCTGTAAAATATTGTGGGAGCTACCAGAGTCTATTAGGACTGTGACTGGGAGGTTGTTGATGAGACCCGTGAATTTAAGGGTTTGTGGTGAGAGGGTACCGTTTAGAGCATGTGGTGAAAGGTGGAAATGGATCATGTCATCTGTAGGTGTGAGTTCTAGGGTTTCTTCCGTGGAGGCCGAGGGACAGTCAGGATTGTCTAGGAGTAAAAGAAATCTGGAGCTAGAACATTTGTGGCCTGGGTAAAAATTTTCATCGCAGTTATAGCATAAACCTAATGCTCTCCTTTCCTGAAGTTGTGCAGCTGTGAGACGTTTAATGGGTAAGGGAGGGGTGGGTGGTAGGTTATGGGGTACAGCAGGGTGATTGAGATTGGTTTGGGTAGTCGTGGTTGTTGGAGGAAGGTGTGGGTGACGTGAGTTGTTGGTGGTGTGGTGCTGAAAATTTGTAAGGTTTGGGGAACGAAAGGGTTTAGGTTTGGAGTCTCTAATTTTATCTTCGATGAGTTTGGCAAGACCAATAGCCTGGGAAATGGAATAGGGATTAAGTATAGCAAGTTCCCTTCGGATTTCGGGATGGAGGCCTGAAGTGAAACAATTCAGAATGGTTTCTGGGGATAACCCTTGGACACAGTTACATATTTTTTCAAAGCGTGCCTGGTATTCTGAAACCGAAGAATATTGGTGTAGTTTGAATAGTTCAGCTTGGTGGTTGGTATAGGAAGAGGGGCCAAAACGTAGCTCTAAGGCACGGGTAAAAGAGGGCCAATCTGCAAGAAGGTTGTTCTGATGCATCCACTTAAACCAGCTAAGGGCATCCCCTTTCATGTGAAAGGGAACCATGGATAATCTTTGATCTGGGGGAATTTGGTAGAATGTAAAATATTGTTCAGCTTGGAATAACCAATCCAAGGGGTCTGGTCCTTCAAAGAAGGCTAATTGTAGTTTTGGTGGTCGTATGGTGGGTGGAATATGTGGCTGGTCTTGAGTGGACATGTGTGGGGAAAAAGTAGGAGGAAAATTAGAGGAAACCTGGTTTACCAAGGAGGTGAGTGTGGTTTGAAGGAACTCGTTGCTGGCCTCTATGTTGGTCTGCCTGGCTTCTGTGGTTTCCATTTGTGTTTGTATGGCTGAAAGACGTTCTTGGATAGTGAGGAGAATGTCCTCAAGGTCCTTAGCTTGGCGTGAGGGAGGCATGGTGGAGAGCAATGAAAGCACCAATGATAGGTTACAGCTACTGTGCTTGCTAAGAAAGATGTTAACTCTGAATATTCTACTCTAGGTTTAAGAAACTTTTCTCATGTCTTTTATTTACGTTTCTCATCACCTAAATAGGAGATGATGTGGGCTGATACAAGTCATTGGGCCCTAAAGCTCTATAGCCAAAATTAGACATGATAATACTAATAATCTATTAAATAACATAGTCTTTCATCCATGAAGGCTTCTTCTTCTGTCTAATGGGCTTGCTGTCTTGGGGGCCCAATACTCTATCATTCACCATTGATCTGTATCGTTTGGACCTCCGGGGTGCGGATATTGTACTTGGGGCCCAATGGCTCAAACAAATTGGCCCAATACTAATGAATTATGCAACACTCAGCTTGTCCTTTTTCCATAACAACCAGTGCATTGAACTCAAAGGTGAATCACATACCCCTATTGTGGGCCTACATTACTTTCAAAAGGCAACCCGTTTTGACACTACAGCCCAATTCTTCTCCCTATCCATCGTTGGACCTATACCCGACTTCAACACTAACCCTAACACTCCAGTACCACCCAAACACCCCACACCTGAAATCAACACCCTCCCTTCTCCGTTCCAAACACTCCTTTCCAAACACGACTACCTCTTCACCGAACCCTCCACTCTACCCCGCCCAGACCTACAGACCACACCATACCCCTGCTAGCCAACTCTTCCCCAGTAAGCGTCCGTCCTTACAGATATCCCCACTCACAAAAACGTGAAATTGAATCACAAGTTTCTAAGCTCCTCGCTACAGGATGGATTCAGCCCAGTAATAGCCCTTTTTCTTCTCCTGTGCTATTGTTGAAAAAGAGAGATGGATCATGGCGTATGTGCGTCGACTATCGCGCTCTCAACACTCTCACCATTCGCGACAGATTTCCATTGCCCACAATTGATGAGCTTTTGGACGAACTTGGTCACGCTCGTGTATTTTTCAAACTGGACCTCACCTCAGGTTTTCACCAAATTAGAGTGGCACCACCAGATATTCCAAAGACGGCATTTAGGACTCATGACGGTCATTACGAGTATAGAGTAATGCCGTTTGGCCTATGTAACGCCCCCTCCACATTTCAAGCAACCATGAACGACATTTTCCGTTCCCTCATTCGCAAGACAGTGATTGTCTTCTTTGATGATATATTGGTCTTCAGTGATACTGTGGAAGCTCATCTGGAACATCTTTCGCAGGTATTTTGCATTCTTGAGACTCATCATTTCCACTTAAAACCTACCAAGTGTTCATTCTGCCAATCCACCATAGCTTATCTAGGCCACATTGTTACTGTTGGAACTGTTGCTCCGGATCCTAGTAAGATTCAAGGGGTTTTGGACTGGCCAAATCCTAAATCTGTGAAGAGTTTGCGAGGGTTTTTGGGCCTCTCTGGTTTTTATCGTCGCTTTGTGCGCAGTTATGCTACCCTGGCACACCCTCTTACTTCTCTATTAAAGAAAAACGCATTCGATTGGTCATCTATTACTCAACAGGCGTTTGATCAATTGAAAATTGCTCTTGCTACAGCACCGATTTTGTCTCTCCCAGATTTCTCAGTACCGTTTGTAGTTTAAACAGATGCATCAGGACTAGCAATGGGAGCCGTATTGTTACAAGGGGATCATCCAATTGCGTATTTCAACAAACTTTTTTGTCCTCGTCTCTCTAAGGCTTCAACATATATTAGAGAGCTTCATGCCATTACTAGTGCTGTCAAAAGATGGCGCCAATACCTCTTGGGTCACTACTTTGTCATCCAAACAGATCATAGAAGTTTGAAGGAGCTGTTGACACAAGTCATTCAAACGCCTGAGCAGCAATTTTATCTGTCAAAGCTCTTTGGCTATCACTATGACATTCAATATAAGCCAGGTAAGTCAAATGTGGTTGCTGACGCCCTTTCTCGTTGCTGGGAATCTCCCACTGCTGAACTCTCTATGCTAACCACACCACAGTTCTTGTTTATTGAAGAATTGCGCAATGAAATGCGTCAGGATCCCACCTACCAAGAATTTTGTAAAAAGGTCAATTCGGATCCTTCTAGCTACCCAGATTACGTTATTTCTAATGGTTTGCTGTTGAAAAAAGGGAGAATATGGCTACCTCATAACTCTCGTTTCAAAGTACTTTTGATGAAAGAATTTCATGAAACCCCCATCGGTGGTCATGCTGGAGTTGTTAAAACGCTTAAAAGGCTATCTGCTAATTTCTTTTGGGAGTCTATGTGTCAAGACATCAAGATTTTTGTAGAGTGTTGTCTTGTTTGTCAGCAAACTAAGTACTCTACTAGGAAGCCAGGTGGATTGCTTCAACCCTTGCCGATACCTTCTAACGTTTGGGAAGACATTTCATTGGATTTCATTACAGGTTTGCCATGTTCGGATGGTTATTCTGTCTTGTTTGTAATGGTAGATCGCTTCTCGAAATATGTTCATTTGGGTGCCTTGCCTGCTAATTTTACTGCTTACAAGGTGGCAGAGTTATTTGTCAACATTGTTTGCAAACATCATGGCTTACCTAAGAGCATTATATCAGACCGTGATCCTATTTTTGTTAGCAAATTTTGGTCTGACCTGTTTAAATTCAGTGGAACTATGCTTCGCATGAGCACAGCTTACCATCCCCAGACGGATGGACAAACCGAAGTGACTAACAGGACAATTGAGCAGTATTTAAGAGCATTTGTCCATTACCGCCCTTCTATGTGGCATCGTTTCTTACCATGGGCAGAGTACCATTACAACACCTCTTTTCACTCTTCAGCCGGAATGACCCCTTTCCAAGTTGTTTATGGAAAAGAGCCACCCAACATCCCTGCTTATATAGCTGGTTCGTCAAACGTGGCTGCAAGTGATGAATTGCTCTGTAATCAAGAAGACATTCTAGCACTCCTACGCCAGAATTTGGAGAAAGCACAGAAACGTATGAAGGCTATAGCGGACAACAAAAGAAGAGAGGTGAATTTCGAAGTAGATTCTCTAGTTCATGTCAAGTTTCAACCTTACAAGCAGAATTCGCTTGCTGGAGAAAAGTACAACAAGTTGAACAAACGTTTTTACGGTCCATTCCGTATTATTGAACGCCTTGGCCCGGTTGCTTACAAGTTAGAACTCCCTTCATCTTCAAAAATACACAATGTGTTTCATTGTTCTCTTTTGAAACCTTACAATGGCTCAATACCACCACCTGAGTTTCCCCTACCTGCTGCATCCGTGGAGAATCACCCACTTATTTCACCTTTGGCTGTTCTTGCTTCCAGAATTGTCACTGTTAATGGTCAAGAGAAGCATCAGGTTTTGGTTCAATGGCAAGGATTGCCTCCTGAAGACACGACTTGGGAAAATTGGAGCGAATTACAAGCTGCTTACAACCTTGAGGACAAGGTTGGTGTTGATGGGAGGAATGATGATACGAACGGCCATGTCCCTAATATTACTCAGCCCAACACTCCTGCTCAACCCAATAATGTTGGATCATCACGGCCCAATCGCATTAGGAAGCCTCCATCTAAACTGAAAGATCACATTGTTTACAAATAAAGTCTCCATTATAGCAATAAGTCTCCATTATAGCAATCATTCCTATTCATATGCCTTCGGTTATGCTTTGACAGAAGTTACCATATGTATTTCCTTTATATAGCCTTGTGCTAGTTCATGTGAAGGAATCAATAAGTTTTAATCTCAAGTCCGTTTCCTTTCTTAGATATTTCATCAGGAGGTTTCTCAGTCCTCGATACTGAGAGTTATCAATAATCATACAAATTTAAGAAATAAATATTTGTAATAAAAATAATATGACATTGTAATATAATTCACCAATATTGCCGAGACTAACGATATCAACAATAACCTTATTTTAATGCTTTAAATTAATGCAATCTATACCGTTAATTAAAATTTATTAAAACCTATCAATAGTAATGAATATTCAGTAAATAAGAAGTAAATTTCCCAAAATTTTAATAAATTTAGTTCATCATAAAAAGTGCATGTTTAAAAGTTTGCTAAAGATTACATTTCTTATATTACCAATCAAGTAAAAAAAAAAATCAATAGATTATAAGTACTTTTTAATAGAAACGACTCATGGTATGAAAAGATAAACATTAACAAATCACTCTTTACTATATTTTTACACAATTTTTATTATCTATTAAAACTTATTTAAAAAACATAAATTATTTTAAGTTTACTTCTTTTGTAATGAACTACGTTAATGATTATGTATTTTTTTTAAAAGTAATTAACAGTAAATAAAAGGTTAGTAATACTCTTAACGAAAAAATATCAAATTCAGGCACAATCTTAATTTTATTTTAACATTTTTTAATTCCCTTCTCTTTCCCCATATTTTTTCCTTTAATATCCTTTACTTTTTCAACGAAGTGTATATATTTTTAATCAAATTATTTCTAGGTTAAAAAATATTTAGATTATTTAAAAATTGCATATTTTTTATAGATATTATATATATATATATGTATGTGTGTGTGTGTATTTTTAAGTTAAACTCTTGATGATATTCTTAATATAAATTATTATCTATCAAACAGAGTGTTATAACGATTCCCCCCTTAATTTACCATCTTTTACTTTACTAATTAATTATGTGGCTTCATGATTAAAAAGAAAAACTCCTTTTAAGAAGTTCAATTTATAATAGTGATATATTTTGCAGCTTTCACTCCACTCTTTATAAACTTTTATTACAAATTATTCCATTCTATTCGAGTCAAAACAAATAAACAATCAAGGTATTCTCTTGTGACAAATACAGTAGGCGTGAATGTGATGTCCCAAGTTTCAGTCATATCATTCAAGTAAAAAGGGAATCCATGTGGACTTGTCCATTAACATCAACCAACACACTTGTCTTTGCTTCCAAAAGCATGAAACAAATTTTTAAAATATCAACTTTCATTTTAATTCAATTTTACATATTATAAAGAAAATTTTGCATTAACAGTATAATTATATATTTAAGGAGGGTTTAATAATAATATTCTAATAAATATATAATTTATTTTAATTATTTTTAAGAAATGATTTTAAATTTAACTCAATCTTATCAAATTCAATGTTGATACGAGTCTTCGTCATTTAAAAATCATAATACAAGAAATATTAATACTTGCATATCAACATTCTCAATTATAAGCTCATAACACCTCTTGGCCTCTTCTAAGAATGACATGAAACTAACGAGAACATTTTTTTTTTGCAATTCTCTGCTCCATATTAGAAATGTAACAAACTTTTGCTAATTCTGCTATTGATATCATAGTTAAGTCTATTCCCAATTCAGTTCTCATCAATGAGAGCTTGATCATTTTTTCAATATGGTATGAGAGAGAACAAGCAAGATAAAAACTGTAAAATAAGGTGATTATTATTCATATAAAATATGATTTTTCTGTGCTTCACAACTTATTAATCAATAGTGACTAAAGACATGCAAGTTTAAGATAGGTACAAAAAAAGAAGAACCATATTAAAAAATTGTCTAGTACTGTGATTGAGCTTGACAATGAACTTCAGATTCTGAAACGCGCTTCTTGTATTGTGCAATGTAAGCTGTGGCTCTCATGTCAATGACAGGATCAGCCACCCCCCATCGACCTTTGTCCTCATCACTAGGCCACACTTTGGTCCCAGAAACCTTTGGCCCTTCCTCAGAGTAAGTGCTGTAACTGCTTCCCCCTCTTTGCTTGTTGCTGGATTTGAAAATGTTGAAGACAGAAAGAAAAGAAGACTTCCTTTGCCTGTTTCTGCCAGCCATGGTTTTGATTTTTAGCACTGATGAGGCTCTTTTTGGTGACTAGAAGTGGGAAGGAACTTGTGGGAGTTGTGGTGTTGGGTTACTTGGTGGAGGCTAGGTGCTCAATTTATAGCACAAGTTGGCAACTTTTTTTAAACTGGGATTAAGGGTGGAGAATCCGATTCAAACCACTGTTGTGATCAATATTCATGGTCCAATTAAAGCTGACATGGAACATTTAACACAGTTCCATCTTTTGGCAAAGACACATTTTCTGTGGTCCGCTGGTTTCACTCAGTCATAGTTGGTCTTGGCTATGTCCCCTTCCCCGTTTGGTCTTGAAAACTTCACAATTGCTGGAGTTCCACCCTCTACTTACCCTTTCCTCTCTTTGGAAGAAACAATTTGCTGGATCCTACTGAGTGCGTGACTCTGTAGCAGTACATGTTATGTAATTTAATTTGCCAAATATGACAGCTATTACAAAGCTCACTTTTTAACTAAATTTAGCAACCAAAAAGATTGTCAACATACTTAACAAACCTATAAAATCTGTAGTATCTACACTGATTTGTCCTATATAAGATTTCACTGGTGTACAACCTTAACAGTGAACGCGTTTACTTGAGTAATCTACCTGCTTATGTGACAACATGACACTAGCAACAGTAATAGTTGTAGTGTGCAGAATAAATAATATATAATCGTTATTAAGGAAGTGAAAAATAGTTGGACAAGTGTTTGAATTTCTACTAAGTAACTCTTTTGTTTTTTGCTTTTTGTCTTCACGACTTCTAGGTAAACTCGTCTCGATTAGTTTTTCCTTTTTCCTGAATTAGTGGTGAAACTTGCAAAAACATTTCGACAACCAAGTTAGTTCAAGTATAATATGTAAGTAAATCGAGAGAAAAAAATTATCTACCTTTTGGATGAGTCTTAACTGTCATGGATAAGCTAGTTGAGTCTAAAAGAGGATCTAATTTTGCCTTAATCATAATTTACAACTAAATTGACTTATTTACGGTTAGTTGTGAATTTGTAAACTGTAAATAGATTAAAAGAGTCTTTCGACTTTCTTGATCATTCGGTCATGTCGGTGTTGTCGACTATTCGGTAGTACAATAGCCTGTTTAGTTGGTTCATGCACAATACAGGAGTGTAAGGTTCAGGCGTTTCTGGAATTTTTTATAACAAAAGGAGAGTCTTAATTAAGTGCTTTTAAATAAAGTTGATTCTGTATTGGGGTTAAGTATTTTCTGTTGAACCGTAGAAAGTACTTGTGGCTCCCTATAACCCAAAACCTGGATTACAAGTTTTAGCATTCAGAGTACTGATCCCAAAAATATCAGAGATTAACAGTAAGCAAGGTACTGCTGTTGTGGCCAAATGAACTTTTCGCTTTTCTTCATCATTTGCATGTGGAATCTCTCAAATATCTCCATTCATTAAGATATTTGCAAGGGCCATGGTTTGGAATGCGCATTTCTACTTAAACCACACCCTTTAAGATTAATATATTCCTTCTCTGCATTACAACTGCTATTTTAAGTCTTTTTTTATGATCTTTTCTAGCTGTAATCATATTTAATTATAAACTTTTCAACGTTATGCTCAACAAAAGAACAATTCCAGTTCTGTGTCCAATATTTCATAATCTTCGCACAATTACTGGGTTACATTTTTTTTATTGATATTAATGCATAAAGTACAATTTTTTTTATATTAATTATATTAGTGCGTCCTTATCTTGAGTTAAAAATTGTCCAGAAACTGCATATATTCAGCCTTGTATTCCAACCTTTTCCCTTAGCTTTCTTAATTTAATTTAAAAAACGAGTTGTTTTTTAACTGAGCTGCAAAACACTTGTTTGTTTAATATTTTTTGTAGTATGTTTGATGTAATAAATATATATTATAGTTTTACAAAATGATACATGTTCACAGCATCATAATAATAGATTGTTGTCATGTGAATTCTGGCATATGTTTAATCCAAACAATATTATGAGTATTTGTGAAGAGTGTTCAAATGAATGTGGAAAAAAATGTTTGCCTGAACTGAAATTGATGAGTTAAGCCTTTTATCGCACAAGTGATGATTATAATAAGTTTTTTTCCCTATGATTTGATGTTTTGTGCTTGCATGCACCATTTTTAGCATATTGTCAAGTACATTTGTTATTTATTTTGGGTCATCAATTATTCCACTTCTACTCATTATTTAGTTTGAGAGAGAAAAATAGTATAATTTGATTTTTTTAATGCAACAAGATATTTCTCTTTTCTTTATTTATTTTCTCAAATTGTAGAGAAAACCAAAAACATACATAAAAAATTTATTCTTTCTTTTTATGCTATTCGACAACCCAAACAGGAAACACAAACGAATTTTTCATTTTTCTCTCTTCCTCTTCTTTCTCTCCTATCAGTTCTTCTAAACATACTATAAATCATACCCACTAAAAGAAAAGGAAAAAAGAAAGATAAATTTAAATAGACAAATAAAAATTATTTTTTTAATACCTGTGATCTATAAAAAAACGATAATATTTATTATATTATATATATATATATTTAAAATTGTCTTATACAGCACATGTACAACTTTCTATTATTAAAAACTTATTTTGAAAATTAAACATTTATTTTTAAAAAGTTAAACGAATATACTGAATTAAAGTAATTGTTTCAAGTTTTATTTATGAAAAAACTGAAACCATAAATTATATTATTTTTAATAGGGATGGCAAAGCGGGTCAGCCCGCCCCGCACTTGGCCCGCAAAAATGCGGGACGGGTTGGCCCGCCCCGCAAAGTTATTGCGGGCTAGAATTCCCGACCCGCCCCGCATAAGAGCTGACCTGTAAGTTTGCGGGCCAGCCCGCATTTTTTTTTAAAAATTAAATATTTATTTTTTTACATTTTGTTATTAAAAAATTGTCAAATTAAACCTATATATTTGTTATTATCAAACCTAATTTTTTTTCCTTCCTTTTCAAACATAGTCAAACATCAAAACATTAAGATAAATATCAAATATCACTATTCTTCCACTTCCAAAACATTAAAAATACCTAATTCCAAAACATTAAACATAAACATTAATTCAAAAACATTAAACATAAACATTATTAACATTCTTCCATTTCAATAACATTGGATGCCACCTTAGTAGAACCTTCATCTCATAATTATAATCTTCTCCGTCATCTGCATATATTAAAACAATGACAATTAATTAATTAATTTTTCATAAAAATAATACAATAGAAATAAGATAACTTTTGGCTCAATTGAAGGCTTGGTCATGGGTAACTTCTAAAATACCCTCGGTTTACTTCTCCTTCCCTAGCTGGTGTCTTGCTCTTTATCGTGTTTGAAATCGATTTAATTTTTATCGTGTTTGAAATTGATTTAATTGGCATGACCTAGTTTAGGTTGCCCTGCTGCTACTAAGTGCCAATATTTTTTCTTGCGAGTTTGCGGGCCAGCCCGCCCCGCCCCGCTACTGGCCCGCGCGGGTTGCGGACTAATGCGGGTTAGCGGGTTGAAAAGGTCATCCCGCCCCACGTTTTTTACCTGCGGGCTGCGGACCGGCCCGCATGGCCCGCCCCGCTTTGCCATCCCTAATTTTTAAAAAATAAATAAGTAATACAGTAATAATAGTAACCAAAGGTAGGCTTGTTTCCGTAGTTATTCTTACTCTTAGCTTCCGCTTCTTTTCTTGGCCCAAGCCCCAAACACACAAAACGGATCTCAAGACTCACTTTTGCCAATTTTTCCTTGCACCATATCAATTTCAAGATGCACCCAACTTGTTATTAAAAATATAAAATTATCTTTTAAAATAACGAAAATAACCTTAAATAAAAAGGGTGTAAATAAAAATTAATTCCAAAACCTTTTATCCAGAAATATTCTACATTTGTATTTTCAGAACATATTTTTGAATTCTAAAAATTTTTATTTAGAATTTTTATTTTATTTTTTAATTATATTTTTTATTTTTTATTTTTAAATTCAGAATAAAGATAAGTTTGGAAATTTAAAAAAGGTGTAGGTTAAAATTGATATGGTGGAGGAAGAAATTGCCCTCACTTTTTAGGTTTAACCCAAATTGAATGAAACCAACCCAATGTTCAACCCAATAATATCCACCACTCGTCATCTTTCTCTCTCTCTTCTTTTTCCATTTTTCTATTTTCACACCTTTTAATATTAAAATATTGTAATTTTTGCTTTTAATTTGATCCTGTTATTTTCTCATCTCATCAAATCTGAATATCTCAAGCCGAAGACCTTGCGTTGAAATCTAACCAGGACGACATCCAAGAAACGTTTTCCCAGAATTTACTCTCTTCATCCTATTATCAAGGTTTTGTACTTTCTCAAACACTAATATTTCCTAATCGTGGTTTTGTTAGTAGATTGTTTCAGCCACGGTTTTCTGGATCTGATTCCAATTTTCATTTCCGACAATTTTCCTTGTTTTCTTTTGGTTAAATTTCAACAAGCTAGTAATTTTTTTTTCCCAAGAGGGTGGTTATTCTTGTACAATTTGCCCGGTACTTTTCAATCTATGTTGGGTTCATCTTGTGTTTTCTCCTTTCAGCTCATTTTTTCCACCTTGATGTAGTAAACAGTGCACCCACTCTCCCGGTGGCTATGTCTTTACATCTTATGTGTGATTGTTGTTTCTTGTATAGATCCAAAATGGACTATCGATGGACCAATGGTAGGCAAGAAACAGGTGGCCGTGACAGGAGGCCATCTAAAAGGGAACAGGTAATTGATGTCTCCCATCTCCTCAATTGAGTCGTGTGCGTGCTTACAGGGTTTTTGAGATTTCAATTTAAAAAAAATAAAATTGAACTTACCTCTGTAATTGTAGTGAAAATGATTATGAAGACCTGAATTTAGAAGATAATGATTCCTGGTTCCTATCTGGAAAACTTTTGTTGCCATTTACTTGTGTGTTCTGTTTAAGACACCTATATTTTTTTTTTATGATTATGAATGTATTCATTTTGAATTTTTTTTTATCATTTTTGAGAATTTATATATATTTAGCATACTAAACTATATAGAAATTTCTAAATTGCAGCTATCTTGCTAGCTGCTTTCCCGCTATAGCAATTTTTGGGGCTGGGTGCTCTCTGGGATTTAAAACATTGTGTACTATATTTATACTCGATGAATATGATAATGTGTCTTTGAGACATGTTAGATATGCAACTATTACTGTGATTTCCATTGTATTGAGATGAATTGATTTTTCAGGCATATCAGGACTCTGTTGTTGAGAATCTGTCACAGGATTTTCGCTTGCCAATCAACCACAGGCCAACAGAAAATGTTGATCTGGACAACGTTGAGCAAGCGTCTCTGGACACACAGTTAACATCATCTAATATTGGCTTTAAGCTTCTCCAAAAGATGGGATGGAAAGGAAAGGGTCTTGGGAAGGATGAACAAGGTTTATACTATATTATTACTTTCTTTGATTTTAATAATTTGTTTCTCTATTTATGAATATTTACATAATGCATTTACCCATTATTTTAGCTTCTGCTGTGCTGCACAATTTTTCCCTACTCCTTAGTTCCTCTTGGACGTCTCCCCTTACCCCTCTGTGCAGCCCTTTCTGTACCTCCTTCGTTGTCTTGTTAGAACCTGCCCTTTATGTCCATTTTCTTCACTTTCTTCTCTATTCCCCTGGAGTGGTTGGAAAGAGAGCAAAACTCTCTGACATGACTTCAAATCTTGTTATTTTGGTCTTTAGGGCTGCTTCATTCAGTCATTCCATAGATCAACACCTAGTAGTAGTAATTTGTTCTAGGCATGGCAAAGATTGCTTCAATTTTTGTTATTTTATTCCAGCATGTAAATTGATTTTATATTTGTATACAATATGCTAATGAGACCTTTAGCACCCTCGTTAATGCTCTACAAAGTGTTATTTGGACAAGCTTTTTATTTTTCCTTCTGAGTGAAAAGTTGTATTTTTCTCTGGTCCGGGGCTAAATTGCTTCATTTATTGAATCAACTGAGTGTTTGCACTTGCCTCTGATTGAAACAGATTTTGACAAGAAGTTCATTTTTTACTTCCTTTTTTCAGTATTAATTTTATATGTTCCTGATTGAGAGGATGCTTAAGCTGAAAGTGATTTGATTTTAGTGTTGCCCTTTTATTTTAAATGCTTTATCTTATTTTTCAAATTGACCTGGGCTTGTGTGCAGGAATCACTGAGCCAATAAAATCTGGGATTAGAGATCCAAGACTGGGAGTTGGTAAGCAAGAAGAAGATGATTTCTTTACTGCAGAAGAAAATATCCAGAGAAAAAAACTTGATGTTGAGTTGGAGGAGACAGAAGAACATGTGAAGAAGCGGGAGGTATGATTTATCACTCCTTAGTAGTTGCTCTTAGTGCAAAACCCACATAGTAGTATCGAGTTGATGTTTATATTTTCTCAAACCTGCACCCCTCATAGCAGAAGGCTGCATATAGCATATATGCATGTCTTTTGACCGGATTGGTATGTCATAAGGAACCATCAAGTTTGGAAGGTCTTGAGAATTTCCTGCAGTTTTTATTACCTGGTGGCTTCTTCTGCCTGCTTCGTGCACATTATGAAAATTCAGGTGTTAGCTGAACGTGAGCAAAAAATTCAAACTGAAGTGAAAGAAATCCGAAAGGTGTTTTACTGTGATCTCTGCAACAAGCAATACAAATTAGCTATGGAATTTGAAGCACACTTGAGCTCTTATGATCACAATCACAGAAAGGTTAACATTTTAACTAACAGTTACTTGGTTCTGCTTTTTGTCAACATGATTTCCAAATTGGCTCTTTTTTTCTTTCCCAATGCTAAATCCTTGATGTTAACTACAGCGATTCAAACAAATGAAGGAAATGCATGGTGGTAGTAGTCGAGATGATAGGCAAAAGCGAGAAGAACAGCGTCAAGAGAGAGAAATGGCAAAGTTTGCTCAGATGTATCCATTTGCTCCTATGGCCATTTATTTTTACTCTCTTCTTCCCTTATTGTTTTGGTTATGGGTGGGTGGCCAGGGGGTCAATATTCTAATTTTTACCGACATTCTCTACTGTCATTTGGTTTCCTTAATGTCAATCAGTGCTGATGCTCAAAAGCAGCAACGGCTTCAACTGCAACAAGAGTCTGGATCAGGAACAGCGTCCTCTGAATCTAGAACTGCTACTGCACTTACAGATCAGGAGCAGCGAAATACTTTGAAGTTTGGGTTTTCGTCTAAAGGCAGTGCATCTAAGGTATGTCCACCAAAGAAAACAAAAATTGTCCTTCTAGTACTTGGGAATTTGGAGTGCTTGCAATTTTTATACATCTCACTGTCGAATTCTTGATACTGTTCTGTTCCAATTCAAGTCTTGTACACTTCAACCCTGGCAATCCATTTAGTGTTCCTTTTGCATTCTTGCAAAGTACATATTCCGTATGCTAATAATATCATTTTCCTTTCCACAATGTCTGACAGATAACAGTTGGTGCCAAGAAACAAAATGTTGCAAAAAAGCCAAGTGTTCCGATCTCCTCTATATTTAGTAATGATAGCGATGAAGAATAAAGGAACATTACTCATGCAGTGACGTATCAGTATGTTGTGACATTTATCGTGGTTTGGTTTGCATTAGATGTTTTATTCAATATTTGCCACCATCCTCAGTTTAAGATGAAGAAAACATTTGGAATTTCACGATAGTTTGGTAGACCAAAAATGTTACCTACTTATCTGTGTGACAATGTTATGTTCGCAAGGATTTTATATTTTTTACGTGGGTACAATGGTTATGTTAGTTTCCATAGTTCCACTGATACTTGAATCATGATGTTAGGCCACGGCCAACAACTTGGATATGTGGTTTCGAATATGTTGCAAATGAAAATTAAGTAGGTTGTTGTTACTAATGATGACAAAACTATCGTTCGTTAGCTCCACCGATGCCCCATTACTGAAGTCTGTGAATTTGTGACTACAAAGCTTGGTTAGATGCAGTGATGTATTCTCAGAACCCCTTGAGGAAATGACGATGACATTGAAAAATGTTTAGGCTGTTGGAGCTTATATTTGTTTGTTCGATGCCTTTGCTAGAATCGAATTTTTCTTGAGAGTTTTATTGTTCCACTTGTTTATTATGAAAATATATTTTTGTGAGTAAAAAATGGTAAAAAATGAAGCTACAATAGGTGATATTGAGTACCCAATTTTTGATACAATCATCTTAGAACTCTATTACTTTTCTTATTGAATAATTTAGTATTTTAGTATTAAAAGATAGTTGTAATATGGTTGTTTTAAATTTGATTCGCCCTTGCTATGCCAAGGAGCTTAAGTATATTAGTAGCAGAGACATTATTTCGAACCCTTTTTTTTCTATTTCTAGTTTATAATAAGAATTAGAAGTTATTGGTTGTCAAATTTTTATTTGCAAGATGGATTATGGTTTTATTTTAGATAAGCAGATTTGCAATTTCAAAAATATTGAAATACTTGAAATATGAATTAGTAAATCAATTCATATCCATTAGATTTTAAATTCTTAGTTTTGACAGTGTAATTTAATCCTTACGATTTAGTGGAAAAAATCTATTTAATAAATTATAATAATTTATTGTATATATCTAAACCTAACCGTTGCAATAAAAGTAACTAAAACCCTAAAAAATAATGGGAAACAATAATTTAATGAATTAGTCCAATTTTGTTTCAACAGTATATATAAATAATAAACAAAACAAATTATTAAAAAATATTAGACAAAACATCCTTTTAGTAGTATGAGGATAAGATTTAAATCCTGAAAAAAAAAAAATATATATATATATATATATATTTAAAAATTAACTTTCAACATTAAATAATTTTGAATAACTAATAATTAAGAATAATATTTTATGTCAAAATTTAAATATTGACATTTCATATTAATAAAACTCTAAAAAAAACACAGGTAGAAAAGAAAGGGAACGGAATGGAGAGAAAAAGATTTGGAAGAAAATAATGAAAGAGGGAATAGAATAAAAAGAGGTGAAAGAACAAAAAAGTATAAAACATTTCAATGTTTCACTTTTTAATAAAATTTAAAAAGCTACAATTTCAAATAATCAAAAAATACTTTCATAATTATGTAAAAGTTTAATTTCTTTTTAAATTTTTAATCTTTATGATAAAATATTTTAAAAATTATAAAATAAATACATAAATCACCTTAAAAAACTGTCTAAACACAACACAAATGTAAATTTATTTCTACGTCTTAAAAGGATAAAAGACATCCGTGATTCCATAAACAGCTAGAGATGTTACAACAACTTATTTACATTACAGTAACAAGTATTGAAATGATTGCAAAGATATCTTTCAGAAGCATAATTAGTATTACTAATTAGACAGATTCAGCAAACCCAACTTGGAGATTTCCGTAGTCAAAGATGGTGTGATAAGCCCTCATGAAAATATCCCCAAGAATCCTGCATACACATACATACACTCGCATCAGGAACAAAACACTTCATTCATGGTTGTTCTGTACATTCTGTATGCACATGTGATCTTAAATGGAATTTAAGAAGTTAATATACCACAATGGACCCCGTGGAGGAGGAACATCAAGAGCAATAAACCCACTGAGGCAGACTTCGGTAATGCCTTCTCCAGTTCTCAAAATATACTGAAATCACAAAAAACATTCTTAGAATAACTACATACCTAGCCTTGATCTATCTATCTATAGATAACAATATAATCATCCACCAAAGCCACAATGTAATTTAGATTATGGAATGTTCAAATCCTAACCTGCTCTGGTGTAAGGACAAAAGGTTTATCTCCAATTGTGAATGTAATGTTTGGCATCTTCGAAATACTGCTACAGCTTATCACTGACTCTCCAGAGGGACTTGGCAAGCTCTCACACAGCTGCCAAAAATCAAAACAAACATTAACCACATGTTAGTAAGTACTCTAAACCATATATATAGTACTGCTTGAGCTTGTGAACGGGATAGTGCGAAGGGCATACTTGATTAACATAGTTGAATACTCTGTCCTTTGTTTGTTTTTGTTTTAGTTGATTCTGGATCCAAAGAACAAGCATCTGACAAGAAGAACACAAAGGAGTATCTCTTGCTGTCAACTCACTCTGTTCCTTTTCAATTACCATTTCAATCCCAGGGCTGCACAAAAATAGAATTCAATGTAATTTAGGAAAATCTGTTTCAGACAAAATATAGAATTTAGCATGAGTGAGGTCAAAACCTAAACTCTCAATAGCTACAGAATAGAATCATAGACTAGTAAGCTAGTACATGCAAATATAATGAGGGTTTCCTGACAGTTTTTTTAAACAACTCGTCATTTCTTATTTGCTAATGCATGGAATTGATACCTCTGACTTTTTAACCTTAATAGAAAGAAGCATCAAACATTTATCCAATCTCTTCAAAGTATTACAAAATTGACTAGCAATGAAACAAATATGGTGAAAAAGCAGTACAAGGGAAGCAGAAAGTAGAGACATCTATATACAAGGGCCATAGACCTTTCTGACCTCTTAGATTGAATCCTTTTGGAAGAACATAAACCAACTTGTGAGCATATGTCATCAGGTTTCACCTACACAACAATATCAAACTCATTTAGGTCCAAAGAGTGAAAATGCAAATGGGAAAAATATCACAAGCCAAAAAACATGTTCAATTGAAACATACCCCTGATACCAAGAGATCCCATATCATCTCTCCATATTGAGAAACGACTTCCTTACATTCTACACTGAGAACTCCTTCAGCTCCAATAGCATGGTTGATTTCAGCTACAACAGGCTGAAATTAATGGTCAACAGAAATTATAAATAAGAATAAATAAGCAAAAAACTCCAGAAATATGGAAGCACATACTGTTGGACCAGCAAGCAAAGATGTTCCTGAATCCACAATAGCAGCACAGCCACCCTCACAAACACCTAAAAAACATTGATATGTTTCAGAATTAGAAGCACATTAATCAAAGCATATGCAACAAAATAAGATAAAAAAAAAATCTTATTTCACAAACATTGATGTAAAGATAAGTTTTGTTGATACTATATTCTTGAACAAATTCAAGTATGAGGAAGTAAAAAGTTCATTCTAAATTCACTCCCTATACCATATTCCAAATCATCTTAACCACTCAATCACTCCATTAGTAAATCCCCAAAATAGAAGTTTTTATTGTTGGGGAACAATAATATCACCTGTAGAAGCACCTCCAATGAAAAAATCTCCAATTTCAATCTGCAAAGAAAACTTTCATGTTAGAGAATTTTCTGGTATGAATAAATACATACATACATAAATATACATACATATATATATATATATAATATATTTAAGAGGAAATCCTAATAAAATAAAATGTGTTTTTGCTAACCTGCCAGTAACCCTTTTCAGTAACTGGAAAATAAGTGTGGTCTCCTTTGAAGTGCTTCGGGTTAACACCACCAAAAACTAGTTCACCACCTTTTTTTGCATTTGGATCCCCATTCAACCAAAACGAAAACACCTTCTCACCGATAAGATTTTGCTCCACCATTTTGTACCTGTGATTTTATGATGGATTGGTCAGTTAAAGGAAAAAAAAAAATCCATGTCCAACTCTAACAATGAAATTAGATACAGATTAAATGACAAAAGAAAGGGTTAAACACACCATAATGGCACAGCATCTGCAACAGAGATCTCCTGAAATCCAAGTCCCAGTATTCCATCGAACTTTGCTGACAGAAAGGAAAGACTTCCTTCTCGGGTAGCTTCAATGAAATCCTACAGTTTCATGTAGTAACATTTATAAGTATTGCTACTACAAGTTTGTACAATCTATATTGAGTGGAAGCTCACAAAAAGAGTACTCACCAGCTGCTTGACAACAGCGCTGCCAACTTTAACACTATCTTGACTGAAGTAACCAGATATTGATCCAGATCCATAGGTTATTTTACATGATGTTCCTGATCAACAAGATATTTACGAACTTATGATTAAACTAACATTACATGACATACAATAAGGTATAGAATAGCATTTAATTCACAGTACCACTATAATCAACATGAATAATCACAAAAAGGAATTACCATTTTTGACATATGTTCTGGATTTCTTTGCCTTGTACCAATTATGGGTATAGCAAGCAAGCTGCGAGAGAAAACTAGTCAATATGATAAGCTTATGTGTACATATTTCTAAAGACATAAAGTTAAGTTGAACTCACAGAAAAGTAGCAATTTGATGATGGAACCCAAAGGTTGGAACTACCAGTATCAAACACAACAGTAAACGTCTGAGGCGGTGTGCCAATTCCAATCTCACCAAAATACTGAGCATCCAAATAATTTTTCAAAGGTACAATATCTTCACCTTTTCCGTTACTAATAAACTGATTATGCTCACCCATAATTGGCCTTCCAGATCTTAAACCTTCTCTAGCCTTTCTAGCAGCATTAATACTATTAAGATCTAGTGGTCTCTTCTTCAAACCAATTTTAAGAATTCCAAAGGAGAAGGATGGAAGAAGGGAACATGTTAAAGCCCATAAGCAGAAGGCCACCATCAAATGCTTTTGCTCCATGGTCAAGGAAAATCTGCCGTAAAAGGTAATCAGAAAGTAAGTTGAACTGAATACAGTCCTAATTTTACACAAAATGCAAGTAAGAATGGAACAATAAAGGAAATAAAACAGTTGAGATACTAAGTTCTTGTAGTATATTCTCCACACAGCCAATCTAAAAACATAATCCTCTTTTCTACAGATATTTAACGGTTCGGGCAGTAATTACTCCAACCATCATATTCACAATAATTTTTTTAGCTTCCTATACAGTCTAGAATATATAGTCATCTAACAAGTCAATTTTTTTATAAAAAAAAAAAAAACATTGAGCAAACGTTTATCGTTTCCATGTTTGGTCAACGAGGCAGAAAGGAAAAGAAATTGCTAAGATTTTCACCCCAAACTTGGGAGTTATAATTAGCTTTATTCACAGTTGATTTATCTTTGTGTCCTCCACAAGTTTAACACAAAAAACATAAAGCACATAGAAAAAATAATAATAAACAGAATCAGTTCAGTCTACTAATGTTACAAACATTTCTACACAGATCCCCAACACCCACATACACAGATTCCTCTAAATCTAAACTACAGCAGAATCAGTACTGGACTAAACTCATCATCCTGTTCCAAGATCAAAGATTGAAAACCAAAACAAAAACAAGGTAGAGGAATCAAGAGGGTCGAATGCACTAAGATGATAAAAATATTTAAAAAAAAAACAAAAAAAAAAAAAAAAACCTTTAAGCAGCTTAAAGCTACTGCAGAAGCTGATGTTGCTGTTATGAGCGCCCCACGGATGAAATAGAGAGAAGACCCACACAAGCACACACAAAAGATGGAAGCTTGTAACCAATAAATAATAATTGATGGATAGCAGTAACTTGCTATACCTGCAACCTAATTAACATTATCAAATAAAAACAAATAATTTGCTTCAGAAATATCTGCTTCACACCAAAAAATTGTAGGTCTTATTCATGACTTTTGTTTGGATTGGCACAGTCTATTTCTGTCAAAAAAATGTTTTTGATTATTTTTAATCAAACATTATTTTTTTCCTAAAAGTGAAAAAAAAAATATTACTTTTGTTTCTTCCTTTTTTCTCTACGGTGGTAACGGTAACACTACAATTTTTATTTATTTATTTAGGGCATATGCAGTGGGAAATGCGTGATTCATAATTTCATACTGCGAGTGAAGTTTCTCATGATAAAACTTTTAATTATTATTGATTCACTGTTAGAAAAATAAATATAAAATAGTTATGTCTTCATTGGTGTAAAATATAGGATAAATAACATTTATGATTTTAAATAAGTAGGTGGCGTGTTTCATTCTGCTTAGAACCAATAAGATTTAAGAATAATATGTTGAGATGCTTCTTAAATGTTTACACAAGCTGACCAAGGATAACAATTTTAATTTATTTTTTTTTCAATTTATTTTATATGTTTTATGTATTACGAAACCTAAGTTTTTCGTATAGTGATAATATATTATAAAATTTGAGCCAAAATAATTCAGATCAAATAATGTGATTAAAATATCCGTCCACATGGAGAAGTTGGTGTAAGGATTTAGAAGATTGACAACTGTACAGATAAGGTACGCAAAAAGAAAATTTTTGAATAAAAAAATTATGTCGTGCTATATTAAAATACACACATTTTTATTTCTTTAATGAGATTGCAGATTATAATTTTAAGAAATATAAGAAGAGAAGAAAAGATAAACAATATAATAAAGTGAATAAAAAACAGTATGAAACTAGTTATCATCGTTACATATTTCGTAAGGAAATTTCCAAGAACTTTCACGTTATCGTGCAATTACCTTTTTTCGTTGGTTTGCATTTACTTTTGGCGCAAAGTGATTTTGTCCTGCCATCATCAGAAAATAAGTCTTTTATTTTGAATCCACACAAACCAAACCAAACATGACCTACCAACCATTGTCTGTATTATTTATTGGGCTTCGTAATGGGCTTTTCGTTTAAACAATACCTAATTTACCGGCCAAATTTTTTTTCCATTTCCATACTTTTTCCTGCACCTTCCTATTAATTGTTAAACTTTTTGAAAAATTTAAATAATGCACATTTTTTTAAGTTTTTTACTTTACATCATATTTTCCATCATATCATAAAAGTATTGTTGGAATTTAAAAATATATATATATATATAGAAATGGGAAGGTATGGATCATTTACCGTAGTGTGGTGTCTTACGCAGTTACGTTCACGTCATGGTTTTATCGCAAATTTAGTGCACAAATGAACGTCTCGTGTGTTTGCACAAAACTACATTTCATATTTGTCGTCATTTGCAATGATTGAAACAGAGAAAAGAGAGAACAAAATTATGATACTTAGACATCAGTTATGTGAATTGAACCATAATTCTTCAACACATCTTATTCATAAGAGTACAGATGATTAAACAATTGAATCAATCAAAACATTTCGATTTAGAATAATGTTTTAAATTTGAGCATTTCCTTATCAAACATAAACCGAATTAACTTGATCCATACTAAGTTTATTTTGGATCAAGTTTTTTTATCCAAAAGGTTAAAATTTAGTTTAAAATTTCTACAAATTATAAATAAATCCAACCGTATGAATCATAATTAAAATAAAATGTGTCACATCGATAAGTTAGATAAAAATTATTATGACTTTAAAAATAAAAAACTATTATCCCAATCAAAGAATTATTTGAATGGATTGAGTTACCCTCTTCTCCAATAATAAAAAAATATCCATAAATAACGATTAAATCGGAATCAATGTTTATGGATTGATTTATATTGAAATATTATTTGAAACCATTAATTTTGTGATCATTGCAAAAACATAAGAGAATCGACTTAAGAGATTGAAGTTTTCTTAAGAACGCAAAACAAAAGAATTACAATGAAGAAACTATGATGTTTTGTTTTTTAACATGTTTTCTTACAAAGACTCCATTTGTTCTCCTTAAAGCTTGCATCTTTTTATGGGCTTCTTTGCGTAAAGAATCTCGAAAATATATTCCATCACATATTTGTTCACATTTTCTAAGTTTCTAAATTTCAAGAATTATCATATGTTGTTTCCATTTTTATCTTGAACTCTGTTTCTTCGTATTTTTTTAGATGGTTTGTTTCCAATTCTATATTTTGAGATTTTGTAGATTTTATTATCTTATTATTCAACTCATATTTTGTTTTTTATTTTGATTCAAAGCAACAAGTTGAACTTTTGTTTGACCAGGCTCACTCACAATTGTAGATTCTTCCTTCAAACCATCTACCAGATCGTCTAGTCTATTTTATTTGCTTCTACACATTTGTCTTCATTACACTTGACAGGTGTGTCGTTGAACCTTCTACTCTTTGTAACCACTATATTGTATAGTCAAATGGTCTGTTTTAAGAAACATTGAATCGTCTAATATAAATAAAAACACAATATTAATACAAATAAACTCAAATAAATAATTATTAATTAAAATAAATATTTTTTTATTATTATAATTCAATAAATATATAATTAAAGCTTTAAAGTGTGTAAGACTATGTTCATCACGACCGATGAATATTTTTTTACCTAATTGAAAATTAAAAAAAAAAACTTATGACCTGTCTATAGAAAATATCATAATATACAATGTTCAATAATCTAAAATTTAATATTAAATAACAAGATGTATTAACAATATTATGTCATTTGTTTTAAATATCAATTGAAATAATCATATTAATATCTCCTACATTTATAATATGTGTGATTAAAATAAGTAAAGATGTATAAAAGTTAAGAAGAAGAGTTAATATCACTATGAAATTAACCACCTGAATTAAAACACCACAGTATATACATACTATAAACATTGGTTGCAATGTTTTTCTTAATTTGTCTAAAATCAAAATTCAACATTTTATTTATATTCTAAACTTTCTTATACTTACAAAAATAAATGAAAAAATATAAAATAATATATTTAAATTTTATTTAATAATATATTTAACAAGAATATCTCAGTATACTTTAAAATAAACGGGTCAGACTATTAGCATGCAGGCTAATATAGCCTTGACCCAAAACAGGGCTTTCCATTTCTGCACTCCGTGATTTAAATATGAACTCCTATGGGGTTGTGAAATTATCAAAATATTCCCAGGTCAATTTATATATAACAATACTTTCATCTTCCACAAAATTATATTATTTTTTTAGTAATCAACAATAAAATTTGGATTATGGATTGCATAATCAAATTTTGGAGCAACCTCGAAGATAATGTATTTCAGATTGTATAAAGTAAAATATAAATTTTGTGTTTTAATATTTATATTCTAAATTGTAAAATAAATAAAAATGATAATTTCGATATTTTTGAAAGTGAGGATATGAAGGAAGAAATCCCAATTTGAAAACTTAGTCTAACCCAAATCATATAAAGAAGGTGAAGCAAATGAAAAACCGAGTGTTTCTTGCCGTATTCAAACTTCCTCCGCCGTTCATTTTAATGAACCTGTTTGCAAGTTGTCGGTAATGGATGACGTTCAGAAACAGAATTTCTGATATAATTTGTAAAAGTTGTGAACAGGTGAAGTGAGTGATAAATGGAGAATCCAAATCTGTAGCAGCAATGGTACATTGAATACTGTTTGATCTGGTTTTGTTGTTATTATTGAATGGTGAATTAATTAATGTGTTAAATGGAAGCAGAGAAGAGGTAAACAGGGTTAGCCACTTGTCCTTGTTCCCCTAATCTATAATGTACTATTCTTTCTCTCTCTCTCACTCTCCCACCTCTGTTCTCTTATGGTGAAATTCTCGTTCCTATTCTTTTAATTTATCGATTCTCCTAATTCAAAACCCCAATGTCTTCCACCACCGATAACCATATCCACCAAAACAATCATCACAACGGTTCTCGCGTAGCCAAAAAGCCCAAACTCTCCTCCTTTATAACTGCGTCGGAAATCGAATCCGAATTCGGCCACCACGACGCCTCCGTCGCGCGCATCAACAACGGCAGCTTCGGCTGCTGCCCCGCCTCCATCATCGCCGCGCAGCACCGCTGGCAGCTCCGGTACCTCCGCCAGCCCGACCACTTCTACTTCAATGACCTCCAAACCGGCATCCTCCAATCGCGAACCCTAATCAAGGACCTCGTCAACGCGGACCACGTCGATGAGATCTCTATTGTCGACAACGCCACCACCGCTGCCGCCATCGTCCTCCAGCACGCCGCATGGAACTTCCGCGAAGGAAGATTCCAGAAAGGTGACGTCGTCCTCATGCTCCACTACGCTTACGGCGCTGTCAAGAAATCCATGGAAGCGTACGTCACTCGCGCCGGGGGTAATGTTGTCGAGGTTCCCCTCCCTTTCCCTGTTAACTCCAACGACGAGATCGTTTCCGAGTTTAGGAAGGCCTTGGAGAGAGGAAATAGTAACGGGAATAGGGTTAGGTTGGCGGTGATTGATCACGTGACTTCCATGCCGTGTGTGGTTATTCCTGTTAAGGAGTTGATTCAGATTTGCAGGGAGGAAGGGGTGGACCAGGTTTTTGTTGACGCTGCACATTCCATTGGGTGCACTGATGTTGACATGAAGGAAATTGGTGCTGATTTTTACACTAGTAATTTGCATAAGTGGTTCTTTTGTCCACCTTCAATTGCGTTTTTGTATACTCGTCGGAACCCTAAGGGTTCTGGTTCTGATTTGCATCACCCTGTGGTGTCTCATGAGTATGGCAATGGCTTGGCTGTGGAGAGTGCTTGGATTGGGACCAGGGATTATAGTGCACAGTTGGTTGTTCCTGCTGCGGTGGAGTTTGTTAACCGGTTTGAAGGGGGTATTGAGGGGATCAAGAAGAGGAATCATGAGGCTGTTGTGGAGATGGGTGAGATGTTGGCGAAGGCATGGGGTACTCGGCTCGGGAGTCCGGCGCATATGTGTGCTAGCATGGTTATGGTTGGTTTGCCTGCTTGTTTGGGGATTGGAAGTGATTCTGATGCTCTCGAGTTGAGAACACAATTGAGGGATGCTTTTGGGGTTGAAGTTCCGTTATATTATCGGCCCCCAAGAGAGGGGGAAGTTGGGGTGATTACTGGGTATGCGAGAATTTCTCATCAAGTGTATAACAAAGTTGATGACTATTACAAGTTCAGGGATGCGGTTAACCAACTTGTGCAAAATGGGTTTACTTGTGCTGCTGGTCTTTCGGGTTGAAGAGGTTTGGTCTAACCTTCTTTGAATGGTACTTCATTTTTAACAATAAATGTCTGTGAATGTCGACTTTGCAATTGGATGTGACTGCAGTAAAGCTGGTGGTTGTGGTCTAATGTGGTGCCAGTTCCATTGAAAATGTAAATATAAATACAAGAAGTTAACACTGGCAGACACTGAAATCCACTGCAGATGTTATTCCACTAGTCTAAAAGTTTTGTTTCCACAGAATTGCAGCATCAGTGCGGTTTGTTCCTTTGTAGGTTTATTTGTTGGAGGAGTAATGGTGCTGGTATAACTGGATTGAAAACATCATTGATTCACATTGCTTTACATAAATATTTGGAAATTTTTAACATATTAAAAGTTGAACTTCATCCATTATGAAATTTAAATACTTAAAAAAATGTTTTAAAATCTCAAATTTTTTATTTATCATATTTCATAATTTAACCTTGATCTTATACCTAGCTTCACATAGCAAAGAGTATTAGGCACGGGATACCTTAGTTTAATGTTGTTTGATATTGATAATGATATATATTGTGATCATGTACATCTGGTGTTATTCTCTTCTGTGATTTTTCCATAAGAATCTTTTGTTCTGTACTTGTCCATTGAAACCAATACTTTTGTAAAATACTTCTCACTGGAACAAGAAGATTCAACAAAGGGTAAATTAATATTTCCTTAATAAATCATAAAGCATTACTGAAAAAAAGTTGCTACTCTGTTGTATCATATAGTATGTAATTTTAACCTCGGCAAACAGCAAGTGCCCATTTTCGTTGGTACCATTAGCAAGTAAAAAGTATGTTTTGGTTTTAGAACATTATTAAAGTTATAGAGGTAAAACATTCTTTTGAAACTAGTGTCCATTTTATGTTTAACCAAAGAAATTTAGTGAGTTGTTTTAATTTTGTTTGCCGTCTTCTAGTTGTGTTATATTTGGTATTACTCTTATTAGAGTGATATTCTTTTATTTGCAGTTGAGAGGTGTCACTGTTGTCTTTCTGATGAATAAAAGCTGCTTGCAAGCTTGACTAGTTGTGATGGTTTCGGTACCATAGACTGCAGGTTTTGCTAAGAAGCTACAGTAATTGCTCATATTAGCTTTGCTGCGAAAAAACTCTTAGAAAAAGCTTCAATGTCGAGATCGATGGAAATATCCTTGTACATAATCATGATCCTGTGACAATTTAATGCCTTAAAATTGTGTCAATTGAAGTAAACTTCTTTAGTTTTTATGTAAATTTCTTTCCATAATCTTTAAGTTTGATATTTTAGGATTAATCTTGAGCTGCTTTTACTTAGTTTTTTGTTTCCAAAGAAATGTGCAAGAAATGAAGTGAGATAATTATTACACACACCTTTTTAATGCAAATCTTTTCATCAACAGAGTACGATAGTTACCCCTAGTACGTCAATATTTTGTAACTTTTTAATTGTTCTTACTAATTTAATTTTCAAGTATCTTTTAAGGATGTTTAGTTCCCAAAAAGGATCTTAGTTGGTGGATTTCTTATCAATATCAACCCATTGAATATCATTGTGACATTTTCATGTCAAAAGTATTCCCATTACAATCGTGTCCCGAGTACCAAAGTTGCATAACCATAACACTTCCTACTACATTTGTGTAGGTTTCCCATGTCAAAATCTCGTACACATGTCTAACACTCCGTGCTCCCTGTTCCAACAAGAAGCCCTATTAGCAGTCATCAATCCCACCCTTTTAGTCATCAATACCCTGCAGCTAAAACAGTTGTGGTTTATTTTAAAGAGAGATTTGGTTTGGTGATTGTACTGTGTTCTGTTTCTGTGGATTCTGTTGTGTGTTGCAAAGCATATATGGGGGAACATGGTTGTTTAAAGTTTCGATGAGCTGTAGGGGTGGATTCTGTTTGGATGATGGAGATTTGATTGGCTTCTTCGTGAACTAAACCTCTTATAGAAGTTGGTTCATTCTGACTGCTTAGGTTATTTTATTTACGATGATTTAGAGTGTGGCACCTGTAGTTAGAGGTAGGGGTGATTTCTTGTATTTCATGGTTTATAAAGGACGGATTCGAAGACTGCAACAGTAGATGATTTTAAAAGGTGATAATGATTTTCGGGCTCACACTATGTGCAGAAGAACATGGGACGTGTGTTTGGTTACACATCACAATTGATGATTGTACTAGTTCTTTGTTAGACTAAAACTTGGTAATACTAGCATTATCAAAGGGTAATTAGACATGCACGTTATGTCTGATAATGATTGTTGAATTTAACCAAATGTTCCCCCGAATTTTTTTTCGCTAACACATTTTTATTTGTGAGTGACCTGCATGAAAATTTTTAGATGGACGAAAAGTAAATATTTGAATTTTATAAGGACGAAAAACACTTTACTGTTGGTATAGCAGAAAGTACATGGAGAAATGACGATGGAAGGGGAAAATCAATATTTTTTCTGCTAAGAAATGGTATTTAGTACAAAGAAAAATAATGACTGTGAGTTTCATTTAGATATCTTCTGTTTTTTGTTTTTTGTTGGGAGAGAAAGGGACTCAGATAGGATTTTGTGAGATGGATTTACTTGTGTTATTAGTATTTAATGAGATTCTGATATGGTTAATTATTTAAACTTAAATTGGATCTATCTATATCTGTTTGAAAAATATCAGTGGACTTTTTTTTATATATTCGAGTATCCATATATCCATGGATACTTTGCATGTTCCTTCATAAAGGTCAAACACAAGGTTTGACATTACAGTGGAGAACTTAGAATGGAAGACTAAAGAATAGGCTAAAATTTAAATATGTAGATATTTTATTCTAAGGTGTAATGAATTCATCCCTAGTTTACTCGCTCCCAAAATTGCTTATTAGAAGACATTATTAATGCTGAGGAGTTGCTCGAAAGGAGGTTGTGACAGTCTTGAGTAAATCTGTGTTGATACCAATGACAATGGCTTCTCAGGCCCATCACCATACATGAACAATTGGCATAGGCTTAGATTCTTCGGAATCACCACCCTCTACTCATATTTACCTTATATACATGCACACTTGTTTTTATTTGGACATGCATTGAGTAAGTTAGCAATGGTTGAAGAAATTACCACTTACATCACATCTGACAGCCATTTTTAACATCACCTTCGATATCCTATTTATCTGCTATAAGGCCTCTCAGAAATTGTTAACAATGGCTAAGGTTATCCTTGTAAGAAGAATGACACTTTCAAGAAATACCCCAATATCTCACGGTTACTTGTTCGCATTAATTCATCATAACAAGTGTGTTGGTACGAAATTACAGTACTTAGGCTGTTCACATCATCAAGGTATAGCTTTGCACAACTCTACATAAGAATTTGCCACTATGCAAAGATTCTAAATAATAAACTAAAATAATTTATGAAAATAAAATAAGATAAAAATATAAGTAAAATGGTTATAGTATGGTAAAAAAATTATAATAACATGGATTTAAATTATACCTAATCTTTTTATTGTAAAACTAAAAGTTTACTTAACGACCATATTGCACTTAAGGAACATCTAAAACTAAATATTTGTTTGTAAAAGATATAAAAATATTTGTGAGCCGGACAAACACGTATTAATCTAGAAATCCAACAAAATTTTTAGGGTAGGATGGGATAATTTTCTTTTGGCTCTCCAAAATTTTAAAAAAAATCTTAAATTCACAAATGCCCTTCAAATTTATAAGATTAATTGAACCAAACCAAATCAAGCTTGAGGTTGGGCATCTCTAAATAGAGAGGATTTATGGTATTTTGACAGAGCGCAGTTAACGAATCCATTCAATTTCTCAGAATGATCCACACACATGAAATCTAAAGCCAAGAATGTAATTCGACAATTTAGTTGATGCTGAACCATTAAAAGAAAATAAAACGGTACATAACTTGCTGGTGGCACCAAATCGAAATGAGTTTATGTACACCTGTGAAGCGCTCTGAGCCAACACCAGTGGGCATCAATCAGTCACACTATTCCAAAGATTGAGAAAGTATAATAAGATTAAACACAGATTGAACCCTGTTCCAGTCATAGGGGCATCTCCAACCAACAGACGTGAAAATATAACTCAAAAAGCTGAAGGCATATACTTAAACAATATGATACAATGGAAATTTAAATTGGTATAACATTACAAGGCAATAGGAAGCGGCAAGACCAGATTAATTCCCCTACTAAATTACCAAATTCAGTGCACTGAGCCAGGTATCCAGAAGCTAATTCCAGATGTATATAAATAAATATCACTGTAAGAACCATAAGCAAGAGATGCAGTAGGAAGCCCTACCATTTAGTTTCACCATCTTTGAATCATTTTGCGTACTCCGTAACGTGATTTTCATAGACAAATTCTCAGATCATAAACATACCGAGTATTTACGTTGAGATAGCAAATCAAGAGCTTCGTGCGGTATTTGAAGAGTGCAATCTCCTTGAATTTTGTGCAAATGAAGTGTTCTCTGTCCAGTGGTTTAACTTTCTGTAGCATTTCTAAGACAGGCGACCACCAACGAACAAAACAAAAAGGCAATACAACAGCTTCAGGACTTGTATTCCACAGTTCACCCTGAAGAATTTGATTGAGTAGATAGATCACTTTCCAAGTGAAACAGACAGCATTGAGGATGGTTTACCTAACTAGATTAAAGGTCCATCAATATCCAGCAGAAGTGCAAAACAGATACTTAGTCAGTATCCAAGAAACTACTTAAAATATATCAATAAATGGATCCGAAGTTCAGCCTAATAAGGCAACCTCCAGGCAAAATATAATAAATCTGTAGGAAGATAAAAATTGCGTAGAAGCTCATGACAAAAGATGTCACACTAATTCCAAGACAGATCCATTGCGATGCATAGCAAGCCATCCTAGAAATCTCAGCAACCACACCAAACTTAAGTGTTTGGTATATTTCAACTATCGCCCAACAGTTGCTTTCATTTCTCCGTAAAGACCAGCTAAAAAGGCTTTGACAATAACCATAAACACTCAAGATGCTTTTTTGTATTACAGTTCACCACTACTACCTACCTTTTTGATTCAGAGGGGAAAGAGAGGATTATGCGATCAAAATTCCTAGTACACTGGCTCGTACTATATTCATTGAGTTTTCTCTGGGTGCCTTTCCATTACCATACTCAGAATGCAGTTATACTTCAGCTACAACCCCTGAACCGGGGTTTGTCTCAGGAAGAGCAATGTTAAGTGGTTGCCAACCAGACGGATGATGCGCAATCCATTTTTTATGGGTAATTAACATGTTGAGAATCTGAAGGACATCACCCAAAGCAAGATCTTTGAAGCACATATTCTTAATCACAATACCTGCTTCATACCTAGAAAAGAAAACAAAAGACATAATATGACTAAGACAAGTTTGAAAAGATAATAATAAACCTATAAGTTTTGAAGAAATCACAATATGCTTACTTGCACAGTGTAGCCATTATTGCTGTTCTTCCAGCAGGAGTTGTTAAAAACTTTTCAATTTGATCCCATGTTTCTTTTGAGTGCTGCTTAGGATTACCACCTAATGGATTGACGCACTTCCAAAGTTTATCATTCTTACCAACATACAATGGCAAAGCACCTAAATTCTGTTTCACGACCATATTCTGCTCAATAGCACTTTCAAGAGCCTTCTTAACATCAGTGTTGCGGTGCTTGGAATCTCCAAATCGGATGCAATCAGTTATATTTGCCTCAGTTGGCATCATCTTTGCGTTTTTTAGCGAGTTCAAGGCAAGTAAAACAACCCCTATTAAGCCTTGTACATATTCAGAAGGCTTAGGACATCCTGGAGAACCCCACATACCACTACCAGGAGGATTATTATTACCCATTGCTGCCAACGGCGTTGGTTGATAATCTGGACCATGTTGATAACCTTGGTGTAATTGTTGTGTGCCACTGTTATGTACCACATGTCCATTTTTTTCATCAATTGATCTTAAAAGTGGAGCACTACTATTAGGATTATGTTTCAAATCTCCATTCCGTTGTTGAATAGTAGGTGGGTTATGAACACTATCAGGATATCCCGAAATGTTCAGATTACCAATATCTGGCACGTTGGTATGTGGCCCAGAGTTGAAATTGGGACCACCAGTCCTACTAGGTGGGATCATTGGACTTGCAAAAGTACGAGAAGTTGGAGTATATGAATTACTAGGTGCAAAAGGAGGTTGCAATGGGAAGTTGTTTGGTCTTAATGGCTGGGAATAAGGAACTTGATGATTGCCCTGTAGATTACTGTTATTGCTCCATAACTGATCAGTATTGCCATGAACATAATTTGTAGCAGATCCACTCAGCGGAACATTTGGATTAAAGTTTCCAGGTCGATAAGAGTTTATATTATTACGATTACGATTATCTTGAAGTCCAGGTGGTGGTGGTGGTGGATTCATTGCTCTGGGTGCATTTGATTGACTCGAGTTTCTCCAATTAGGTTTACCCTGAAACCTAGTGTCGAATCCCCTGCCTCCATTTGGAAATTTTGAATTTCCTACATGAACTTCTGAATAGGATTGCTGCATCTGAGCAGCACTTGTAGCTGGAATTAGTGAGGAGTCAGAAGATGATACATGGCTAATGCTACCATTACCAAGTTGTTGTGATTCACCATTAGACAGAGGAGGTCCTCCAGCTAAGAGGCTAGTCCAAAGCCATACACTCTTGGCAGCAGCGACCAAGGGTGCTGATGCCTTATGAGGTTGCGCAAGAAGAATATTATATCTCCTCATCCGAAGTTGATGGAGAGCATTTGAGAAGTCTCGGTCACCCGAAATTAATAAATAATTGGCGGGTGCGGGATTGTCCACTGCCCAGAATAGCATATCAACAAGAATCTTCTTGTCACTTGCGTCTTTCACGCCTATAATCAAATATTACAACGTCAAAATCCAAAAAGGAAAAGGAAAAGAAAAAGAAAGAAGTTTCAAGCGTCACAGCACATACAGAGATTCATAATAGACTTGATAAAGAAAAAGAAAACTGGTGACCAAAGTTTCTGCACATACAAAAGCAAATAAAATTCACAATCGTCGTGACTGCAATTTTTGCCACAAAATAAGGGTTTTGATGATATCTGCAACTGCAACTATCGCTGCATCAGCCGCATTTACGAATTCTGAAAACCACAACATCAAGATACTGGAAGGTGTCTGCAACTGTGATTATAGCAGCATCAGCCGCATTTATTTGCAACATCCGGCAATATCAAGAAATGGATCAAAACCGCAACATAAAGTTTTGCACGATGTTTAAGGTGGGTAAAAAATCTAACTGAGCTAAACGCTCTATTTTGAACTGCTCTGATTTCATTCAAAATCCAATTATTTAAATCTAGTTTTCATCATATTTTATAACTTTTCTAGATGAGACTTCCATTTTATTTAAACAGATTTTTAAAAATGCATAAACATTAAAATGTTAAACTACTATAAAATATTGAAATTAATGACTAATTAAAAAGATAAGCTTAACATTAAAAGTTAATAATTAACCTTTATCACACAAAAAAGGTAAAAAGATAAATTTTAAATTACATTATACTAATAATTTTTTAATATTATATAAATTTATAAAAATATGGATTTGGATTTAAAATCCAATCCAAATCTATATTTGGACATGAACACCTTATTGACAATCTAGATTTGGACATGACCACCTTAATGCAGCAATTGTGGCCATTGCATGAGTCACAACGAACTGCAATTTCTGGCAACATCAGGAAATACTACAAAACCGGAACTACGACGGGGTTCAGGATAGAATGCTAACAATTCGTCACAATGTCTTGTGGTAGTCAAATAACCATCTGCACCAGACCCTTCGCATGCATCACAGTGAGGAGAAAGAACATCGGAGCTACTACTCAGAGCAAATTTCCAACTGTTAAGATTTGATTCAAAAGGCCTTGACAATACTAATAACAATAGCTCAACCTCAATCCAACAGCCAATACATAGTTATACAGTTAGAGAGTTCACGCGCTGTGTTTTCACTAGATCGAGTGTGTATCATAAATAACTAGACATCAAGCATCAAAAACCTAATCGCAGAGACTAAAAACAGATAAAGGCGAAATTCGAAGAGGGAGGATAGTTACCGACCGGCAGGGACGTGGTTGAGGGCAATTCCGGTGCTGGAGAGCGCGTGCTGTACAGAGGCTGGGATGCGCGTGGTGGTGTCTCCGTAGGCGGAGATGGAGACGGGGCCACAGTAGTTCATGCGGACCAGCGCTGAGCTGATGTTCTGCGCGATCGCGTGCGGATCCGAACCCTTGGGCACATGGCAGTTTTCGATGTCCCACCACACCGATATCTTCGCCGTGGCGTACTGCGCCTCCGCGTTCGCCGTCGCTCCATCTCCGCCCATGACGCCGATCTCTTCGATACCCTAATCTCTAGAATTCCTACTGACGGTGTTAGTAAGTTGACGGCGTCTTCGGGCTTTACCTTTGTCTGGCGCGAAGACGGAGTTAGATGAAAAAGAAGAAGATGGTGCGGTGAGGTAGGATGGTGGGTGGGATAAAGAAACTTAAAGAAAGCACAGTCCATTACAGTCAAGTATCGAATTGGTCTTCGGGTCGGGGCAACCCGGTGATGATCTCGATAACCCACTTTTGTGATTGGGTTGCGTGTGGGTTGGAGTCCACGTGTCTGCGTTGGGTTGGGGGGAATAAAGTTTTAGGACGTGGAAGGGTGATGCTTTTTTATGGCTTCGGCAATGGAACTAATCTTTTATTCTACCCCATTTCAAACGAAAACGTTTCGTCTTCCACACATTCACATTTTTCTCAGAACTCGGATTTTATTTTTATTTTTACAATCTTTCCTAAAAACAAGAATGATTATTATAATAAAGGTAAGAATTAGATATATCGTAATATATTGTAGCTACTTGCTATAAGATTGAGAATCTCAAAGAATTTAAATCACCGCATATATTCTTTAACTGAACTTTTTTTTCTTCATAAATAACAATTATTATGAATAAAACGATTTATTCAATAAATTTTTATTGACGAATGACTATTTATGAAATAATCATACAACAATTTAAATATTATCTATATACTTACTTTTTAAAGATATATCTTATTTTATACTCTTTATTCTAATTATTAAACACTTATTATTATCTTTATGTTTTAAACACTTATTTATAAAAATAAATATATATATATATAGAGAGAAAGTGATATATGAGAGTGACAAAATAATTTTTTAGTACAAACACAATTATCGTACAGGAAATCATATTACTATTACCAGTAATAAAAAAAATAGAATAGATACAGATAATAAAAAATAAAATTAAAAATACAAATTATGGAAGTTATTCCAATAACATTAATCAGAATAGATACAGATAGTAAAAAACAAAATACAAAATACAAAACATAGCATAAAAAAAAAAAAAAACATATGAAATATAGAGGTGCGGTTTTATGGTACAAGATTTGGGATTTATTTTTAAAATATATATTTAGTTTGTTTGAATAAAATAATTTAAAAAATAATAATAAGTTATTTTGGTTAACATGTTATTATTGGAGAAACATTTTATTATATTAAAACATGCATTAGAAACATATTATTATATCATAAAGTAATTATAAAAAAAAAAATACTACAAAATTGTATAAATTAATTTAAATTATCATCACTGTTTTAGAATATTTGATATAATGTAATCTGTAGATTTGAATACATATTAAATAAATAAATAAACATATGCTGTAAACAAATTATTACATATTAGTATATAATAAATAATTCAATAATTTTAAAATACAAATAATTCAAATTTTTAAATAAATAATTTCTAAATGTAATAAGTGGTAGTTATATTAGAAGTGTTTACTCCAAAACTGCGACAATCTTTATTTCATTAACAATTAGTTTTTTTATGGCTTTTATATAGAGTACGTTGAAGTAACATTAATCTTAATATGTAATTTTATTCAAATCTTTGTTTACATATTTTAAGAAAACACTTTATTGAATTAGATTACAATATTTTCTATTAAATCAGCTTCAAATCTCGTTAAAAAAAAACCTACAGAAACATACTACCATTAATAAAAAATATTTTTGTTAGATATAATTGATTTAAGGTATGAAATAAAAATTATAAAAAGTAAAAATATCATATTTATTATTTAAGAAAAAAAATTGTTAATGAAGATGACAAATACCTCACATTTTAATTTTTAAGAAAAAATTTAAAAATATTTTCTTAAAAATTTCATTGACCTGTTTTGAACCTATCTTTGACTCAGTTTTTTTTAGTTCTAAAAGTTCATCAGTTTTGAATCATTTAACTAAAAAATGATTTTATATTGTAATAGATTAACACTAGACGAATTCATCATTGTAACGATGATGCACAACCATTAACTTAAACAGTAACTCATTCTATAAAAAAGAAACAAATAGCAACTCATTTAAGAACAAGAGTTCTTGAATATGGACAAATATTGCTGAGTATGATGATTCAAAACCAACAAAGCATGCATGCTCCACCACAAATAATCATGAGAAGTTCACTATGATCATCTACAGTGCCCTTCGAAAAATCTTCACAATTTACCAATATCATAATTGCTGCTTTACAGAAATGATTGCAATGAAACGTGACACCTCTTTTTATTAATCTTCTACATCATCACAAGCTCTCATAATAGACTCATGCATAGTGTCAAATTGTTCCCATGACCATCTACGAGTTAACTAACCTGGATTCTAACTCGACCTATTCACGTGAATCATTTTGCAAAACATTAGCAAACCCTCATTTATATGCAAATGAATTTCCAACACAAACTCTGAGCAATGCACACTGAATTACACAACTACTCTTGTACCTGAACCAGACCAGAACCTGTGCGCATGTTCTCTTCTTCTATTCATTCTACTGTCATTCTGCAGTTTTTGAGCTGTACAGTGCTTGTAATATTACAACACAACTAACTCCAACACGAAGGGTATTGAACTTCACTGCTGATTCTTGTGGAAAACTCATATAGAGAGTCTTATGCTGACTAAGGATATTACTACCAGAACCATATGGTCAAGAAAAGGCCTCAGAGCAGCTGAATTTGAGGTATTTAAATCAGGAGGGCTTTGGGATCCTGAAACTGAAGGAGAGCCAATAGAGCTGCAAAAATGGCATTATACAGGACCATGATTAGTATCTTGTAGGCTTAGTGGTATCAAAAATATTTGCCGTAGCTAAGGAAACCATTTCATTTTACTTACCCGGATGTGCCTGCCCCTGAAGAAGATGGATAAATGCAAGAACCCGAGCCTGCTCACAATTTAACAGAGTTCTTTAGAAATGATCTTCAACTTTGTGAATCACAAAATACGAAAGAGTTTAATTTACATATATTTATTTTGACCTGGGATACATCCTAACAAAAAACACTGGATGGAGACAGAGACTAATCTCTCGAACTACTGAAATTGATTTAGAGGAATAACTTCTTCCATTAAATACTCTTCCATATATATACACAGTATGATAATTTTAGCACATAACAACATCTTTACACAAACATCCGATAAGATTTGACCATAATAAAGTAAATTCTCATTCAATATCTGTCAACAGAAGTTTCAGCCAAGGTTAAATTATTCATTTCTTTCTTAAAGTTGTTTCCATTTTAACATTTAGAACTTAATTGAGAAAACTGTTAAGTCTTAGTCCTTGAACAGCGTGTTTAGTAGTGGTTTCTTACTAAGTAAAAAACCGGTAGCGTTTTACACAGCAAAGACTGTGTTCTCATATTAGTAACGGAAACAAAAACTTTGCTTTTATACACGTATAAGACTAAATAACTTTTGTGCATGTATGGAGACTAAAACTTAATATCTTCTTAAAATGAAGACAGTAGTAAGGGATAAATTAATCATTTAATCTCAAACTCTGAAAAAGGGATATTAAGCTACTGAGATCTTACTTGGATTGGTGTTAACTATGGTTGCTGTGCCTCCAAAGTCACAGCTTGTTGACGCAAGATTCTTCTGGTAGTAGCTGTTGAAGGCAAAAGAAGCATGGTTTTGTAATGAATTTGGATTGTAACAACTTCCACCTTGCTGTATTTGTGAACAATCTACACTTGGCATTCCACAAGCATAGTCCAGTGCTGATTGAAGAGTAGCTTCTGAAACTCCAGTCTTTGCCACACACCAACTCTGCCCCCCTGGCGTGGCTTGAGAATTTGTGCTTGGAGGAGGAGGAAGGGCATTTGTGACAGGACCATTTCCTGATGGGGGTGGATAAGAGCTCGCAGGGTTGGTGACTGGTTGAGCCCCTGGATTGGCTGGATTTACAGGGGCTAAGGGAACAGCTGGTGTGGTAGAAGGAACTGTCACAGGTGTTGCTCCTGGATTAGTGGGGGAAACTGTGACAGGATTGGTGGAAGGAACTGTGATGATGGTTGGTGTATCTGGAGGTGAGATGACTGGTGAAGGTGGGGTTGGATTTGTGGGGGAAACTGTGTTAGGTGAGTTGGTTGGGACTTGGAGAATTCTTCTGATGTGGACTTTGCTTGGCTTTTCTCCTAGGGTCAAAGGAATTATCCCTTCTCCCTCTTCTCTTTTGAGATCTTCCAGTACAAAACCTTTGCTTGTCTGTACTTCTGCATACAATGCAGCAATCCTTTTAGTAAAACGAGATCCTGCTTCAAGATATTTGGATACTGCCTCACTAAATTCAGCTAATTCCATACCACTGCTCTTGGTTGCGAAAACCACAGGAACATCTTTGCAAGGAAGAATAGAAGCAAGTGTGGCTCTTTCAATAACAGACTGAACAGTTTCCGATTCCCCATCAATTGCATCCTCTAGCATGATAAATGAATCTATTTTCTTCACAAAAGCAACAATCCTAAGAAGCTCATTTTCATATGATGCATTCAAATTCTCTAAGAACGAAAGCGGAAATGACACTGAGACTTTAACTTCCCTCCCTAGTTGAAGATTGCTGAGAAACGAATGAATTGATTCCATAACAGGTGTGAGTAAAGGCATCTCATCTCGGCCTAAGCACTCACTGCCACATCTAACAACGATGCTCCTGATGTCCACTTGTGGAAGAATGTTCAAAAGATGAACTTTCAGCCATGCAACCGGAGATGATTTTGAAGAAACAAAATTTTCAACCACGCTTTCGTTTAAGAAGAAATCAACTGGCAGGTCGGTGGCAGTGAGAGTGTTGAAAATGTTGTAATCAGTAACAGAAAGCCGAATCTCAGATTTGGAGATCTTGGTTTTGTGGAGGAATGCGGTAGCAAGAGAGGGTGAAGATGCAGTCCCTGCAAAGCAGAAAGGATGGAGCCCAGTTAGTGATTCAGATTCGGAAACAAAAAGCAAAGACAGTGTGAAGTATTGAGAAGAAGAACAGAAGGGTTACTCACCGGAAGAGAGGAGAATGAGAAAAGAGAGGAGGAAGAGGCACAGAGAAGGTTCCTTGGCCATTATGAAAGAGTGAGAGGTTAAGCAATGTAGAATGAGCGTGCGTTGGAATATTGGGAGGAGTGGCTGCTTTTAAAAACAAAAAGACATGGGAAAGAACCAGAGCTGAGACCGGGAAAGCTGTTCAAGACACAAAAACCAAACCAAAAAGGTTGAGCAAAAGTTGGAACAAAAACAAAAACGACCAAGTTCTAATAATGATTTTGAAAATAATAAAAATATGTTACTTTGTCACGAAGGATGGGTTGGGAAATGTCTGGGTCTGACCAGAAACATGAAAAAAAGTTGCTGCTTCTTTATCTTCCCCCAAACTCCTTTCTGTGTGCAACCAATATCAGCAACAGCTTCTTCCACTAGTGGAACTTCTAACACTGCAACTACACGCTCCTTTTAATTTCACAAAATTAAATATAAATAATTCTATAAATATCTACTCTATTTTGTTTCAATAACAGTCGAGGAAATTAGTTTAATTCGTTGAATATCGTGTGAGTTGTTGTAAACTTCTTTCATTCAATTCTTACAGATTCAAAAATAATAACGTTAAAAAATAAATGAACATAAATATTATTCCACCAAATTAACTAAATTTGTACATTATTAACTACTTATAAAGCAATATTAATTATCCTTAATCTTATGATATTATTATTCGCATATCGATAATAGTTATATATGATTATTAGATTTTTTATAGCTTTATAGTATTATTAATCATTATTAAATTAAATGTTCTAATAGTCTAATAAATTTAGAAAAATCCTTCATATATTTTTAAGTACTTATAAAATAAAGTAAATCGTATTTATTTGTATGTAATTAATCATGTTTATTCGATGGACGTAAAGTAAAAGTGCTGGAAGAAATCCTTGGACATGGGACACGTGTCGTGTTTCTGTGTTATGCACAGACATCAACTATGCTTAAAGTTAAGATTATTTAATTGAATGAATGAATAAAGATGGTGAGCCGTTGGATTATTGAGAGGGTGATGAATTAGTGGTTGATGATTGGCGCAAGTTCAAAGCCGTGGTTGTTGAATACAGAAGTAGCATCCACAACGGTAGAGTATTTCAAGTGGTTCTATTTTTTAAGGAGCCAAATATTAATAATTTATTTGTTTTAAAAGGTTACTTAGTCTGTATTATTTATTCTGTTAAAATTAATTAATTATATCAGTTTTTATAATAAAATAAATATACGAGTACCGAAAATTTGGTCCTGGGAATGAGAGCATGTGGTTTGATGTTGGTTTGGAGTATCTACTAAGGATCTATAAAGCTTAGTGGATGGTGGTAAAGATTTATATAAGAAAAGTGACACTATCTCAGCAAAAACCACTAGCAACAGTAATAAATTGACACTTAATAAAGGCATGAAAAAAGTGATGAAAATGAAAATAGACTAAAAGGTTGTAAGAAAAAAAAGACTAAAAAGTTGTAGTTCCATTATTGGTTGTGTTAGGCATGAGTAGTTTGAGGCAATGCCTTAAGCTACAATCTGTAGAGAGTAAAATGAATGGGGACAAGCCATGTGGAATAATCTATTTTGCCTGCTATTACTTAACAAGGGCAAGTGTGTGACTGGGTCTCTAGCCGAAAGCTTAGAAAGAGTGATAGGGATGATGCACAGAATGTGTCAAAAGTCTCCATTCTCAAGCTCAAAACCACAAACTTCGAAGAAGAGGGGCAAGAAGACAATCAGTCTACAAGGATTATGGCCTTATATAAAGTTGTTTGTTGTGTATTCCTTAAAAACAGGGAAAAAAATTTAGTTCCATAAACAGAGGTGTAGGTTTTGTTTTTTCCCACAGTCATGAAACAAAGAGCAAAGATTCGGGGGTTAATGCAATTGAAAAAGTATTGTTGAATTTGTACTGTACTCTATTACACGTAAGTCCGAACATACCATAAGTTTGGACACAAAGTGTTGTCTAAGTTCCAAGATCATATGAATTATTTTAAGTCTCATGAATCTAAGCTCGTCTATAGCAGAGTAATTCAGAATCTTCCTAAACAACCCTTTTAGTTTTAAACGAAAATGTGTTTAATGTTGATCTTGCACTTGATAACCTTTTATTAATAATATTCAATCTTTACAGCTCAAAATGAAAAAAAATTCAAGTGGTTTTTTATCCAGATCACTTTTTCTAATTAGGTTTTATGAAGTTCTTATCAAATATCCATATTCTTTGTTCATGCTTTGACTCCTTAGTTATCGAGTCCTTAACTTAAATTTCATTATGATTTGACCTGAAGACTTAAAACACATTTTATTCTAAATTTATATTCCTTGCAGCGCTTTGAATTATTATTTTTTTCTTAATTAACCTAAATTTTGCTGTGTATCCAGAAATCCTAACATTTGCAAGGTAGTTAACTGTACACATTTTGGGGGACTTCAAATATATTGTCAATTATAAACATTAAAACTAAAACGTGATAACATTAACTCGGAAAAATATACCCGAGTACCAGTATCATTCCGAAATATTTACAGAAGAAAATTCTCACTTAACCTGAATTGCTGTGGAAGTTTTGAAGTCATATATGTAGTTATCAGATTTCGATCTATACATCAATATTTTAACTTAGCTCTAGATTGTTAAACCTTTGCGTCAGACTCAATGAACAAATCAGTGAAGAAGGGATCAAGAATTGCTTCCTTGGATGAATCATACTTGTCAAGACGTTTCTTAAAGGAGCGTAGATCTCTCTCGTGCTTTGAGGTACGTTCCTGCAATAACAAAACAGTAGTTCATTATATTTGGGGTCAGTATTTTGCCGTTGATATGACTACTTATTATGTGCCGCCGAGTAACCCAAGTAGCACATCCAATTGCAATTAGCAATGACAAATAAACTCGTCTATACAAGTATTATCTGAATTTATCTTTATTTTAATGGAAAACTTCTGCATTAAACAGTATGAGCATATATATATTCATCCTCCTGTCCTCCTCCCCCTAACTGTCCCTTCATTGGTTCTTATCTACATACTAAAGATGAAAATTTTATACTTGTTGAATATGGAGATAGATGAATTTTTAGTTCAGAGGTGAGGATGATATACTCAAACCCGCCCCTACTGAGCCACTAGCTATTCCTAATTGCGAATAGCATTTTCAGAAAGGAACAAAAAGATTGAATTTCTTAACAATTATAACAGAGAAACTATCCTCATATCGAGTAATGCAGTCATGTGATACTAGAGTATACAGAGCACAATTTCCAAAGTGAATCTGAAACTAAAAATTTAAAATTTACACGAATTCATTTCTATATAATATAAATATGCAAAATTGGTACATGGTTGTGAAAACTAGAGAGAAGACTTACAAATGATTTCTTCATGAGGAGTATGTCTACCAAGTAGATCAACCATAAAACGTTTGTTTTAGGACAACTGTAAATTTGAAAAGGCAACAAGAATTCAGTGTCAAGAAAAGAAAATAGCAACAGAATGTTGGAACTAGTATACCAGGACTATTGTCAAGAGTGTACCGACACTTAAATCTTATAACAAATCGAATTATCCTATTCGCGTGGATATGAAATCCACTTCAATCCATTTAAAGTTCTGTAAAAGAATTCGTCACACGATAAATCTTCTTTACATGAAGAATGCCAAAGGGAGGGGATTTGCGGGCTAAAAGGAGATCAATAACAACCCTGGGAGAAGATATTAAGAGAAATCTCGTAATAAATACTGCAAGATCATTTAAAGGGAGTTCTGAGTGAATTGTTTCAGTTTCAGAATTTGATCTTTCGATTAAAAATGAAAAACAACGACAGCATATGAACTCTTTTTTTTTTAACTTCAAATGGTAGAAAGTAGGAGAAGAAAATAAAAGTTCAAAGCGTACATCATCAAAGTAACAAGAGAATGGCATCTCCAAAAGATGTAGTCTTTAAACAAGTGGAATGAAAAATCTATGATTCACATGGTCAATCTCAATAGAATAAGTATTTTTATTGTTGTTGTAAACCCTAAATGCCAAAGGAGGGGATTTACGGGCTACAAGGAAGAGACACGAGGGATATGAATCGCATTTGAAGTTTTGAATAACTTTGCCCTGAGTACAAGAAAGAGATATTTTACCCATAATCACTCTTTTTAAGACCCACGTTTCATGTAAGCAAGAACCCACTAGATCAGCTTTAGCTCATCCCCCAGGGATTGCTATATGGGAAGTATATACTCCCTCTCCTTTCTCCTTCTTGGATTTAGTTGGGGCCTAGTTGACCAAGGAATCAAATCATCTGTCACCTAGCCTATCCTTTTTCCCGTTTCTCTCGTGAAAAACACGACATTCCAAAAAAACAAGTAGACAAAATATTGCTGTTTTTAGAAGAATTTGAGGTATCAGTTCTTAATTAGAGAGACAAGGGAGTGGCGGAACAAGTGATTTGAATCCCTTTGACTAGTCACATACGTCACTATAAATACTATTAAACACCATATGACACTCGTAATCAAGTATTCAAATTCTCATTGTTCATTATCCAAGTTTAGTGAAATGGCCTTAATAATAAATAAAAAAGGACGAACGAGGGAGTTGTGTCTAAAAATAGAGGCTAGATTTTCCATAATGTAACGATCGAAAATATTTGAATCCGTGTTAGAAGATACACTCATCTATTAATTAATCATGTCTGAACTATTTCAGAAAAAGAGTTGCCACAGGAGATAAAAAAGAAGTTATGAAAATCGTACCTTCCTTCCCACCAATCTTCAGTCACCTCCTTCATCCTCCGATATGTTTCTGACTGTATATGTTATTTAGAATCATTAGTTTAATCAGATGGAAAAAACAGAACTTACTACTCTAAACAAACACTCATTACCTGTTTGTCCCCTTTCGGTCCTTTAAATAGGTCAGGATCACAGGAAAGATCTAAATATAGAATTCTATCACCTGTGCGAACAAGACATCTAATCATAACTAATAACAAATTTAAAACCCGATATCTATATTAAAACCAAAGTTTCAAGTGCTCACCTGTGTTTATTCTTGATAGAGTGAAGTCAATGATAGATATTATTAAACCAGACGTTTTGACTAACATCCTCCTGCCATCGAGAGTGAACTGCAACGCTTCAGAATCACTTCGGCCCACAAGTATATTTCCCCTGAGCAATTGAATATTCATAAATTAGTAATCGTGAAAATACTATGACAGCATAGTTTATGCCACTGCATGATGACCCACCAGTGAAGATCTCGGTGTTCAAATTCAAAAGCAGACTCCGCCACAGCAAGCCCAGCCGTAACCTGCATTTTATGACAGAAATTAACCTAAAATTTAATACTTTTTCAAGCACTCAGAGGGTGCAATCTTAACACGTATAACATACCTGAGCCAGTAATGCCCTTGCCTCGTCAAAATTCAGGAGTGCAAAACCTTCAAGATCCTTGCCACCATGTTCTTGTACGAACACCACGTAACACTAAACGTAATTATATATTAGTATCTAATTCTTGTTTGGGAGATATAACCATGCTCGATTTTTAATGAAGTATGCATTGCTCATTTGATGTAATAAATAGTGTATTAAGTAGTAACCAAAGAACGTATCTTCGTTCCTCACTTGTATGTTCTCGCCAAGATGAGTTTTTACTAAAAAAACTTTATTAGTGTAACAAATTAGCAGGGTTTGATTCACGAAAGATGATAGTCGCTTCATAAGTTCATAACCAATCTTCGGTAACATATCATTGTGATATTTAACTCAAATTAGAAACAAGAAATACACGTAAATTCATCTCTGATCACTGATGAGGTTAAAAAGGAAACCTGTTTATCTGGGAACTCTTTTGGATGATCATTTTCAGAACCATGCTTAAGATCCCAATCTTCCCATGCTCGAATTAGTTCCGCATCATAAGGTCCCTGACATACTCTAAATCTATCACAGAAGATAGGACCATATATAGATGAGATTCTAGTACTTAGCTGCAAAATGAGTAGAAATTTAAATTCGAAAATAGCCATTTCAATCTAGTGTTGATGGCAATGACCCTACTAACCATTAGTGTTTCTACTTTCTACCATGTCACAATGGTAAGAAGTCCAAAACTAAAGGTGGTAAACTCAAAAACTGTTGCTAGAACTAAGGTTTTAAAAAGAGTCGACCACAATTTAAGCGGCTAGTCAAGACTTTTAGGTTATCCACGACAATCTGTATGTAATTTCCCACAATATCAAGTTACGAAAAGAAACCTCAACCACAACTTAAAACCTTAAAGTTGGTGGAAGAATAGCCAATCAAAATTTTGTTCTCTGGGGAAATATTTTTTGCCAGCACCTTAAAATTCTTTAAATCATATACTTACTCTATGCAATCGATAAATGCACTGCTTAAATTATCAGAAGCTCCTGCTTTTCCTCTCAATCGATTGAGAGTTTGGCAAAGAAGCACCTCCTCCAGTAATTCTTCAGATTTCTGTAGTACATAGAGCAAACAAATTTAAGAAGGTAATTATCAACATGTTCATCAAATATTCAGATCGTATCAGGGAAAACATAGTTACACTTACATTTGAAAAATAACTATTCGGAACAAAAACAATAGTATCTAAATATATCATACAATTATATGCAACTGTTACCTTTTGTATTTCCCCATTCACTCTGAAGTCCCCGTCAAACGGAACTATTTTGCAGACATAATTATTAACCTTGAAGGCTTCTCCAAATGTTCCTTCACCAACTTTCACAATAGTTTTTGAGCCACTGGAAAAAGAAAAATGCATTCCTGTGAACATGAGGACTCTGAACCATAATTCAAAAATCCTTGGTCAAGAGGTCATGGATGTACTATAGCAAAAACATTTTTTAATTAAAAACTACAGAAGTAGTTCTTGTATATACTCGATGCAAGCTTACCTACTTGACTTCTATGGATTTGTATGCAGAGGGCCAATTATGCCCCAAAAATATTAGAATACATTTTCTTGCCTTTTGGCCTCCTAAAGCCTAAATCCGAATTCATTTTTTTGTTACAAAAGTATCACATTGTTCTTAAATAATTGCACAGAAAACACTGAACAACTTTTTTTTGTTTTATCTGTTTCCTGTATACAGTCTTTAAAAATAGGAAACAAAATTGAAAACAATGTGACATTTTTTTAATTAAAAAGTGAAAACAGAAAATAAAAATAAAAGCGCAGACAAATGTCCCCTTAGTTTTCAACCTCGCACCATGAACCTTATTAGATCATCCCTACCACAAACAATTTACTATTAGGAGAAAATATACAAATTCAGATTTTAACGTGAGAATACGACACCGTAATGTGTACATTGGGAAGAACAACCAGTTAACATCAAATTAACGCCTTAGCATCATAATCCAATACTAAGTGCAGACAAAATTGGCACGCAACTAAAAATAACAATACCAAAAGCCAAAAGCCAAAAAAAAAGGCTTTATAATAAAATAACCAAACAAGTAGGCACCATGAGAAGCAGAAACAAGTGCGCTACAAGCAACAAATTAATATTTGGATGCAAGTAGAAATTCAAATGCTTTCAAAATCCAAAAGCACACACTTGTTCCAACCTTTGTCACTCAAGCATAAACAAAAACAGTATCTTACAAGAAAATAAGAAACAATCAAATACCTAGAAAAGATATCTTGTAACAGTGAAGGCGCAGACTGTCCACAGATTGCTAATAAAGCTGAAAATGGACTAATGTGGTCATTGTCAATCGAAGATGACGTTGATATCAGAGAAAGTTTCTTAACAGCAGCATCAATATTTTCACATCCTTCACCACTTTGTGCAAACAGCATCTTTTCATTTGTTTGTTGAAGATGAATGTCATTTTCAACAGAAGTTTTCCTATCTCCAGTTTTAATGGTTTGTAGTGAATTGCTTTTCTCAGTTGGTTCCAGTGTTCTCAATTCAGGAGTACTGAAATCAATATCTTGAATACCTTCCAAACGCGTGGAAGAAGCATCTAGTATCTTGGACAGTGTGCTCGAGGGACCGCAGGAAGAGTTTAACCTTTTAGAGTGTAACCATTTTTCTAATCTGGAGCATATAGTTGGCATTGGTCCCTCTTGTTTCAAATCATCTGTGATCCATGTGTTTTTCTTGGGTGAGGGGCTTTCCTCCAACAACTCAAAAGCATCAACCTCTTCAAAATATAACCTTTCCTTCTCAACGTTTGGAGGTTGCACAAGCTTCCCCTATACACACCAGACACAGAGAGAACAAACAAAACAATTTAAATCTCCTAAAACCTCACAGATATCATTCTCCTTCAAAGGTAACCCTGTGAGGCATTGCAAAACATTAGATGTGACACCTCTCCGAACAGAAATTCAAACCTTGGTTGGTTGTGTTAGACCCAACTCCCAGGTGTTGATTTTGATATTTTATATTGGCATTGTTAAAAATTACAACAATTTTGCATTTCCCGTGTATGCAGAATACAAGACAAGGAGTAACATAGTTTCATGACAAAGACATACTTTGGGGAGTGCAGGTTTTCCTTTCCTTTTGTCCTTCTTCAACTGAGGCTGGTAAACCATAGAAGCACCAACAGCAATACTAGTCCTCCCTCTATTAAAAAAGATTAGTGGAAAATCAGAGGAAACCGTGATCGATGATTGGAGAGCAACTGATTGAAGAGAATACAAACCTGGTGGAAAGCGAACGATTCCAACTGACTCGCTTGTTGGGGTCCAAACTCGGCCGAGTGGGACGCGGTAGGGGAGGATCGAAAGGGTTTCTGAAAAAATGGACCGAAAAGGAAAAAATTTAAGAAATGAAAATGGAAAAAGAGCATAAAGACGGAATGAAGAAGATGGAGGTACGAGTTGGTATGGTTGTTGGGGTTGCGAGGGTGTCTTCTCCGGTAAACGACGTCGATTCGTTGGGGTTGGGGGGGCTCATCGGCGATGATTTCTGACCAGAGATCAAGTGGAGAAGATTGTGCATTTGCATTTGAGGAGGGGCAGCGAGGAAGAGGGAAACCCGTGCCCTTAACTGCTTCGAAATTGGTGTTCATGCTTCTGTTCTGCTTCTGCTCTGTTTCTTCTTCTCTGCTTCTTGCTTCACTTCATCCCTTCACTCATCAATTTCAAATAATGCCTGGCGGGAACTTTTATTCATGGATTTCTCTTTTATATATGCTTCTTTGCTACCCTAAAACACAAAATACAACAAACACAAAAAAAAAATGAGAAATAACTACAAATATATGCTGTTTAGTAATTCAATTATTAATTATATGGAGAAACTGGGCCTTAGCGGATCCAGCCCAATATAAATGGACTCTTTCTTCCTGCACCTCCATATGTTCTTCTTTCACCTCCATAAATTTTCGTATTTTCAAAAATATCCTTCTATAATAGTCTGGATTACGTAATCAATAAGTCTTTTTTCAAATTCGTAATTAACTTCTGAATTACATAATCTATAAGCCTTTTTCATATACATAATTAGTTTCCAGATTACATAATTCGAAAGTCTTTTTTAGTTTCTGGATTATATAATTCAAAAATATTTTTTCAAATGTGTGTCCAGATTATATAATTCATAAACTACTCTATAGGAGTGATACAAGAAGGATAAAAAATTATTTTTAAGTTTTATATGAGAGAACAAAAGAACATATGAAAGTGCTTGTGTTTAAGACTTTCTTTCTTGTCATTATGAACCAAAAGATATATTTAATTTGCTGGTTGGATATTTATGTGCTATTTTTATCATGTTATTTTACTTTAATAATTCTAATTTTATATTTATATTAATTTTATGGTTTATTTTCTAAAATCTGAAATTAAAAAAAAAAACATGGTATACATCAATAAAGTAATGAGTCACGTATATTTCAATCACACACTCCTACTTTTATCAATTTTGTAATGATATATATATATATATATATATATATATATATATATATAAACTAAAATAACTCTCAAACCTAATAAACTAGATTAATATCTCAACCTACTTTTTGGCCGGATCGACACCTACAACTCATAATAGTTATAACAGATTAGAAATAAGGTAAAACCAATTATAGTTATCCATCATTTCACAAAAATTAATTAAATGAAAAATGTCCTTTTCTAATATCAAACAAGTTATTGCTTTAATTGCGAAGTCATATATAATTTGGAAATAAAAGAATCAATGATTCATATAAAAGTATCATTCAAGATAACAACTAAAAACACAACACGCATCAAGAATCTAAAATTTCATATTAAATGAGAAAATTCTAAATGCACATCTTGAATTTTATTTTTCCACAAAAAATAAAAATCCACTGCTCTGATTATGGTTTTAGTTAAATTATAAACTCAGTATGAATTCCTAGCACAAATTAAAATACACTTCTATAACAATTTAAAAGAAAAAGACATGTCAAACTGAAGAATTAAAAAAAAAAACATTTGTGGTGTTGTGTTCAGTGATTATGATAGTAATGAATGAATAATGCATATGAAACGCAACAATGATGGTAACATCTGTGTCGCTATCACGCCCACCGTCAATAAATAGCGCGTTGAGTAAAGAGTTGCATCATGAATCATGACAAACATGCATAATTTCAGTGTCTCAATTAATTAGATACTATCACCTACCATATATATATTGCAGCTACTTTAAATAAAGTAGCATTAATCCCATAATAATGTGCTTATTTGGAGAGCCTTATGTTAAGCATTCGTGTGTACATTGACACGTTTGGTCTGGTTGTTTACGCAATAAACATTGAATAATTTGACAACACACATGTCAAAATTCCTAAGTGGACCAATTCAGACCACTCAAGACCACTGAAGCGACAACCCACACAACAACAAATGTAAACAAAAATATGTTATCCCAATCTAAATCAGTTGCTAGTGTTGCTCATAACAACCACAACATATGATTTTGGCCAAGACTAATTCAATGCACAATTTGCTTCAGATACAGCATTCATACATTTCAAATCAAATTTGTTAGCCCATCTTTTCAATTCCATTCAAACTACTATCTATACCACCCAACCTACTTTTCTTCATCATCTGGTTTTGCTATCATTATTCTCTTTTTTTCGTAACTTTCTTGCTATAATTTATGACGTAGCTAACACAGGTTTTGCTAATATTGGTATAACATCGTAAATTAGTGTTGATTATCAAGTACAACAATAATTAGTTCCGGGTCAACTCGGAATTATCGATTTAATCAATTGAGTTGTAGTACCAGAAAACTATTTAACAAAAAAACGTTTTAATTTTGCTTTAATTATTCGATATCAATATTTATTAGTAATTATGAATGTGGGAAAAAGATATACCCAAAGTTAAGTACACAGTATTTGGTTGTATGAAATATTAACAGTCTGATATTTTAGAAAAAACTGACGTAACTGATAACACCCAATGTATAATGAGCAAAAAAAATGTAAACGAAGGGATTTAGTTCAAAAGTTCCTTCTATATGTATTACCATTATTATTTAGATCAAAAGAATCTATGAAAAGAACATCTAATTACTATAACAAGAGAATTTGGTTAATTATTATTAATGATTAATATTTATTATTATTATTTGTTATTATATAATATTTTATTATTATTATTAAAGTTAATATTAACATTTTGTTATATGAGAAATTCAAACCGAAATCCACTGAATACATGGAAGAAGTCATAATTCTTTTCAGTTGTGAATCAAGATATTTAGTGATGTTTCTTTTGTTTTTGTTTTTATTTAAGATTTTTTTTTAAATTTATGTGCGGTAGAAATTGTCAATATTATCTTACATGAATTGTATCATTTGTTTGCAACTTATATACACAACTGAAATTTGAAATTTATTAACATTCATAATCATCTCAAATTTAAAAATTACAAAATAGTGAAAGAAAATTTGATAAATAAATTAACAAAAATTGAATATGTATCAAACAATTTCTATAGTTAAACTACTTTAAAAAAGAAAATAACATAGTTTTTTAATTTATTTATTCATATATGATTGATGTTTTTTTTTTTAAATTCTACTTTGGATTACATATTTAATGCATTCTATTTTAACTTCTTTGTTATTCATACTATACATCATAATTAGATTTATAAACACATCCACACGTCCTATAAATTATTTGAAGTTCAAACTAATTATCTTAATTTAAATAAATTAATAAATATGGTGGTTTGTGAACAAACGCAAGGAGCAGAGGTAGGACTATAATTCAACATGAATTAATTGTGAGTATAACATTTTCATCAAAATTAAACATAATTTATCTTTAATTTTTTAATTAATCATATTTAACTCTAACAAACTATTATTTATTTATTAATATTAATATTATCAGTAATATTTTTTAAAAATCCACATCAATAATAATAATAATAATATTAAATAAGTAATTCAATTTGGCATAAAAATTCAGAAAATAAGATCATACTTGAAAATAATATATAATGAAATCCGAGTGAAAAGTTAAGTTTGGTGGCATGACTAAGATGTTTAGGTCCACAATTGTTTGGTCCTTTGACCATACAGAAGTATAAGTGATCCACATTTGGGTGCCAACTTCAAAATTTGAGTACCTTCAATTCCATATATTTTCTTCATTCTCCCTGTAACTACTTTCTTTCTCTACACTCACATAACAAATGTTCCTTCTCTTCTCTTTCATCTGCTCCAATGGAACCATTTTCTACTAATAACATCATTATAATTATAAATATAAATCAAATCAACCCACTGCAAGTCATGGTCTAAGTTTTCTACCGCAAAAAGAATCATGAAGGTTTTTAGGAAAGTACTGTATATATAGGTTTTTTTATTTAAATTTATGAAATTAGACAAATCGTGTTTTAGAACACGATTCACTGTACAAAAATCATGCTTGAAAGTAAGATTCTGGAAGTGCACACTTTCAATAAGATTGAAATTATATTATAATATAAAGCGAAATTATATTACTTTTGTTTCAATCATAAGTTTCTTGAGATAATATCACATTAGTAAAATCAATTACTGTATTTAAAATATTATTCGTTTTAATACTCAAAACTCTGTTATAAAACAAATCTCCCAGACAAGCACTAACAGAATGAATTTTTGATCGTCGCAAAATTAAATAATATATATATATATATATATATTTAATTAACATTATTTTTAAATTATATAAGATTATTATTAGTTGATAAGAAAAGTTTCTTAGTGTATCATATATGATCTGTGGCCCGTGTGTTTAATAGCAATGACTAGAAAAGTTATCTGATTTGGCTTAATTAATTTGGAACGTATTGATATGATTTAAATCAGAAGTTTAACAAAATGATTATTGAATATTGTTGTATTATTCTTAATAAATTTGAAGGTTAGAATTAGAGAGGTTAACCTCGAAAGGAGTAGCCCAGATTATTTTATCATCTAATAACTATATTGAATATATTACCAGCAGTTAAAACAAAAAGAATTGCATACCTTAAAAAGGAACATATCGAAATACTGCATTTAAATGTCTCACAGAAAAAGAATTGCACAAAAAGCAACCATAAAAACCCTTCTCAGTTCTTCAAATTCAAATTGTCAAATTTTTCATAAAGTTTTGTACCATTCATGAGTAGTTGTCGACAAGAGCTTCTTCTGACATATTTATCATGTTTAACTATGGTAGGGTCGTAGGATGTGCAGAAGTACCACATATAAAGATATTTCCATTTCGATAGCAGAATATTTCAACTAAGTGCTAGAATTTAAGGTAAAATAATGTATGTGTCAACTCAAAGTGAATTTTCTTATTTATAGATTTTGATTACGTGCGAATAAATCTCAATGTCTGGTGACGCGTACAAAAATCTATGTCAGACAATTCAGACCCGAGTCAAGTTAAATAGTGTGTTGGGCTTGGACACCTATGTTTTGGATAAAGGAAAAAATATAATTTAAAAAAAGATTGTTCGATAAAAAAAGAAAAAAATAACTACCAAAAATTAATTTTTTTATTTTATTTTCTCTTTAATTTAAATTAAGAACAAATATGTTTAAAGTAGAATCAATTATTGAATTTATGCTTAGAAACATGGGAATTTGGGTGTTTCCTTTTTTAGCCCATCCTGTGGTTCACAAACATAATCAATCCTTGAGAAGTGATGTGCATTCATTTGGTGTTTGCTTCATTAAGTAGAATTGTACTATTTATAGATATTAATAGAGACATGCATATTTATTTCACAATCTTTTAATTGAATTTAATATCTTTAGTTATATTAAATTAACATTCAAGGTTATTAAAATCATGAATTGAGGGAATGTATTATCTTCTTTTTTTATGACTACCTATTTTTTAAACTGTATATTTTTTTAATCTTCAAGAAAATACTGAAACCCCCGAAGTAAAATAGTTATTTTCTTACATAAAGTAATATATCTATAATTATATTCAATCCGTAATTAATGTAAATAATTGTATTATATGAATAAATTAACATTTTTATCAAATTTCATAGCAGCTGTGGATGTATATTTAATGTTTGTCAATGTTTAATTTATCTAAAAAATATTTAGAGACTTGGACAACATTCTATCTTATAAAACTTTGTTCATACAAACTTACCAACTTTTAAATTTATGCAAATAAGACTTAATTAAAGTATTATTTTTATAATTAAACTCTATACTATATAATATTGATTTTTATAATTACATTTTTCTTTGCAATTGATAGTATAGTATTCTCCAACTTTGAGCGAAAAATAATTTAATCACATGAAAATAATAAAAAAAAATACTAGCATGTAGCTGCTTAGCGTTTAATATAGCCATGTTAAATTTCATTTAATAATTTAATTATTGTTTTCGTTCTTTCTTTTTTTATTCATATTTTTTCCCACATTCCGACTGTTAAATAGCACTTAAAGGTGTTAATAAATACTTATTTTATTGTAATCACAGAAAAGGCATTACTATTATTCTTATAAAAATGGTTCATGATTTTTAATAATAAGGAATAAACTCCATGTTCTCTTAACAAAAACACTAATAGGCATTAATAATTTTGTTCTGTCTGAATAATAACAAAATGTTAGTGTATATTTTTTTATTTTCTTGCTCTGTATTGGTTTGCTCAAAGATGGATTAAAAATATGATCTAGGTTAGGTTTAGTTAAAGGGATTTGATTCCACATAAACTGAAATTTGAATACTTTTTTATGTTTAATGTCTGACAATATAGGAATGTGTAATAAATGGAGTAGGGGGAAAGGGAAAGTAGGAAAAGAAAATGTTGGAGATTTACATTGTGTTGAGAATATATTATGGGTGGTATGATAACGGTCCGATAGCGGGTGACATGATAGGTCTGATAGTAGATTATATGATAAATTCAATAAACACTCCTTAAGATAAGTTTTAAATGACTCTACTATCATATTTATGAATTGTGTGCTACATAGTTAATAAATGGAGTTGGAGTTGGGAAAGGGAAAGTAGGAAAAGAAAAGATAAAAATTGGAGAGATGCAGGTGTTGATGGATAATAGTAAATTTAGAGCATGAATAAGCATGAGATGAAATGAAAGAAAAAGGAATGAAACATAGTTTTGTTTTGTGTTGCCGTAGTTTGATTACATAAGAGAATTTTGATGTTGGAAAAAAAAAAGGATGTTTGTTTATATGTATGCGTTGGAAGGCATCTATTCCAAAACTCATCACCTACCACTGATAACTCCACCCCTTCCTCTTTATCATCACTCACATTTCCCTTCATCTCCCACCTTTCTCTCTGTTCTTCAGATAGCTCCACTACAACTTAGATTCACTCTCACATTTTCCACTTATATATGGGAATAGGATTCTCGCTTACATAGACAAACTTGCTTTTGCTGACACCCCAAGATTCGGAGGCCTCAAAGATCTGCCCTTTTTAGTTTGTTCCATTCTTTCAACCTCTTAATTTGTGTCGGGGCTGTTTCCAAGATCTGGGCTTTGAGCCTTCTCACTTGTTCTTCTTAATGAGTACTGGTTAGAGTGAGACTGTTATATGAATGGTTTATAGGTTGTAGGTGTGTTATCTCATGTTTCTGTTTCTTGGTTCCTTTTCCTTCCAGTTTTTGTTGTGTTGATTGATTGATATTGTCTTTGTGTTGGATATTGTAGGTATCGAGGCTTTCTGAAGGATGGGGTCTAGTCTTAGTGCTGAATTATCCAAGGAAACTCCTATTTTTGGTCTCAAAGTTTGGGAAATAATTGGAATTGTAGTTGGTTTGTCAATAATAGTTATTCTTTCTGTGGTCTCACTTTGCCTCACGTCAAGGAAGAAATCTGGAAAAGAGAAAGACAGGATTCCCCTAAGTCAAATACCAATTGTCTCGAAGGAAATCAAGGAAGTGCGGGTTGAACAAGTGCCAACTAATGCATTTGCTCCTCGTGATGGAATACTTCTCACAATTCGGGACAAGTCCAGTGGCAAGGAATCAGACAATGTCATGGTTCATTTAGGTCTGGGGAAGATGAAGAATGGAAATAGCAACACTCACTCAGATTCATTTCGTTACACAGAGAAAGATGGAAGCGGTTCACACTCACAGTCCGGAGAAGAAGGTAGCTCTGGCACGTTTACAGTGTACAAGCAATCTTCTTCACACCCTATAACAGCTCCCTCACCTCTATCTGGCCTTCCAGAATTCTCTCACTTGGGTTGGGGTCACTGGTTTACCTTGAGGGATCTTGAGCTTGCCACTAACCGTTTTTCCAAAGAAAATGTCCTCGGTGAAGGTGGGTATGGAGTAGTTTATAGGGGGCAGTTGGTCAATGGAACTCCAGTGGCAGTTAAAAAGATACTCAATAACATGTGAGTTTCAGTACAATGTCCAATTGTCCATTGTAGCTACCTTAGTTGCTTTGTATTTATTCCTTCTCTGTTCAGCTGAATTCAACTCCTAAGGTTTTTGGTTTAGCAGTGGCCAAGCAGAGAAAGAATTTAGAGTGGAAGTTGAAGCTATTGGCCATGTCCGACATAAAAACTTGGTTCGCCTTTTGGGGTTCTGCGTTGAGGGAACCCACAGGTATCACAATTATCAACTACAGTATTATCACCTCAATGCACATGATTTCATATAACCTTGTCTCAAGTTAACTCTTAGACTCTTACAATTGTACGATTATAAGTAACCAAAACGAGTTAGCTCCAAGACTCAAATGATTTGAAGAAATCAACTTCTTTTTAAATGTTTTCACTTTGGTATGTATTCATGTATGATTAGGTCATTTATGTAGTTTGTTCTTAATAGTACTAATGTATAATCACACTTCTTTTGGTGGTTTGCTACTTTTCTCTATTATCAAATTGACATGTGGAATTATTGTTGTGTTAAGAGTATTATATTATGCATTTATGTCATTGATAGGTTTTTAATATTGAGTAAAGTCTTACTAGTTTATGGAAACTCTTCAATTTTATGTGAACTTTTGTGAGTTTGACAACCTTGCATATAACATTATAACCTGCTTAGCTAAATTAGATAATTTTTGCCAGAATAATATGAATTGTGTGTTTATTAATCTGCTACTTGGTGATTGGTGTGAGGCTGATCTCATGTTCACTGAAACATAGTTGTCCTGTTATGATATATTCGCAGGATGTTGGTTTATGAGTATGTTAATAATGGAAACTTAGAGCAATGGCTTCATGGAGCTATGCGCCACCATGGATACCTTACCTGGGAAGCACGTATCAAGATTCTGCTTGGCACAGCCAAAGCGTAAGCGTCTGCATCTATGTTACTTCTATCTTTCCTTAGTCCTCAAATAAAGCAATTTACTTGTTTCAGGCTAGCATATTTGCATGAAGCAATTGAGCCGAAGGTGGTACACCGTGATATCAAGTCAAGCAACATATTAATTGATGATGATTTCAATGCCAAGGTTTCAGATTTTGGCCTGGCCAAGTTATTGGGTGCTGGGAAGAGTTATATCACCACAAGAGTTATGGGAACTTTTGGGTCAGTAACTTTGTGCTTTGCTGAAGTTTTTCCATACTCAGTATTGATATTTTTGTAAGAAAAAAAAACTATTCTTATTTCTTTATTGCTATAAATATTTCACAGATACGTGGCTCCTGAATATGCAAATACTGGGCTTCTAAATGAGAAGAGTGATGTCTATAGCTTTGGTGTTTTGCTATTGGAAGGAATTACTGGAAGAGATCCAGTTGACTATGGTCGACCAGCAAATGAAGTGAGTAAACATTTTTTTGATAGTTAAATTAAAACAACGATATGAGTTAAGCTTTGGTTTTGAAACATATAGTGCTAACATTCTCAACAATGCTTTGCATGTTCATTATTTTCACTACTACCTTAGGATAAATTCTTAGTTGTTTCTGTATAAATATTTTTTTTTCATGTTCATTACTTGTTATCTTTGATTATTACTACGAGGGAACCCCCTCCTTCAAAGCAAAATTCTTTATCCTATCCTTTTGAAGTTTAATCCCAAGCTTGCACTAACACCTTACATTGTGGACCTCCCTAAAAGTTGGGATGTACTTTGAAGAGTTCATGATCGATCACATCACATCACATACAATTTAACTACATGTGTGAACTCTGGCTTGACACCTGCAATGATTATCACAGGGTTAGTTTGGGTGAATGGTTATAAATATTCACATCAGGACCTTTTGCTCGATTATTAACAAAAATCCTGTGTTCTTTATAACTTATTTCTACATGACAGGTTCTGATAAAGTGCTTTTAACTTGCCTGTACCAATTATCTGCATTGCTTTCAGGTGAACCTGGTTGATTGGCTGAAGATGATGGTTGGAAATAGGAGATCAGAAGAAGTGGCGGACCCCAACATTGAGGTGAAGCCATCCACTAGAGCCTTAAAACGGGCTCTCTTAACGGCTTTAAGATGTGTAGATCCAGATTCTGAGAAAAGGCCCAAGATGGGCCAAGTCGTTCGTATGCTGGAGTCAGAGGAATATCCTTTACTAAGAGAGGTTTGTTTTTCCCAGTTGCCAAACTCTGTTAATATCTATTAAAAAATAACTTTAAGCCTAACTCAATCTTATAAAACCAGTTTATAAGATGAAGTTTGTACCACTTATTTAAAAAAATTACTAATTGTTTTTTAAGTTCAAGTTTGATGAATGTTTACATGTTTCACCTTGAACATTTGAAACTAGTTCTATAATTGATGAGTTAAAGCAACTATAGGCAGCTTTTATGTTGGATGAAAACTTTTTATACAGGGTATTAACTTGCTTTTAAGAGTGAAAACTTAGAAGCATAAATCACATCATTTGAAAATATTCGATCTCTGAGATGGATTTTAGGCTGACATATGATTTGATTGGTTGTGTGAATGTTCAGGACCGAAGACACCGAAGAAGAAATAGAGGGGGTAGTGGAGAAATGGAGTCTCAGAAGGAGTATTCTGACACAGACAGGAGTGAGATTCAGGATTCCAGAGAAGAAAGAAGAGGGTGACATTGACAACAGAAATGAGCCTAAGATGGATTCTTATTCAGAATTTGGAGGGATGTACAAAGTGGAAGTGGTAGCTTCTTTTTAATTTTGTTCCATAGCTTTTTAGATTCTTCATGTTTGGGCATTGAAGAGGGGCTGGTACAGCTGGAGATATTTTCATTTTTAATCTTTGTTTTGCCATGCATTGCTCAGTTCTTGGATAAGGTGTGGATGCTATTTCTAAGATAATAACCCGTCACATTGGGGTCTGTACAGAGTTTTATATGTTTCTTCCTCTTCTGCAAACTACGTTGCTAGAATGTGTGGTTTAGGGAATGACAACAAAAACATTCTTGTATGTGAATATTTATGGTAAAATTTATGATACATCCAAAACTAGTTCATATTCTTGTACGAGGATGTGTGACACTCTTATATGCTGTCTTTATCCAATTAGTATTTATGTCCATTTTGAGTGATTTGTAGGTAAGTTTACAGTTTGAGACATTTCATGATAATTCTAAATACATTTAACTTTTTATTTGATATTTTTATAAAGTAGTTGGAAAATGTATAAGAGGATTCATTGGAGAATATCATATTACTCTAAATAAATGTCTTTAAATATATAAATTAAATTTTGATTTTACAATGAGTAATTTAAATAATGAAGTTATTTTTATTATTAACAAATTCAATACAAATAAATATAAAAGAATCAAAGTTTGATACGTGAAAGAAAATAATTTCAATTTATTACAGTGCTAAAACATCTAATAGAGAGAATAGAAAGAGAGAGAGAAATAGTTAGCTATTATAAATTGTCACATGAAAATATACATGAAGAACTATGAAGTGAAAAAAAGTGACAATGGTGAATAATGCTCTTCCACTTTATTTGCATCCTTGTATGTAGGAGAAAGTAAGTCAGCTGTCTGCAAAGACAAAAATTCCCTTATTTTTGAACTATGAAAAAAGAGATTCTCAAAATAAATTTATAAAATAATAATAATAAAAGTAATAATACTAAAGTTAAAAAAATAATCAAAACTATAATAATTATAAAATAATAAAGAATAATAACAAAAAAAATATAAAAATAATAGTAATCAAAAATAAATTTATAAAATAATAATAAAATATAAAAAATAATAATAAAATCATAAATAGTAATTATGATAATAGAAAATAATGATAATAATAATAATTATAATAATCAAAATACATTTATAAATTAATGATGGTAATAATTAGAAAATCATAAATAATAATAATAATAAAATCTTAAAATAATAATAATCAAAATAAAATTGTAAAATAATAATAATAATATATAAAAATAAAAATTATAATAATAAAAATTTAAAATAATAATAATAAAATTAAAAAATAATAATAATCAAAATACATAAAAATAATAGTATTAACAAGAATAATTTTTTTTTAATTTTATTTTATGAATGTACTGACAGTGATAAATAAGTCAGTAGTTTTTTTTTTCCATCACGAATTATACCAAAATATCACTTTAATAAAAAGTAACTAGTAGGTATAAATAACTTATCATCATTTATTCTATGTTAATATTTATTTGATACTGAAATTTTATACCATTTATTTTAAGTTTTAAAAAATTTAAAATTTAGTTAAATGTTTTTTATAATTGTTGTTATTCAAATTTAATTTTATCAAAATCATTTTCAATAATTTTACATATATTCATAATGTTAAATAATTTATATATTTTATACTAAATCACAAATGTTAGTAGGAGAAATGTTTAATTCATACGTAAATTTAGTAATCAAATAACTAATTATATTTTATTTTATATTAATTTTAATTACAAAAAAAAATTCTAATTTATAATTTTATTAATTAAAAAAATTAACAATCAAACCTATTACAAGGAAAAAAAATTCTTTCATTTTCTTTTACTTTTCACTCTCTTTTACTTAATTTAAACAATCTCAATCATTTTCTTTTACTTTTTACTTAATTCAAACAATCTCAATTTCAAGTCTTTTCTCTCAAATTCATCGTCACGTAGGAGTAGAGGCCAATGAAAATTTAGGAGCAGGTGATAGGTTCCGGAAACTACTACCTGTAACCTGCCACCTATTACTTGCAACCTGCTACCTACTACCTACTACTTGTTACTTGTTACCTTTTAGCTGCTACTTGCAACCTGCTACCTGTTACCTACAACTTGCTACCTGCTATCTGTTACCTACAACTTGTTACATGCAACCTGCTACATGTTACTTGTAACTTGCTACCTGCAACCTACAACCTACAACATGCTACCTGCTACATGTTACCTACTACTTGCAACATGCTATCTTATAGTTGTTACTTGCAACCTGCTACCTGCTACTTGCAACATGTTATCTGCAACCTACTACCTGCAACCTGCTACCTGCTACTTGCAACATGTTACTTGCAACATGTTACCTGCAACCTACTACCTACAATCTATTACCTGCAACCTGCTACCTGCTACTTGTAACCTGCTTGCAACCTGCTCCCTGCAACCTACTACATGCTACCTACTAAATACAACCTGCTACCTACAACCTGCTACCTGCAACCTACAACCTGCTACCTGCAACCTGCTACCTGCTACCTGCTACCTGCAACCTCCTACCTGCTACCTGCAACCTGCAACCTGCTACCTGTAACCTGCAACCTACTACCTGCAACCTGCTACCTGTAACCTACAACCTGCTACCTACAACCTGCTATTTGCAACCTGCTACCAGCAACCTGCTACCTGCAACCTATTACCTGCAACCTGCTACCTGCAACCTACTACCTGTAACCTACAACCTGTTACCTACAACCTGCTACCTACAACCTGCTATTTGCAACCTGCTACCTGCTACCTGCAACCTGCAACCTGCTACCTCCAACCTGTCACATGCAACCTGCTATTTGCAACCTGCTACCTGCAACCTGCAACTTGCTACCTCCAACCTGTCACATGCAACCTGCTACCTCCAACCTGCTACCTGCTACCTGCTACTTGCAACCTGCTACCTCCAACTTGTTACCTGCAACCTCCAACCTGCTACCTACAACCTGCTACCTGCTACCTGCTACTGCAACTTGCTATCTGTAACCTGCAACCTGCTACATACAACCTGCTACCTGCTACCTGCAACTTGCAACCTGGTACCTACAACTTGCAACCTGCTACCTGCAACCTGCATCCTGCTACCTGCTACCTGCTACCGACAACCTGTTACTTGCAACCTGCTACCTGCTACCGACAACCTGTTACTTGCAACCTGCTACCTCCAACTTGTTACCTGCAACCTGGTACCTGCAACCTGGTACCTGCAACCTGCTACCTGCTACTTGCAACCTGCAACCTGCTACCTGCAACCTGGTACCTGATACCTGCTACCTGCTACCTGCTACCTGCTACCTGTTACCTGCAACCTGCTACCTGCAACCTTCTACCTGCTACCTGCAACCTGCTACCCACTACTTGTTACCTGGTACCTGCAACCTGGTACCTGCAACCTGCTACCTGCAACCTGGTACCTGCAACCTGCTACCTGCTACTTGCAACCTACTACCTGCAACCTGCAACCTACAACCTATAACCTACAACTTGTTATCTACTACCTATAACCTTTTATCTTTAACCTGTTACATGCTACCCTCTAGCTGCTACCTACAACATGCTACCTTCTAGTTGCTACCTGCAACATTCTATCTTCTAACTGCTACATGCTACTGCAACTTGCTATCTGCAACCTGCTACCAGCAACCTGCTATCTGCAACCTGGTACCTGCAATCTGCTACCTGCAACCTGCAACCTGCTACCTGCAACCTGCTACCTGCTACCTGCAACCTGCTACCTGCAACCTGCTACCTGCAACCTGCTACCTTCTACCTGCTACCTGCAACCTGGTACCTGGTACCTGCTACTGCAACCTGGTACCTGCAACCTGCAACCTGCAACCTGCAACCTGCTACCTGCAACCTGCTACATGCTACCTGCTACCTGCTACCTGCTACCTGCAACCTGCTACCTGCAACCTTCTACCTGCTACCTGCTACCTGCTACCTGTTACCTGCTACCTGCAACCTGCTACCTGCTACCTGCTACCTGCAACCTGCTACCTGCAACCTGGTTCCTGCAACCTGCTACTTGCAACCTACTACCTGCAACCTGCAACTTGCAACCTACAACCTATAACCTACAACTTGTTATCTACTACCTATAACCTTTTATCTTTAACCTGTTACTTGCTACCTACAACATGCTACCTTCTAGTTGCTACCTGCAACATTCTATCTTCTAACTGTTACCTGTTATCTGCTACCTGTAGCCTTCTAGCTGCTACCTGCAACTTGTTACCTGCTACCTGTAACCTGTTACATACTACTGTAACCTGGTACCTGCAACATGCAACATGCTACCTGGTACCTGCTATCTTATAGTTGTTACCTTTAACCTGCTATCTGAAACTTGCTACCTACTACCTGCAACTTGCAACATGCAACCTATTACCTACAACTTGCAACCTGTTAACTACAACCTGCTACCTGCTACCTACAACCCTCTACCCTAAACCTGCAACTTGCTTACTGCCACCTGCTACCTTCTAGTTGCTACCTACAACATGTTACCTTCTAGTTGCTACCTACAACATGTTACCTGTTACCTACTACCTGTTACCTTTTAGTTGCTACCTGCAACCTGTTACATGCTACAAGCAACTTCTACTTGCTATCTGTAACCTGTAACCTGCTACCTGCAACCTGCTATTTTCTAATTGCTACCTTCAAGTTGCAACCTGCTACTTACTACCTGCAACATGCAACCTATTACCTGTTACCTGTTACTTGCTACTTACAACTTGCAACCTGTTACCTGCAACTTGCTACCTACTACCTGCAACTTGCTACCTGCAACCTGCTACCTGGTATTTGTTACCTGCTACCTTTTAGCTGCTACCTACAACATGTTATCTTCTAGTTGCAACCTGCAATCTGCTACCTACAATCTGCTACCTGCTAACTGTTACCTGCTAACTGTTATCTATTACCTGCTACTTGTTACCTTCTAGTTGCTACCTGCAACCTGTTACCTGCTACCTTTAACCTGTTACATACTATTGTAACCTGCTACCTGATACCTGCTATCTTCTAGCTGCTACCTTCAACCCGATACCTACTACCTACAACATGTAACATGCAACCTATTACATGCTACCTGTTACTTACTACCTATAACTTGCAACCTGTAACCTGCTGATGAACATATATTGATTCACACTTAATAGTTCTAATCATAAATTATTGGACTATAATAATAAATAAATTCGTTGTTTTAATTAATATTCATATAATTGGATTTATTTGGGCATTAACTATTATTTTTGGTAATTTTGTGTTTTTAGGGTAAATGATATGAAGTTGTCTACCTTTGTGAATTGGTCAAATATGCAAAAGTCCAAGTTGCTTCTTTGAATCAAAACAAAAAAAAAATTCTGAGGAGAAGAAAGAGAAAATAAAAGCTACAAGATCCCAGAAACAGAATTGGAAGCAAAATCTTCTGCAAAATAAAAAGAATTATGGAAAGTGGAAATTGTTTACAAAATCTAAACTGCAATATTTTCCCAAGATCCTTGGAGCAGAAAAGCCTATAAAAGGACACAAGCATCGAGGAGAAAAAGGAGGAGCTTCATAGGGTTTTCTTAGTTTCTTTTCTTATTTGTAATTCTTTTGCCTCCGCATGGAAAACTAAACATTTTAGTTGATTCCTTTGTGATTCCCCGTTGAGTTTTGAGGTTTTGATCAATAAAAGTTTCTATTTTTAATTCTCTATAACAGTTGTTTTTATTGTCTAATCTCCTACAAAACTAGTTTTTGTGAGAGGTTGTACTTGAACGCATGATTGAGAGTCTTCCTTATCTTAAACTTTGGTTTCTTAGTTAGTTCGTATTGTACTAATTAATTTCTTGGACACATGATTCAAGAGAGAGGAGATAAGCATTTCCATGGAGTATAGGCATGGAACAAAGTGGGTATTGATTAAATCGGTAGACGCATGCTTTACTGTGAGCTTCAGTTGAATTAGGTTTGGCGCATGTTCAATCTAGTTTAGCCCTGTTGAGGATTGAGAAAGGAATAATCTTTAAAGAGCCTGTGAAGAATTCATTGGTGGAAGAACTTGGGAGTCAATCTGCATTCTTTACTGATTTAAATCATCATTTATATTTTCCTACTTAACGATCACAATCCTTTTTACTTTACCATTATTGCTAATTTTCATTGTTTGCAGATAGGTTTTGAACTTTATTCAGTAAAATCACTATTGGATTCGTTGGGAAACAACTTGGGGTTATCTGACCACAATTATACTATCATCTCTCTAGTATTAGACAAATTTACGCTAAAATCATATTAATTTGACAGTAAAACGACATCTATCACCTGCTATCTGCTACCTTTTAATTGCAACTTGCTACCTGTTACCTTCTAATTGCTACCTGCAACCAAATGACTCTCCCTCCTAAAGTTGCCGAGTCCTTGGAATGGGTCTCCAATGGAACTTGTTGTAGAGGATGACGGAATTCGTGGCAGCAATGAGAATCATTTCCTTTCATTTATATTTGTTGTTACTGATTATTTTTATATATTTATAAAAAATCAAGTTTACTAATTAATGTATTAGCTAAGTAAAAAAATTGCATAAATGATTTTATTAGTCTATGGAATTAAAAAAATTAAATTTATTAAACTTTTAAAATTTATTGAAGTTTTTCCTAATAAACTTTTAATTATATAAACATATAATTAATGTGTATGTCCTATCTCCGATATATTTTTAATTTATATTATATGAATATATAATTTATGTAAAGGTCCTATCTCAATGTCCTCTGTATTTTTAATTTAGCCGTATTGTGGTATTTAGTTATATTTGTGTTTGTATACGTGTATGCATTTTATTTTATAACAAACTGAGAGAGTATGTGTAGGATCTGACATGAGCAGACACACCTTAACAGAACATCAGATTTGTTGTGGTTGAGCATCAACATCAATCCATAGAAACACAAAATATTTGATGGTCCCTATTTGCTCGAATTGAATTATTCTGCCATGTGTGTGAACATATTATGACATACAAAGTATGATATATATATTCGATTCATTCTTTTCAACTTAATATGTCTCTTAAACTACATGATTGTCTGATTTATTTTGCATGTAAAAAGCTGCTAAACAAAAAATTACAGGGAGGGTAAGAGATTATGTTAAGCTCTGCAAAATATTTTTGAATAAAGATAATCATGCTTCTCCTTAATTTCATTCATATTACAGGGTTTGCATGTCAAAAAACTAAGAATGCTATTTCCTTTTACTTCAGTTACTACTGCTTTGAAGTTTTGTTTTTTAACAATGATTTGTACAAGCAATACTCGAAACAAACATTTTTGTCCTCTTTTTATTGGATTCCATAATTTTGAGGAACGACAGAACAGCAGAGAAGAGTGTTATAATAATAAATAGAAAGTAATTATACAGATAGTTGATTTTCAAACATAATATTTAACAGTCCCTTAAACAAGTAAGGGAGTGAAGACAGAGAAGGCAAAAAAGACCCAAAATGAAAAAGCAGAAACACATAGTAACTCTAGCAAGAAAGTAGCTAAAGAACGGAACCAACACACCATGACCCTTATGGGAAACAAACAAGCTTACTCCTGGGGCTTCTCCCATTTGAGAGACTTCACCACCTCCCAGGTGAAGTCAGTGTCCTCTCTTCCAAAGTGACCATAAGCAGCAGTTTTCAAGAACCTTCCATTTCCACCCCTTTTGAGGTCCAAACTAATGGAAATCATTCCAGGCCTGAAATCAAAATTTTCCTTCACAATCTTCAGAATCTCCTTGTCTGGAATCTTTCCAGTCCCGTAAGTGTCAACAAACACTGATAAGGGGTCAGGAACACCAATTGCATATGAAATTTGCACAACACACCTTCTAGCAAGAGCACTAGCAACAATGCTCTTTGCAGCCTGTCTAGCAATATAGGCTCCACTTCTGTCTACCTTGGTGGGATCCTTCCCAGAGAAGGCACCCCCACCATGAGCTCCCCAACCACCGTATGTGTCAATGATGATTTTGCGCCCTGTGAGACCGGCATCTCCATGAGGACCACCAATGACAAACCGGCCTGATGGATTGAGATGGAAAATGGTCTTCTCATCTAAGTACTTCTCTGGTATAACAGGCTTGATAACATGTTCTTTGAGATCAGCAGCAATCTCATCATTGGTAACAGTTTCATCGTGCTGGGTTGAAATTAGGACAGTGTGGACGCGAACTGGGACCATAACACCATTGTCATTGTAATACTCCACAGTAACTTGGGTTTTTCCATCAGGTCTTAACCATGTGCATGTACCATTCTTGCGCACTTCGGTGAGGCGAGCACCGAGCTTGGTTGCAAGGACATGGCTGAGAGGCATAAGCTCAGGTGTTTCATCTGTGGCATAGCCAAACATGTGGCCCTGATCACCAGCACCTATCTCCTCGGGTTGCTTGGTGAGGTGGCCATGGACTCCCTGAGCAATATCAGGGCTTTGTTGTTCCAGGTAGACCAGCACCTTGCAATTGTCAGCATCAAGACCAACATCATCGGACACAAAGCCTATAGAACGACAAGTGTCGCGTACAATCTTCTCATAGTCTACATTGGCCTTAGTTGTGATCTCTCCGAACACCATGACCAAGTTGGTCTTGGTGCATGTTTCACAGGCAACCTTGCTCTCTGGATCTTGCTCCAGACAGGCATCAAGCACTGCATCAGAAATTTGGTCACAAAGCTTGTCAGGGTGACCCTCGTTCACCGACTCAGAAGTGAACAAGAAGGTATCCATTCTCCCAAGTTCTGAGCTACAAGAAACCAAATAAGGGTTAAATATATAACCACAATTGCCTCTAAGACACAAAGGGATGATTTAAAAACCATGCTAAAATTTACCCTAGTCGAAAAAAAAACAAGACATATAAAACAAAATATTCTCTAAATTGGTAGAGAGCACCAAGTATAGTGGATCACCAATTGGTTTACTTTGCTTAATACAAATCAACTTTACCAATTCACAGAATGCCCAATTATGCATGGAATCAGAAAGATCCCTCAATCCTCAGCTTCAATCGTAGCAATAACTCAGTATAATACACAACTAAAGAAAAATCACGCAAAACCTCAGGAAAAATTGAATCTTTTTCAATTCCTTCCATAATAAAAAAAAACCGCATACTGTAACAAAATTAGGCCACTGCAATTAGAATTTCATAACAAAGAATTCAATCATGCATGAATAGAATAGAATAATATTGTGACATAGATTAAGCAGACATGCAAATAATCAAAGTGCAAAAAATGATACGAGTAAAAGGTAAGGACAAGAAGAAAATACAGAAATCGAAGTGAAAACTTTTCACACACTGTAGAATATAGAGAGTGAAAAAGGGCACCAATTCTCAACTCCTAGCAGGTTTAGTTAAACTTCTTGCCACTCTTATGTCGTGGATTTAGGTTGACATTTATAGAGTGACCGAATGGATCAGGATCCCCGACAAATGTCACACCTTGTATGTTTTTAAGTTTTGCTGTCTTCAACAAGGTATTGACACTTGTCCACAAAGCCCATTTACATTTTCTTATATGACAGTTATAAAATATTCATTTTTTAAAAAAAAATATAAACTTGTTTTCTTGTAATATAATTTTCCTAATTTCTAGTTTCTTTTATAAAAGATAGAAATAGCCTGAAATCTAATTGTGGTCCTCTAAATTTTCGATTTTAATCCAAAATTTGAAAACCAAAATATATTCGAGCAGCTTCATATATATTAAGAATTGATGGTTTATATCCATTAGTTTGAGTGAAGTAAAGTGCTTAAATCGAATAAATTATTTTTACAGTTAAAAGTATATAAAATAAAACGTTAATTAACCTTTTAAAAGAAAAAGGAAAGAAAACCATATTAAAGGCCAAAAAATAAAAAATGCGGTGAGCGTGGATCGAACACGCGACTTTCAGATCTTCAGTCTGACGCTCTCCCAACTGAACTATCCCCGCAATTTGAAAATAATAGTTTGATTAATTTAGAAATAGTAATTAATTTAACAAGATTTAATAAAATTAAAATGTTTTATGTTAATAGGAACCTTAAAATACGATAAAAAATGAAGGATATTAATAAATATAAAAACAAAATTCATACATTCTTAACAGTGTTAGTGAAGTATATTTATTTATGAAAAATATGTTTACTTAAATTTATATTTATAATCGGATAAAAAATTATTGAAGTAAAGGTGTATAAATATAATTAGGAAGTTGTTGTTATTCGAAATATATTTAAAAGTTTTATTGCTATTAGTCATGTAAAGATGACTCGCGGATTACAAACCTTAAAATTTAAACTTTGTATGTTATATTCATTCTATGTATAATATTTATTCAATACTTTAAAAAAAAAAAAAATTACACCATAAGTGACTCAATCCAACCTATTTTATACTGGATTGTATTTAAATTTTAGACTAGATTTATTAAATGATGAATTAATAAAATAAAATACTGGATTGTATTTAAATTTTAGACTAGATTTATTAAATGATGAATTAATAAAATAAAAGGGATGTGTTTTTTCCAAGATTGATGCAACCCAATTTATAAATTTTATTAGAGCAACTATATCACATACATCTTTTTAACTTGTATTTTATAATTTAATTTGTACTTGAAAAACTACGTTTTATATTTCGTTAATAGGTTAAATATATTAAATAGTTTTAAATTATTTTTTATCAATATAAAATTTAAACATATTTTTAATTTTTTGTTAGAAAGATGAAAATCTATCGTAACTATTTTAACACGTAAAATTTTCCATTTAATAATAATAATAAAGATCTATAAAAATATGTTTAGATTTCTTAAGGATTAAAATAATATATATATTTTTTATCTATTTAGTCTTTTTCTATTATCAAAGAGAAACTGAAAAAGAGAATCAACTAAAAGAATTATATATCTAATAAACTAGGGCTGGTAACGTTATTATATTATGTTGAATAATGAAATCTGAAATATAATAAACAAATGGTTCCATAGCTCAGTTGGTTAGAGCGTTGGTCTTATGAGCCGAAGGTCGCGGGTTCGAGCCCCGCCGGAACCATTGGCAGAATTTGATTTTTTTTATTAAATTTATTTTTCCATTTACTTAAGATCGTACAAGGATGTATTTGATCTTCTTTGTTTGTCAACGTTATTACATGTTTTTTCTTCTTCTGTGGTGGATGGATGTGCAAAGATTAAAATTCAGTTATAAAATTTTTTAACATTTGTTTTATTAACTAAGAGGAGTACCGAATTTTTATCTTTGTACACTAATATGCTCTATCCTTGAAGTTAAAAACACATTGTGCTTTAAGGTAAATTTTTATTTACATGTTTGCCGTTTGAAAAAAAATCAAGATTTAGATATTAAACATTGAATATGATAGAAAATATGAGAAGGAGAGAAAAGAGTGAACACACACCACAACCAGATAACATGAATAAAAAAACAATGAAAACAAAAAAAGACATATTAATCTGTTTTAATAACATATTGAATGTGATATTCCATCTAATCTGATATTTACTATGCATAATGCATATCACGAAAAGAATAAGACTGATAACGCAAAACTGTGAAACTTAAGTTAGATTGAGAAGAGGACGAAAGACACATACTTTTGCATACATGTCACTTCTTATATGTAAAGGAAGTATAGAACACATATAAATAAAACCAATAAAAAAAACGCAGAAAAGGGAAAAAACAACAAAACATTGGTTATAATAATCTCTTTAAAGAGAATGACGTCAACTAAAATTACATTTTGGCGAGGAATTTTATTGACCATTTTTTAGTACAAATTTAACAATAACAAAAGATAAGAACAGCTTCCTTGCAACATCTATCCTCTTCACATCGATCTTATTCCTCCTTGCTTGGTATACACTACGGACTTATCCATCAAAACGCCACCAAATTGGTTACCGAAAAATTGCTCTGCGTTAAGCTTCGGACATGATGCAATCAATAGCTTGTTTGCATATACCCGTCATTGTGGCCTCCGGTCCATAAACCTGGAAACACAGCATCACCACAATCGCACAACAAAATACAGAAAAAGAATTTTGTAATTCAAGACTCCAATGGAGACAGTCCACCTGTTTAGTTTAGGTTTAAAATCCTCTGGCTTACTGCCAAGAGCCTCAAGGTGAAGAACTAAGTTACAAGATTTCAAAATTTAAATAATTTACTATTATAGTTTGATAAATGAAGCATGTAGATTTAGTAACTACTCATTGGTCCCGGATTCTGATAACTAAAAGTAGTTTCTCAGTGATGAGCATGTGAGCAAATTTATGGCACATTTTAAAGCGTGATCCCTACAAAGATTGTCATACTCATTACTTACCTGAATTGGTACTCCCAATTCCTCCCCCAATGAACGCATCTTTGCCAAACCAGTCTGATAGTTTGGACCACCTCTTCTGACATAGATGTGGACTCGCGCTGCTTTAAGCTTTGATTCCTGTTCGAGTGATGGGGAAACCAACTCATAACTTTCAAAGTAACAAGTTGAAGCGAACAAAGGATACAACTTACAACTAACATTAACATACCTTCTCTTTCAGCGCTCGAATAATCCCACTGAATGTGGCAGCAACGTCAGTGAAATTTGCTATGCCACCTCCAATAAGAAGGGCTCTCTTACGGCCATCAGGGTCTGCAGTAGCACACTGCAACACAGTCATGGCTCATGAGCACAATCTTCACAAATGATATAGTCATAAAGCCACTAGCTATGACGAATTAGCAAAGTTTAAGCCACAAGAAAGAAAAAGAACATATCAATTGGATATGTGAGCTTTACATCAATTACGACTCTCGCATACTGCAACACTTCTTCCTCATTTGGTGCTCCACTATACTCAGCATAGTTACCAAGCTCTGATGCATAGCCTAAATCTCCAACCTAGTAAACAAAGTGTATATTATTAACTCACTAGATGACATACTAAAATAGAACTTCCTGAATAATCAATCACTGTTGGAGAGGGTCCTTTATTCACAACTTTTGACAGAATGGAAATTAATCCATAAAACATGGAAGCTTACAGTATCAGCATAAATTACGCTTGCACCACCTCCAGCTACCATTGTCCAGATGCGTCCTTTTGGGTTCAATACAGTAAATTTCAACGACGCACTTGTCTGTAGTATGAAAAAGAAAAAAAAATTAAGAATCCATCACACAGCAAAGTTCCACTTGCAATTATTATAACATGGAAGTATGAGTTTTACAAAACGGAAGTACTGTAAGAACATGATAACTGTAAGGTAAATATATGGGCCACCACTTATTGAGGCGAGATTTATCATGAGATCAGAAACTATTTTCTCAACTTTATCAGAATGACGACAGAAAAATGCTGAGAATTCTGATAACATTTTTCTATTACTTTTATTGATTTTCCTATTTCTTTTATTGATTTCTCACTGTGCAAAAGTGCTCTATGTCATACATAATTATGGAAGTGGTCCAAAATCCTTAAGGCAACTAAACAACACGTAAAAAACTGGAAAAAAAATAAGTTTTATGCTTAGATATATAACTAAGTTTTAATTAGAGCACCTAATACTATTTTTTTTTTAAATTGATACCTTATAAATAATTAAAATTGTTTAAATTTTTGATGTTATATGCTTTTACTGTCACTGTTTTCATTAAATCAGAGTATTAAAAAGTAATCAAAATTTTTAAATATTTCAGTTAAAAGAGATAATATAATAGTATTAACAATAAAATACAAATCTGTTTTTCAGAAACTTATATTAAATTTTTATAATGCATTAAATACTCAATTTAAAAAAATAATCTATTGATTGGTCAAAACAAAAATAAGTAAGCATGGAAGATACGACACTTGTTTAAATCTAAAATAAAAAATACCTTATCATCCAATGAATGGATGAAGCTTTCTGTAGGGCTCAGAACTCTTCCAAAAGGCAATGGAAATTCTATATTGCCCCACCTGAAAACATTAAGGTTATAGATTAGAAACAAATAGTCATATGCACTAGATACTTAATTTTCATGGCTTTAAAAATTCAATGTTTAATTCTTAACAAAATATCAAAGGATTATACTTGTTGAAGTTCTTGAATGCAGCAGTGTCATCCAATTCCCCTCTCATATCCAGCGGATATGGCTTTTCATTCACTATTGTAAATGGATTCATCTCAAGGAAACTGAAGTCCAGATCTATGGACAAGATGGGAGTTAAAAAAAGGTTACACTAGTGCATATATGAATATCCATGACAGTTAGCATTTTTTGAGAGAAGTAATACACAAATGATTCTTGTCTTGAACAAATTGAGTCTTTAGAATTTCCCCGTATTTTATATAAGTGAAATAGAGCAAACAATATTCATTTTTCTCTTTGACTACTCATGCACAAGTTAGCGAGTTAAGATGAAAGAGTTAAAAAGCACACGTTAAAGTTCTAAAGCATTTTCTAATTCTACATTCCGGAGTTCATATTAAGCTTTAGGTTCCAAAACAATAAGATGATCCAGTAGTTTTCAAGCTTGTTCATTGCATACCTTGGAAGACAGCAAACACACCCAGTATGAAATCACCTATTGTCTCCCGAATCTGTAAATTAGAGTTAGAATAAGCATTTGTTAGATGCACAAGGAATAAGAAAAAAGCTACTAGAAATAAAGAAATAGTGAATATAGACAAGCATTAACCTAAAGAAATAGAAGTTCAAACCCTCAAAATCTTAATAAAGACAGTGCGAAGGTTAGAACCAAACGACACTAAACACATCACATCCAAATCATGCAGTCTCGTCTGTATCAGTTTTTCACCAAATGCAAAATCTAAACTATAGTTAGCGAGAGATAAATTCTGGAGACTATACTAGTTCTTTGAATTCTGAACATGATACAAGCTCCCAAGCAAACACACAAGAAACTGATAGACATAAGGGAAGTGCCAAAATACACACCTCCAAAGGAAGTGTAGCAATCAACGGTGCACATGCCTTCGGAGTCAACTGTTTCTCCGTTGGAAGGAATATAGTTTTAACCTGACAATTAGCAGTGAACCTTCCCATCTTATCAGGGTTGCCTTTGCAGAGAAAGGAAGCACAAACACTGAATCATACGAGACACAGCAAATAAAACAGTTACACTAATTCAATTTAATATAACAAGTCAATAACACCTTATCCCAATTCTCTTCAATATCAATGCCCCCGCATTCAGAAAAGCTGATGGTGGAGCCAAGCCTTTCAGAAACAATGGACAAATAATACTCTTGGTCGTGAGGAACAAACGGTTCAACAATGAAAGTAGTTATAGGCGCCTTGCAACCTCCCATCTCAACCTACCAAACGTTCAATACAATAAAAGGTTCAGGAAAAGGAAGATGAAATGTTGAAACTTAATAGCACATTTTTGCTTCCTGTATTCGTCATTTCGCAAATTTCAATTCCTACAAATTCATCTATTAACTTGAAGACCAATATTTAACAGAAATTCAGACTTGCAGAGTATGAGCTTAGCATTTCCATTAAATATGTCAAGCTGATATGATAAGCGAAATTGTACATCTAAAATAGCAGGAGAATGAAAACGGTGAAAAAATGGAGGCAACAAAACCAAATCAGTGAAACGAATGTAACAGGGGAGAAAAGTACAATTAAACGAAACCAACGTTGATATGAAAAAGAAAAAAAAAAAAGCAAGCATGCAGAGTTTTCATTTGGAGGAATGACCTCAACGCCGAGGCGTGCTTTGACAAACTCAGCGACTTCAGCTATGTCCAAATTGAGAGCCACTAAGCCACTCTTTCCGCGCTTCCCGAAGAGCATGTCCGGTTTGACGACCACCTTTGTTGACGACAACCAGGGATGGTGGTCTGTAAATTCAGCGAAGTCCGTTGACTGTGTGACCTGCGAAGAATCGAAGTCCGGAACAGAGCTTTCAAATAAGTGATGGATTGAATTGAAATGAGGAGACAGCATGCAAATTATGGAAACCTGAGCAGAAAGGATGTCGAGGTCGATAGAGGCAAGCCGTTTGAGGTGTTCCTTGAGAAGCCTCTTGGAATGGTACTCCCTGATCTTCTTCCTCGCCATTTTACGATCTCAAACTCAGATGAGAAATACAGAGTACGTGCTCTGTGCTCTGCTCTCTTATCATGCACTGTGAGAACAGGGAAGAAGGACTGCGTAATTGCTTCCTAATGACACCAAAATGATATAATAAAGGATTAAGTTGTTTTTCGTTCTTAACATTAACGTAGTTTTATTACTAATCAAAGTAATGAAATTTGAAAAATATAGTAATAAAATATGTAAAAAGAGTGTGCAAAAAATAAAATATTCCATGAAGTACGAAGGTTTTTTTTTTTTAAAAAGGAATAAAATAATAGAGTTGGAAGTTTGGTATAAGATGAAGATGAGGATGAGCATGAGTTTGAGCATGAGCATGATGGTGGATTCTGTTTTGTCATCTTCGATTATTCCACCTTGGCGCCCATTCAACACATTATTTATCATTTGTGGGTCGGTGGGCGGCGCAATTATTTTCTTAAGTAAAATTAGGTTAAGGTTTAATTTATATTTGTTGTCATATCACTATGATTAAGCGTTTAATTTTTATCATACTTAATACACTTTCTTTTATTCAGGCTACCCACTTTCTAATTCTTTATCTGTTAGTTACCTAAAAACTTATTTGAAATGTGATATTCAAAACTAAGTAAAGTTTTTGTCATTTAAATCATAACCTAAATTTATTTTATTCCCTATATTTTAAAAAAATGATAGTTCATATTATTGTATTTTTAAAACAATACACATAATCCATCTTTAATTCCTACTACCTTATTCTTATTTAGTGATTTAATAACAGCTAACACGTGATATTCATGTGTTAATTAAGCAGATATCACTTGTAAACTCGGGTAATATGATTTACTCGTGACATTACAAACTAATTTTTCACCATATTTTTAAAAGGAAATGACCAAAATTAATATTTTAAAATACATAAATAACCATTTTCGATCAAATATTTAAGGACTCAAACACGTATATCTTTCAAAGCAAGAGTTTGATTTATGTACATTTTTAGTGTACAGTATATTACACAGACGTTTAATAAAGCTTTATTTTATCGTCGTATCATATTAAAATAAATAAGATGATATGGTAAATTATTAAGGCAATATTATGATAAATAATTTATTAATTTTTATTATATGAGTAACTAGTATAAATTGTTTACACACACCACATACACACACATATATATATATATATATATATATATATATATATAATTAAAAGGAAAAAACATGGCTAAGTTATTTCTTTTATAAGTTGTAAGTTAATTCTTATACAGTCATTACTGAGTTTTTACGGTTTATGAAACAAGTCAAAAAAATTAAGGAGGGTGCGGATATGGTTAGATGATTTTATATTTATTTTATATATGTAATTACAGGGGTATATTGGTCTTTTAAGAACCTCATGGAGGTGCTGGAAGAAGTTATGAGGTGAAAAGAGAAATTTATTGAGTTCCGTCTAGTCCAGTTCCAATCTAGTCCAAAAATGAAATGGGCCTCCAATCTAGTCCAGTTCAAAAGTTGGGTCACGAGCCCAAATGATAGCCACACTTGTTTCGGTACCGAAGAGCGGTGCCGATCAACCAAAAAAAAAAAACAGGGAAAGAACGGTGAAATTCCATCGTAGTCCAGTGCTTGCAGGGAAGGTGGTCTCATCACGCTTCTTCTCGTTGTATGAGAACACAAGAGAGGGTTCTCACCTCAGTTTAGTTCAATTCTTAATCGTGCGGTGCGCATCAGCCTCTGCGTCTCCGATCCGAATCGGCAACTCGGTGAGTCACTCGTTCGATCTTGTTTTCAACTGCTTCTTCTTCTTCCCTCTTTTTCTCGATCTGTCACAATCGAGAAAGCTCCAACACTCAAATTCAAATCACCAAACTATTCCTCTCACAACCCTAACACTTCTATTTGCGTATCCCTCAATTCTTAGTTAAACTAATCGTATGTAATGCTTAATTCTCATCCACGTTACTACTCGTGCTATTTTCAACGTATTCAGCACTGGCTGCCTGTGCCAAAGTCAACCTAACTGCTTCGATTCTCTTATAATTACTGTTGATTTGAACTGTGTTGTATTTGGTCTCTTTTTATGTATTAAACGATGCGTGCATCGCATTGCTTTCTTCTCACAGGCTTGGTGATGGAACAGAGGTTTTGAGTTTTAATTGAATTAGAGCCAAGTGATTTGGATTGTTTTGTAATAACCTATGGGGACTGAAAATCCTGGTCGTCCAACCTTCCCTTCAAGGCCTTCTCCACCGCCTTTTCCTGCTGCACAGACAGTGACACCTTTTTCATCAACCGGTTCCGTGGTTGGATCAGAGCCTCCTTCTTTTCGGTCCGCTCCTCCGGCTCCTCCGCCGCAAGCTGCCACGCCATTTTCCTCAGCCGGACCTGCTGCAGTTAGACCAGGGGCACCCAGTTTTAGGCCTGCACCGCCAGGGAGGTTCAATGATCCGTCAGTGCCTCCTCCTCCTCCTCAATCATCCAATGCCCCGCCGGCTGCTGGACCCTTTCAGCAGTTTCCGGCAGCGCCCTTCGCCCCGACAACGCAGCCACGTGCTCCTCCTTTGTCTATGGGACAACCATCATTTCAATCTCCACCTAGTCTAGCACCGCCATTTGCCACGTCTCTTCCAGCTCAGCCACAGATGCCTTTTGTTCCAATGGGTTCTCCCTCACCTCAAAGTGCTGCTCCTGCGCATATGGGTTCAAATGTTCCTCCACCTACATTTCAGCCAGCTTTTCCTGGGTACCCGAGTAAGCAGACTGGTCCTGAAATGCAAGGTCCACCTTTGCATTCCTCATTCCCTGCTAATCAAGGAAATTTTGGGCCTGTTCCACCTGCTGGAGCTTCTCCTTTTTTGTCTCATCAAGGAGGTTATGTTTCATCTCCCCCAGTGGCTCCTCCGCTTGGTATCCAGCCAATGCAGCAGCAACCTGGATCTCTGCCCCCTATGAGTAATGTTCACGGGTTGGCAGAAGACTTCAATGCCCTCACAATGCAAACTCGTCCTGGAACAATGGATCCATTATTTGACCCCAAGGAACTTCCAAGGCCATTGGAAGGTGATGTTGAGCCAAAGAATTTGCTTGACATGTATCCCATGAACTGCAATCCCCGGTTTCTACGACTCACGACCAGTGCCGTACCAAGCTCCCAGTCCTTGGCTTCTAGGTGGCACCTTCCACTTGGAGCAGTTGTATCTCCGCTTGCTGAACCTCCTGATGGGGTTAGTGCTTCTGTACCCTATTTGACGAGAGAAACATACTGGTCATGTAATTTGCAAGTATTCACTATTTGTTGTTTTCAGGAAGAGGTGCCTATAGTTAATTTTGCTCCAGCTAGTGTTGTTCGCTGCAGAAGATGTCGCACATATGTGAATCCTTATATGACATTTACAGAAGCAGGAAGAAAGTTCCGTTGCAACGTCTGTACCTTGCTTAACGATGGTACTATTTACGTTCATAACCTCATCCTTTACATTTGAAAAATAAAATGTCATAAAATAGTTGGAATTTGGTCTTAACTCAAGTACTTTTGGTCTGCACACTTTTATCCTGAGAAAAGGTTTTCTCGGAGGCTCTGAAAATTCATTAATTTCTGCCAGTATCACTTGTGTTATATTGGATGTGCCCACTGGTGCATTTCATAATAGAATGCACATACTTCACCTGCTTACCTTTGCAAGGTAAGGTTTCAGGGCCATAGGGGGACTAAACTTGCTCTCTGGTTTTTGCTACTCTACATATTCATGTCAGTTGTGCTGTTGTGTGTTTATTACTATCATGATAAATGGACCGTAGTATTTATGCTACATGATTAAAAATTTCTGTGAAGAAAATTACTTGTTTTTGACAAATAAATAATATCATGCATATTGTAATTGGTTGAATAGTATATTTCTTATGATGTTAATAAATTGAGTGTTATGTACAGTTCCTAGTGAATATTATTCACAATTAGATGCCACTGGAAAAAGGGCTGACATAAATCAACGGCCTGAGCTTACAAAGGGGACTGTAGAATTTGTTGCCCCTGCTGAGTATATGGTGCGGCCTCCTATGCCACCAGTGTATTTCTTCCTCATCGATGTTTCCATATCTGCAGTTAGAAGTGGCATGATTGAGGTAAGTACTTTACTTCTGACACAATGTGCAACTTGTACTGCACTTTGATAGAGTTCTTTTTATGGAAAAATAATAAATCATAGTATTGGGTAATATATTGCCTTATTTTTGTGTGTTAAATGAGTCATAGTACTTGATTCATATAATATTGATTCCAGTTACGAAGAAGAAAATAGTTATCCTATAATGTACTTTGCATTAGATTAGTTTATTTAGATGAGAAGGTTATCTGCTCACTAGCAAACTTATGTGGTTTAGGTTTTCATTTTCACTAAAATTTATACGTCATATCTTTTAGATGATTGTTCAATTCTGTTTCCTTTTAGTGACTATTGACTGCTGAAACACACAATAGTTGTTTGAGTTTATTTCTTATGTATATTCGAGGGTTGCATGTTTGCCTTCACATATTATGCTTTATGAGCATGCATGAGTCATTTGGGCATGATTACTTTTTGTGTAGAATGAATTTTCAAAGAATTTCTTTTAGAAGAGTGAGAGCTTTTAGGATATTTACCAAAGTGAGTTTTGTAGAAATGAGTTTCTTTTAGATATTGTGTCCACCAATTGTCATATATTGCACATAAAGTGGAGGTGTTGACAATGAAATTTGTCTAGAAGTAACATTTAGTCATTTACTTATTCACTAACATTTTCCCGTGCAACTTTGGGTTGTAAGATGCATTTTTGCATTTGAGGTTACTTAATAACCAATTCGTCCCAAGTTCCAACTTCTAACTATTTTTCGGGTGCTTTGGTTCACTTTGTTTTGACTGCTGGTGTTACTGTTCTAACTGCAGGTTGTGGCCAATACAATCAAGTCATGCTTGGATGAGCTGCCTGGCTTTCCACGTACACAAATAGGGTTTGCAACTTTTGACAGCACAATACATTTTTATAACATGAAGGTTTGCAATATTGTTTGTATTGCTATAGTTTATAATATATGTCTGCCCCCTTCCCACTTTATACTAATTATTTTGTGTTTCATGCTTTTGCAGTCTTCCCTGACTCAACCACAGATGTTGGTAGTGTCAGATCTGGATGATATATTTATTCCGCTGCCAGATGATCTTCTTGTTAACTTGTCTGAATCAAGAAGTGTGGTAGACACCTTCTTAGATAGTTTGCCAACCATGTTCCAGGACAATGTTAACTTGGAATCAGCTTTTGGTCCTGCTCTTAAGGCTGCATTCATGGTTATGGTATGTTTGTCTGTTTTCAACCTTTGAGGGTGGTTTTCTTACCATAATAGCTTTTGCTAGTTTTTTTAAACAGGTAGTGAACTTAGTACATTGGATAAAAATTTGGTATTAATTGACACCAAGTTACATATAGCTACATGAAGTTTAAGACATCAAATTTTAGTGTAGAAAATGAGAGGATAGGCAACATTGAATGTTTTCAATGTGCAAACCTATTTTTCTTGAAAAAAAAGCTTCAATAGTAACCAGGAGAAGTATTGGCTGTGCTTTAATATTTTTGAACTAATATTAATGTATATATGTGGCTTCTATACTTTAATATCTATGAAGAATTGTGGTATGAATTGGGTAAGACCAGTGCTAGGTATTTCACATTTGTTTGGGCTTCTGTATGGAGTTCTTAATCTAATTTCAGGGACAAAAATACAAAATAGTCATGAATATTTAGAATTAGAATTTGGAAGTTCTAATTTATGGAATTGTGATAATTGTTTGAGTGTTTTTAGTGTCAATTATGAAGTTTGATTTTTTGTATGCATTAAGTTTCTCTGATTCAAGTTAATAATTTATTTATGTTGTATTTAATACACACTTGAGGCTAATGATGCTGTGTGATTCATCTAAAAAAAACTTTCCTAGTCTGATAAAGCGTCTTTTGTTTAATACACACTTTATAATTGATCAGTTATGTTAAAACAACCAAGTGCAGACCACCCAAATGTGGCATATCTCAAGATTTAATTCCCCAAACATTGCTGGGCACACTAAACTATGAGAAGGTTGCTTAATAAATCAAATGAAACATAGAGAAATAATTTACATTCCTTGCAAAATGGCGGCCCTATTGTTAGCTAAATTTAAGAGAACGCAGTCCATTGAGAATTTATTGAATTTTGTGTACATTTTTCCTACGCATTTAACAATGGTTGTCTTATACATTGCTTTGTTGTGCTTTTTTCGCACTTCTCTATGCAGAGTCAACTTGGAGGGAAATTGTTAATATTTCAAAACTCACTCCCATCACTTGGTGTTGGCCGTTTGAAGTTACGGGGAGATGATTCTCGTGTTTACGGGACTGACAAAGAACATGGACTGAGGCTGCCTGAAGATCCATTTTATAAACAAATGGCTGCTGAGTTTTCCAAGTACCAAATCTCAGCAAATGTTTATGCATTCAGTGATAAGTACACAGACGTAGCATCCTTGGGTAATTTTTTACATTTTTTTCTGAATTGTGCAATATTCTAATTCTCTTAGAAAGTGCCTCGCCTTTCTATTTGGATTGGAAGACTTCTGATTGATAAATCTGATGGATGATTCTTTATTGTTAAAAAATTGTTTTATGGTGTCTTGATCCCTTGATTTTATGGGCTTTTACAAAGTATGTTAAAATTTTCTTTGGTCTATAACAATCTTGCCAATAAATATCTTTGATTACCTGTACTGTACATAAATAGTCTGCACTTGATACATGAGATCATGGCTCTGGTATCCAGTTAAGAGTTCTATAGAGTTACTTCATCACTTTATTTTGAACACTGAATAATCTTAAATGAATGACTACCATATTTTCCCTTGATGGTGGTGCTATTGAAGACGCACAGGATTGAATGATTGTCGTATTTTGCCTTGATGTGTTGTGATTATAGATGTGTGGAATATGGAGATGTACTGTCTTCTATGGATGTAGTTTCAAAAAAACACTGACCTGTTAGTGCTTAAAAGAAATTAGCTGTAAATAGTAAACCCCCCACAAAAAAAAAAGTTATAATAGATTTTGTTTAAGCACTTATTTTCTTGGCATGCTAATGATCCTATACTTGAGAAGGTGAATTATATATTTATAATTTGCTGGCTATTTAGGAACTCTGGCAAAATATACTGCTGGTCAAGTGTATTTCTATCCAGCTTTCCAAGCAGCTATTCATGGGGATAAATTGAGACATGAATTACGGAGAGACCTTACCAGAGAAACTGCATGGGAAGCTGTAATGCGTATTAGATGTGCAAAAGGTCTGTGCATCCATTGTGTCTTGAAAATATTTTCCATCATTGCCTCCTTTTGTTTATTTTCTGTTTCACGCAACTTAGATAGAGTATGATATGATGTACATTGCTGATAATTACGTGTGTTTGTTTATAGGTGTTCGCTTCACAACTTATCATGGAAACTTTATGCTAAGGTCCACTGATTTGTTGGCACTTCCTGCTGTAGATTGTGATAAAGCCTTTGCTATGCAGTTATCACTTGAAGAGACATTGTTGACAACTCAGACAATGTATTTCCAAGTTGCATTGCTGTATCCTTTCTTTGATAATTCTTGAGATGAGTTCTAGGGCCAGTTTGTTTAAATATTACAAGAAGTGATTCTATTATAAAATAATCTGGTGATGATTTTTTTAGAGATTTGAAAGAAAAAAAGACAGAATCTAATTTATGCTTGTTTACAATCATAGGAATATATTTTTAGAAGCAGTTGATTTTATGAGAAGCTTCAAACTGCTTCTGATTTTAATCCGATTTTAAATTCTCTTCAGCTTGTTATTTTAAAAACTGGAATAAACACCTGACAAACTAAAAAAGTGATTATATTGAGAAAATAAAAATTGTAACAAATTGATCCCAAATTTGTACACTAGTTTTATTATTAATCATAATTTTTAATCTCATGTTTATGATTCTAGATCACTATATTGTAATGTAAGAATATTTATTATTTGAACAGTATTATAAAGAAGCAGAAATTGAGATTTGAGTTTTATCTTGGCGATTGACTGACTACCTAATGCTATCCTCTTATTCATTCTTTTACGCCGGCCATTTATGTTACTTGTTGGAATTGTTATTTTCGTGGTACATTCAACATTTATCCTTGTTTTGCATTGAAATATTGTTAAGTTATTCTTTCTTTCAAGAAATTACTCTTCATTTGAGATGCTGTCCTTAGACATTCAGTTATATTTTTGAAGAGTTTGTTTCCTTCCGAAGTACAAAGAAACTTATTTGATGTTATTTCTATCCTTTTCACTTTTGGTAGTTCATTCAGCTCATGGTGTCATGCTTTGTTTTACTAGTTCTTCTTCACTGTTTAACATTTTTTGGGATGTCTGTTATGCTTGGTATTCTTTTTTTGTCAGGATGTTTATGATGTGAAATGTTTTCTAAGCAAGTTGCATCCCTAACTACAAAATAGATATACTGCATCTTGTGGTGAAAGGCGAATAAGAGTACACACAATGGCAGTTCCAGTAGTTACAGAGTTGGCAGATCTTTATCGTCTGGCTGATACTGGTGCTATTGTATTGCTGTTAAGCAGGCTAGGTAGATTAATTGGACTTCTGGTCTAGTGACATTGTACATTATGGATGATAGCTGCTTGTTATCTTCTAAAACAGTTCCTTCATAATTGCAGCAATTGAGAAAACATTATCCCAAAAACTGGAAGACGCTCGGACTGCTGTTCAACTAAGAATTGTGAAAGCCCTCAGGGAATATCGGAATCTTTATTCTGTGCAACATCGTTTGTCCAACAGAATGATATATCCTGAGTCTCTAAAGTTCCTAATTTTGTATGGATTAGCGCTGTGTAGATCAACAACTCTACGTGGAGGATTTGGTGATGTTCCACTGGATGAAAGATGTGCGGCAGGACACATAATGATGACTGTATCAATAAAAGGACTGTTGAAACTTCTCTATCCAAGTTTGATTCGACTTGATGAATATCTTCTGAAGGTATAGATTGCTTCCTTGAAAAGTTACAAATAATATGGTTCAACTGTAAAATTCATAAATTATTTCTTCGTGTTCCAGGCATCTGTACAGGCTGATGACTTAAAAAGTGTTGAGAGAAGGTTACCTTTGACAGGGGAGAGCTTAGATTCTAGGGGCCTTTATTTATATGATGATGGTTTCCGTTTCATTATATGGTTTGGTAGGGTGATTTCACCGGATATAGCCAAGAATTTACTTGGGCCAGACTTTGCAGCAGAATTATCGAAGGTATTGTGTATTCCTGCCTTACAAAAATAGGTTCATAGTAGGTATTTTTCAAGGCAAACTAGAGTTTATCATCGGTTGTCACCTTGAGCAGCTAGTTATCACTTCGATCTCTAGTTCAAATTCATGTTGGTTGTCTTTTGGTTCTTATTTAAGTAAAATCATTATATGCTCTTTCTCTTGTCCCACCTGGTGTGTGTACAATGTTGACTCATGTTCATCTTGCATGCATGTAGTAAAAAATGACGTTTATCTTATATGCCAACTTTTTCTTTGATATTTTTGTGTTACAATAGAAAAGACATATTGTACATTAGCCATGAGATTTCAATTAAGTATAAAAGAAGTACGAAATACTATAATACGAGCATCATCTTTGTGATAAAATACTTAATTCCATGGTCAAATTGTGTGAGAAATTCATTGACAGTAGCAACCTAGCTGTCAAGCGGAGCAGTTTTTTATAAGTGTCAGCAGTCGCAATCATGGTGATAATTGCAGTCGTTTGTGGCACTACAGGGAGGCATTTTGAAATCCCATTTTACCCTCAACGTTGTTACATTTTGGGGGTTTCTTGGGGACAACATTTTCAAAACGGAAAAAAATAGATTAAACCTAATTGGAAGTAGTTTGCCGTGCTTCTTTCACCTATCTTACCCTTCTATGGGTTCTGCACTTCAGTCTTATCTGAACAGTACACTGAACCACCTCTGTCTTTTACTCCTTGCAACGGCCATGTCATCATCTCTAGGACTGGTATGAACAAGTCCTTTTTCCTCAACCTCCTCTTGTGCACTGGTGAAACCCACAGATGAAAACATAGACCACATTGGGAAGGAAAGTTTGAAAAATGTTAACGGGTGTTAGAAGTAGTGTGACTTGTGACTTTCTTTTTCCTTTTTTCGTCTCTAGTCTGACATTTGTTTTCTTATTATCATCCCTTGACCAAATCAATTTCTAGTCTATTTTATTACTTTTTACTTGTATGTTTGCTTTGCTTGAGAATGTGATCTATGACTTTTTATTGTTATACATACAAATATGTCATCAGTTGACTTTTTTGCTTTGTATTTTTTTAACATGTACATGGTATGGATTATTTTATTTAATTTGGTTAAAAAAATTTAAAATGGAAGCCATTCTGCCATAACATTTGTGCGGTTGTAATATTACCTTTTTGTTGCATCGATATTGACGGATATTATTCTTAACTTTTTGTATGGCCAATTCATAGCATCAAATCATGGTGAGTTTTACAATTGTATTTTGTCTTCCTCTTCTATTTATCTAATAAAAAACATCTGGTGCCGTGTGTATGCCTTGTTTGTTTTGACAGACTACACTCAGTGAGCATGACAATGAAATGTCAAGGAGATTGATGAAGTTACTTGAGAAGTTGAGAAATGCAGATCGTGCATATTACCAGTTATGCCACCTTGTGAGGCAAGGTGAACAGCCCAAAGAAGGGTTCCTCTTTCTTGCAAACCTTGTTGAGGACCAGATGGGTGGTAACAGTGGGTATGCTGAATGGATGTTACAGATATCCCGGCAAGTGCAGCAATCATAATATATAGGTATGGCTTGTATTCCATTTTAGAAAAAAAATAATTAAATCTTGTGGTTTTTCAAGGTATGTTATGAATGGAGGACACTGAATTTTACAATATGAATATCCAGTATCTTTGACTGACTATTATAGTATTATTCTTGAAAAACTGTTTTAGTGCCTTGAAGGCAGAGCTTATGTTTTAAATTTCTATAGAATGATCTGAATATAATCACTTATCAACTTTATATACTGATTCATTCTTTTGGCAGCTTCCCTGGCTAAATAAGCAGTGTTTGAAGTCGGGTTTTATTATTTGTCTCGCAAGTGAGGAGCATTTCTTTCTACATTGGAAATATATTGAATCTATCCTTTCTGGTGGTGGGACAAGCATCCTTGACCTGGCTAAATTGATCGTGACTTGTGAGTAGGGTGCTTTTGGGAGATTGTTGATTCATCCGGAGATGTATCGATTAGGTTAACTACCACAGATTGAATTTAAACATGTTTTCATGTCTCTGATAGAGGAAAAAGGGGAACTTTTTGTTTTTGTTGTTTTACCTAGTGAGATAAATTGTCATTTTCTGTCTTATATTTCCTTTTGTCGTCATCTTATGGTTGATTCTTTCATTGTAGAAAAAGAAAGTAGATAGAGAACTGAGAAGAGATGGCATGTCAAATCAGTCTTGCGAAATCGTAAATTTTGATTGTTGACAATTGTTATTTATTCTGATATGTAATGCTGAATCATTTTTTCTTTCAAATTTCAATTTTTTTTGGTACATAAAATTTTAGGGAAAGAGATGGTGCCTCTGGGCACCTGCAGACAAATTTCATTAACTACACCCTAAGACGAGTGGACACTTGATTTTGCAATATGTAGGTAAAAGTATTTTATTTTAAATATTTTTAAATTTTCATATTTTTTACACTGTTGTAATTTATGCAAAAATAATTGTATATTTTCACTATCTTTATAATTCATTTTTATATTTCTATTAATATTAATAATCTTTAATATATAAATATTATTTATTTTATGTTAATATTAATAACACATACTCTGATAAAAGTACTGATCATTCTTTCGTCCATTATTGTTTTAACATGATAATAATAATTTGATTGTGGAATGATGATTTTGTGTTGAATAAACTAGAATCAAAATGACTTCATTTTTCCACTTAAAAATAAACTAGAACAACAATTTATTATTTAATTAATATATTTTAATAAAATCCTTATTATTATTATTATTATTAAAAGGAGAGAATAGTATATATATATATATATATATACTATTTTAGTCGTGTGGTCTCCTATGGAAGTTACCTTAATGAAAAACATACAATTGATTAAAAAAAACATAAGATTTTTTATTGATAGGGTCCGTACAACATACTTCCCACAAGCGAGATTAATCAGCAATCAAACATTATATAATGCATTTCTAAGCATAATCAGCAATCAAACATCATATAATGTATTTATAAGTATGATCCAACTTTCTAATTTGATCCAATAACAAAGAGTTCATAAAAATAATATAAATAGTACAAATTTCAATATTTAGGATACCAAGTACCAAATACTAAATTTTGATTTGAGCGTCGTCCTTTTACAAGGACCATCAACTTGGACTAATGGAGACTGAGAGGTAGAACAACGAGAAAGGAGAAAACAACCCGCTTTGAGAGAAAGGAAGAAAGGCTTGACCGACCAACCGATGAGCAATCATTCTCTTAATTTCAACTCCTTTCGAGAATAATTTTAAACTTTAAAAGAATACAAGTCCTCCTAAAAAGCATAAATAATAAGCATATTTATTAGATTATATGTTGTATTGGACTAAATTTGGTACAAAAACCTTGTTAGCTAATTAGATACTAATTTAGAAACTATTTAACAATAATAGAAACTAATTTAGAAACCATTTTTTTTGTCTCAAATGGTTTCTAATTTAGTTACTATAGCAACTAATTATTTTTAGTCTCTAAATTTGGTTTTTATTCAGTGTAAAAATATATATAAAAGTATGAGTTTTTTAAAAAAATTTAAAATTCTTTATTATGGCACATGTGATATTAGGTCTTGTAACGGAATTGAACATGTTTTTAGAGCAAAACCCACTATTTCTAAAAATGATGCATTGAGAATCACAAAAATACTGTGGTATAAAAAAAAATGTAGTCTAAGAAAAGTAAAAAAAAAAAGTTTTACCACAATTTTATCCACAAATTTGAATCCATAAGTAAATTCAACAATATCTACATATATTACTCACAAATTTAAATCTATTGGTAAATTTTACATTATTCACAAAATATTATTCACAGATCTAATTTTGTAGATAAATTCAGCTTTACATACAAAGTATTATTCATATCTATAGGTAAATTTTACATTATACACAAATTTTATTCACGAATCTATATCCAAAAGTAAATTCAATATTATTATTAATTATTAATATAAATATTTTATTAACAATATTAATAGTATTAATAATATAAATAATCTTAATAGTTTTAAAATTTTTAATTATATAAATAATATTAATTATAATAATTATATAAATAATTATATAAATATTATTATAATATGAATAAATATAAAATCATAATTAATATTAAAAAATAATAATTATAAATAATGATCCTATGCATACTATTACTATTATAAAATTAATAATATTAACATAATAATATTAATAATATTTAATAATAATTAATAATATTAATAATATTAATAATATTATTCATATTGATATTATAAATATTATGAATATTAATAATATTAACAATATTATTATTAATAATAATAATAGTATTATGGTTAATATTATTATAATAATTAAAAATAATTTTTTTTATTAATTTAAATAATAATAATAGTAATGAAATTAATTAAAATAAATGATATTAAATATAGAAATAGTATTAATAACTTTTATATTATTGATTGTATTAATATTAACTTAACTTCAAGCCTTTAACATTAATAATATTTATAATAACATTAAAAATATTATTATAATATAAATATCTATGAAATTATACCTAACATTCATAAATAATAATAATAATAATAAATAATAATTATAAATAATAATCATAACTAATAAATATATACTATTACCATTATAAAATTAATAATGTTAATATAATAATATTAATAATAATATTTAATAATATTAATGATATTATTAATGTTAATATTATAAATATTATAAATAATATTAATCATAATATCATTAATAATAATAATAATTAGTATTATGATTAACATTATTATAATAATTAATAATATAAATGATGTTAAATATATGAATAATAATAATAATAAGACTGAGCCACACGCTGACGTGACTCAGTCTCCCTGTCCCTGACCGAGCTGGCCAAAACACACGCGAACAACCTGAACGACCGATACATATAGCCATTAACGATCAAACTAAGTTCAGTGAAGCTAAACTACCATTAAGAATTAGGTAATGCAACCATAAATGTGATTCATTTCATTAATCAAATCCAATGAGGTAAGCCCATTAAAATAATATAAATAGCACACATTCCAATGAGCAAAGTACGTCATTATTACTGTACACTTACTTGAGTTCCGAACACCCTTTACTGACTTGAGCGTCGAAGTGCCTTCTGAAGGTACTTCCCCCGTTTGGCATTCACCCGAGATCGAGAATCGAAGGAGTAGCACGAATGCGAGAAGGATCACAATGAAGCCCTAACAACCTGCCCGAAGGAAGGAGGAAGACGAAGACTTCAATAGTTTTCTAGATCTCATCTTCCTAGTAGGAACAATATATAATAATTGTTAATAATAATTCTAAAAATAGACATAAATACTATTTATAAATAATAATTGAAAATAAAATAAAAATTCAAATAAGAATTAAAAATAAAATATGTTGAGTTACCTATGGATTTATACCCGGATTGAAGTTAGTAAGTAACTACTATTTCCGTTATTCACGGACCCACTATCCTTAGGTAAATTACCTACGCCCCCATTATATACTAATTTTGTTTCGTAGGCAGTGCAGATTTACTTACGGATTTTAAAGGTTACTTACGAAATTCTTTCGATAAATTAATTTTTTCTTGTAGTGAAAATTATTGTAAAATATATTTATTGAAAATATTAAAGTGAATATGTGTTTTTAAAAAATATATGACATTGTGGGGATCACACAAAATAATTCAAGAAGCTCTTTCATAAATATTTATTAAAAAACGTCTGAAGTTAAATTTATTAGAATGCAGAAACAAAAATGAATTAAAGTTTTTTAAAAATTTATTGACATGTCATAATAAAAACAACGTGGGAACCACAAAAATGATTTAAGAAACTTCTGCCTTGTATGAATTTTCACATCTATTTAAACTCCATCCTAATGGTCTAGTTTTATCAAAATCCATTATCTTTTAAAACAATTGCTTTGTTTTCTCTCTATCTCTAATTTTCATTGGTTGTGTAAAAGTTTAACTCTTGGGTTTTGGGGTTTGAGAGTGAGTCATGGGGTTTCAAAACTTGACCCTAACTTGTATGATGATATTGTGCATTAGTGTATATGTGAATTGCATCGATAATGTTGAACCTCATAATGAAACAGTTTCCCAAAGACCTAATGGTTTCATTCAACGAAATGGCAACCGTTTTTTTCTTAATGGGAAGCCACACTACTTCAATGGATTCAATGCCTATTGGCTAATGTCTTTTGCAGCCGATCCATCTACAAGTTCTAAGGTCACCACAGCTTTTCAAGAAGCTTCCAAATATGGTTTAAACTTAGCAAGAGCCTTTGCATTCAACGATGGAGGAGGTTACAAAGCCCTTCAAACTTCACCTGGCATTTATGACGAGAGTGTTTTCAGGGTATACTACATCTTATCTTTCTTGCCCTTATGCTTTTCTCATGCACACATGCTTCTACATTTGACTTGATTATTTAAATTTATGTTTGTGAAATGGTATTGCAGGCATTGGATGCTGTGATATCAGAAGCAGGAAAATATGGGTGTCGATTGATTCTAAGCCTGGTAAATAATTGGAAAGATGCTGGTGGAAAGCATCAGTATGTTGAATGGGCAAATCAACGTGGACAGAAACTAAGGAGTGAAGATGACTTCTTCTCTAACTCCCTCACTAGGCAATTCTACAAAAATCATGTCAAGGTATAAGGATCATAAATATGCTGATCATGCATTCACAATATTTCAGTTACTGTGATTTTTAATTAATTACTGTAACTCATGCAGACTGTGTTGACAAGAAAAAATACAGTGAGTGGAATATTATACAAGGATGACCCAACCATTTTTTCATGGGAGCTCATGAATGAGCCTCGTTCTTTGGACTTATCTGGGAAACTAGTTCAGGTAATTTGATTTTGTGTGTGATTGTGTAAAAATAAAGTGATATGATGTATGAAAAGAAAGTTTATTAACTTGCAGGATTGGGTGAGCGAGATGGCTGCTTATGTGAAGTCCATTGACAACGTTCACTTACTGCAAGTAGGGCTGGAAGGATTTTATGGTAGATCAATGGCAGGAAGACTAGAGTACAATCCTGGATACGAAGGAGGAACTGATTTCATTTCTAACAACCTTGTTCCTGAAATCGATTATGCCACCATTCATATCTACCCTACATGGTATCCTACATCCCTCTTAATTAACATTATACACGTATTCCTAAATTGTCCAATCTTATATATTTGTGTCTCGTGCCTTACATTATTAAGAATACATCTGGAAAGTGTCAGTGTCCATGTCTAGTCTTCGTGTCGGTTTTAATGTGATATTTAATCTTCGTATCTTTGTGTCACTACATAGAATATGTAACATTTCTATCCATATATTTTCATTTTTTCTTCACATGTCTGAATTGATGGTTGCTTTTGGGATGCAGGATGTGGAGGTCTAACCAAACAGCCCAAAATGCGTTCATTGAAAGATGGATTAACATTCATAATGAAGATTCAGATAAGGTTTTACGAAAACCCATTCTTATTACGGAATTTGGGTTGTCTTCAAAAGTTCCAGGATACACAGTTGCGAAAAGGGACAAATTCTATGCAGAAGTATTCAATAGGATATATTTTAGCGCTAGTCACAGGGGAGCATGCGCAGGTGGAGCTTTTTGGCAACTTTTTGTCGAAGGAATGAATAACATGCGTGATGGTTATGAAGTCATCTTTCAAGAGACTCCTTCCACTACCCATCTCATATCTCAACAATCTTTTAGGATGTCACATATTCGATAGTCATATGTCGTAGAACCATTCTGTTAATCAAATAATAGAAACATGGCTCTCTTCAAGTTTTCTAGTATTTGGTTCCCATAAATTACTCTCTACTCTGTCTTAATCTTATTTTCTTATTTTCTATTTCAACAAATCAAAGTTTGGGTAAAATAAACTAAGTGTACACACCAAATTAAGGTAAGCTGAGGGATAATATAACTAAGAAAAAGAGAAGATGAAGGTGAAAATTAAAGTGTGAAAATTTCAGATAATTTTATTTCCATAAAGCAATTGGTTCTTATTGGTGGACCTTCTTTCACTAATGATCTTCTCTACGAGTGATGATATGTTGATCATCTTGTACTATATTACAACTCCAAACATAAATAATTACTATATTACAATTTTCAAAATAACATTTTTCCTTCTTCTGTTGAGTTTATCACTTCTCAATCATAGTGAATGAGTGTAATTAAATACTTATGAGTGATCCAATAATATATGACATCATAGATAGTTATAAAATGAAAATTGTTTCTACAAATTAACCCCATATATCTAGTTATGTGGATCTCCAAGAACAATTTAATAACTAACTAAAATTACATTTATCATCACTAATCACAGTTTAACAAGTAATTCAAATTAGTTTTATCATTACTAATCATGATTTAATAACTAATTAAAATAAAAAGTTATTAAAGCATTAATCACAATTCAATAAGTAATTAAAATTATTTTTATCATTACTAATCATAATTTAATAAGTAATTAAAAATTTATTAAAACATTAATCAAAATTTAATAAGTAATTAAATTATTTTTATCATTCCTAACCATAATTTAAAACTAATTAAAATAAAAAATTATTAAATCATTAATCACAATTTAATAAGTAGTTAAAATTATTTTTATCATTACTAATCATAATTTAATAACTAATTAAAATAAAAATTTGTTAAAGAACTAATCACAATTTAATAAGTAATTAAAGTTATTTTTATCCTTGCTAATCATAATGTAATAACTAATTAAAATAAAAATTTATTAAAGCATTAGTCACAATTCAGTAAGTAATTAAAATTATTTTTATCATTACCAAACATAATGTAATAACTAATTAAAATAAAAATTTATTAAAACATTAATCACAATTCAATAAGTAATTAAAATTATGTTTATCATTACTAATCATAATTTAATAACTAGTTAAAATAAATTTTTATTAAAACAATCGTAATTTTCATCACGTTTCAACGAAATATGTCTTAAGTCTATGCTTATATCTTTTCACTATTCTTTTTATAAAATTTTTCTTATTAGGTATCATTATTCAACTTGACATCTCAGCTAAGCAAACAGTAAACACCTCAAATAACAACAATCATCTATCATCTGTAATTAGATGAAAAATATGGAGGACTAGACCAAAACTCATATACTAACAAAAACGATATGTATATAGACTATACATATTCATAAAGAATTCTAAGAACAGACTAGATGGAAGTCTATTATACCAATGAAATGGTTCTCTATGAATAAATCCTAAATTAGCTAATTTATCAGCACATGCATTTCCTTCACGAAAAATATGAGTAATCCTAAACCTGATTTTCCCACAGTAAACATAACACAAACCAATGCAGAATCACATTCAAGCCAGACATTAGTAAGCCTCATCTTTTGAGCTTCCTCCATAGCATGTATAACTCCATAAAACTCAGCAACCATAGCAATTTGAACTTCAAAAAACGCAGAGAAAGCACTAATACCTCTACAAGTAGCAAAACCAAGATACCCTTAGCAGCCCCATCAATATTAATTTTAACCTAGTCTGGTGAAGGAAACTTTCATCTAACTGGAAGAGGACGAAGAACTTTACCACAACGAGTACTAATACCCAAAAACTTAATCACGTTGAAATCCAACCAATCATTCTTCATTGAACCTTTAGATGAATTTCCCACCAGACAAATTAAGTCTTTAATTACCGAAATAGCCCTAGAAACCTCAATCTTATCCTAAAATATAGCATAATTTTTCATACGCCATATCATCCAAATAGAAAAAATTATCACAACAAGCTTAATCAATTTAACCAAAAGACTACCATCACTCTTAATAAAAGAAATAAGAGCATTCTTATTAGAGAAATGAGAAATAAGAAAAATTTGTCAAACCCAACTCCAAATATGCAAAACATTAGAAAAGTCGTCAATGAAAAACTTTTGAGAGTACTATGAGTTTTGGAAGACAGAATAGATGAATACCAAATGAATCTACCCCAACCACATGTAACTCCGGGTTCCAAGAAAAAATATATATTTTCAGTATTTAACTGAAAAGTTAATTTAAAATAGAATTTTAATTATAAATAATTATTTCAAAGTTTAACTGAAAATAATTATTTAAAATTTTCAGTTATAATTAATTATTTAAAAATTATTAATAACATCAATAAATAAATCATTAGTTTTGTTTAAAAGTTTCAGTTTTTTCAAAATATAACTGAAGAGTCAATGTATATAATACATAAATAATTTCAATTTTTTTGCAATTAATTTTCTCAAAAAAAATTATTTCTACAAATAGAAAACATTTTCTGTTTTATTATTTAAAGGAAAAAATAAACTTTTATTAGCCAAAACATTCTATTTTGTTTACTTTGATTTCCATGAAAATAGCTACTAAGCATCACACACACAAATATTCTTATTAGATATAAGAATTGAATGGAGGATTTAACTCCCATATTGAGGGTGGCATTCCTATTAGAGCATATAAAAAATTGGTATATGAAAAATGCTATTATGGTCAGAGATTTCACTATAGTTAAGTAATAATTAAAATAGTAGAAATTAATCATCCACAAGTCAAAAGAAACTTTACATTGATAAAATGGTGATAAAAGGACGTATATATAGTGGTTAGGCCGACATCGAGAGGTCATCGACATAATAAAAATTAAAATAAAATAAATTGATAATAGAATAAGAAAACATTATATTAAAATTTCATAAATAGGTCCAAAAATATTTACATTATATTTAATAATGGTAAGGTGCAAAGAGTAAAAGTTCAATTAAGTCAAAAGTCCAATAAATGAGTACTATAAATACAGTGTTTTATATTTTAATAGGTAAGTAAATTGATTTTATCTGATAATTAAACAAACTAATTCTGACTTTATTATCGGAGCCCTTGCAGGGGATACACACACTCACTCCACCCAAGAGTTGATTCTGAGCCTAGAAGCAGAGAGTTGAACTTGACCAAACAAGACGAGTGAGAGCTCATATCCCACAATCGATAATCAACCCAAAATACCTTGTAGCCGAAAACCCAAAATACAGTGAAAGTCTAAGATACTGAAAAGAGGATAAACAAGACAAGTGAGAGTCCATATCCCGCAACTGAGAACCAGTCTAAGCCCAACCCAATAGACCTTGTAGCCGAAAATCCAAAATAATAATGAAAGTCCAAAATACTAAGAAAAGAAGAAGAATACTAATTATTTGTAAGAACGACAATTACAATATCTATAATTGTTATACAATACATACTAATTTCTTATTAGAAGTAAAAATAATTTTGAAAATAAATATGTGTGGCTACCTGTGAACCAACCTTTGGATTAATTGGCCAAAGTGTCAACTCTTGTACCAGAACACAAGAGTTTGTCTAACTCTACTAATGCATTTTATAATGCTTCAATTGACCATCTACCTACCATTTTGGACTAATATCGCAAGATAACTTCATTTTGAAGCTGAAAATTAATGTCCTAGATTGTTTTTTCCAGATTATAATGGGAAATGTCGAGAAACATCGCATGATTCTGTTTGTCTCTAAATTTTACGTATTTGTCAAATAATGTTCTTTAAGTGCCCCGGTAATAGGATCTTCTTCTACTTTACCAATGATTTCAAACATTAAATAAAAGATAATATACGTTTATTTATTTATTTATATATACACCAACATTTTCACATACGATATCCAAATTATACGAACAAATTCGAGTACTAAAATGTGTAATATAATATTATACAAAATTTACCCAACATGTTATTCTTAGTTCTTACACCTGTTTACCCATTATGAGCAAAAGTGAAGTCTAAAAGAGTGAGAACAAAATCTTGCCGTAAAAGTTTGTAAAGGGACAATAAAGAAGAGTGAATATAAAAGTTTAGAGAACAGGTGTGAAAAAGAAGAAAAAAAATATAATATCTAAAATATATCTCATTACATAATAAATTGGTTTTATTGTAGTGAGAAATCGAATTTGTACAATTTTTTAAGATGAAAAGAGAGAATCAAGAAAATAAACAAAAATGGGATAAAATAATTAATAAACTGAAAAAGAATAAAAAAATAGTGAATAAACATTGCAAATGAATTGTTATAATTCAGTGTCCTCACATGTTTGTAATCTATCTATTATAATAATAAAAAATGGTAAAATGAGTTAATTTTTTTTCGTATAAACTCTTTTAGCTTACTTTTATAAATAGGTTAAAATTTTCATTCCACCAAACAATTTTAACCTGTCTCACCTGGAAAATAGGTTGTAGTTGAGTTTGAAAGGAAAATTCATCAATTTTTTTTCTTCAACTATAAACTAATAGTATTTTATACTTTTACTATTATATCTATATTTTATTAAAAAATATTTTAGATGATGATGATTTTTGCATGGACGAATGATTTTCTTAAAATAAAAATATTTTGTAGTGGTTTGACCCACTCAGTCACTAACCAACCAGTTTATAAAAATAAATAGCATGTTTAAATATTCAACCAGTTTTAAAAAAGCGATTAACTCATTAACTCATCTTCTTGTTTCGATTTTGGCAAATCGATGTTGGCGAGGTAGGAGGAGTTGGTGGATTTTGATATTTATAATTTTTGGACATTTTTCTTTCTTTAATTGTCTCAATCTGTCTTTGCTTTTCGTTTCATTTCCTATTTTAATGAGAAATTCAATTTACTAAGAATTTTTGTACCACAGACTCTCTTTTTTTCTGTAAAATACAAACTTAACCTTTGAAGAATGTAATACTTTTAATGATTGTACGTACTAAAATTTAAGTAAGTTTATTACACGTTAATACGTAATATTATATTCCACATCATGGTAAATTGTTAACTAAATTGACTTACATAAAATTTCATAGACTAAATAATATACAAAAAAGTATTTAAGTATAGCAAAACTCTTCTAACCAAGTATTGAAGGTTATGGTTAACTATGTTGCATCATGGTGATTAGTTTGCGAACCATGATACATTGAGAATTATTTTTTTTTCTAGGACATCAACTACAATTTCTAATTATTACTTTAATTATTTTCTATATTATTTAATTACAAATTTATTTTAATATTATATTTTTCTTTTAAAATTATTACGTTAAAATTGTTTATAACTCTCAATTGCCAAAGTATAATTTTTCTTAGTTTGCATAAGCTCAGCACATTGCACATTGCGATGTGTTTTTTTTTCTTTAACCAAAATTGGATCGCTTTTAAAAAAATTATAAATTTAGATAAGTTGACGACTTTTTTTTCATGTTATAATTTTTTTTTTTTAAAATTTTATTGTTTTTAAATAAATATATATTATAATTTTTTAATTATAATTAAAATTGATGAGTAAGTTATTAATATTTAAAATTAATTTGATAAAAAAATTATGGAGAAATACTTGTTGTTGGTTAATTTAGGTTGTTAGTTGAATAAAATAAATAAAGGCATAAATACATAGGTAAAGAAAATGAGGAAATTAATAATTAAAGTTGAAATTGAATTTTATTATCAAGCTTTGCGGACAATTACTTCTATTGTGTGACCTTCTATTCATTACCAATTTTTTGTTGCTTAAAACTAAAACTCTTAAAAAATTATGTATCAAATCAATTTTAAATATTTCATAACTTACTACTCAATGTATAAACAATAAAATTTTAAAACATAATTAAAAAATTATGACGTGAACAAAGTCGTATCAAGTTGACACAACTTCAGGAGTCGCAAAGTCGTGCCAAATTAACACGACTTACTCAAATTTATAATTTTTTTAAAAACGATCCATTTTGGTAAAAAAAGAAAAAAAAAATAGCCTCACTGTGGTAACAAAAAAACCGCACATTGCACATTGTTGAGGAGATCATGCCCAAGAACTTGCATAGAGGGGAAGATAGATTGATAAGAATGATAAAAGTAATCGTCAAGCATATGAATAGGTTCAACCTTCAGCAATATAAAAGGGCACGTTATGCAATATTATTTTCAGGTTTGCTGGGGGGAGAAGTAAGAAAATGAAGATTTATTCACAAGGTAAACATTGAAGATGTCAATCAAACTGTCTGCACAAAGTGCAGGAACCTTTAATCCCTTTACTACATATGAGTTTCCATTTAAATACAATATTTTTATCATAAATATCTCATTCATTCAAGATACATTCATCTACTTTCACAGCAGAACAAATATAGGAGCTCCCATTTTTTAGGGTCCCAATGTAATCATACTTCTAAGATATAGAGGCAAGCACCTCTAACAAGGAAGCAGCGAATTTCATTTGAGTCTCTTCATTTATTGCGAGGAAGAGTGGCACATGCACGAAAAGGGATTTGATTCCATTCTGCTCCGCAAAACGAAGGGAGTGATAGTAAACGTAATTGCACACGAACCTGCCTGCATCATCTGATGGCATTACTTCATACCCCTTTTCTGCCAAGACTTTGGTGATCTCCATTATAGGAAGTGAAGTCTGCAAAAAGTTGGGTAGAATTCTCATTAGTAAGCAGAACCAACTATGTTTTCTGAATTGGTTTTCTTCATGTTGTCTATGAATACTAACTATTTCTTTATGAGGGAAACAATAACATTTAATTATGGCTCGAATCATATAATAATTTCTCCCCATCAAGGAAATGGAACAAACCCACAAAACTAAATTCCTCTATACCTCCTTACTCTTTTTATTTTTGACAAAATGAGGAGCTAAAAACTGTATTTGCTGATGATTTTCAGAACAGTATAAGAAAATTGGCTACCGTCTAAGGAGTAAGCAGCTGCTTTTGTGCCATCAAAACTAATAACACCTTAAAGAGTACTAGAAATGGTACCCAATAAAATGCTCTTCTATGTTAGTGGTAATCAATATTTTACACTGTTAACACTAAACACCAAGCCCAAGAGTGTAACTAGTTTAGGAATTAGGTGTATGTGCAGCATAAGGGGTCCATTTTACCTCCCTTGTTCGTGAAATTCCACCATCCGAAGGAACAATGGGGACATTCTGCAATATAAAATTATGCAAATTTTAGTTAGGATGCTCTTTGGACTTCTAAAGGTTTGTTGATGAAAGAAAATTTGAAATGAATCCACTAATCCAATCTCACCTGAGGCTTCCAACCCATTTCATCAGGACATCGAAAATTAGCCTCATTGACTGCCTGGTTCTCTATGGCAAACCATGATGCACCACTGTTAACCCCAAAATGCAGCTGAAAAAACAAAAATCAGAAACAGCCAGAACTTACACGGATGGAGAAATGAAAATATATTCAAATTGATAATGATGTATCCGAGTCTAGGAAAAGGCAAACCCCAGTCAACAATTTATTCAGATGCTCAAGCTTTATTCATGATCTTTATAGTTCAGCTTTTGAATTAACATGTAGAAGTGCTAAAAATGAAAGTCCATTACAAGTTTCATTCTAGCTTGGTGCTAAAATTTATGAAGACAGGTTCAAATTCCATTGAGATTTAATCGCAAAAAGTCATAACAATACATCTGAACATACTTTGAGTCAACTTAAGACACTAATATTTGTGTCAATCAGTTAATATATCATACTCTAGGAATTGCTACTCCACATAATAAAGTATATAATGAGCAAATTTGGCTGTGAGTACTATGGTAGTGACGAAGAATCTGTCCACGTTACCCTCTGCCAATGTTGCTTATTTTAAGTTATTAGAGCAGTCTTAGGTTGTTCCTCTGCAGTTACTGCAGACTTTTATTGCTGCATACAGATATTCACAAGGAATGTCACTGAATATTCTTCGATTGAGCTATCTACCATGTAGGATAATACGATAATCTCCTTTTTGGTCATATTCAATTTCATATCTTACATTTATTTCTTTTTTCAATAAAATTAAGCTAGAATAACATAAATTATCCAGGTTCAGTGGGTGAATTAATTGAGACGTACAAATTAGGATTTGATTACATACATGAACACCATTGAAAAGAATGAATGCACAAAACTATGAGAACAAACAATGGAGCTATATGTCAAGTACAGGGGAACTCACCCAAATAGTTCTATTGGAATTTGAAGATTCAGAGTCCTTGGAAATAACGGCGGATTGTAATCTCTGGTACAGTGGAACAAGTGCTCCTTGACCAGCAGTATCAAGAATGCTGCAGCTCCCAATAACTAAACCCTTTGGCAAACCCTTCTTATTCATGTACTCTATCAAATTATTGACAATTGTTTCGGTCGGATTCTCAGCAACTCCATGGAATTTCTTAAATCCTGTCACGTGAATTGTTGTTATGGGTGTTGTAGGACCTTCAGAACCCATTTGCCAAATACAGTAAAGCTGGTAATGATTAGAGCCTCAAATCAAACTATTTTCCAAATACCTGCATCAATAGATTTGAACTTTTATGGGACTGAAAAATTGAAATGTGTTCTACATGGTGGATCATATCCAACGAAATATATCACAGTTCTTAATCTCCATCTTCTGAAAATATTAAAACCCTCCAAACCTTTGAGGAAAACACCAGCCAAACTTTGATTCAACATAGAGTTCAGATACTAATATTAATGTTGATGGATTGCATAAACTACCAGAAAAGAAGTAAACTTTGAAGAAAGTGCAACCATTTCACCAGAAATGACAAAAAAAACATAGCAGAAGGGAAGCGAGAATCCGAAGAAATGGGTCTTAACATAATCTCAGAATTCACAAATCTAAGATATCAGTAACCAACAACAACACAAAAATCAGTTTTAAGAGTGGTGAAAAGAAGGGTGATCGCATATGGGACCAAAGTTTTTCACTTTCCAGATAAATATCAGTCTCCGAAGAAAGAAAAGCACTTTGTTCATCGCTGAATGGTAGTAGAACCCGAAAATAACCATAAACCCAAGACCCCATGAAACAAAATTAAGGAAAAGATTATTATCAGCACCCAAATGATCAAAAAGCCATGGATTACAAAACAAAAACAAAATTAAAGGAGAAAACGCAACAGAACTTTGATTGAGAGAGAGGGTCTTACAGTAATCTTCAATCCAAGAGATGGGGCATCCACCGGTCTTTATCTACTCAAAGTTTATTAACTGGCGAAGATTCGAATTAGATTTAGAAGAAAAATTAACAGATAGGAAAACACACATAACACATATATATACACACACGAATACCAAAACAATACAAGTACAGGTGGGCGCGTGTGTCACTGTGTCACCTTCAAACAACAAACGTAGCTGTGGCAAATTATTCCTTTATCTGTTTTTGTTACAATTTCTTCACTTGCTGAGTTTTAGCAATTTTGTTGGAGGCTGTAAAAAAAATTGGATTCACCCTTTCAACAATTGTTTTGGGTACAAGAATGTGAATAAGAATAACATAAAAAAAAAAAGAGGAAACAGCGAAGCCAACCAAGGTGTCGAACATGTTTTTCATAATTTCTATAGTAAGTTCTTGAAAACTATTTAAAAATGTTAAAATTAAATATGATTTGAGTAAAGTTTTACTTTATTTGTACGGGTAAAAGTTTTATACAAATAAATAAATGCATTGCTTTGCACTGTCATTTATGCAGCATTGATTTGATATTTTTGTCTTGAATGGAACAAACCAATATTAATTTAATATTAAGTCAAATTAATCATGAAATAGTTTGATTTTGAGTTTTGGCTCATTTGTCTTGGAGACTACTTCTCTGTTTTAAATCAATTTTTTTTATGTTTTTTAATAAAATATATTTGTAAATTTATTATATATAATTATTATGTTGCACATAGATAATTTAGGTGTGTATATTTATATTTATTAAAATATACTATAAATTTATATTATTAATATAAGTGTATAAATAATAACATTATTTATTTAAATTTTAATATTAAATATAAATATATATAAATAATAAATATAAAAAATAGAGATAGATCACACTTGTATTCACGTTAGTATATATAAATAACTTCATGTTAAAGTCTTACATGTACAATTTACACATTTAAAGTGCATCAATCTAAATTCAAACAAAAATAATAATTCAATTATAAAATAGACTAAATTAAAAAAAATATATAAAATAGTTTAAAAATAAAATAAAATATCATCAAATTTCGTTATTCAATATTTAATTAAATTATAATTGAATGAGAATTATGAGGATCTTCTATAATTTTTTACCCAAATATCCTAGTCTTATTCATAACTCAGATCACATACACAATATAGTTAATCATTTAGCACACTACAATAAAGAGGCTAATCACATGTTTTATTACTTAAAATCACGTGGTTAATTAAAAGGAAAAAGAACAATTTTTTTAGATAAACAATATCTTCTATACTCTTATTCCATGTAGTAAATGTAATGTCTGAACATTAAAAAAAAGGAAAAATTAATTGTGAATTATAAATTCGACATGACTAAGATACCTTATTTTAATTGAGTATTTGAATTTTATTAGAGTATATTTTATTATATTATATTATGTATCTTTAAAAAAAACTATAAAAGCATTTTTAATATATATAAATAAATAATTATCTTACAAATTAATTTTATAAAACTAAATTAAACTTAAATTCAACACTTTCCTCGTTATACAAGGATTCCTCACCCATAAATCTTTATTACAATGAAGTGTAAAAGGTTGAAACTTATTTAAAAATATTTTGCCCTAAATTCACCTAAACATTAATCTTAACTGTGCCGTTAAGGTTTGGTAGGTGGCTAAAGTAATATTTTATTGAAAAAAGTAGTTGACAACGGGGTTCTATGACAGGGGCTTCCACCTACGCCATCTTTGTGAAAACTCACTAGGATAATTATATTTTTCACTTTAATGACTAACTATAAAATTAAGTTCAATTATTTTAATTCATAGTAGAATATCATTTTCTGAAAAAAAAAACCCAGAAAATTCTTGCTAAATAAACAATCTCCCTGGACTCTTAAAATTCAGTGTAAACTAAAAAATTTGATAAATTTTATTTATGATGTGTGACTTGGTGTGATAAAAGTTGATCTTACCTACTGAATGAGAGTGTTTTTTTTTTCTATTTTTATATTTTGAAAGTGGTGTGAATTATTTCTTAGCTGAATTAGTGAAATGAGAGTATGAGGTCCAGAAGTCTATGTCTAGATATTAGGTTTGACTTTGAAGTAAATGCTGTATTATTACGTTGTTGCTACATTTATTATCTTTTGATAATGTGTTGTTTAAGTTGCAGTGTTTGCATTATAATTTTATCTTTAAAAATGTTTTGATGGGTTAAGAAAGAATAATATATATAGATTATCTTTTAATTTTATTTTTAACTAATACAAAACTTTTGAACTTAAAATCCTCTTTTTTTTTTTTAATAAATATTCGGACTTGTTGAATATAATTAAAATCAATCACGATATTTAAAATATTGTCGTTGAATTGATATCACGGGCTTAGGTCGCGTAAATAATACATATAACAGAAAATAAAATCAAATTTAATTTTTACTATATAAAAGAAACATGTAATTATATCTTATTATATTAAAATAGAATTTTTATTTATAGAAACAGTGTTCATTGGATTTTTATAGACTAACTTGTTATTTCATTAGTTTAATTATTTTGCTCACTTTAATTATTTATACTATTTCTAAAACTTTCTTATATTTTGAACTATTCTATAAAATAATTGAACAATATTTCTATCTATACGAATGTTTCGAACTTAAATTCGTCAACTAAAGTATTAAATTAAAGTCTATAATCATCATCATATATTTAAAAAATATTAATTAAAAAATATTTTTCACTTTTGAAGTTTAAAACTATTATTAAAGAATAATCTCAATAAGTTAAAAGTTAAATAAGAAAATTGAATATAAACTGATATTAAACTCGATTTCTAAATAATTTTAAACTATAGTACAGAAATAATAAACTTAAAATATATTAATATTTTTATATATCATTCTTAAAGTTTGTCACTGAATTTCTTCAATATGTTAAATTTTAATTTTTTTTAAATATCATACGTGATTTTCAAGATTTGATTTTTTTTTTGTTTTTTTTATCTAAATTCGTAAAATATCATATAATTTATATATTTATGTAATTTACAATCCAACTAATACATGCTATACGAAAAGTCACAGTGGTTCAAGCAGAGTGTCTCCACTCCACTGCATCCGAAACCAGGAACACTGATTGCATCCGTTCTCTCTTTGATCACTCTCTAACGAAGCATTTCCTCCGACACGTTGATGTGTGTCGGAATACCAGGAAGGAAGCAAGACAAACTCCCACGAACAATGTCAGTGTCTTTCTTGTCAACCTCGCTTCCGTTCTCAGAATCTTCATTCGCATTCCAAAGACCACCAAATCTGTGCTCTAAAGTATGTTTCTTTTTCTCTTTTATCATCTAAACTTGATGCTCCAAATGCACTCACTTATCTGTGAGTGGTTAAATTAAATATTGTTGCAGGTTGCATCAAATAACTTTCACTCAGTAACCTGTGGTGGTCGTCTTGCACTGAATGTTGGAGGCACAAGCTTGTGTCGAAGATTTCGTGGCTTCAAACTGTGGGTACTTGAGAGACTCAACTCTCAATTTCAGTCACCAAAGCAACCTAAGAATAGAATTCGCTTCGAAAATAATTTGGAAAATTCCGGTTCATCAAATGAAAAGGGACCACTTTCTGATTCATCCTCGATTCTCCGTGTTCCTGATGGTGTGCTGACTTCTAATTTACCATTATTCACTTCTCTTCTTGTTTTACTATCTTAAAATTTGCAACATGTTTTCTCGTGATATTCGTTCCCACAGATAAGCTCACTTCCATGGAGTCTCCATCTTTGCTGCAGACAGGTTTGTCTGCTACTCCCATGGATGTTAGCAGAAAACCCTCACTTTGCATTTCTGTCATAGGAGCTACCGGTGAGCTGGCAAAGAGTAAGATTTTCCCTGCTTTATTTGCCCTCTACTACAGTGGCTTTCTTCCTGAGGTACAACACCTTTTATTGCCTCCTTTTTAATTTTTAAGATTGTTGTTTCAGCTGTCCATAACCATGACGCACCTGATAATAAGTGGCCTAAACTGTAATCATCAGTACTGTAACACGGTCTTAGATTTTAAGTCTAACTTGTCCTTACAAAACTTTACTAACTCTTACTTATTTCACATTATTTCTGTTCAATCTGAGACTTGAATTTTTTCTTTCCAATAAAAGCCCCAATTCATATCTTGACACTTGATTAAAATGTACAAAGTTATTACATTAGACTCATCCACTTAACAAGCAGCAACAACAACACACATAGTGTGTCAGGAATGATCCATAGACTTTGACAAGTTTTACATTGGACTTCGGACTAGCTATGAGACCAGGAGCGTAGTCCATCCACCTATCGAACTTTTTACGTAAACTAATTTGTATCTCTGTTCTTTTTCCACGGCAGAATTCTTTTGTTGTGAATGAATTTCATTGTTAGTAACATAATATATTGGATTTTGGTATGAAATTTTATTCCAAGTTTTTTTTTCTACAATGAAGAAATTGGAACATATCAAACTACTAATTTCTAGTGAATCTTATCTTCTTTCCAATTGTAAAAATATTAAATTCAAATTGCCATATCTGCAGGATGTAGGCATTTTTGGGTATTCAAGGAAGGATATAACGGATGAAGACCTGCGATCTATTATAGCTTCAACATTAACATGCCGAGTTGATCATCAGTATGGTTTTCTTATCGCTTCCTAAATTGTTACTTTCTATGTCTTGTTTTCTGTTCATGGAAATATCCTTAGTACTGAATTTTACACTCGCTAACTTGGGAAACTGCTTACTAAGCCATGATTTACGAAAATTTAATCTCAACTTATAGCAGAAAAATCTCCTGGAATTTTTTTTTCAAGTAAACATTTTGTGTCTAATTATCTAATTCCAAAGATGTAATTAAATTGGTTAATTTCCCTTGAAACTGAAAAGTTACATGTCTTTATCTCGCTTCAGAGTTGAGAATAAAAGAATAATGTCCAGTTGCATTTTTTCCTTTGTCCAAATTGTATGGTATTCTAACTTGTTGACTAATGTGAAATGCAAAAACTCAGAGAGAATTGTGTGGACAAATTAGATGCTTTCCTTAGTAGAACATATCATATTAATGGAGGCTATGACAATAAATATGGGATGTCCATGCTCAATGCCCGAATGGAACAAATTGAGGTAACTTTGGTTAAATTTCACCAGAATATAAGAGAGTTCTTTTCTGTCTCAAATGAGTTCCTGTAAACTCTTTCACAAGTTGTACATCCTTTGTTATCTGATTCTGTTACAGCTTATTATCTACCTCAGGGAGGATCCAAAACCAACAGGATATTCTACCTTTCTGTGCCACAAGAAGCAGTTTTAGATGTTACGGCTTGTCTTTCTAGCAGTGCTCAGACTCAAAAGGGATGGAATCGCATAATATTTGAGAAGCCATTTGGCTTTGATGCACTTTCTTCCTTTAGGATGACACAATATCTACTTTCAAACTTTGAGGAAAAGCAAATATATAGGTATTTATTGCTTTCCTCCCATCTCACCTATCAGCTCGTGCACACAAACAGAGTGGGTGAATCACTTGAGCACACACAAAGTACTTTTACATAAATTAATGATTCATGTTCTCTTGCTAGGATTGATCATCTTCTAGGAAGGAATCTCATTGAAAATCTCACAGTTTTAAGGTTTTCAAATCTAGTTTTTGAGCCACTTTGGAGTCGTACTTACATAGACAATGTACAGGTCAGTGTCCCTCATTTAATCTGATTTAGCATGCCTTAATTTCTGGATTTTTTTGTAAAGTTAAATGTCTTTTATGAAATTTAATGTTTGTCATCAAATTGGTTTATTAAATCACTGTAGGTCATTTTATCAGAGGACCTGACCAAGCATCCAGGAAGGTGATCATAGTGACCATGGTGTCATTTGAGTAAATATAATGCAATGCATCATTCTGTATTGAATATGCATGAACAACTTTTTCCTCCACCAGTAGCTGTTTATTATATAATTTTACTTAGTCCATTATTACCCATGCAGATATTTCAGTGGCTATGGCATTATCCGTGATATTGTTCATAGTCACATTCTCCAAACAATTGCATTGCTTGCCATGGAACCACCAGTAAGCCTTGATGGAGAAGATATTCGAAATGAAAAGGTACTCCACAGACTACGGATTATAAACTCTATAACATACCTTATGTTTAGGTTCAGCAAGACCAGTGTCAAGAAGATTAATGTCATCAATTCTATTGGCATCAAAATGATAATTTGAAAGCAATTCTTATTTTAAAGAATATGAACAATAAACTCTCAAAATACTCTTTCAAACACGTTTTTTTTATTATAAGTTGAATTTTACTGGCACTCACATATATCTCTTGTTTGTTTAATTAAGTAAAAGAGAAAATAGATTTTGTTGACTTTTATAATAACTACCTTAACAATCAAATCACCGATTTTTTTTAATTAGTTCATACTTGATATTGTAAACATATTTACACTGACAGACCATATTCATTAAATTCTAAGTCAAAGAGAAGGAATTTGATTTTCAACATTGTTCATGCTTGGATAAACTGAATTTAGATTTCTTTCAAACTCAATTTAAATGATGGTTGGACTACAACTTGTAAGTTAATAACCAATTCCTTAGTAATTATTAATCATCTTTCTGTCAATTTTGATTATTGAATTCCTTAGATTGGTCATAATTTAAGAAGGCTAATAAGTAAGATGTGATTCGGGAATGATTACAGCTTCTTCCCTTAATCTATACCTAGATGTATGCTTGACATGATGATTGACGCCTTGTCATACAATTTCACAATTGTAAGCGTGATCATCCAATTACTTCATGTAGGGCATCTTCAAAAAAGCATCAAGAATAGAACTAATAACTCAATTAGAGAAGAAGCTTGAATTCAATCCAAACCTGAATTACATCTAATTCACAACACAGTTATTATAGTGCTCAGTTGCTAGGTCAACAGACTACTTTCCTGTGAAATTTAGTCCTTCCACTTATCCATACCTTCTGCTTCTTCACTTCATTCATTAACTTCAAGATAAAGAAGCAATGAAGTAAGAAAAATGACCTAATTCACATGCAGAAATGGCTAAATTACAAAGGAGTGAGTCTAAAACATACTTAACTATACTCTAACAAAAATGCACTAATACTTTATTAATATTTGTTTAAGGAGTAAGGACAACTTTTTGTCTAGATATTATGGTTGTTTGTTACAAATGACAACTTGAAAGATGCATTATTTCCTCATTATTGCCTAGGAGTGTTGGTAACAACCTTCTTTTCCAGGTCAAGGTTTTGAGGTCAATTCGCAAATTGGAGCCTAAGGATGTCATTCTTGGGCAATATAAAGCAAGTGGTGGAGCCAAAGTTGATACATGCTTAAATGGTCTGACACCTACTTATTTTGCTGCTGCACTATACATTGACAATGCACGATGGGATGGTGTGCCGTTTTTTATTAAAACAGGCTTGGGACTCATCAAACACCAGTAAAATCATCTTTTCTGTCAATTTTCTTTAGATGTCTACTATGCCCTAAAATTACATATTTAGATATATATTTACAAAATTTGTTTTGTTAACCAATTCCAACACTAACTTGTTAGAAAATATTGATCTTGCAACACCTATGAAATTTCCAATTCTTAAAAGTAATAAATAATAAAGGGGAAAAAGGGAAGTTCAAGATCAGTCAGAAATACTGAATAGTACATGATTCCTTCCTCTCCTGGCCCATGTCTTAAACTTGTACTCAAAGGGAATATTGAAGATCTAAGAGTTGCTTATGATTATATTTGAATTTAACTATTCCTTTAAATGTATAATCTATGGGCTTACATAGAATAGGTCTGAAAATTACTTCTCGGAAATGTATTATTCGCTGACCCATATTAGAAAATATGTTAATGCAGAATGGAGATACGGATTCAATTTCGAAATGTTCCGGGTAATGTGTACCGTGAGTGCATGGGGCATAACATGGACCGTGCTGTAAATGAGCTCATTCTCCGTGATGTTCCGGATGAAGCTATTTTGGTGAGAGTTAACAACAAGGTTCCAGGACTAGGCTTGCAACTGGACTCTTCAGAACTAAATTTGCTTTACAAGGACAAGTAAGCACTTACATGTTGGACTGTTTGTGTGCATCGCACTTTGACAAAGTGATGCTAGTTGCTTACGTTGATTATTAATGTTTAAGGTACAACATGGAGGTTCCAGATTCGTATGAGCAACTTCTTCTTGATGTCATTGATGGTGACAACCATTTGTTTATGAGAAGTGATGAACTGGAAGCTGCATGGAACATTCTAACTCCAATTCTGAATGAGATAGACAAAGACAATATATCAGTGGAGCTTTATGAGATGGGGGGTCGAGGTCCTGTGGGGGCATACTACCTTTGGGCAAAACATGGTGTCCGTTGGGTAGAGGATTAATATAAGAACTCCCCTCCTTTTTTTCTTTAGATTTAATTGATCTTTTTGGTCTTTGTATTTGTACTAAGTTTTTTGTTTTAGTCTCTCCATACTTGAAAACTCTGTTTTAATCTGTCTATACAAACAAAATTTTAATGTTTTAGTCACTTATGCTGGTTTTTTGACAGTGTAAAACTGTCACAAAATGAAAACATAGAGACTAAACTTACAAAATTATTTGTATATGGATAAAAATAGAGTGTTTAAGGCATGGGAACTAAATCGAAATTTTATATATGGACCAAGAAGTTAAATAATTTATTAGTCTTATGACTGGTGGTACTTCTGTGTCTATTTTATGTTTCCTACCCCACAAGGACTACCTAGGCCGTGTTAAGGATTTTGAAATAAACTAAAACTGCTGAACCTCGTTGTTTTCTTGTTAATTGCATATATTCTTGAAAGAGAAAAATTAAACAAGTCCAAGAAAAACAAATAGATGGAAAGGAGAACAAGTGAACAACCCACATGTTTTTTTATACATTCAGCATTGAGCCACTTTTACCAATTACTTTTTAAAGTAAAACAAAATATTTAATTTTTGGATGAAGTTCGAAGTTGATTATTCACTATTGTTAGGATGAATCCTTTTGTGCCACAAAATGAAATTACAATAAAATTGTGTATCTGTCTTTTTCCTTGTACATATTAATCAATGTTTTCTCATTTGGTCATTTAAGAATGTAGCTCATTTAACCTCTTGAAAGAAAGAAATATAAACATAGGGTGTTTCTTCCTGCATCTCAACAACTTTCTTCCTACATCCCATCATTTTTTAAAGACTATTTTTTCGAAATACTTCTAAAACATACTTCTCCAAACACACTTTATGAATTTTTGAATTTACCTGGAAGTCAAAATATATATTCTAAATCTTTTTTTATGAAATGGTTTTTTATCTTAAAAAAATACATTTTACTTATGAAACATCTCTATCTCAAAATGACCCAAAACTAATAAGGATAATTTGGATATTCTGAATAATATAGGTGTCTATGAAAAAACACCCTAAAACATTGAATTTAAACATGGAGAGAATCTCATCTCAAAATGGCGCATGACAGCACATGGGATGATTCTTGCTTCCAATCCACCATGGGGCCACTGCCACCATGCATGCATCCTTACATGTTTCACAAAATTTATTGTTCTTCGCCTTACATCTTTCATTACCATGATAAATATAGTATATAATCTATTTTAACATCTTTTTTATGATTGATTCAAATTTATAAAGTTTGTTTCACTTGTTATTTTAAAATTTTCAATAAACCAATAGTAAAATATATTAAAAATTAATTACTAACACAATTATTAGACTTTTAGTTAAACTATTGAGTCAAGTCGTCTTAGAATAAGCTTATCGTATATCATTTTGATTTGATCCCTTAAAAAAACGTATGGACAAAAGTTCAATTTGCTCTTAAAGAATTGAATTTTTTCCACTCAACAACACAAAAATAAGGAAGATTTTCTCTTTGGCTTCTTCCCATCTAGAATCCATAAATTTAAGTAGCTTCAATCTTTACTTGTCCTCTATATATTATATAAATTATCAGATTATATGAATTTTCTAAGGCCAAACCTTAATTTCGATTAGGAATAATGCCAACAATATTCAAGTCATTACATTTAAAATTTTTCTAATAAATATCATTTCTAACGTGCGCATGAGATGTTAAATTATGGAAAATAATTTCAAATCTTATTGTAAGATACCCATATTAAACAAAGAAAACATTTGATGTTGTTTATATTTTTTTTAACATATCTTTTCATGCAATTGCTTTTTTATTAAACATAGTTACAAGGATTAAGTAGTTGGAGGATTTAGCATTATTCTACTACGAATATAAAGAAAGCTGATTTGAAACCTCATTATAAATAATACTGCATCTTTGGGTCCAGACAGGCATCATTAATCTGGGAAAAGTTTCCCATTATATGTTTTTTATGGGGTCCATTTTCATATGTTCACCAGCCTAAATTATTCTTCAGGAAAAAACAAAATTATTAAATTTTTATTAATTTTTGTCCAATTTACTTAATGAAAGATTAATTTAATTTGTAATTTCTCACTAATTTAACAAATTTGTGTGCCTAAAAAAAACTTTTCTACTACATAAATTGTATCGTTAGGGGTCGAACCGAACGGTCCTAGAATACGTCAGTGTCTGGTATCGACCGATTCCAAAGGAGAATGCGAATCTTAATCATGATATATATCTTAATCTCGACCAAATCGTAAAAGGATTCAACAAAATCCTATAAATAGGCAAAATAACTAAAGCAAAAGTTTATCACAATATTTATTGCACTTGAATACCTGACACTTACTTGAATATTGAAAAACCTTTTACATATACATTCCCAGATCAAAAGTGAAAGACGGAATACGAAAAGTGAAAGAAAAAGAAAGAAATGATGATAACAAAAAAACTACCGTGTAAAAAACATAAATCATTTTCATGACATGACAAAAAAAACTAATTAATATTTTTTTATATAGTATATTATGAGATTTTCTTTATAAATTAAATAGAAGAATATATATCATGAAATTGATGAAGATAAACCAGGCATATTTTTCCAAAAGCAGCCATGACAAAACACGGTGTTATTGAGGTGGAAATGTGGAAATATTTCGTAATGGGATGACCTACAAAAGATGCATCTACATGCTTATTCTTTCAATCAAACTCTCTTTTCTGCTTCAACTTACCATCCTACCCTCACTTTTATGACTTCTTCTTCAACTCCATGGCTAGGGGTCATTCTTCCCTTTTCATACATTCATATTTAAAAAATTATTTTAGATTTTTTATAATAAATTGAAGTTATACTTTTATCATGACAACAGCTTGATGTTGCATATTTTATAAAAAAATATTTTTTGATGATTATATAATAATATAAAAAAATAATTTAATAATTATTTTTAGTAATACTGATATTACTTATTTTGGGATATTATGAAAAACATAGATTTTTCAATTTAAATTTTATAATTCTTTTATTATTTTAAATAAATATATATAATATTTATATTTATATTCTATCTTAATATTGAGTTGATTGATATAACTATATTTATAGGATTGACAAATTATACTTGAGAGAGTTGTTGAAACAAAAAATCTTTAACTCATACCAAGAGATTATTTATGTGATATAAGTTTTTGCAGATCCTTTTGGCAAATAAAGGGAACTTTGCGATATAGAATAAGCATAAAAATTATTCATGAAGTATTATATTAACTTAAGACTATGTTCTTACCATCTTAGTGAATACTTTGTTTATCATATGTAAAAAGAAATTATAGAATGTCGTATCATCTGACATATAAAACAAAAAATTTTGTCTCAGACGAAGCGTGACCATATTTTACGCTTAGTTGTTATTATGAGTTATTGAATTTTTCTCAAACACACGCAAAAAAATGTTTACTGGACTTAAAACGTCACTTAGACAAATTATTCAAATGGTACTAGTAGAAGAGAAAGTTAAAGTATAATGCACACAAATTATATGATGTCATCATACATTCTTGTGAAAAACGCCCCTTAAATCATGTCATTTCTTTAAAAGATATTTTGAGGTGTCAATTCTTTTATAGATATATAAAGTTTTGAAGATGTCAAATATATAAAATATACTAAAATTAATTAAAAAACGTTTTTATTTATATATTTATATATATATATATATATATATATATATGTAAAACAAATCATAGGGACCAAGGTTCCCTCACATATAACCAAGCTCAATCACTGATGAAACTTAATATAAGATTTTTACTAAATTAATCTTCAACATAATTAAACATTTAGATTGTAAAGTTGTGATTTGGATCCTAATCCAGAAGGAAAGTTAAGAAGAAACTAGGTGTTTGTAATTGTGAGATTTTTGGCAAGGTTAGTTATAAATTCTTAGGAGATTCAGTATTGATTATGGTACTGCTGGTGCTGGTGATGATCATATCAATAAGTTGAAAAATTTAGAGTTGACTTTATTTCTTAAATGTGAGTTTTGGAAGGAGAAAACCCGTGTTTCTTAGCATGTTTAGGAACAGTAACACTAAATATTTTCACAAGGCTGCTAAGATTAAAAAAGCCACCGAGAATATTTTTTTATGTTGTCAAATACTTTTCCGATATTTTTTTTTTTGTTGATAATGAAAACATTCATGATGTTGTTCAATACTTTTCTGTTGATAAAGAATACATACAAAATGACTTGGTTGCTGATGTGATTTCTAATGAGGTCAATGATAATGCCAATTCCTAACGAGACTTGTACTGGGATGGCCGACCGGTCTATTGATCCGGTCGTTAAGACCATACTTTAAGGTACGAGGTCGATCACGTGTCATATGTGGCCGACCGACATAAGGTGTTCAAGTCAAACTGTTGACCTAATTAGCAAAGGTCAACCCACGGTTAGGAAACGACCTAATCCAACCCTAATCGCTAAACAACCCCCTAATCCGACCCAACAACAAGGGCCCATTAAGGTAATATAAATATCACGCATTCCAAGGAAGAAGGTACGTCATTATCTACAGTATTCTAACCAGCCGAATACGATACCCCACTGACTTGAGCGTTGGAGTGTCATCTGCAGGTACCCCATCAGCCTGAGGAGTTGTTCAGTGAGAAGGACCGAAGGAGGAAGTGAGACACGACCGACCGAGTGACATCCGAAGACGATAGTTCTCCCAGTCCCCAACCTAGTTCGAGAACAAGACTAATTCATAAAATAAAATTTAGATAATTTATATGTTATAAAGTATTCTAAATTTAGTCAATTTAGTATATCCATATTTAATCAAATTTAAATATTTTTATTTTTAGTCGACTTAAATTCTTCAATCATAAAAAAAATTAAAACTTATTTCATTAGCTAAAGTTAAAGTTTGAGATGATTAGAGGTTGGTTAGTCAATTTTGTGATAAATATATTAATCATGAACAAAAAGGATAGATATTTTACACCATGAAAATAGATATTAAAGGGCATTAATGTCAATCCAATAATGTGGGTATAGTAAATAAAATAACACGCTAGTATTGACCTCTCTTGTGAGTCAATTAACACGGTTTGAGCTCATTGAATTCATTCAGCAATTTCCATGCTTCATTTTCTGAGTAGAGCAAGTTCATATCAGATCTCAACCCTTATTCGTGCTCTTTCTTCTTCTCTGTTACCTCCTCAAATTTCCTTTTTCTTTTCTCCCATGTTTCTTTTTTAGTTGGTGTTTCTCTTTCTCTGCACAGGGAACTATACATAGTCTTCTCCATAATAATTCCTCTTGTTTTCTTTTTCTCTTTAAGATATAGAGCTACGTTGGTTAATTAAGGAGCATGGAGGGAGAAAAAAGGAAGAGAAAAATTGAAAATGAAGAAGAAAATGAGGAGCTGAAGATGGAAAGGTTCTTTGCCTTGGTAAAGAGGACAAAAGATGTTCGCGATCGACTCTATAAGGAGAACAAAGATGATAACAAGAAGATGGATGAAGTGAGGGAAAGGAGTATTTGGAACCCAAAGTTTGAAGTAGAAGACTTTATTGACTGTGGAGACATGGCAAAGAGTAGTCAAGTTTCAGGTCCTCTTCATCACGATCTTGCTGCTCCTTCACGCAAAGACCTCATAGACCAGAAAGAAGATTTTCAAGATGCGACACAATTGGTGCCAGCTGAGGAAGATAATGGTGAAGAGAAAGACAAAAGGAGTGAGCATTTAGACTTAAATCTTTCGTTATGAAATTACAGTTATATGCATATGTATCTGATGAACTGGTTATGGCCTATGAGCCAGTGACTGTGACATGCTGACAACCTTAGATAATGATGATGATGATTTTGACCCTGTAGTTGTTATTCATTGAACTGAAAAGAAGGAAGAAGCTATCATCTTCTATTATAATCTTTTTTTCACAAGAGGTGAACATCTAAAGTTATCATGCTTGGTGAACACAGATTTTGATCATCTATTTAGTCAAAAAGAAAGTTTTGTTCATGTTTATTTCTCTTTTTCAAAGTTGACTGCACATTTACTGTTTTCTTTTTTTATTTGATTCTTAAATATTTATATTTTCATAAATTATAAATAAGTAATAACCACATTATATTAATTTTCAAAAAGTAATAATGAAGATTTATATTCACTTGAAAAGAGAAAGAAGGAATGGTATTTCATACTACTTAAATACATAACTATGTTCAGATGTTAACAAAAACGATACATAATACGTATTTATAAAGAATTCTAAGAACAGACTAGATGGAAGCGTATTAAACCGATGAAATGATTCTCTATGAATAAATCCTAAATTAGCCAATTTATCAGCACACACATTCCCTTCACAAAAAATATGAGTAACCCTAAACCTGATTTTTCTACAGTAATTAAGACAAGTACTCAATCGATTCCAAAGCATTGAAGAAACATTTTTCCAAAAAGTAAACGCAGCACAAACCAAAGCAAAATCACATTCCAACCAGACATTAGTAAGTCTCATCTTTTGAGCTTCCTCCATAACATGTATAACTCCATAAAACTCAACAACTAGAGTAGTATGAATCTCAAGGAACGCAGAGAAAATTCCAATAAATTACCCCATACTCCCACCACGAAAAATACATCCACAAGTAGCAAGACCTGGATATCCCCTAGCAGCCCTATCAGTGTTAATTTTATCCAAGCCTAGTGAAGAAAACTCTCATATCACAGGAAGAGGACGAAGAACTTTACCAGTGCGAGTATTAATACAAAAAAGAAAAAACTTAATCACGTTGAAATTCAACATATCATTTTTCATAGAAGTTTTAGACGAGTTACCCACCAAACAAGTTAAATCTTTAATAATCGAAATAGTCCAAGAAACCTCAATCTTATCATGAAAACGAGCAAAATTCCCCCTACGTCATATCATCCAAATGAAAAAATTTATCAAAGAAAGCTTAATCAATTTAACCAAATGACCACTCTTAATAAAAGAAAGAAGATCATCCTAATTAGAGAAATGAAAAATATGAATAATCTTCCAAACTCAACTCCAAATACCCAAAGCATTAGAACATTCAAAAAATAAATAATTTTTTTACTTATCATAAAAAACGCAGATAAACAAATATGCAAACCTTTATTTTATTTTGATTAAACTCATTTGTAATAATAAAAGAGTTTTTTAGAATGAAAAGTAATGCTCCAAATGTGAGCTACATAGTTCTAAAGCTTCCGAGCTTTGTCCCCACTAACAGGTGCGTGGCATGGCTGCTAACAGATGCCATCACTAATAATCCAAGACTCCTGCACTCAAATATGTGGACCTAACTATCCTCGTTTCCCACTATTATAACTTCTCATAATTATCATTTTACCAAAACACAAAATCGATACAATTAGAAAAAATAATTGATGTGAATAAATCGAGTATACACATTTTACATAATTTAAAAAATATTTGATATTTTATCAATCAACTTTATTATATTTTGACGTATAATATGGTTTTTATAACATAACTAAATTTTGATTATAAAATTATACGATAAATACTTTTATATTTTGTTTATAAAAAAAATTACATGAAGAATATACAAGATATTATTATATGATTTAACGATTCAAATCTTATGCTTTATAAAAAGTTATGGAGGAGAATAAATGTAAAAAACTTACTTCAAAAGCAACTTGATCCTTATGCTTTTCTTTTTTACTGTCAATTTCTTCAAACTAAGCAGATCCTAAGTGCTACATTTTCTCCTTCTCTTTTATTTATAGCCTCATGATGTTATTTTCAAGGGAAAAAGAAGCATATGCATGTACTAAAATAAAGCTGGAAAGAAAAATAAAATATTTTTTAAAATGAACTTTTTATGTGGTAAATTGTTGTATGCTTCTTACTATTAATTTTATAAATTTAAATAAAAATTATTAAACGAAATTGTAGTCCCTCTTCATTAAAATATTTTGTAGCAAAATTTTGATAAGATACTCTTATACATTTACATATAGAAAAAAAAAAAGATACAAAGCAAAATTTAATTATTTTTAATCAAACCTTCTAACAATCATCGTACTTGAATTTATAATTTTATCTTAATTAAATTGATCGAAACACGGATAAAATTTTAATTTTTCAGTAGTAGAAATAATTTTTTTTATAATTAATAAAATTTTAATTTTTGAAAAAATAAATAAATTCTTATACAGGTCCGCAGACCCGCGAGTTACTCCTAACACAGGACGAACCAACTCAATCCACATTTTACAACGAACCAACCCAATCCACATTTTACGGACAAACACGAGGTAGGTCTATGCAGGATGGGTCATTGCCACCCCCTAGTGTAATAGATTTGGAACAAGATATAAGAATTGATGAATATTTAAGAAGTTATTTTTTACTCAACGCAATTATTGTAATATATGTAGAAATGTCTTCAAAGAATTTATACCCAATATAACGTCAAAAGTTAAAAAGTCATCAAAATTAGATCTTTTAAGAGTTGAAATCCGTTTCCCACTTTATTATTCCATAAATTATTGTAATCACTCATTATTATTATTTGTTTTAATGTGTCTCCAATTGAGATTCCAAAAAAAAATCTCTTTGAACGCATGAGGTTCAAAGAAGTGAACAGCAAGAAAGAAAAAACTTCACTGAATTTGTTAGCGTTGACTTATTATTTATGATCGTGTCATGGCAAAAAATACAATAGTCTGTGTTATCAGTTGTTTGCATAATACAACATTATCTCATAATACGTTTAATCTAATCTATTTTTTAATTTAATCTAAAATACGTTTAAGATTAATAAAACTCATATTTAACACGCAATTAAGTATACATTATTTTGTCAGTTACCATTAACTTTATCAAAGAAAACTTTTTATTTAATGATCTACATCTATGTCTTAATTTTATATTATTTTATTAATTATGTTATTTGTAGGTTAAGACTTTATGGCTTTTGGAAATTAATTCTAAGTTAGTTAACTCTGAGTGGTAACTATTCAGTACAAGGCTTGTAATGGTTTCTAATAACGTAAGACATTAGAAAGATCTTATTTGCAGACAACTTTCTCTCAGTCTATCCTTTTTCATTCTGTTTTGAGTTCCATTATCAGAAAACTTTTACAGTATCTGTTTTCATAACAATTCAAAATATTGTATAATATTAAAATATAAAATTAGTTATTTTGGACAATGATTCTTTAGACTGGTAGTTTTCACTGATTCAATTACATGTCCGATCATACAGGCCAAAAATGCATTCATGTGAGACACCAATTGTTTACATAATAAACATACATCCACATTGTCAAATAAAAACCAAATTCTGAATCATAGGCCAGTTAGAACACAATCCAATTGCATGGCTCTAACTTTTTAGAGCTTCAGCACGTGCATTACTTCATCACAGACTCTGTTATTGGAAACTACATAGATTTGGTAAACCAAAAACCAATGAACTAACCTTTTATTCATTGTTTTGCACACTCAGAGTGCATAATCAGGAGCGGCTAAAGAAATGAAAAGGTGTCCGCGGTGTGGAATAAGCCATGGAAAGTATCTTAGAAGCTATCAACGTATTTGCAGCTTCAGTATGATGAATTCCATCCCAGCTTACATATCGAGCCCCTTCGCCACAGACCTGATAACCAGGTTGTCCGCATGTTACCCTTACGTCAAAGTTGTAAGGAGGCCCTCCAAAGCCGCAACATACCATCAACGGATTTGAGAAACCTGATCAATTATGCATTTACAAACACCATCAAAATTATGATGATAATCATTAATGCAATAATTTGAACCATTACCAAGTTAAGACAACTAAGGAGTGCTAGCAATGCATCAATTAAACACATTCTGTAGTATTTATTAAATTTATTAAAAATTATAAAATTATGAGTGAAATTTGCTAAATAAAAAAATGCAACCAACAAAATTTTGTGGCATTAAACAAAATTTAGTCCAATAGTAAAGAGTGTCTTCAAAGGAGTGTGTAAAATAATATGTTGTTGGCATTCCTCTATCCAAATATATTTAGTTATCTGTGTCATTTATGTCATCATAATATATGGAGTGAAATCAAAGAAAACTAGATTCAGATTAGTAACAAAAGAGTGAATGGGGTGAAATCAAGGAAAACTTGATTCAGATTAGTAACAAAAGAGTGAGTCAAATAATTATCAATATACTTAAACGAGAAGAAAGTGTTTGCTTGAATTACCATATTTTGCGGCATTGGTAATGAGGTCATGCTTAATGCCATAAATATCAACATAGACTAAAGTAGAATCCTTCAGTTCAGATCTTAGTTTCTGACTCAAAAGAAGCAGCGCTTCATTAAACAATCTTGCTGCAGAGTTATAGCTAGAAAGACATCCCAATGAATCTAGATCCTTCTTCTGAGCCAGTGCAAGTATTTTAGGAAGACAGCCCAATGGCCCAGTATTGTGAACCCAAAACTTCCTGGCCCCTTCATTATGTAAATTCTGCATGCAGATAAGAAAACATCACACTCTAAGAAGGAGATATAAAAAAAATCAATGAATAAATTGTTATAAAATCAATGTACACCTCCCTGACAAGATCATTGTTGCAGCTTATTTCGATAAAGGGAAAGTTGGCGGTTACAAACAAATTTGTTGGCCCTCTTACCTATAACCTATTGAATTATAAGAATTGCATAGCAAACAATTTACACAGAATCATTTGCCGAAACAGAGAAAGCACTCAATAAAAAGGAAATAAATTAGAAAATAAGGGATAACTTATTTAGTCAGAAAGGATAGGCTAGAACGTTAGGATCAATTTTATGATTATACTCATCCCCTTCCAGCAACCTAAATCACCAATACTAAACAAAGAAAAGTAGTCAGCTGCATAGATAATAAGTTTACAAAACAATTATGGAGAACACTGAACTGACCTTAACAGCATTCTCAATCTCATTTATAAATGATGGGATCTTCTTAATGACTTGTGCGTACGACAGATTTTTAGCAAATGAATCAGCTAGGTCGTTTTGCCCAATATCAATCAAGTAGAGTGCATTGCGGAAGCCTTCGTCACTAATGAAATTTCTTGCACCTGCAGTGCAATCAGTTCATTCTTAAATACAAACTCAAATGTATATTGAATATATTTTTCCCCAGTAATTGAATACTACTTTTTAAGTGCAAAAGCGAATTCATTGACATGTAGGCAGATTAACAAGAGTAGTGTTAAAATCTAAACAGCGAAGGTATCAGATCACAGAGAAAAATCTGAACTCCAACGGATCAGACTCCATTCTTTGGACAAGACTAATTTTGGTACATTAATAGGGGTTAGAACTCAAAAAAGAATCAGAGTACAGAGAAAAATATGACAGCTTAAAGCTACACCAGTGTTGATTGTTAAGCATGCATGCATGCTATTCGGAGAAAAAGAAATATAGCAGTCAAATGTCAACACTTAAAACAAAGGCCACAACACAAAAACAGTGCAAACAATTTAATTTTTTAACTTTTTAAGTTAAGGATATAAGATATTGCAAAGGAAATCTACCTGCCGTAACAAGTTCGAGAGAACGAGCTTTGAAACGCCGGTATTGCATGACCTGTATATTTAAGGAAAAAGGAACATACTTAGGGAGAGTAGAGGACCCCACCACAGCAAAGTTTGCTCCATTTGTGAATGAGGTTCCGGACAAGGCGTCCAAGTATGGTACCAACAAACTTGCATTCAAACTTTGGCCTGCAAATGTTGGAAGGAAAATATTTCAGATTGAAGAACATTTTGATATAAAATATGAAACTAACATCCTAATTCCCCATCCCTCAGCTTTCATTTGGCAGTACCATTTTTCAATTGCCACTGCAGTAAAAATTACTTAATTTATAAAAAGAATAAATAATATATACCCTAGTAACATAAATAGATTCTACACTAATGTTTAAATTGCAAAGTGAAATTTCTAAATTTTTATAATAATCATTTTTAAAAAGAACACACCTTGCTTACAGAACCCTATTTTGCTTATGAAACTCTTATTCCAGAAATCATCCAAAATTATCAAGGTTAATTCTGATATTGCAAAGAATGTAGGTGCAGGAAGTAAAACGTAGGGGTGCAGGAAGTAGAACGTAGGGTACAGGAAGAAATACTCTAAATTTAAAGGATGCAGAAACCTAGGCCCGTTATGGCGCGTAATGGGCTCTCTTGGAATCCAAAAGCCAGGCCCAATTATAAAACAATACACAGCGTCGATCAAACGACGTCATATTGACATCACATTCAGCTAACCCCTTAGCTAGATATGGCTCCATTTCCACTACTCCTTACATTAATTACACTGAATAATGAACAGAAGGAGTGTGGGTTTATGAATGTTCATTACGATCTACATTTCTTTTGGAGTATAATATACTACTAATTGGGATTATTAATTATTGAATCTGAAGAATTTGGAGATTGAAATATGAATAATATGTATAACTATGGAAATTGGTAAAAGAAAATGAAAATGCGAAGAAGGAAGGGGGAAAGTTAACTGACAGAGTAGGTCGATGACGAGGCGTCCATCGGACAAGCGACCAGTGGATCTGCGGAAGAAAGTGCGGCCATTGGGAAGATTGATAGGGAAACCGAGTCCGGAAGCGAGTCCACCCGTGTCGGAGTTGGAATCGCCGAAGACAAACACCACCGGAGGCGTATCGCAGCCACCCAATGGAATCGCTATTGCTATTGCAATAGCAGTGAAAATGAGATGCGAGAATGCACCGCCACAAACCATGGTACTGTCACTGTGTTGTGTTGTGTTGTGTCGGTGACCACTTCCTTCTTAGTTTAACCACTTCTTCTACGGTTCCACTTCTTCTACGGTTCCACTTCTTCTCTTGTATTACACTATCACTACTTCTCTTATCATTACTAAATTCACGCTTTTAACTCCCTAACTTTTACACTAATTTACTTTCTTGTTGCTTATGTAAATAAAATTAGTAAACAAATTACTCATACTTTTCACTCTATTATTTTTCCATTTATTCTATTTCTTTTATCTCATATATTGAATCAGACACCTAAAGTATATTATTTTTTCTCTATCCTTATTTTCAAATTTCTATCACTTATTTATATTTATATCACCTAATTAATATATATATATATATATATTTATTGTACTTTTTATTTTTAGGTGAAAATATCAACCGAAATATTACACCGAAAAACCAGATCAAAATGTTAAATACAAAAAAATATAAATAAATAAAATTGAATTAGTTAGTTTAGCAAAGTTCATAATAAAAATATACATGTTTATGTTTAATAAATAATAAAAATATACATGTTTATGTTTAATAAATATAATGTGCAAAAAGAAAATACACAAGTAGTTTTAAGTCTAATAAGAGAGTATTATAAATAAATGTTCAACCTAAGAGGTAAGGAAAGTGAATGATATGATAACTTTATAAAACTAATTATGACTTTGGCATAAGAGTGCATTGCATGTAGACACGCCCATTCGAGAGAGAAGACCCATATCAAAGGCTGAGAGACCCAATAAATCCAGCCCAGATAGGTGAGTTTACGAGTCATTTAAGTTCAATTCCAAGTTAAAGGAATAGGGCTAATTCTCCCTGCACCAAATCAATTTTGATCTGCACCCATTATTTTTTTTTAAACCCCAAATTGCTTTTGTCATTTTTTCCAGAACGGAATGAAACAACCTTTCAGATTTTAGCATCCGAAAGACATTACTGTGTTGTGGATTGTCATATATGAAAGATACATCTCAGTTCTGGATTTGTATATCCAAAACTGTCTTATTTGTGTTGCAGATATAAATATCCAGAAAAATAAGGGTAAAAGAGACATTTTTTTGTAGTATTGGGTGTAGGTCATAATTGGCCTGGTGCAGAGAGAATTAGCCAAAAAATGGTATACCCTAAACTCAACCCGAGAGAGTAGACAAAAAACTCAACCCGAGAGAGAAGACCAAAAGGATCAGGAAGATCGAGAAGTCTAACGCATTTTAAATAAAGGAGTTTTATTTATAATTTATTATCAAATTCATTCTTAAAATTATAATTTGACACAAAATAATCTCACAAAACTTACTAATACGAAGAATTAAGTAGTAGTCCTGAAATTTATTTTACTATGTTGCTATATATTAATTTCGTTGGTACATTTTCATTTTATTTTTATATGTTTAAATTTAATATACAAATCCCATTTTTCAATTGAATTTTTTACATTACACTCTTACATTTTAAAATTTGTATGAGGGAAACAATTGAAATTATTTATATATACTCAATTTCAAAAATTAAATAATTTTTAACATTATTTTCATTTCATAAAACAATTTATTTTTTAAAATTTTAATTTTAATTTATTTCTATTTAAATTCAATCAAGATTCTTTTATAATTGATTATATCATATAGTTAATTTGGTTTTTCTTTTCACCAATCAAATATAATGTAACAAATTTATTCATTTGTATTCCCTTTTCTTTCATTCAAATGACTTCACCTCATTCTTTGTTCACTGTTTTTTTTCTTTCGTAGACCATACTCACTTCAATTCAAGAAAAACATTAAAGTTTATTTATTTGCGAGAGTGAAAAAATAAAAATCAAATAAAATATTATAAATACAAAAAACAAAAGCCATTATATATAAGACTTTCTTCATTCCACTGAAAATATTATGTTTTTATATACACTCAATTATATTTTAACATAAACTATTATTTTTCAAATAATAAATTATTATCATCATTTTATTAATAATAAGTATATTTTAAATATAATAAAATAGAAAATATTAAACAGGTAATCAATTTAAATTTTATTATTTTATTTATTTTAATATATCTATATTTATAAAAAAATTATAAAAAAAATATTTTTATTTTGAAATACAATTTTCTTATGAAAATTATATTTTAATTATAATTTATATATTTTTTTTTAAATTGTGTATCAAATTATTTTAAAATTTATTTTACAAATTCTATTTTAAATTTTTTTAAACATATTAATATGCAAAAAATATTCTATTACATCAAACACTATTTACCGCCTTTTTAACTTTTTTTCATTTTTTACTTTTTTTCTCTAAATCGTGATAACTTTATTTTTTGTTCTCTTTGTTACTGAATGTCACAGATTAATGAGAATAAAAAAAATAAATTTTAATTTCGTTATGTTTAAGTATTGACGTCCAATTTAAGTTTGTTATCGTTTATTTTTTATTTATAATTTTCAGATGATTTTTTTTATTGAAATTTACTTTTTTCGTAGCAAATCTCTTGTATTTTTCACAATTTCTCAGTAATTAATTACTAATTAGTTATGGATTTTTGTTAAGAACACTTCTTCCATTGTTTTAACTGTATACTAGAAAAGGGAAGCGCATATAAACCTTGAGTGTCATTTGATGTTATTTAGTTTGATATTTTTTAGTTAGATGTTTTTAAACTGTGAAAGATAACATGAGTTATTTGAGAAGGGTTTTTATCTAGACATACTTTAATTTATTGAAATTTAAAATCCTTATGAATATTTTCTCAGACATTGTAATTCTTCTATTATCTCTATGACAATTTCTAAGCACTGGGTTAGTTATTGATAAATTTTATAGAATAATCAATCATTTATGAGTTGTCATTCCTTAACTACATTTATAGAATAGTTCATTAATTGAGGTTAGAGTTTATGGAGGTAATTGCCTTCCCAATGTGATTACAATTTTCGAAGTGAGTTTGACTATTTATTATTTATTTTTATTTATATCTCATTTTTATATCTTGTTTATATGTATTTATTTTTTTATCATTTTAAATATTAATTAAATAATTTTTTATAAAAATTATAGTAAAAAACACGATATTATTAATTAAGAATTAAATATAAAAAAAATAAAAAATTTTGATATCTAATATCATTAAATATTATAATTATATATGTTTTCGAATAGGGTTGGAACCACGAGAATAATTGGACCTTCCAGTCGGTGTGCACCTTGTTCCTTCCTTTCAACTCAACTCCCACCTTCTCACTCTTTCACTCTTCCTCCTCGCTAGCTTTAGACTCGTATGATGATATCTGTAAAAGGTACTCCGACGCTCAAGTCAGATTTCAACCCTCGAAACTTAATATTTAAGATTAGATGATTGTGTACCTAATCCTTTGAAATTTGTGTTAATTTATATGTGGACCCATCATCGTTAATGAACCTAATAAAATAATATTAACAAACATTGGATCACTAATTAATCTTATTGTTGGTCATGTCGGTCGATCTGAATCGGACGTCGAGTCTCGTGTTCCATCATATAGACTCTATCAGTACAACATAAATATCAAAATAAAATACCAAATAACAATTGAATAAATGTAAAATGAATATAAAAATTTATAAAGTATTTATAAGTCTCCAAAATATTAAAGATAAAAAATATTAGGAAAGGAACTATGTTTATATTAATGAATCGTAGTTGAATTTAATTGTAACGGTAAGCTATCATTTGTTTCCGTTTTCTACTTTTAATTTTCTATAAGTAGTATATATTTATTCCTAGTTTTTAGTTTAAAACATATTTTTTTAACCTAAAAACCAAACGCACACCACGTTGTATTTTCCAAACTCGTCACCCTACCTAAGCACGTCACTCTCCTTGTTGTGCACTAGCTTTCCACATGCCATATTTTTATTATTTTACATTAAGGGAAATACATTTTTTTTGTTTAAATATTTTCAAAGCAAGTAAAAACATAAACTAAATTCAAAATTTATCCTAGTAGGAGGTACAAAATCTTCATTTGTATTTATTTTCATGAAGTTATCCTATGAAAAAAATCGCATAAAAGGGTTTGTTTCCCAATTCAATATACTAATATCTCTTTTATTTTTTTATTGATTAATTTTGTAATAAACATAAGTAATAGTTTATTAAAATAACGATTAAATATGTTTTTATAATGTACTTTTATGTTAATTTTTTTTTTCGTTTTTAGTCTAATGTATAGTATTTTAAAATATTTTATACTAATTTATTGTTACATGTTATAATATTATAATTCATACTTAAAAATTTATTTGATATATATTACTATATTTTACCTATATTCACTTATTACAATAAAATATTATATTAAAATAATAAAAATAAATGTAAACAAAATAATAATATAGAGTTGAAATTTGGATGTGAGAAAAAAAATAGTGTCAAATTATCATTACCAATGGTAATAATTCATTTTAATTTTTTTATTACAAATTTAAAGTTTGGATTATAAACAAACATATTTAAATCCTTAAAAATAATAATATGTAATGTTAAGTTACCGGGAATGTTTTCGCATCAAATAATAAAGGAGTTTGTGATGTATAGTGAGAGTTTATAAATAAAATTTATTTTGGAAACATATGTTTGGGTGATTATTATTTTGTTTTTACAATGAACCCAATAAATTATGCATGATACTCAACATATCCTATCACTAGGTTGATCCCAGCAGGTTTCTATAATTTTCCTTGTTTTGCCTGTTATTATGCTATTCATCACAAATCAAATATCAACATATTATTAGAAACGTTTATTTTAAATGAAAAGTATATCACGTTCCTGCTATTTATTATTCTCTTCCTTCTTTGGCCTCATATTAAGCTATCGGTTACAAATCAACTATCAACTTATTATTAGAAAAAATTATTTTAAATGAATAAAACATAATTATTATCTTATTCATGATTTTTATAGTCTATCATCATTACAAGAAAATTAGTAAACAAAAATCAATTTTAAAGACTAAAAATAATTAATTATTCTATAAATAAGATATATATTATTTTAAAAAATATATTAATATTTAAGTTATTTTCTATTATTAATAAATAGTATCTAATTAGTTATAGAGTTTTAGTTTAACTATAAATTATTTAAATTTTAAAATTGATAACTAAAATTTTAATAAATGACTAAATACTAATTTAAAAATTATTTATAATAATTACTTATTTGTAGTGTTTAACATTAATTTTATTTAAAAATATTTATTTAATAACCTTTCTGTAGTGTTATAAATTTTACACATATAAAAAGTAATCATTTAAAGACTTTAATGGATGTACTTCTAATTGTTTTCCAATAATACTATATCTCAATATGTCACGGGTTTAATTAAGAATGTTTTTGTAAAAAAAAAAAATAGAAAGAATAATTTAGAGGGATTCTTACTCAAAGGACCAAGGATCATATTTAACTTGGGTCTAAAAAACTGAATAAATTTTTTTAATATATTTTTTTTATTCCAAACTTTTATGGTAAATTAAATATATATTTTAATTCCAAATATTAACAATTTATATTTTATTTTTTTACTTTTAGTTTACTTTAAAGTCTTATATATATTTTTATGTACAACAAGAACAAGAGAGAATCAAAGCTATTTACATTAAAATTATTAGTTTCTTTTATAAACTTAAACTCATAAGTATAACTTACAGTTGCAAAATCAGTAAGAAAAATTAATTTTAAAAATTAAAATAATTAATTATTATATTAATTAAATTAAAAACCACCTTATAACTTAAAAAAATATTAGTATTTAAAATAATTTATATTATTATTAAAAATTTATAAAATAATTTTTAAATTGTTATTTAACCATACCTATCAAGATTTTAACTATTAATATTTTAGATTCTATTAGTATATCAATAATTTTTTACTTTCTAAATTAATCAATATAATGATTACTTTTTTTTTATGAATTTGTTTGTTATTTAATAATTTTTTTTTTCAAAAATTTGGTTTATAGAGAATTAATTATTAATTTTTATTTTTATTTATAAATATAATGATCCATATATATATATATATATATATTCATATTTAAAAATCCACTATTGTCAGTTTGATGAAGTTTTGAGTAGTTTGCACGAAATTGTCTTCATTTAAAATAAAATATAATTTTTATATCCAACTAAAACTACTATTAAATAAATAAAAAAAGTAGCTCTACATTGCCTACACACAAAAAAAAACTTATATTGGTAATATTTTGTTTTTATCATCTCTCGTACTCTACCTATTCTTGTTGATTTTGTTTCTCACTATATTCTTATTCCTTGGCTGCATTACTTTTCCTGAAAATAATAAAGTCCGACACTTGTTTGAAGTTTAAGCCGAAGCTCTTACGTGTTATTTAAGACCCAGATTAATGCCGTAATAAATGAATATATGCAACACATCACATTGATATGAATGAATATAAGCAACATTAAACTACATATACATGATCATATTAATTAATAACTAAGTGCTACACTTAACACGTTTATTAAAATGCTTTTAGTTATTTAAATATATAGTAATCATCAAATACAATCTGTCGTTTTAAACTGATAGGAGTAGAGATTTTTCATCAGAAAACTTTCTACTCTTTTCTTAATCAGTGTTCCAATCGCACCACTTAATTATAACATTCTCTTTGATAACACTCGCTCTTTTCGCCACGTATTGGATGCGACGAGAAAAATTATAGATGATGGATGTCTCTTAACCATATATATAGAAAAGTTTGGCATATAGATGGTTAAAGCAATGTCTATATATATTTGCATTAAGACATCATTATCAAAAACGTTTATTCAAAATTGGAAACAAACTTCCCTATTATCAAAAACGTTTATTCAAAATTGGAAACAAACTTCTCGTGAGGGTAAGTGGAGGTGAAGAAGAAGATGATGATGTAGGGGTGGAGTAAAATGTAGAAAAACCTTGCATTTTGAAAATTTGCCTTGTTTAACTTCAAAGCCATCCCCTGATACGGCCTTGCATCTGGCTCTATGAATAAAAGATACCTGCACAGTCTTAACTGTAAGCAGCAGAAATTTACTCCACATACATTTCCCAAGGCAATGAGAAAGTAAATGTCATCATAAATTGTAACTAATTAGGCCTTGAAAAGGGTATCTGAAAGTGAAACTTCCCTTACTCTCTCTATTTTTTATATATGCATAGTCTGAAACGCTGCTTAATTCAAGGAAGAGAGAAGCATCAAGTTAGCTGCATGCAATCTGTTGCCAACGTGTAACTAAGCTTTATATTACAACTTTTAATACTATTATTTTAATATCTTTTCATATAAATCTTTATATTACAACTTTTAATACTATTATTTTAATATCTTTTCATATAAATCGAGTATACAACTGTTATGTTTTGGTTTTGAAGTTTTGAAGAGTGAGAATGCCTGCTCCTACGAGGAGAAGTGTGAAGTGTGATGGGTCCCTTTAATTTATTGTTTTTGTTGACATGCGAATGTGTGGAACCAAACAAGTTATTGTAAGCAACTTCACCAATCTAAATGCATTGATAGCTACCAAACCCCGCGCAAAAGCCCAAAGTGCTGCAAGAAATAGCAATGAAAGCTGTTGTTTTATGTTAAAAGGTAACTAGTCGTGGCAAGGTGGCACCGTTTCTTTTACTATTACTTCACGCAAGTTGCCTATATATACGTGCTATCTCTCATGCATCTCATTCACAGAAGCATTACCCTTCTCATGTAAAACACTCTCTCCAAACTTCAAAGGCGGAGAGTGACAGAGAGAAACATGGCTAGCGGTCTCGTTCCCCTCATCTTAATGATTGTTGTTCAGCTAATCTATGCGGGCATGAATATCACTTCAAAGCTCGCATTAGAAGCTGGCATGAACCCTCTTATCCTTGTTGCATATCGACAACTCTTTGCAACTCTGTCCATTGCTCCATTTGCGTATTGGCTCGAATGGTAATATTATATATGTGCACCCTTAACTCTCTCGTTTTGTTTTATTTCATGTACACTATGCATGCATCAAAGGATTTTAAGTACTAACATTTCTGATACAGAGGGTCACCGTCGATCCCTTATGTTTTCGTTGAAATATTGTGCTGTTCATATATCTATTAATGCATGTATCTGTGTTTATGGAGTAGAGGGAGAGTGTGAAAAGAAAAGTGCCAGTTGTTCTTATTCGGTAACGGCTTTTCCATTTATTACACAAAAATAATAATCAAGGAAACAGTTTTCTTAAATGAACAAAATGGATGTTCTACTGATTATCGGCTTCATTTGACTCTATCAAACTCAAACGTTTTCAAACGGTTAATGAAACTGGAAAATATACAAACTTTCATGAATGACGTTTCATGCCTTGCTGGGAACATGCATGAAGGGGAGGAGGGGGGAGATAAGAAAAAATGTTATCAACGAGACAGCTACCATTATGACTCAGTTGATGGGGAAACTCCAAAAGCTTGATTCAAGCACTGGTTTACTCTTTGTCTCCTCCAAATTTGTGTAGAGTACCGTAGATATCACAAAACGATGATGCTAAATGGCATGCATGTAGGACGCGTTATGAGTCTCTCCGCATCTTACGTGCCAGCAAGCACTTTAATCCTTGAAACAAGTAGTGCTACTACACGTTTCACGGAGTTTCTGAAAACGTAGTGCCATTGAGCTGTAGTAGTAACCCGTGACTTAAATATGACATTCACTTTAAGCTTTTTTTTGGCGAATACTAAAGAGATTCATTAATGTTTGTCTCGTACTTCTACGGGAATTCTTGATCGGTGGGAATTGTCAGGTTCTTCTGGCTGACATTAACTTTATTTACTATTCCAATTTAGCCTCATCAGCAAAGGCATCTTGCATGCATAAATTTGCGACCATTTATTACGTCTTAATAAGTTAACTTCAATTTTCTCCATCTCTTCTTTCCTCAGGAAGACACTTCCCAGGTTGACAAAGCCACTTATGTTTCGGTTATTAATGTCCTCCTTGACAGGGTAATACATTTTATTTATCTATTTCATTACCGTGCAAGATTTCTTCCTGATATAACATTAACAGAGGTGAACCAAGATGAAAATAAAATTTAAATGTTCTTCACAGAATGCAGTTCAGATCTTATTTTCATCTTAATCACTCTGAGCTCTTGAATGCAGAGTTACAGGAAATCAGATTCTATTTTTTCTGGGGCTAAAATTTTCAACGGCTACGATTGCATGTGCACTGACCAATTTGCTCCCAGCTTTCACTTTTATCCTGGCAGTTATGTTCAGGTTGGTACCCAATATGTTTTATTCCACACAAGAATCATATGTTGACTTTGTTGTTTTGTTAATTTTTGTTTTTGTTGTTGTTGTTGCATGGAAAGACAAGAGAATCTAGGAATCAAGCAGAGGTCTGGCCTAGCAAAGTTATCCGGGACAATACTGTGTGTGAGTGGAGCATTGCTTTTGTCATTTTACCATGGAAAAGAGATTGGTTTAGGCCAATCTAGTATTCACTGGAGATATGCAGAGAAAATGGAAGGAACTGCCAGTTCTGGCTCAGGAAACATGTTTATAGGCCCTTTCCTCTTAATTGGTAGCACCCTTGTTTGGGCACTGTGGTTCGTGATTCAAGTAAGCATCAATTGTACAACTTAGATAACTCAATAACCACTGTATTATTTTGTACTCATTCTTTTCGTATTTCAGACAGACATAAGCAAGAAGTTCCCAGCTCCTTACACAAGCACAGGCTTAATGTGTTTCTTGGCAAGCTTTCAATGCATCATCATTGCATTGTGTTTCAACCACAGTGCATCGGCTTGGTCACTCCACGATGGCATTAAACTTTCTTCTGCTCTTTATGCGGTACATACAAATAAATTCATAACCCAAAAGCCTCTACATATGTACATTAGTACACTATTTTAAATTAGTTAACCTTATAAAAGAATTATATAATGTTTGTTTTATGTTAATGTTGTTTGCAGGGAGTACTGTCCACTGGGTTAGGGTATTCCCTCATGTCGTGGGCCATTGAGAGAAAAGGTCCTCTTTATGTCTCTGTATTCACCCCTTTGCAGCTTGTCCTCACTGCCATTTTAAGCTGGGCTTTGCTTCGGGAGAAATTATACGTTGGAACGTAAGAAATTGCATGCTCTTTTATTTTTCACCAACTTATTCATAACTAAATAAACTATATATATATATATAACAAGTTTTGGCTCACATCTTGATTTGGTTCAGTGCCATAGGGTCTCTCCTGATAGTGTTGGGGCTCTATTCTGTTCTTTGGGGGAAGAGTGAAGAGGTGAAAACGATTGATGATGCAGTTAAAGAAACAGTGAAGGATCCGAAGAATGACACAGAAATGCAATACTATGTGCCATCCAATGGTAATGGTGTCAATGCTTGAAGTTGGGAAGAGTGAAGGATTCAGAAGTTTCTGTTATTTGCTTTTATTTTACTTTTGTTCCCTTAGTTCATTTCAAACCAATGTGTGTGTAATATTTCACCGTCTAGCCCAACCATTCTCTAGCTTGCAGTTAAGAACCTTTTGCAGTTTAAGACTAGTTTTTTAATATATATTTAATTAGCTGGAATCAGTTGTCTCTTTAATACCAAAGAAATATTAAATTATGGTTTTACCCCGAATGTTCAGTCATGTCACTTTCAAATTTTCAATCATACAATTCGTTATAAGAATATAAAACTTGCAGAATCGAAAGTAATTATTATAACAAGACTTGAAGAATTATGCCATAGTTGTATTATATCTTTGCCAATTCGATTACTAGCAGCACAAATGGTGTATATAGAAGTTGATAGTGAATGGGTTATCTTGGGAAATTCCTCCTATGCCATAAGATATAGCTTACCTAAAGGTAAAATAAGAGATCATAATTGTTATATTGTGTATGTGATATGTGTTCACATTCCTTATTTTGTGAATTTTGAGTACTACAAATTTAGGTATATAATCTCATATGCTCTAGATCACTCTAAAAAGGTTTATATAGATTCTCTTCACATTTTCAAAAGGTGGCTCTGACACACGTAATGAAGTTGTTGTGGACCTCATTTAAATTTTCTTTGCATGGTCCAATTAATATCCTCTTGATTTCTTCTTCAATCACAATGGTCATCCACATATCGAGAAACCATCTTGATTTGTTTGATTCTCAAAATATTTTTTTCATTTTGTATTCAAATAAAATTTATTTTAAAAGTGGTCAATTCATCAAACACCTTAAGAACACATGCAAATTTTTGGCATAGAGTGGATGCTAGTCACCGCACCTAATGAGATAGATTCACACCACATCAATGATGAGAGAGTCATATAGGGTCTTCAGTATTATCTTGTCTTATATTAGCTTTTGTATAGTTTTAGATCTTTTAGAGTTGGAGTGCTCCTCCTAATATTTTTATTTATTACATTATTTTATTTCTGATAGTGAACGTTTCTAAGAGCTATAAAAATTCATTCAACTTCAAGAATGGAAATTTAACGGAAAATTTTGAAGTTTAACTGAAAATAGAAACAATAATGAAAAGTTAAAGGAATAAAAGAGAGAAGAGAAACTCCATTAAATCTTCTCCTAAGAGATGTGACGTTTTCTTGGAGAAGAATGAAGATTGTAAAAACGAAAATCTCTTTCTTTTTGTTCTAATCCTCTCAATAGGATGAGATGTTTTAAAAATACAAAAAAATACAAAACACAAGCACATTAGCAAATGATTTTTTCTTTCTTTCTTAATTTTATAAAATACAATATTTTAAAGATTTGAGTGAAATAATTCAATTGAGCGACATAACTTATCTTAAAAATGGACTATTTCAAAATATTTTCTTTCTGGCATATAATTTTTCATTATATTTTTATTTAGGTATACTCGTTCATAGGTTAAACTCAATATCTTCTTTTTGGTTAAAGTAGTAGTTAGTTAAGAAAGAAAGCCTTAAGTGTAGAAAACGCTTCAGCCTAACTTCTAATAGCCCAAAATCAAACAATTTGAGAATACTAATAAGCAACATGGGAAAAAAAGTGCTTTCTTTCACGGATTCAATCATACTATTATTGATTGACTTGTATCTTGGAGGATGAAGATTTTTGATTGGATTTTTTTTTTATATTAGTATTAAAGCACGTTTCAAGTATTTTATATTTATTTAAATAAAATTGATCCACTTCTTTTAGTAGAGTATTTACGTAGAAGACATGTGTACTCTCATTGTAGGTGTATATCGATTATGTCGATTATAAAATATTTTTAATTGGTAGTAATAAAATTAAAAAGAGTAAATTTGACTTTCTGCATTAATGAAAAGAAAATAAAAACTATTTTAACACCTACATGTTCTAGTACATCTATTTAAAAACTATATATAATAGTAAAATATTAATTAAGTTATTTCATTAAAATATAAATTAAATTATTAAATAAAAATCAATAAAAATAATTAATATTAACCTAATATAATAGTAAAATATTAATTAAGTTATTTCATTAAAATATAAATTAAATTATTAAATAAAAATTAATAAAAATAATTAATATTAACTTATTTAGTTTTTCTGTTTTAAATTATTGGATTTTGTGTGTTTTACAATTTTAATTTTTAATTTTTTCTGTTATAAATTTTGTAGTGTCAAATCGGATGTAACAGAGCTTTAAGTTGGGAGCTAATGTCATCTTCACCGTTTGTTTTAACTTTTCATTTACTAATTTTTTTTTACTGTCATGAATACAAAATATATGTGAAATGAAAGGCCTGAATCAACTATTGAATGGGGATAAAAAATTTGAAAGCCAAACTAATATTGCAGTGACTCTGTCCATGCAAAAGACTTAGTTATATTATAAGGACATAATATTGGTTAGAAGCTTTGTTTTCCGGTTTGATTTTGCTCATTTAATTTGTTTAATTTTGTTCTCGTAGTTCAGTTGAATTTTGAGAAGCTTCGTAATTTAATTTCAAAAAGACGAGGGACTTCATCATATTCTCCTACATTAAAGTAGGTAAAAACATAGAATTTATTTTATAAAATAATTATAGTGTAAAATATGAATTGAATTTATTTTCTATTTAAGTACGTTGAATAGTGAAACCGTGACGGAACAATTATTTTCAAAACAAATAATATCTCGAGTGATTAACTCTAATTTTTAATTGAGTGATTAACTCTAAGTTTTAGTTATATCTTAGTGTTTTATGAAAAATGAAAAGTAAACAGAGCTTACAAAATTTTAATTTAATAAAACAAAGATATCGTTCCACAGCTCCTCCTGGTGAATGAGAAGAAAGTAGGACTGGTAATAGTAAAAGGCCCTCTAAACCCTAATAATAAAAAGTTGTATAACATGTAACTTTGTATACGTGAAGGTCATCGTCCAAAGTACTAAAGCCATAGACGTTGTTCCCTTCATAAAACCCAAAACTAAAAAGCAAATAACGCTACATATACTTGTCGTTAGGCTTAGTTTATAGTTGTAAACAGTAACAAGCACAGAAGCACATTATGCAGCAGAAGGTGCTGACACAAGTGGAATGTCAGCCTCCAATAGTGCTGAAGAGAAACGTTCCACATTCACAGAGTTGTTGTTATTGTAGTCTAGTGTCTCATCTTCATATATCTCCCACCACTTCTTCACAAGTATCTTGATATCTTCCCTCTCCATGTTCTCCTCCTTCCCAGTGAATCTCCAAGGTTTAGACCCCTATGGTGTAACCAACAAACATTACCAACTCATAATCAAACAAATTCATGTAACTAACGACTCTACATAGATATATACAAACACTCACAGCAGCACAATAATGAACCACTTGAACTTTGTCGAGTTCAACATTCTCGGGGTGACGCCACAACATGGCCAGCACAAGGTTGTACAAGTTTGGTATAGGCTTGTACTTGTCCTTGAAGTACATGTTCAGAAAGTCCTGCCAACACATGAAAACAAATTCTCAATCACACTTTTAACTTGTTTATTTATCTTAACATGTCCTGCTATGTATAAACTCACATACCTGCTCAGCAAAAGAAGTGGGTTTGGTGATTTGAACGGTTTGAAGAAGATCTCTGTAAGTGACAAGATTAGGCTCATAGACGAACATACCAGCGTTGAAATATAGAGGAGGTTTGGGACCCAAATGAGAGGGCCACTGAACTTTATTAGGGCACTGTTGGCAGTAACCAATCTTGTACTGAGGGCTGTGGCCCCAAGTTTTCTCGCAGAAACAATCCATGACGGCATAGAAATAACTATCAGGAAGATCAAACAAGTGGTCAATGTTTCCAAAAACCTGGATGTCACCGTCTAGGTATATCATCTTGGTGTACTCTACAAACTGCACAAATTTTCAATCACAACAAACGAACCCTTGTAAGAATGAATCTTCCATGTTTAAAGCAAAAACTTCAAACTAATCAAGCCTGATAAGTAAACACGGATTCTGTTATCACTTTTTTTTGGTAAGTTAAAACTAGTTTTCAAAACATTGTTATATGTTCCGGAAATTAAATGAAGAAAACTGAATCCAAGGGTTAATTAATTTGTTGATCCTTTAGGTAAAACTCTCTTAAAGCTTGAATGGAAATAAGATAGAGTTGGAGAAAGTTTGAATGGAAGCATGCTATTGCTAACGTGTTAACGTTAGGAACAAGCTATTGATAACGTGTTGCAAAAGCTTGCACGTGTTGATTTTTGTTTCTCTTTCCGACAATGATAATTTATGGAATATTAAACACTTTTAATATACTTCCCAGGAATTATTTTTCAGAAGTGTTTTCAAACACCATTTTCCAATTTTAATGCTTCCAAGATGCGTTTGGTAAATTCTAGAAATTAAAATTTGAAACATCTATATATTTAACAACATATTTGAAAATTTAGTTTTAAATAACGTTTAAAAAAATATAAACACGTGAAAGAATAGGCAAAAGGATGCAAATAAATCACAAAATAACATTTAAAAAAAAAAAGATGAAAAAGGATGCAAATGAAATCCAAAAATATTTTTTTAAAAAAAACAAAAAAAATGAAAACAGAGGAAAAAGGAAAAACAAATATAATCCCAAAAACTCTTTGGGCCTTTAACTTTTAATTAAGGAAAAAACTAGATGGGCTACAAACAAGTACAAACCCTCTTCTTCTTTTTTTTGTTAAAGAAAAAAATGTAGTTTATTTAAGTACAAAAATGATATTCCATAAAAAAATTGAGAGCCAACAAGGTGTAATATATTATAAAAGGGATGAAGGAGGAGTATCATAGAATGGTTTCCCTGTACCAGACAACACATAATTAACATAAAAGGTGACAACATCCGAAACTCCTCCAAATTAAACGACCAATATGCACTACGTGTAACACATGCAACCATACAAACAAAAAAACCACTTCATAAAATCAGAAACTTGATTTAGGATAAATTTATTTGAAGTGAAACCAATAATAATTTTCAATCAGTAGTTAAAAATATACAAGAAAAAAGAAGCCTTTGATACAGATATGTGCACCAGTTAACTCAAAACAAAAAGTTAATATATCTATATATATACATATATATATACCTCCCATATACGTAGCTTGGAGTAATTGATGACATAATAAGCCATGGCGAACTGTGTCTGATTCTCAGGTGGGTACACAGGTTGAATCTCCCTGACAGTGCAACCTTGGGATTTCAGAATCATACGATGTTCTTCAGGAACATCAGGTAACACAGCAACCACCAAAGGGTACATGCTTTTGGCCTTTCTCAGCCCTTTGGCCAAACCCACCACACCCTTTACGTAATCACCGTTCCCAGCAAGGAAAGTCACAAAGGCACGGCCACTACGACCTTTGGGTTGCTCAGTGGTGCCATTCACAGTAACGGTGGTGATGTTAGGTGTCATGATTTCAATGAAAGGAAAGGGAAAGAGAAAATAGAAGGTTCCAAGAGTTTCGAACAAGCTTGGTTTGGTTTACTGATTAAGCAAAGATAACTGAAGAGGTTGTTTTGAACTGCAGTGTGTGAAATGATGGAGGTGGAGAGAGTCACTTATATAGAAGTTTTGGCCTCTTGAAGGTTGTTTCTGCTAATGTTTCATCCAACGGTTAGAGAGATTGCCCCTGGATCCAACGGTGCCAAATGGTTCTCGTTGAATAATCAAACTTTTACTTGATTAATTTATATAATCACTTTATTCTAGCTCTGTAACCAAATCTCGATACAATTGTCAAAAATACATTATTTGGGGTTCTCATCACATGCACACACTATTTGGGGAATATTTATTTTACTAAAAGGTATTTCATGAATCGAGATTCTTCTCTTCTCTTCATAATCTATAGTATATCATCACCTTAATACTAATTGTTTTTATCAGTCTTTCTATTAATACACATAATTATTTATAAAAACATTAAAATTTATTTTCTCTTAAATTGATGCCAAACAATTTTTCTTCAAACTACATTTAATATTTTTTAATAAAATGATATTAGAAACCAGTAAACTGCTGATGGAGTGTAGTGATGGAAACTTTTTTTCATTTTGGAGTCACTAAATTTTAATGATAAATTTTAAAAATTTGATAATAGTGTAAAATCTGAAAATTTTCATATTTTTTTATGAAACAAATAAACTGTTCTTTCCTATTAAATATTTACTAAAGAAAATTATTAAAAATTTAAAGACAAAAAATAATTATTTATTATATTAATTAAATTAAATATTATTTTAAAAACTAAAAAAATTATTAGTATTTAAATTAATTTTTATTATTAATAATTAATTTTAAATTGATATTAACTAATAATATTTTAACTACCAATTCTAAAATATAAATAATTAATAACTAAGAAATTAATATTTAATTATATACTAATTTATAAATTATTTATTATAAAAAAATATCATATATAATAATTTATTAATTTTTAAAATAGTATCTAATGTAACTAATATAATAATTAATTATTTTTTATTTAAGAAATTTTAGTTGAGTGACTACTTTTAAAATGAAGTGTCATAACCAAGACTTATAAAAGTATTAGATACTTGACTGGAACAACTTTTATAAATTCTTTTGTTTTTCATTTTTCTAAAATTGAAAGTTATTGCTTTTTATTTCTAATATTATGTGATACTCGTAAACATAAAAAGCCAAATGATCATTATAAGCAATACCTATAAAATAGATTTAAATATAGCGACTTCAAATTTCCAAAGGATTAAAATAAAAATGTTTTACAAAAATTAAACTAAAGTTTGTATGTTTTGTATGAACTAAACTTTTGTTTTCAATTTTAAAGTAATAAAAGATAAATAATCTTTTTATAAATAGGAATTAAAAATAGATTTAAACTTATAAATATAAATGATACTGTCACGGTATTTATTTATTTTTTTAAACATATGTAATACTTGTCATAACTCCTATGAAATGTCTTCAAGATAGTAAATACATACACAACACCACCATCATTCTCTCTTTCGTTTTTATGACCCAGTCAAATTTATTGAGGAACATAAGGAATTATTTTTTTATGACAAATTAAGTTTTAGTATAGTGGTCTTAAATCGAAAAGTTTAGAAATTTACCAAAAAAAAACTTTTATATTTGATTATTTATATACAGTAATAAGGGGTTGGTCTAACTGTTTCATTAATGTTAATTAAGTAGAAAAGATAAGTAATAATTATAAACTTTTCTATACTGTTGACGTACAGATATTACTTGACTCTTACGCTATTGATATAAAAGTTCCACAACTTTTGCAAACAAATTAGGATTAAATTTATGCTCAGCAAAGATGTCATATATAAATATATTATTAGCGATATTATTGTTAATTTTTTCAGATTAACTTTTCAGGCAACCAACCAAAAATTGCAGAAATTGATAATTTTGATGTAATTTCTTGAAGAATTAGAATCGATAAATTGTAAAAAAAACTACAAAATTAAGTACAACTTATCTTAAAAAAAATGATTTACAAGTATAATTTCAACTTTTTTTTTAAAAAAATTACAAAAATTATGTTTGACATACATTACTTTCGTGTTATATAATTTTGTTTTTTTACTTTAGTCGTAGTACTTTTATTTATATTCTTTTTATAGGAGTCGTGTTTTGGTCAACGCAACTTTTATTTATTTTTATATTGAAATTGTATTTCAGTATAGAAAAAGAAATACAAATCGTAATTATCATATAAACTTAAAAAAAAAGAGTAAAACTCAAACACAAACTTTAATAAATAAATATCGAATAAAATAGATGACTTCTGTGTTATAAAAAATTAAAATTCTGTTTCTAGAATACTACTATAAAATTGTTGTGTTTTCTGAATAAGACTATTCAATTTTATAATTTTCTTACAATTTGTTCATACTAATATTTTTCTCGAGAAATTACACTAAAAGAAAATGATGTTCTCCCAAAAGGATATAGAATACTTAAACTTTTGACAATTTATAATGACATGTTTGGCTTAATGTTTATATGCGTAATACATTGGTGCAGTTTTGGAGTTTTTTCTTTCCTTATCACACTTCATTGACACGTTTCATGCATAAACAGTTTACTCAACAAATATACGAGACCAATATTGCTGACGAGGGTTTTAGGTATTTTAGTCTCTTATAACATTATAACAGTAACATTTTCTCTTTTCTTTACTGTTTTCTGCATTATGAAGATTTAATTTTACAAGAAAAAAAAAACTGAAATCATGTAAAAAATTCTCAACTTTTGATTATACATAGGTAACATATTTGGTTTTAAACCTATTTGATGCTTTTACATCTCTATTTTGCTAATGTAGTAATATTTCCTTTTTCTTTTTATGATTATTTATATGGCAGGTTTTCTTTTAAGTTATTAGTATATTTGATTTGCATCAAACGAAAACTACTTGTACATTTTGCATTTTTTTATGTTATTGATGATAAATGTCACACAGCTCACATATTTAACGTCAAAATAAACACTAAATAAGCTTGTACCCACAAATATGATATGATGTTAACATTGAGGAGATTATTGCAAATCTTATTATTGTTAACATTCAAAAAAATGAACCAAAATTCCTTGATTATAATATTTTTATATTTTGTTCCACAAACATAATTTACCAATATTTCTGAAACAGCTTAAGTAATGTTTGTTCAAAGTTTTTTCAAAATAGTGGTTTCTTTTCTCTCACATTTTATTTTATTTTATTGTAACTTTTCAAGCAAGATTATTAGGAATCTGTAAAGTGTAAAGACAAATATAGAATATTATTAGTTTTCTGGTTAACTGCCACCGCCCAAGCAATAGGATATCATCACCGACTGGGCCCTACCCCTACGTAATTAACCTATTTTTCTCCCCTCAAAATCACCTCACAGTGAGCCACGTAGACACTTACGATACACGTGGCTCTCTATTAAACGACTGTTCTTAATAAACAACACCGTCTTAGGTGAGGTGGGTTCATATTTACACTGGGCCCAACTCCCGCTGCTGCCACGTCAACGCTTATTCCACGTGGCAACTCGTCTTACCCCACAGTTTTTCTTTTTTAATTAAAAATAATAATTAGGTTTTTTTGTGGGGTCCATAAAATCCATTGCGTGTCTAGCACCCAGGGTGTTTCTCTACGGTGCGATATGTGTCGGCAACGTGTAGAAGGGGTCTCCTGGTAGTGCACGTGGCTATTATGTACCTCGTTGGACCAACAATGGTTCGGCGCATGGACGTTTTTTCTGGTTTAGTTAGTTGGTCTAAAAGCACGACCAACTCAAACATAATTAGCTCATCATCGTACACTTAACCAAGATTTGAGGATAATGAAATGAAATATAAGATTAATTTATTCTATATTTCTTTTGAGGATAATGTTTGTGAACTTTTCGCCCAACCGACCATTGGATATCTGAATGGTTTGATTTTTGTGTTAAAATGAAAAAGTCTACTATATTTGGGTAGTTTAGATTGTATGGTTAATTAGGTTGGACTAACAGAATAACTATAATTGGCTTCAACAAATTCAGTGGTAAGAAAGCAAGAGAATTGGACTAACTGCAAACATTCGTTTGAGAATATTCCCTTGCCTTTATGACTTTTAATTTTAATTACTCTCTTCTTTTTCCTTATTAATTTCTTTATCTTCTCCAATAATAAAGCAGTCAATAATGTCTTTCCAGAAGTTTCGGGGAATTTTCTTCTTTTATTTCCCTTTCTCTGCCAGATTTGTAATCCTACTTATATCTTTTTATGATATAGGAGTGATTTTCGGAAATTAAAGCAAGATTTTATTTGTCTTCTTTAAAATGTGATTACTTTCTTTTGATTATGATCCTCGATGTAATGACTCGTACGTACAAACACTGAAAACCATTTTACACATGATAATTATTTTCTGTACGTAAACATTCATGAAAATCCAATAAACTTAACGAAAATGGTTTATTAATCCTTTCAACCCACTAATATAGACGGGGTATTGAGTGAGGATGTAGTAGTGAAGTTTTTTTGTAATTATGATGAGAGTAATGTGACACTAAGGAAAATTTTGTAAGAGTGAAAAAGTTTAGTGTTTGAGTATGGATGTGGAAGTGAGAGAGTTTTGAAAAAAAGGAAAAATCGAACGAAAGAGATAAAGAAACAACTATCTTGACGAAAGAAGGGAGAAAGAAGCAGTGGAAAACACGAACCAAGTAGTAGAACAAACAAAGTACAAATGATAAACAAATTTCTTATGGAGTCACTACTTCTTTGTTTGTTGTTCAAGTGTTCAATGTCATTGACTTTACTCATCAATCAGAACTTATCTTATATTACACCGATCAACCGATGTAATATATTGGCTTACCAACTGCACATTTAAACCCCTATATTACACCGATTGACTCGAGTAACCAGTGTAATATAGGATAACATGTCTAATTGAACTGTTTATTTTAAAATATCATAAGTATTTCAAATAAAACTAGCAAAAGACACCATTACACTATTTTATTTGTATTTGTATTAATCTTAATTATATATATTTTTAAATAAAATTATTTGTATTTTAAAATTTAAAAGAACACATGATATATTAAAATGATAATGAGTTTCATCTACCACAAAGTTACTCCTACTAATTTTTTCTTGCTTTTTTGGCCACTTGACATATGTGTCAAAATGATACAACTTTATAAATTCCCATTAATAATACTTCACACAGAAAACCCTATAAATTATAATTACGGATATAGAAATGTAATTTATATACACAAAATATGTTTTTTTCATTATATATTGCTCAAATGCTAAAATCACCGAAATATATGTGCCTTTAACTTAAAACTTTACAATCCAATATTGCTTTTAAAGTATTTTCTTTATTAATTCTTTTTCATTCAAAACAATTTTTTCTAAAGAAACATTACTTCATAAGCACTGATAAAAAGAATTCACAAGCAACTGTTATTGTGTAAGGAAGCTCACGAGATTTGTTTTATGATAATTTTTATAAACAATATTGTTTAACTTTAAACAACCAACTACATTTAAAACACTCATAACTAAAGTAATTTTTTTTATGCTTTTCTCAAGTTAGTATGATGGTTGACAGAGTAGCTGAGGATTGTGGAATGCTATCCACACGAGTTTCTTAAGAAACACTTCAAAATTTCAACTCAATTACGTGGTCAATGTGATTGATAAGGTTTCAAGTTAGTTCACCATTTATTTTGTTTTAATCCATTTTACATCAGCATAATAAAATTAAGGAGAAATTAATACTTAGAGGCTCATGAATATTTCACAACTTCATATTGTAGCAAATCCGAACAGATGTTCTAAATATACGTGAAATACTGAAAATTGATGGAAAAGTCTATACACTAACAAGTTTCTTCCCAAGAATAATGTCATCTGTAGAGAAATCAGCCTCTTTCCGGAATGTTCCTCTGCCAAAGTCCAGATTATATGAGTCTGCAAGACCTCCTACAAGGTCAAATTCAGGTTCCCATCCAACTAATCTCTTTGCTTTCTCAATTGATGCAAAGAAATGCTGCACAATAAAGAAAATGAAACAACAAAATATCATTAGACTATATAATGATGTCAATTTTTTCTAATAAACTATACAAGTTACAGACACTTTTTTCCTCATTCTATCTGATTTGTGTTGTTGTTTCACCTGATCACGGAATGGAAATGACTTCTTTTTCCCAAAATCAAAATCTTTAGGGTTGTAGTGAACGAGCTCTGGCTCTGGGAATCCACCAGCCTGAAAAACGGCAAAACAAACAAAGGATATATTAGAAAAATATGTCTCAAATGTGATTCTTGACATTATAAAGGAATTTTTACAGTGCTCTCTGTTGGTCACCTTAAATATGACTATATGCATGGCATGAATAACTTACCTTCGCACATGCTTTTGCTAATCCATCAAATGTCACATATTTCTCTCCCGAGATGTTGAATACTTCCTTGCTGGCCTTGTCATTACCAAGAACCTGAACGAAAGCTCTTGCCAAATCCTGTCACATTTGAACCATATTTCAGCCAAAATCACAAAATGTCATAAACTTACAAACTTGTTAGCTATAGATTAGTCATATCTGTTAGTTCTAAATGCACTTTTTAAGATAGTATTAGAGACCCTCTTTAATTGTTGGTGTTGGAATTCTCCTGCTATTTGAGATATAACTAACAAGTTAGTTTCATTTACTGGGGACCATTTATTATAATCTTCAAAGGCATCCAAAGAAGGCATGCTGATATAAAACTCTTGTGGCAAAATGAATATGATCAGCTAAGAACAGTAACATAACGAATTCCATACCTTAACATGACCAAGTTGAGTTATTTGTATCCCTGAGCTAGGGATGGGAATTGGGCGACCAGCTTTCAATCTATGGAAGAACCACTCTTCAACAGGGTTGTAGTTCAAGGGTCCATATATGTAAACTGGCCTTATAGAAGTCCAATTAACATCCTTTGATTGTAGCAAACTTTCTGTCTCAAGCTTTCCCTTGTGCCTACTCTTAGGATCAACTGCATCAGTCTATCACAGGAAGCAGGGAGTTAAAAGAAAACTGAAATTAATTATACTGGAAAGTGAGAATTTTTTTATAAAGGACATTCGTGTGCTTAAAATAAATTTTAACAATGCACTCTTCCCTGCCCATATATAATTTTAATTAAGATATTGAAACGTAAGAGCTGCACAAGAAAGAAAAATCTTTCCCAAAGCACCATGTTAGTAATTTTGTGAATAAATAAATAAAATGGCAGCATAACTTGGAAAAACTAAATGATATGAATGATTAAAGGCACTAAAAAATTCCATCGTCATTACAAATTTCTGAAATTACAGGAAGATATACATGTTAAAACGTAACTGACCTCTGCATGAGGTAATAGGTCAGATTTGAGATAGACACCAGCGGAAGAACAGTAAATAAACCTGACAATGGTAAAATTATAAACAAAATGGAGATTAGAGGCATAGTACAAAATATTATCAGAGACATTTTCTCAGTATGCTATTTAAATTTTATAATTTAATTATTTGTGTAGCTATGATGTTTAACATCTGAGTATTTCATTTTTAAATGAAATATTTAATATAATCATTTTATTAAAAATCAATTGTTTGACTAATCTTACCCTTGCTACCATTGACTATTATTCCTCTTTGACTTTGGAAAAAAAGCCAATTCAATTTCACATTGATCTCAATCTGTATACCGAAAGTCTAAGCCATATATTCGTGGCAAATTCCTATTTATAGATATCAAAGCAAATGAAGAGCATGACATGACAGTTGATATAGCTTCTTCTAGATTTCAAGAACTATCTTGTGGAGCCAAGAATTGGAGAACTCCATAAATTATCCCTGTTACAAGTGATTTTCTATATTGAATGTGATATAATAAAAGAGAATAGTGTGATGATTCTCTTGAACTGCAATCAAATTTATTATTAAAATTTAATTGAATAGGTAACTCATTAATAAATTGAACAATGACTATCTGCTTTTATGGTATATGAAAGACAGATTAGGCAGCTTACTGTTCCAGATTAGGCAGAGCATCCAGTATGGGCTCAACTTCATCTGCCTCTCGTCCTGAAACATGCCGAAAATTTTATTTGAGTCTCATGAGAGAGATAAGTTATGAACCTAACGAGTAGAAGATATAATGAAACTGCAGGAAAACAATACGAACACAAGGTGTGAACAAGTAGGAATTTAAATACCATTTATGTCATATACAACTTCAAACCCCTCTGCTGAGAGACTGGATTTTACAAATTCAAAGTCCTTCCTGTCTCCTTTCAAATGCAAGATCTGGGAAATTAAAGATGCTACAAAATGTAAATGCTCAGGAATGACACACATTCTCATCATGCCTTACAAGAAGGTGAATTCAATATTTAATTTGCAATTAGATACCTTGGAAGAAAAATCAGCATAATCACTGTCTGATTCACCTGGCAATTGTTGAGTTACAGGCGTTTTACCTCTTGTAAATAAAGTCACCTGCCAAATTCATATGTTCTATCATCAAATATTCCTTGGAATGTAATTCTGAACTATATAAAATTACCAAAAATAGGTACAAAAGCTTTTCAAAGATATGATTCCTTAGAGGAAGGAAAAATCATTCCTCAAAACAAACACAGGCGTAGCAGAGTTAATGCTAAATGGGTAAGTCATACCTGGTGACCCTCTTTGACAAGGAGCCTAGACAAAAACACTCCAATAAACCTGGTGCCTCCCATGATGAGGATTTTCTTGGTGCTTGATGCGGAGACATAGAAAGACCCTTTTGGCTGCCATAATTTTCTCTTCAACTGTACCCAAAATAAACATGCTGGAAGTTAGGGAGGAGTATATGTGCTTTATTTATCACTTGGATGCATAAATTCTTCAAGATATTAACTCAAAAGTTTGTGGAAAACATTAACTAAATTCAACTCAACAGGACAAATACAGGAACTGTGCAACTGAGATCACCTAGTATTAGTAACATATAAACAAACATACAATACAATAATACAATGCTGTTCACCATCTACTGCTAAATGCACACACAGCAATTAGTGTAGAAACACCAAAGGATTGAACATGGAATTAAAGGAGACAGGTATTGGATGAAATGATATTGGTGATGAGATAGAGATTAGAGAGATGAGGACCTGAAGTTGAGTAGGAAGTCTGGTTCCACTGAAGTCAGAAAGAGAGGAGGCCAAGGGAGAGAAAGATAGTTGGTTCTGTTGGAGTGCCACCAGTCTTGCCATGCTTCTCTCCACACAGGGTTGCTATGTGTGTGTGTAGAGAGTGTAGTAGAAAGAGTATGGTAATGATATGGGGCTGAAATTTGAAGTGGTTTTCCTTTCCCTCACCCAACTAACTAACTCCCCACCTCTTCTTTGCTTATGATAAGACAACGACCCTACTCCATCTGCATCCACAGCCCCTCGTTCCCCTCCCTCTTTCACATTCATTCATTTTTTTTCTCTCAAACCATATAAAATCTTAATCCATTTATTCATTACAAGATAAAGTTGCAGCAATTATACCATTGTTCACCGTTTTTTTTCACGAAAGTAGTATAATTTTGGATAATTTTTTTTACGAAAATAGATAAATCGTATATTGTCCGGAGAACTTTAGAGTAGAAGTTGTATCCATATATTTTACTTTAGCCTGAGAAAGATTTTATGTGTAAGTCGTACTTCATCAATTTAACAGATGTTTCACAACTTTGATTAAAAATTTGAAATTTAAGTTTCATTGAGGTCGAATATGATCTATATGAACTGAAATTTTACTGGTTATGTACAAGATGATATATGACTAATTCATTTTTGTAAAATAAGTTTTTTTTAATCCAAAATCGTAATTTAAAAAAAAAATACACTAGTTTCGTGGGAAAAAAAAATTGCTCACCTCTTCAAATGTGACGTGAATGTACCTAGACATATCTGTGTTGTTCCTATGCAAGAAAAATCCTCTTTGAGATTCCAAGCTAAGAAGGACAATATAAATACATGATGAATTACACCAATAGCATTCATGTGCTAGAAAGTGAAAAAAAATGCAATTGCTTCCTGCACCATATCACTATATCACTGCACCCAATTCCAATAGAAAAGACGAAAATATTTTTAATGTATTATTTTTTGTAGTACAGGATTTTTTATCCGAAATGCGCTTTTGATTTTTTTTCTGGATTTTTATGTCTGGTAAACAAAAAACTTTTCCTAATCTACTTTTTCGGAATGTATTATTTTCAATTCCAGATTTTCATATCTGGAATAAAAGATATTTTCGAAATTTTAAAAATATGTTGGGTGCAGGTTCAAAAAAAACTAGATATATGTGGATGGGCCCGACCCATAAGAATTGGGCTAGACATGTGTGGCCCAATACACCCTTTTATAGAATAAGTATATTTAGAAACATGTATACGAATATCATCTGTTAGTTATGGCGCACTCTTTCAGAAGTTCTTAATGCGTTGTTATTGTTCATAAATCTTTCCAAAGCTTGATCTCAGTGACAACTATGGATCTTGGGCAGGTATGTGAAGTTTCAATCAATTCTGTAGTTCTCTGCATTTCATTTTATTAGGATAATTGCATACGATCTGGTTTCTTTGTTTCAATTTCATTTTTCATTTCGCCCCTTCTTTGTTGAGAGACATTTTTAATTTTTCTCTTTTACGTTGAAGAATACCCCTAAATTAGCACATGTCTTAGAATTCTTTATATACATTTCCACATTTTTTGTTTATAAATTCAACTCAAGTTCTTTGTCTGGCCTTTGATTTGGTTGGAATGATTGTATTATCGTTCTCTTTTCTATGATAGTTAATTAATCACATTGTACTCTGCGTGCAGCCTGTGGAGGAAAACTACGCAAATCCAAACACTTGCTTCTTTCATGTTCTCTTCAAGGTTCACTTTCTTTAATGTATTTGCACTGTTTCGACATTTTATTCGCCAATGGCAATTGGTAGTTCTGAAAAGTGTAATGATTTTCACTTTTTGTGTCTGGCAGGCTGCGGCTTTGGCATTTTACATTCTCTCTGCCCTCTTTATTGATAACTTTGTCATCATTTTTGTGGTTACTGTCCTTCTAGCCGCTCTTGATTTTTGGGTAGTCAAGAATGTGAGCGGGAGAATTTTAGTTGGTTTACGGTGGTGGAATGAAATAAATGATCTCGGTGAGAGTGTTTGGAAATTTGAGTGTCTTGATCATGAGGTGCGAATTGCTTGTTTTACTCAGTTGCAACTTGCATGTTGTTATCTTATTTTTTTAAATAATATCTCTCTATGACTCTATCTATCTATAATGTCTCAGCTGAGTTGGATAAGATTTCCATCCGAATGCTATGGAGATATGTTACGTATTTTGTTTGTTTTTTCTCCAGTCATTGGCCCGGATCAACAAGAAAGATTCATGGCTTTTCTGGTGGACACTTTACCTAGCAGTAAGAAAACATCAATTGATTAAAGCTTGTGTGGCATTCCTGTTTTTCATATATCCTTTAGATGGTTCATGTGTTGTTTTGATATCAATACTGAATAAGGATTAGTGTTCTAAATAGAGTGACCGATTCTCTTAAATGTTGGATCTGAATGGAAAATATAATTGACATTTGGGTTTTGCCACTGCTTACATTTTGTTTTTTTATCACCCCTCATTCAACAACTTTGTTAACCAGTACATCATTTTCTTGTGTATTCCTCTACAGGCAGTTGCATGGACTATGATGGCAATATTCTCACTCATAAGGCTGCAAGCTGATTACCTCCTAGTTGTTGGAGTTTGTTTGACCCTCAGTGTTGCAAATATTGTTGGTTTTACCAAATGCCAAAAAGGTATGCTAATTTGTGTATGTTCTTACTATTGTATCTTATATTTCCAATAATATTTATTGGTTTAAGGTGGGATCAATTGCTGGAAATAATGAGATATTTTCAGTTCCAAGCGAATACTTGTTCACTCCAATTTACCTCCATTCTTCCAGCATAAATTAATTCATTATACTATTAACATATAAATAATGTCATCTTCAAGAGTTGAAATCGGGACATATTATCTGATAGCACCTGTTTCTCTTGTGGGGATTCTATGAAAACATGTTTAGAATTCATTGTTTATAGTCAAATGGCAGTTTATGAATTTTCCTATAATTTTCTAGATTGGCGTGACTGGCACTATTTGGCTTCAACGTTATTTCTCTTCTTTTGTCATAATTTCTTGCCGTTGGGTCACATGATAAGTACTTTCTGTATGTAAACATTCACGAAAATCCAATAAAGTTAATTTAGTTTCTAGATTGAAAAAACCGTAGGAAAGTTTAGATTCAATCCTTATCATTGTCAATTTGTCAAGGTAAAAAAATTCAAGATTTTTATGCTAAAAGTATCATTCATGAGCAAATAAGATGAATGCCAGTTCATATTAGTATCCATTAAAATAAATAAGTTCTTGCGGTTGGGTCACGATATTTGGGTCAAAGGTTATAGATGCCACTACTATGTAGGATTTTATGATTGTTAATAACTTTTAAATTGCATTCTTTGTATATTTTGCTTGAAATTACTACCTATTCAGTGGACTGTTTGGATTAACAGGTATTAGATAATTAGGATGCTCTCAGTCTATAAGAAATTCTTGTCTTGTCATCGTTAAGATAGTAGAAATGGTTGTACACTTGTACTGGCAATGGTTAAATAAAAAGGAAAAATTATTTTGGCATGAAAACGGAAAACAAAAGGAATAACACTTTGTAAATTGTAATAATATATCGCATTATTTTTTTGTGGGGATGAACTTTAGGTTCTGTATTTTAACTGTTGCATCAATGTTTTCTGCATTGCATGCCACGAAAATATATTTCATTTTAATTGATGTGGTCCTGTGAATATGCATGATACATATACGCCTTGTGAGTTCCTCTAAGCCTAGTTTCTTCTCACATCGTGAGACTGGTAGTTCTACCTGTGTCTCCCTTTCTTCTCTGAATTTAAATCAACTGTCCAGAATTCATGTCCTCTACCTTGTCCTCCCAATAGAACAATGACACTTAGTTAAATGAAAGAGTACATTCTCTTTCATGTTTGTCTGAGGTATCATTTTTCTATCAAGGGAACAAAAAAGAGGGCAGACAAATGAGACAGATGGTTCTTCCTAAGTGGAAGGATTTCTTTCTACACAATGTTCCTTTTTGTTTGGCAATACTTTATATTAAGGATGAAAAAAAAATCCAAATTACAAAATCCAATCCATAGATACAAATCCATATTAGTTTTAATTCATTTAAATAGATTTATCTCAAATCCAAATCCATATTTTTGGATTTTAAATCCAATCCATTTAATTGGATATGGATTAAATATGGTTGGATACATTTTTGGATTATCCAAATTGCATTTTGGGTTGGATTTTGACTTGGCCCGATCCAGGTTGAGCCAAAACAATCCGGGTCAAGGTTGAGCAAAGTCGGCCCAAGTCCACGTCAAGCCGAGTCGTTCGGGCCCAATTCGAATCGAGTTGGTATGGGCTAAAGTCGACCAAGTCGTTCTGAACCAAAGTCGAGCCGAGTCAACCTTGGGCCAAGTTCAGCTGAGTGGCCGATATTGAGTCGACTTGAGTCGAAGTTGGCCCAGGCCAATGTCTACTCGAGTTGGCCCAGGCCAAGTTGGCCCAGGCCGATATTGAGCCGAGCAAGCTTGGGACGATGTCGAACCGAGAAGGCCCGACCAATGTCGAGCAAAGCAGGCCTGAACCGATGTCGAGTCGTCCAGGCCGAGGCCGATTTCGAGCTGAGCAGGCAAATGCTGATAGAGCCGAGCGGGCTCAGGCTGATATCGAGTCGATCGGGCCCTGGTCGAAGTCGAGTCGTATGGGCCCGAGTCGATGTCGAGTCGAGCGGGCCCGGGCTGATATTGAGTCGATCGGGCCCGGGTCGAAGTCGAGTCCTACGGGCCTGGGCCGAAGTCAAGTCCTACGGGCCTGGGCCGATGTCGAGTCGTAATGGCCTGGGCCGATGTCGAGTCGTACGGGCCCGGCCCGATGTCGAGTTGTACGGGTTCGAGAAGATCTAGAGTCTTACGGGACCGGGCCAATCTTGAGTCTTACAGGGCCGAGCCGATCTAGAGTCGTACAGGCCCGAACCGATGTCAAGTCATACGGGCCTAGGCCGATGTCGAGTCGTTCGGGCCTGGGCCGATGTCGAGTCGTACGGGCCCGAATCGATATCGAGTCGTACGGGCTTGAGACAATCTCGAGTTGTACGGGGCCGAGTCGATGTCGAGTCGTATGGGCCCAGACCGATCTTGAGTTGTACGGGCTTGAGACAATCTCGAGTCGTACGGGGCCTGGACGGATCTCGAGTCGTACGAGCCTGGGCCGATCTCAAGTTGTACGCGCCCGGGCCGATGTCGAGTCGTACGGGCCCGAATCGATGTCGAGTCAGACAGGCCGATGTTGAGCCGTATGGGCCCGAATCGATATCGAGTCGTACGGGCTCGGGCCAATCTAGAGTCGTACGGGCTCGGGTCGATCTCAAGTCGTACGAGTTCAGGCCGATGTCGAGTCTGACGGGCCTGGGCCGATGTCTAGTCGAATGGGCCCAGGCCGATTTCGAGTTGTATGAGCCCCGACCGATGTCGAGTCGTACGAGCCCGGGCCTGATGTCTTGCTCTCTGGGCTCGGGCCGATGTCAAGCCATACAGGCCTGGGTTGATGTCTAGCCGTCTGAGCTCGGGCCGATGTCGAGTCGTACGAGCTCGGGCCGATATCGAGTCGTACGGGCTCGGGCTGATGTCGAGTCGTACGGGCTTGGGTCGATGTTTAGCTGTCTGGGCTCGGGCCGATGTTAAGTCGTACGAGCCCGGGCCGATAGCGAGTGTACGGGCTCGGGCTGATGTCTAGTCGTATGGGCCCGAGTCGATGTTGAGTCGTACGGGCCCTGGCTGATGTCGAGTTGTCTGGTCCCGGGTCATCGTCTGGGCTCGGGTCGATGTCGAGTCCTTTGGGCCTGGGCCGATGTCGAGTCGTATTGGCCTGGGCTGATGTCGAGTTGTACGAGCCTGGGCAAGTGTCGAGTCGTACAAGCCCAGTCCGATATTGAGTCGTACGGGCCCGGGCCGATGTCGAGTCGTACGAGCCCGGGCCGATGTCGAGTCGTACGAGCCTGGGCCGATGTTGAGTCGTACGAGCTCGGGTCGATGTCGAGTCGTACGAGTCCGGGCCGATGTCGAGTCGTACGAGCTCGGGCCGATGTCGAGTCGTACGGGCCTGAGCCTAAACATTGGTACGGGTCCGGGCTGATGTCGAGTTGTCCGTTCCTGGGCCAATGTTGAGTCGAGAGGGCCCGGTCAATGTCGTGTCGTATGGGCCCGGGCCGATGTCGAGTCGTTCGGGCCCGGGCCGATGTCGAGTCGTTCGGGCCCGGGCCGATGTCGAGTCGTCCAGGCCCGGGTCGATGTCGAGTCGTCCAGGCCCGGGTCGATGTCGAGTCGTCCAGGCCCGAGTCGATGTCGAGTCGTCCAGGCTCGGGCCGATGTCGTGTCGTTCGGGCTCGGGCCGATGTCGAGTCGTCCGGGCTTAGGATGTCGAGTGGTCCGGGTCCGGGTCGATGTTGAGCCGAGTTGGTCCGTATCGGTCTGCTTCCAAGTTGAGTCGGAGTAGGCTCAGTTCGAGCCAAGTTAGTCTGTGTCCATATCAAAATGGATTTAATGTATTTCCCAAAATGAATTTAATATAATTAAGAAAGTGGATTTAATCTAGATTTAATCCACTTAAGAAAAATCCAATTAAATTTATAGTTAAAAATGGATATGGATTTTAATTCTAAATAGATTGGATTTTGCATGACCACCCTACTTTATATTTATTAAACGGAGAAACATTTTGCAATGGATAATACTACTTAGTTATTTTCAGATGCTAAGAAGCGGATTCAACAATTTGCCTCCCAAACAATTGCCTCACGGTTCACATCTACATTACAGTCAGCATTCAGTGTTGTCTGAGGAATCTTTTAGCCCTACATCAGCTGCAGAAGAAAACTCTGCAAAGGAAATTCTTATCTCAAAACCGCCTATGATGACTTGAGGATGGCTTTATATAGAATGTAGGGATTTCAACTCCCTCCCTGTTCTCCAAGGAAAAGTATAGACTACTGAAAGTAAAGAATCAAAGAGGAGAGGTTGCCCTCGCCCGGTCCTGCAATCAGCTAGATGACTCAGTGGGTAGACTATTAGGTAAATTGTATTGCGTATGAGCCAGCACATGCAAAATTTTGTACCTTCCAATGTAACGGCTATGACTATTATTCTCAAATCACATGCTAAATAATTACTTTTTTCATGTGTTAATCATATGCTTTTTCTTTATTGTTTTTGCATTCGTGGTTTTAGAATCATGTTTCCTATTACTCTGTTTCTGTATCCATTCTACCATTTTTGTTATAAAAGCTATGATCTGCTAAGCATTATTATGATGACATCTCAATTAAGCCCATACTCGCGTGAACAAGAAATACAAAACAAACCTAAAAACAGTAAATCAGCCCTATATCTAAAAAAGAGCATATTTAATGAAATCCAAACAAACATGTTTACGAACCACCTCATATACAGAGAATCAACTCAAATACTTCTCCATTTTTTTTACGAAATCTCTTATTTGACAACTTAAACGTAACTCGGAATCAACATAAACTATATGGTAAATTCAGGGTGTGCGGAGTTCAAAGCATATAGTTTTCCTTTATGTGCATAACCAATATTTGGAGAGAGTTTCTTAAATCTAATTCGGACAAACTATTAATTTCTTTTTCCGCGCATGATTTGGTTGCCTTATTGCTCCCCAATTGAAAAAATTGTAAGATTACTTCCTGTGGTGTTTAGAGTGTAAGATGTTCCTTTCCACGAACAAACATCAATTCTTAATAAATTTTAATAGAAACAAATACATAAATTAATTCCTATACCTTTTTAATAAAAAAAGTATAAATTGCGGCTAATTTTTGTTGAGATTATTTTGGGCACACATCTTAATTATGCTTAGCGACTTTAATTAGCTAATAACGAGTTAATAACACAGTATTTACAATGTAGTTTACTTAACTTTTTGTGTTTTTATTATGTAATATAATATAAATAAACTGATAAGACAATATAAATATTTTTATATTATTATTGAATTATAAACTGTCATGTAAGTTAAAAAAATACGGATTTTTATTATAATTATTTTTAAATTACATGTACTGTAAATTTTAATTAGCTAATATTGTAATTACTTTTTACACAAGCTGTCTCTGGGAAAATTACTCTTTTTTTTGTTATGTGTCTGTGTATACACGATGGTTGTGTTTATTAATTAATGGACATATTTTTTTTATCACTTGAAATTGAAGAATTGATTTTAGTTGAGAAATGTTAAGGATGGGCAATGATGAGTGGTGTGTCAACTGAAGGACGAGGAAACTAACGTAGCTTGTATTGACCTTTGTGAATTGATGGAAACTCCCTTCATCACAAACTTTCCCTTTCCCAAACCTTATTAACTTTTCGATTCAATTATTGCAATCATCACTATCTCCCTTCCTTCCTTCCTTTCTTTCTCCGCTTTGATTTTGAGCCAGAAAGAGAAATGTTGCAGTGCATATTTCTTCTGTCTGATTCTGGGTAAGATTCACGCATTCCCTTACTCTCTCTACGATTTTCTAAACAAGTTAATTCCAGTTTTCTCAATTTCCGATTTCGAATTTAAATTTGTACTTTAATTTGATGACTCTGATAATTGGATTCCTTAGAGAGGTAATGCTAGAGAAACAGCTTAGTGGGCACCGCGTAGATCGCTCAATATGTGCCTGGTTCTGGGACCAAGCCATTTCTCAACCTGATTCTTTCAAGGTTTTCATTTTCATTCCTAAATATTTCATTTTTCTTTACCTTTTACTTTTATTTACCTTCTCTTATCTTCTCTGTATAGCAACAACCAGTTATTGCTTCCCCCACGCATTATCTATTCCAAGTTTTTCGTGAGGGAATCACTTTTTTGGCCTGCACTCAAGTCGAAATGCCCCCATTGATGGCCACTGAGGTATGTATCTTCCCAGTTATTTGCAACTCATGCGCCAATGCGCCAATGCGGCTGTATTTGTTTTTTTTAACCATCTGATTTTTAGTTCCTTTGTAGGGTGGCTGATGTTCTCAGTGAATATCTTGGGGGATTGAATGAAGACTTGATCAAAGACAACTTTGTCATTGTGTATGAGGTATTAACAGTTGCCAATGTGGTGTTTTGCATTTTACCCCTATCGATTTGTTGTTAAGATGTAAAGTTGTTATGTTATTGTAGCTTTTGGATGAGATGATAGACAATGGCTTCCCGCTAACTACTGAACCTAACATCCTGCGAGAGATGATAGCCCCACCTAATATTGTTAGCAAAGTTTTGAGTGTTGTAACTGGCAGCAGCTCCAATGTGAGTGACACCCTCCCAGGTGCTACTGCATCTCTTGTTCCCTGGAGAACAGCGGACACAAAGTATGCCAACAATGAAATTTATGTAGATCTTGTTGAAGAAATGGATGCAACAATAAACAGGTCCGTCTTCTCGAATTGTTGTCTTTCACTTCCAAACAGAGATAATTTTTATTGGTGTTTTGATATTTTTTTAATTATGGTGTTATTTGTTAGTTATCTTGGCTAAACTTAGAATGTTAAAAATTTCAAATTGAATCTTTTTGGGTAGGTCCCTTTGGACATTGTTTTACATAGGAAACTTTGAATCCGAGACCGGAAGCAGAAGAAACTATGTGTTGTACTTGCTTGCCTTCACAAGAAAAAAATATCACTATAATACATTAACAGTGAAAGCTTATTTGTGGGATATGTTACTGTATAACTTCTGAAACTGTAGTCCTTAATCGAGGCAAATGATGTGTGATCCATATAGTCAATCAATCTCACTTAGTGAGATAAGGCTTTTGTTTTCGTTGTTAGGTCACTGTACAACTTAGTAGTGTAGTTTTCCTTTTCTTCCCTCGTCTGCTTTGACACACTCAATCTTCTTTTAGTGGATTGAAGTTCATTGTTTCACTCCTTATCTTGCAAACTGAATATTCCTTGAAATAGTACAATGACATAATGATTAAGCAATTGGGCAGGTAGCTCTGCAAAGCTTTAAGTCTTGTGTATATACACACCTATGCACATAACATCACATTTCCAATAAACACATTTGAGGCAGAGATGCCAGTTCAATTTCAAATCATTCAAGTATGGGTCATTCATTATGTTTAATAGATAACTAGGAATGTTTAATCATTCAAGTATGGGTCATTCATTATGTTTAATAATCAAAAGATGGTGGCGACAGAAACTCCTACACTTTTTTATATTAACATGGCTTCCGTTTCTGGCAATGAGTTGAAGAACAGTGATCTTTGGATTCTTCTTTCATTTCTTTTATCCCTTTCCATTTTCATCCATAGCCTTTCGCAAGCTTAACAAGATATTTCTGATTATTGGACGCTTTTGTGGAACGTCATATGGCTAGGGCTGAATTTTCAATGATCGTCTTCATACTCCTCCTTAGTAGTTAGTATCTTATGCACTGTTCCTTCAGCTTCTGTTATATTCGTTGCTAAAGTTCTGTTGGTTCAGGGATGGAGGTCTGGTGAAATGTGAGATCAGTGGTGAGGTTCAAGTGAATTCCCATATCACGGGTCTTCCTGATTTGACTCTTTCATTTTCAAATCCTTCAATCCTTGATGATGTGAGATTCCATCCCTGTGTCAGATATCGGCCCTGGGAATCCCATCAATTTCTTTCATTCGTGCCTCCTGATGGGCAGTTTAAGCTCATGAGTTACAGGTATGGTCTCCAGCTTTTTATTGATGTCTGAATTGGGATTTGAAACCTTCATTTGAGAAGTCGGTATGAATAACGATATAATTATGAATGTGAAATTTCATTCAATGGTATCCCCGAATTTCTATTTATCTAAAAGTTTGCACATGTCACCTTTGTTTTCAGAGTTAGAAAATTGAAGAACACCCCAATATATGTAAATCCACAGTTGACTTCAGACGGTGGAACATGCCGTCTTAGTGTATTGGTTGGAATAAGAAATGATCCTGGAAAGACAATTGATTCCGTTACTGTCCAATTTCAGCTTCCTTCTTGTATCTTATCAGCTGATCTGACTTCAAATTATGGAATAGTGAACATACTGTCTGACAAGGTACATACAAGCAACAATCTTTCTTTTGTTATCTATTGTAGAAAAGCAGGAAGTCAAAATAGTCAGATATAACTTCTTCGTCCTTCGTTCTTTGTTTCTACAGACATGCTCTTGGTCCATTGGTCGGATCCCAAAGGATAAAGCCCCTTCAATGTCAGGAACATTGGTGCTGGAGACTGGATTGGAGCGCCTTCACGTCTTTCCCACATTTCAAGTGGGTTTTAGGATTATGGGTGTTGCCCTCTCTGGTCTGCAAATAGATAAACTGGATCTGAAGACTGTACCCTACCGTTTTTATAAAGGTTTTCGAGCTCTTACTCGGGCAGGAGAATTTGATGTGAGGTCATAATTGTGTATTTACCATTGAGTGATCCAAGACTTGTAATGATTCTGGACATGAAATTTTGTTCATTTACTCGGCCGGTTTCATTTTGTAAAGAGTTGGATAGTGTTCTCTTCTGGTTTCAAATTATTTTATTAGTGGATTTATCGCGTAGGTTTATGAGAAAATCTTGCGACTTGTATCACGAATCTATTTCTCGCGTTGAAGATTGGCATCATTGACAATGAATTTTGTCGTTTAAGATCTTAGATGAATGAGTGTTCCCCTCTGTTTTATTTTATCCAGCAATTTACTTTGGATTTTGGATAAATTTTAGATATGAAGCACTATCATTCGAGTATCTTAATACAAAATGGAATTTATGGCATAGAAAAATTTCACTTCCATGTGGGTGAAAGATCAGATGAAGAAGTACTGTTAAACACAATGTAATTGTTTGTTGCATGTAAGAACTTGAGTAATGGAGAAAAGTTGAACAAACATTATCATCGTATGCCAATCTTATGATATGAACTTATCCTAATTACGCTCTAAGCTTGGTCATTAGATTTTCTTATTTTACTTAAACGAAAGCTTAATCTGGTTTTCTTCCGCTTATCCAACTATATATAGATTTTGTATTATTGATATAATAATCAAGTCACTTCATCAACCACAAATAAAGAAAATTAAGTCACTTCCGGCACAACAGTGGTTTAACATTCTTATTTTAGATGTGGCTTAAAATTTGGAGACAATTTTTATTTAGTCTGATGGTTTGAAGAATTGAGATATACCACAATAGCTCATAAGAACAGTTAAAAGTCATCTTCACAGGCAGACTTACATAGATATGATAAGAGTGTAACAAAGCAATCAATAGAGTCAAAATTATGGCAAAAAAATGATAAGAGAAAAATCATCTTTAGAATAGAGAAGAAATATAAAAAAAAATAAGAATATATTTCAAGAACAAACAACATCTTTATGTATCCAACATTCTAGTTCTAACCGGCAATCTTGTTCACTCGAAACGAATCCATGACTCTACGAAGATCACTTTCCTCCTCTGCAAACACATTTTCTGGCACCTGCAATCTCAACTCATACAGTTGGTTGTTTTCAACCCCAAGAACAGATAGGTACCTCCGATTCCATTCCAGACGAGTCACCCGGTCTTGTGGCATAACAGCAAGTTCGTTGTTGTTCGCATATGACTTTATGTTTACCTAGCAACATAAAGACAATAAATTCAATTATGTAATTTTCCAATCAGGAGTGAGAAGGCATGTGATTTATGAACGCCTTCAAGATGCATTACTTACTCCGTGTGATTTTATTACCAATTTCTTATGCACTTCATTTATAATTGTATCAACTAGTTTTATCTGGCAATACATGTTATGATCATCATTGTGAGGTGTGTTGTGACGAAAGAAAAACTCATGCAACTGATTATTTGAATGTAATTGTTAACCAACCTCAACTTCATAGTATAACTTGCCATCATCAGCTACTCTTGAAGAAGTTGAAAGAATATTTGATTCACGTCTAACACCGAGTCTAGTAGACATAAACTCAGTCAGACACTGTTTGAGAACTTTCTTTCCAGCTTCTTGGGGTGGACCCAAGTCTTCAACACTCTTGTATTGGGAGGATGAAGGTGAAGAAATTTCAAGAGAGAGATTTTCATCAAGAACATAAGGGTCCCTGAAGAATATGTCAGCCCCAGCACCACGGACTTGAATCCAACTCCCTGGGTACTGGAATGAATAACCATCAAATGCATCTATGTATTCGCGGAACACAGGAGATTGTTGAGCCAGTGCTACACCGACCTCTGAGAGAATGTAGGTTGATAAGATCAATGACACTGCTTTCCTTCTTGGAACTGCAAAACCTTTAGCCTGATTATATATTAGCAGAGATAAAATCAAAGCCAAGTTGTAGATGGACCATGCCAAGATAGTAAAGAAGAAAACGTTCACCCAGGTTGGACTAAGATTCTAATATCTGGTCTACACCCTTTCTATGGATATAGCAGACAAAATTACCACACAGAGTTACTATTATTAGCGCCTCTCCCATTTGCACTCATTAACTAAATACGAATCTACTCTCCCTCTCTCTACCCCGTTTCCTTTCCATTTCACTGGCAGATTAACAGCATCGTCTGTATTGTTGGCCATTCATTGTTTTGTTGTAAAGACCAGAGATTCAAGAAACTTTGGACCCATTTGGTCTATGAAAATATTTTATGCTTTCACTTTTATTTACAAACATGTCATGTCAGTGTTTTCACTATGTTTCCTATTTATGTGCACTACTTCTACAAACTCTTGCAATCAAAGAACAAAGCAAAAAAGATAGTGTTTTATAATTAAAAACAGAAAACGAAAAACATAAAACAATATTTCGCACTAGACAAGCCCTTTGCTTCTCTTTCCATAACAAACACAATACCAAACACAAATTGATTAGAATATCGCCTGAAACAATAGTGAACTCCACTAACTAGTTAAATTTGTAAACGGGAAATTGCAACAAATGCTGACAAAAGTATCAACTGAAGTAGAAAGCTTAGAAATAAAAATAAGTCATAAACCATCTCTTTCTTTCCTCTGGCATTTGCTACCGCGATACTCAAGTTAGATACCAAGCCACGAAATCAAACAACAAAATACCCGAATTACCCAGGACTTTTTATTTTATCTAGTTTATGTTTAATTTACGTGGTCAAATTCCAAAGCATTCCACTATCAGATGCTACAATGAGTAAGTGATTATCAATTAAGACAAGGAGAGAAAAAACACATAGAGGCGAAGGACATGACCTTAAAGTATGAAACTTTAGTGGAATTGGATAGAATTACCGATTGGGTTGTGGGAGAAAAGGAGGAGCGAGGGGAATGGAAGGAGTGGATGTGAGTGGGCAGTTGAAACGGCGTCGTTTGGGTAAAGGGTCGTGGCAGAAAACTCTGCATTATAATTGCATTAGCCATTGCCAAGACGTGAGAAGAAAAGGAAGAGAAGAAGAGATCACAAACACCAAGTGGACACCAACTGTAACACCACACCACACTTTTATCCTATTGTTAGATTCTCTCACTCATATCTACTTATTCTCATTTTAAACTATTATTCACCATGCTTTATTCATTTTTTATTTATAAGAAAAATTACTATTTCATATTTCATTATTTTATAGCTTAAATTTTGGCATTGTATATTAAATAATATCTTATGTATTTTTCAAAAAATGGAAAACTATTTTCAAATATGATTTATCACTGTTCTTGTAAAATTATTTCATTTAAAAGGAAAAATGCTAAAAGAAGAATAGATGAAAAATTACAAAAATAAAAAACGAAAAAAGAGATCAAATTATAAAAATAAAATAAAAGTATAGTTTTTAAGAGAAATAAAAAAATATAAATAGGTAAATGAAGATGAATTAAAAATAATTAGTGATCCCACACTTTTTCTTTTTTATCCTTTTCTCTTTTCTCCTCAAACAAAATCACTCACATGTGTATTCTCATTTTTTTGTCATCTCTCCCCTATTTTTCTTTCTTAGCTCAACCAGAGACCTTATAAAAAAATATTTATCATATACCAACTTTTTCTTCCCTAACTTTTAACCTATTTTATTTGTTGAGAGAAAAAAAAATGTGCGAAACAGTTTGTAATTAAATAACAATATTGAATTATTTTATATATTTTTAGTGCATAACTTATTTTCTCTTTAAACTTTCAGGTTATAATACATAGAAATTAAAGTTTGTGCAAAAAAAAAAAAAAATACTATGGTTACGTTTTTTCTTAAATTTTGTTGTTAGATGAATACTCTGACATGCTTAATTTTTTTTTAGAATAAATAGAAAGAATCTTAAAATAAGTTTTTGATTATAGTAAAAAGTAAATTATAATAGGCTAATCTGAATGCAGTTTAAGAAATTGTTGAACAATTATGTTGGAGGCAAGAATTTTGCACCAAAGAAGAAAAACCCTATTTCATTGCAACTTCTCCAAACATAGGAAAAATGCATCAGTTTACAGTGATCACAGAATAAAAAATGACGGTTGAGAGTTACTACTGCAAACTTCAAACCCCAACGTTGAGGTTAGAATAGATCTACTCTTAGATATTAAACCATAAAAATCTAAAATAAATGATTTGCTAAAAGAGGACACAAAAGCAAAATCTAACCATGGTGATTCTGTGGTGAGAAATCAGAATCTCACTCTTGGTTTCCCAAGGTAGCCTTTTCCCCCCTATACATAAAAAGGATCAGATATCAGCATTCACATTCACATGATTTTCTCCATTGTTGTTTTTCTTACCAAGTTTAAAACATCCTTTCTCATTCACCATTTCCATTAACCTGATAAAACATTCAAAATCATTTACATCAACTACTTCCACGTACTTCGTTTGTATTCTTTTGTTATGATCACGACCAACCTTGTTTGCAACTGCACCATGAAACCATCCCCTAAGATCCTAATTGGTTACAAGAATTCATGGTTTGCAAGATGCCACCATACTCTAACCATGTCTACGTCCAATAAATCCACCACTTGTGGCCTCAATCTTCATCTCATCACCATGCAGAGCCCTTTTCACGCGCGGGAATTTGGACGCATAATGCATGGTAGCCAACAAGTTTTCGGGCTACCCTCTTCGAGTTTTGGCCAATCAAGTTTCATCGGTTTAAGCACAACAAGAATCTCAAAACGGGGTGTGTCTTCCATTGCCGGAATAGACTTAAAATTCAAGTCTCGTGACTTCTCAAACTCCGTGGAGACATATGAGAACGGTAATGGTAAAATGGTTTGCCTAAAGGGTGGCATGAATGTGAAGCCAAATGTGGGGGAAAGGGTTGACAATGACGAGGATAGTGTTGAAGGAGAGGAAGTGTCTGGTTTAGAAGTTGGCGAGAAAAATGAGAAGAGTGAGGATGTAGAAGAGGGTGAGAAGGCAGAGGAAGAGGAGACTGAGGTGGAGAAAGAGGCATGGCAGTTATTGCAAGAGGCACTTGTGACCTACTGTGACCACCCTGTGGGGACGGTGGCAGCGAATGATTCGGATGATCAACAACCTTTGAATTATGATCAGGTTTTTATAAGGGATTTTATCCCTTCGGCTCTTGCTTTCTTGCTCAAGGGAGAAAAGGAGATTGTCAAGAACTTTCTCCTTAACACCTTGCAACTCCAGGTAATGTACCTACATACACATGCATGGACAAAAATGTGATGCTAGTACTTGTTTGTTATCATGTCATGATTCCTTTCTCTCCATTGATGTTTAATATGCTGCATCCTTCTCCCTGTTCATTTGCAAGAGTTGGGAGAAAACAGTGGACTGCTATAGCCCAGGGCAGGGCCTGATGCCTGCTAGTTTCAAAGTTAAAACTAAGAAACTCGATGAAGGAAAAACTGAAGAAGTTTTAGATCCTGATTTTGGGGAATCAGCTATAGGCCGTGTTGCTCCTGTAGATTCAGGTTAGTTTTTTCTGTTCTTTACGACGTGCCTGCTGCAATAGGGTAATTCTTTGGGAGATTGCTTGTACATGCATTGTAAACAACAGCGATTTCTCAGAATATCATTTGAGTAACATAACAAAATGACTCGTTTCTTTGTTTGGTTTCCTGGTAGGATTGTGGTGGATCATCCTGCTGCGGGCTTATGGGAAGATTACTGGGGAATACGGCTTGCAAGAAAGGTTGGATGTTCAAACGGGCCTAAGAATGATCCTTCATCTGTGCTTAACGGATGGCTTTGACATGTTTCCTTCTCTGTTAGTAACTGATGGATCTTGCATGATAGACAGGAGGATGGGTATTCATGGCCACCCCCTTGAGATTCAGGTGAGTTAATAAGCAATGTTTGCATTCTTGTGTTTCATATTAGGTGTTATAAGGATTTGGAAATATTGTGTTCTTTGCCCTAGTCTGTTATAGCTACTCCTACTTTTCAACATTAATGTATCTGGGTTGAACTTGAGATGAGAAACTGGATTCAGAATTTTGTGTCTTCTCTTAGAACCTCTCTTTTTGGTGGAACTTATGTGGTAAGTTTTTGCTTTGCAGGCCTTGTTTTACTCAGCTCTTCGCTCTGCCCGTGAGATGCTAGCTGCAGATGAAAATTCCAAGAATATGATCGGAGAAATTAACAATAGACTCAGTGCACTACAATTTCACATCAGAGAATACTATTGGTTGGACATGCAAAAGATGAATGAGATATACAGGTACAAAACAGAAGAGTACTCATTGGATGCCACAAACAAGTTCAACATCTATCCAGATCAAATCCCTTTGTGGCTAATTGATTGGGTTCCAGAGGAAGGAGGATATCTGCTAGGGAATCTGCAGCCAGCTCATATGGATTTCAGGTTTTTCATGCTTGGAAATCTTTGGTCAATCGTTTCCGCTTTGGGCACCCCAAAACAGAATAATGCTATTTTGAATCTGATAGAAGCAAATTGGGGTGATCTCGTGGGGGAAATGCCTCTTAAGATATGTTATCCTGCCTTGGAGCATCATGAATGGCGAATAATTACAGGCTGTGACCCCAAGAATACGTATAAATTTTTCCCTTGATAAAAGAAAATACATGAAAGAATGTATAGTGTTTGTATTATTGCCTCTAAGGTGTACATCTCAAGTCTTAACTAAAAACACCATGCTTAATTTATGCAGCCCTTGGTCATATCATAACGGTGGGTCCTGGCCAACCCTTCTGTGGCAGGTAAATTTATTTCCATATTGAAAACAACTTTGTTTTAATTAAGGAAAGTTGTGAAAATGTTTTTGTCCATCTTCACAACTAAACTTTGCTTATACTGATGTGTTTGCTAATGCATCATGTCTTCAGTTCACACTTGCATGCATGAAAATGAATAGAACTGAACTAGCGGAGAAAGCAGTTGCTTTGGCTGAGAAAAGGCTGCCACGTGATTCTTGGCCAGAATATTATGACACACGCTCAGCAAGATTTATTGGCAAACAAGCCCGGCTTTATCAAACTTGGACTTTAGCTGGGTTCCTTGCATCTAAGATGCTTTTGAAGAATCCTAAATTGGCCTCCTTGTTAAGCTGGGATGAGGATTTTGAGATCCTTGAGACTTGTGTTTGTTTGCTTAACAAGAGTGGCAGAGCCAAATGCTCTCGTGACGCTGCCAAATCTCAGATTCTCGTGTGATGAGAGGCCTTTTTTTATTCAGTAAAAGGTCTAGGGTATGGTATGAGTTTTATAGGAAATAGTAAAAATTATATTGGTTGTGAATATGATAAATATGGCTTTCCTTTGGTGAGAAACGGGGATTCTCACTTATCTGTATATATGTAAACATGTACACACTGAATTTTCTCATTATAAAATGCTCCTCGGGAGCACTATTAGCTTTGCTTACTTTTACTTTTTTTTCTTTTATCATTTGCTCTTGTAAAAACCAAAACCTTATAACATGTGTTCCTCATTTCAAAGATACGAAACTTGCCAGTTGTGTCAACTGATCTTTGCAATGTAAAAAGATGCTCCCCAGTTTCAGAAAACACACAGCCAATGATCAGAATACGAGAACAAAAGACATCTCAAACTGCGAGATGCAAATATCAAAAAATAATACTAACATTCCAAATATTCAGTCCATGAAATACCAAACTAAATCATGACAGATTCTCTTTTTAACAGTTATGTTATGACTAGTTACCAATTTGTATTGAAAGGCTTTTCTGTATTAAACATCTTGTTATTGCCTGGTACCACTGATTACGTTTAGTCGATTTGGAATTAAAGAGAGGGAATCTCAATCCAATTACTAGAGGTGGTAAACTCAGAATGAAGTTTGAATTCCAAAGAAGATATCAATCAAAGAATTCAACCTTTAGCAGCTAATATGTTTTCAATGAATAATGTACATCCCAACCACACAACATATGTAAGCAAATCATTAAACAGAAGCATGAAAACATTAGAAACATGCCGAGTTGCCAAAGGAAAGGCATCGCTCATGTTAAATGAATAAATAAAATTGGTTACCTCTTATTTGCTGTCTACATTATTCAGTTAAAAAAAGTATAACCTTTAGAAAAGGGTCTACATAGTAGATGCTGTGTAAAACTAAATTTCCGAACTTCAAAGAAGTCCTCTTCTTCTCTTGTAGTCACTGATAGTTAATGTAAGTGCATGCCTACTCCCATCATTCTCAGAAACCCGGCACCCAACAGTTGCTTCTATTTTTTGTTTCCTTGACAGAAATCCATTTTTGAGTCCCTGTGGTCCACCAAAATTCTTGAGTTCAGACAGAGAGATAGGCAAGTCGAAATCATGCAGCATGTTTAATTCTGTTCCACCATCCACAGGAGCATTGGTATCAATCAACTTTCCTTCTTCAGCAGCTGCTTGCAATGCCAATTCTGTTACTTCAACACCAACCTTTGTTGTCACAGCTTCTTCTTCTTTCTCTTCCCCCTTACTAACTTCACCATCCTTTTCTCCTTTATCTTCATTCTTTTCAGTATCTTTACCGTAGTAATTCCTCGATCTTGTCCACCTCCTCGAAAAGGGATCATAGCCTTCCTCACCAGCTTTCAAATTTGCATTCAACTGTTTATGTTCAGACAAGTTCTTGAAGTTCGCAACCTTGTTCTTCCTGTTCATCTCGGCCAGCCTCAAAGCCTTGGTATCATTCTCCCGGGATTTACGAGATGCTTCCAAATCCGCGAGCTTTCTCAAGATCCTATCCATCTCTGCTTCATCATTCTTACATTTTGCAACCTCCAACAGATTCTTCAAACGATCCTTCTCCACTGCAATGTTAAGTGGCCTAGACGTGGCTGATTTTTTCTCCTCTAGCATCTGCTTCACAGTGGCAGCTGAATAAACATACGCGCTAGTTCGTCTTATGGCCTCCTTCTTCTCCAACACACTCATCTTACTCGGCAGTTGGCCGCCAGTTCTTTCAACTTCTCTAACCCAATGTCTGAACTCTCTCTCCAAGGGTGCAGAATCTGAAATTACAGCCACCTGAAACTTTTTAGCAGAGTTCTCACTGCCCCACACACAAACTAGATACTTGTGAGTGACTCTATTCTCTACCTTATAATGCTTATTTGGGTCACCTCCATCTACTCTCTGTACTACGCAGAGTCTGTAAACAGGTCCACTTTCTGACTTTCCTATGCCAATTCTCACGAAACATCCAACAATTAACTCCTCAAAAAATGGTTCATTTAACCACTTCACAAGCTTTGACCTCCTAATGGTGATTTCCCTTATGTTCTCAAATGTTGGCATCTTTGACTCATGAATGTTCTTGTCATCATCACTGTCACCCAATCCACCATCATCAGATGAGTCTCTTTCACTGTCAGACCGAATAGCACTCTCACTCTGACTAGAGCTACTTGGACTTGCCGTGACCCCAGGTTTCTGCTTGCTACTTGAGCCTGATCCTGAAGCCTTTCCCAATTTATCGTGAGGTTCTAAGATTTGTTGCTTCATCCTTTTGGCGCGCAATTCACTTAGAACATCTCCCTTGGAAGCCGTCCTCTCAGCATGTCTAGCCGAGGAACGAACCTTGGCAGATGATGGGTGATGAGATGAATTTGCTGCAGAACTAGTCTTTGCACTTGCATTTTTGTTTTCCCTCTTCAATCTCATTTTCTCTTTGATTTCCTTGTCACATTTTTTGGTTGCTCTATCAGACAAAATCATCTCCCTTTCAAGTTCTGTCATATTTGCGAGCTTTTGTTTGTCGTCTTCGTTCTTGTAGAGATCACTGCCAATGTCAGATTCTTCACTGCTGCCACCATCTCTATCGGGAACTCCATCCTCCAAGTCACCCCCACCATGCTCATTGCGAATACTATTATTACCACTTCTTCTGCTGACGTCTAATCTCTTCTTCAGCGGAACATGGGATGAATACCTCTGAGGTTTCTTGTTTGCACCCTCATCAGAGTCTTCTTCTCTAGAATTACTTCCACCATCAGAGAATGCCGCACCACCCTCACGTTTGGATTTGGAGTTCCGAGGCTTGTGCCGCTTTCTCACCGGAGAACTAGTCCTTCCAGCTGCCTCAAGCAGCATGTTTTCCAAGTCTGCCATCCTCTCTTATGTGTTGATATATATATGCAGTCTTCTTGAGTGATGTTAATATTCCGACTGAGTCACAACTCAGAACCCAAAAGCCAAAATGGAAATTTTACGATGAGATCATATGCATTATAGTTAACAATAAACTTAGACTTTCTGGGTGACAGTGCTCAACTCACTCATCTTTATAGGCCACAATATGTAATGTAACGCATGCATAGAGTCAAAGTTACAAAAATAATAATAAGCCAGAAAAGATAAAAGACCAAATGAACACCTGATGAGAGGAAAATGTGAGAGGGAACAACAACACCAGCAAGAACTGCTCCTGTTTCTACAAGTTATTTCAGAGGTCCTCCTGAGATCACTGGATGCCTTTTGCTGTGTTTTAGTCCTCTACTCACAAATTATATTCTTGTAACAAATTATTGCGAATTTTACAGCTCCAAATTTATAGAAACTAACTCCTATAAATATGTATCACTTGCGTATATGATGCTTGACTCGTTCAATATAAACAATTTTGGTTATATATTGTTGTTGCCATTGGCATGTACATATTGATTCTAAATAGTCAACGTTGTTTCTGCATATTTCAAGCGCTGCATTGTACCTTGGACAAATAAAACTATTTTCTCACAAATCCACTTAGATTAGCGTGAACAATGAGGATTTAATACATATATTTTATATTATGAAATATAATGGTGCATTAGTAATAGTTGTTTTATTGTGACCAATAGCCCTTTCCAATTATCTCATTCACAAACATAATTATATCCTTGATTTCAATTTTAAACTTTGTTCCACTCATCGGTAAAGAAAGGTACTGCAAATATCTGATAGAGATCCCTGATACAGTATTACTTTTATGTCAACCACAACAAATACGCAGAAACCATAAGTTGGTCCACATGTGGATAATGTTTGGCTAAATTTATATTCAAATTAAATGTTGAGATATACGTGTTAATGTTACGTTGGCAACCTTTAAACGAACTTACCTAAAATTGTGTTTCACTTGACGAGATATTCTCCAAATACACGAGGCGTGGCCGTGGAAAATTCATACCAAACATCAATTTAGAATAACATCAATTGAATTCGTATGGAGTTTCTAATGAAATAAATAGAATGAGTATAAAAAAATAGTGTATAAATACATTGATATATAGTTTTTAAGTAGAAAGTGTATCATAATATTTTATAGATAGATTCTTTGTGGCCGTTGATGTTATAATCGACGATTCAGAGAGCTATATGTATTCGAGATTATTTAACAGAAATTACAAATTTACTATCCAACTCTCATTTCTTTTTAGGGAATTGTGGGGTTATTATAACTTTTATTTAAAATTTAAACTACGTTACAAGTTATGTAAGCAATGGAATATTTAATGTTCAATCAATATATATTTTATGATTTGTTTTAAGGTCAACTCTTTTGATAAATTAGAATTTCAAATCAAAGGTATTAGATAATTATAAAACAAAAGTAAATTAGATAGCATAAATATTTTGAACCAAATTTGAAACTGATCAGATAATTTTGTAGCGTGGGGGTTTGAGTGACGTATACTGTTTGTTGGCCATTACCTTACTCTTTTTCATAGTTCTGGTATGCTGCTCACGTTCTTTATATGACTCCTATTTCTTTAGGCTAAAAAACCACACTTCATCATATTAGCTGAGATATCTCAAATCATGAGTTTTTTTTTTCAATTAAAATTCAATTCTTCTCCTTAAATAATTACGGAAACACACCAACATCAATTCTTAATTCAAAACCTCATTGGAAAGAGACCCAAGGGTTTCGTTTTCATGTCATAATTTCGAGTAGGGTATGTCCATATCCTAGGGCGTGAACTATAAGCTACAAATATTAGCTGTGAAAACAAACAAATAGAAGAAACAAAAACCCTAATATTCCATAAGCACAAAATAGTCATACATCTATGAAATCGGAATACGAAACAGTTTGTTGTTTCCTCCAAACCCATAACAATACTAGTATTATGCTATGAATCATAAAATAAAACTTAATAATGATAGTGAGTAACATTTTGGATTCATTGATAGTAACCAGCGGGAGAGAAGGTTGTTGAGAATGAATCAGACCTCTTTGACTTGCACAGCCGCGGCAGGGTCCTCCACGCGCTTACTCTCCTGAGGCTCCTCCTCAATCTCGAAGGCGGAGACGGGAAAAGACCGATATAGCCCTGCGGGGGTTTTGAAGGTGATTTTGCCTGTGGGAGGGTCATCGACGTAGATGTCACTGAGCGTGATCCAGAGCAAGAGCTCCTTCGTCTTCACGCCGGTGAGCTTCGAGATCCTTCCTTGTTCCACATGAGCAGTGACCTCGGGCGCGTAGGAGACAAGTTTACCGATTTTTTCGAACTTGTGAGTGTAGCTCTTCTTCTGTTTGAGCCAGACGAAGCCGGTTTGTCTGTCGTAACCGCACTCCTCTATGTCTTTGAGGGGCAAGAGACCGTTGGGGAGGGCGATTTCCTTGAGAAGCTCTTTCGACTTCACTTGGCAGATTTCGTCCCCGTGGTACACCTCCGATCTGATCTTGATATCTTCTGCTACCAGAGACATGGTGACGACGGCGACGGCGACGAATGCTTTGAGCTCTTTTGGGCTATTCAAGACACACAGAGATATGGGTAGTGTTCTTCACCTGTCTGTTGAGATAGAAGACCCTCTCTTCTGTCATATATAGCTCTCTACCTCTCACATTAACCTTTCATCTCCCCAAAATTTCAATCTCTGCCCCTCTCTCCCCCATAATTTAATTAAAATAACATTATCTTTATCATCATAAAAAATAATTAATTTAGCAATAAATTAAAAATAAGTGATATTTCATTGCAATTAATAATATAAACAAATTTAGTTTTTTTTATAAAATATTAAAGCTAGAGAAATATAAATAAATAAAAAACTTGTGGTTTTGAGATGTTGATTGGTGTCATTTTTAGAAAGATATCAATTCTGTCTTTCTTAATCGATATACTTATTGCTGTACTAAAAAGAGAAATTCACCTTTATATATTTTTTATTAGAGATATTAATTTCACTCATGGAAAAAAATAATAATCATATCCTAAATAAATGTGAAAGTGAGAAAGTGACTTAGGTTGTTTATAGTGGACAAATAAATGAGCACCATTAAAAATATTAACCCAAATGGTTTGAAAGAATGAAGGTAAAACTGTGTTATCAATCTTACAAGTGTACTTGTTGGTAAAAAGTTTATTGTTTAATTAATATGAATCCGTGATAAAGGGTTGATAATAATACAAGGATAAGATAAGATTTGATGAATTATAATAGGTTTATAGTCCTAATTACTAAATAAAATGTGTTATTAATTAAAATTGAGATTTATTGTAATTGTTTGATGTTGTTGGTGATTGGTAACAGTTGAAAATTGATGGCATAATAAAGAGGGTAGAAGTGAGGTTGAGAGAAATGGTTTGGAAAAAATATAGTTGGGAAGGTGACCGGTATAATCATTCTCACCGACATCTTCAACAACTTTCTTTTTTCTTTTCTTTTTTTTCTTTTTTTTTCTTTCCCCCTAAGGAACAACCTACACACGCTTTAAGTAAATAAATTACTCTTTTATTACTTTTATTAAATTCTAAAACTAAAATTATAACTTGTTCTTTCTGTACAAATTAGACTAATTAACCGTAATAAAGGACTATTTAGATTATTAAGGCAAAAACCAACCACTGATTGCTTCTCGCGTTCTTTCTTCTATTTTGGATCGACTTCAATACCTTCACGTTTCAGTAACTAAATTAATCGTCAACACTTTTAATACTAACAAAACTATATAAAAAAAAAACTTGTAATTAAGAATCATTAATCTGTTTCACAATTGTATCATCAACTTTAATATATTCAATATTTTTCTTTTAACTAAAAAATTGATACTAACTAGGTTAGTGAAATGAAACGGAGGAAAAATGAATCAGAATATCAAATTTAATATTTTAAAATATAACTTAATTGAATGTTTTAAAAATATAAAGACCAAATTAATGAAAGAGTACATTCACCACTTTTTTTTTATCACATTTTATTTAATTAAATTGTTATTTTCTTTTATTTGGAAATTTTTTAATTTTATTGTGGGTACGTAATATTTTCTTTCCTCATACGAGTTTCTTGTGTTGTTTTTAAACACTTTTCTATTCCGAGAAATCAAATTGTGATTTGTATTAGTCTTTTACGTTAATTCAGTTTTTTGATGCTTTATTTTAAATTTTAATCGTTTAAAAAAAATAGATTGGACCATTTGAGACTAAACAGTTTGATAAAAAAATCATTCTCCCAAATATGTTTTTTTTCACATTATACTTGAGAATTATTTAAATTAATAGATAAAATGACTTGTTCATGCATATTTGTTAAACGAATATTTATTAGTTTTTTTATAAAATCATTACTTTGTTTAAATAAATATCAAAATGGTTATAATTATAACATGAACCGTGAAGAAGAATCGTGATACATGCATTAAATTAATATTAAAAAAAGTGCCATTATTGGAAAAACCGGTGCAACGACATATGTTAAAATGTTAAACTATTTATTTGATTAAAAAACCGGAGTCGATTATAAAATATGACAAGTTTAATTAAGCACTTCTACACCTCACATTATGGGTTTTTTTTCATCTATAAATACTCAAACGAAATTAGGTGTTAGTTATAAAAGAATATTTTGTCAATTATTATTTAATTTGGTATTTCTATTTCTCAAACTTTTAATTTTTTTTTCCTCTAATTTAAGAATTAGTGAATATTATCCTTCCGATTGATGTAGTTATGTGGGTGGTGATAATTAAAAGACAACATTTTCAATAGTGACCATTTTTATTACTTGCGTTAATGTGGTGTACTTCAGAGTCTAAAAGCATAATGGATTAAAATATTTTGTTTTGATTTAAAAAACTGAAAAAAGTCATTCCCATATTAAAAAATCATTTAATATTTTACATTTTTATATCATAATTAACTTTATATTGCGCACTTTCCTATCGATTTTATCAACGAGTGTGACTGGTTGAATATGTAAGAATGAAAGAAAAATAAGGTAGAATAAAATGAAATAATATAAAATAAAAATAGACGTTTTTTTTTTTAACTATAGTCAATACTAAAACTTATACTTTCATAGATATTATTTAAATTTCCCATATCAGTCTTAGCAAATCTAAAAGCTAGAAAGGTATTAAATAATGAAAATGTATTATTTCATAGGCTTATATTCTATTTCATTTCATTTTGAATGATGAAAAAGGCCAATAAGAATTTTGAACTCCAGATAAGGAAATAAAAGAGCTTCTGGTTAATTTTTATTTATCATTTCTAGTAATATATAGAGACTAGATAAGGTAACTACTATTTTATTTGAATTTCTTAATATAATTAAATAGATGTATTAGATTTAAATGTAATTTTATAGCTGAATCAAGTGACTTTATTTGTTTGAAGAAAGTGATTTAAACAGAATGCAATACAATTGTACTTTCTCAACGCATGTAAGATGATGAAGATGATGATGACGACTTGGGTTTGTTAACTCCGAGTGAAAAATCAAGCAGGCTCACGCACATATCCGTATCTTCCAACTCATTCTCTGCCCGAAAGAGATCAGAAATCCACAAAGCTCTCGTATGAACCTCATTGTTGTCATGGATCTGCAACGTTTCAATCTTCTCCAATCCTCCACATTCCTCAACCCTTTTAGCAAAAATATTGCCGTTCTCATCCTTGTCAGCTTCTCCAACTGCCAAAATGTTCACCAGCCCTTCCAGACAAAGTGTCACCATCTTTGGGTCTGGATAGGTCAAGAGCTCACATACTGCCTCAATACAACCCACAGCCGCAAGGGACCTACGATAATAATGTTAGTAAAAATTATTAGATCGACTCTTATAAAAACACTTGCATTATAGTAAAAATTATAAGAATGACCTTATGAAAATGATGTAAGTGAATCCGTATTAAAATCTCACAGTAGGATCCTTGTAGATGAACTCATTATAATAATATGGAAAAGAGCAAAGATTTTGCAGCACCAAAAAAAGCATAATGAATATATCAAAGAGCACGTCAGGTATCGTCCTTGTACCTGACATTGTCATAAGATCCTTTAGAAGTGACATTGTAGATCGCGCAGACAGCCTCCCTCTTGACCTCAAACTCAGCAGTATGGAGAATTTGAACAAGAGGAGGAATAATATTGGCATCAAACACAGCCTGCAGAAATAATAAAATAACTAATTTTTCAAAGGTTTCACTATTTTTTATGTAAACAGATTTCCGTAAATTCTCATGATCACTTGTTATCTTATCACCTAATTCAAATGCATTCCAATCCAAAAAACATAATCACTTTCTCTCCATTCTTCACCCCTAAGGTGGACCTCGATTCTTTCTAGAAATGAAGTTTACAGAAAAATATTTCCGCTTTGTATTGAAACCTGCAAGAACTTCTTTGTATGAACTTCCAGTAAGAAACGGCAAGCATATAAAAAAAAAAGTTTTTCCGTCGTACAGTCATGGAGATGAAAACAATCTCCGAATAAATTACTTACTGTTATAAATTATCAAATACGGTAATTTAAATGACCAGGCAATACATTCTCAAGCACCCGATACTTGTAGCAAAAAATATTAAACACTACCGTGGGCCTATTTCAATATGATATTTCCTTAATAAATGGCTTGAACTAATGGTAACTCAACAATATATAGACTCAGAGATCCATTAGCCTTTCCTACCTGTATTTGAGCTCGAGTCCCAGCTGTGATATTTGCGATTGTCCAACAAGCTTCTTTAAAGATGGATTTTGTGTATTCACGCGTAAGAAGTTGGTGAAGACACGGAAGCAATTGGTTATCAATCAAAAACTGAAAATAAATTACTTAATTAGTAGCAATTGAATTAGAAGACGGTATATACAACGTTTATTTATTCAGAACACAGAAGATAAAAGATGAAGGGACCAGAAAAATGATATTGTCCCAATATTCAAATGACATGTTGATCCCACTATGTTCTACAACCTCTATAATGACAAAAATGTGTATGTAACAATTATATGATACCTTGCCCCACAACATAACAATTATGTGAAACATGGTCCTTCTACCTGTGCCTGAGCCTCATCACCAGCAGCAATATTTCCTAGAGCCTGAAGCGCAGGTATAATAACTGAATGCGATGGATGCCTGCTAAATGAAATTTAAATCATCTCAAAGTGCGATAGAAAAAGAAAATGGTACGCAGAAACATCATGAACTGACCCATATTTTTTTCTAGAAAATGAAAGTCACACAAAAGGTAGGAGATGATATATATAAGCTCAAAAAAAGCAGGGTGGCATACTGAAGAAGTTGCACAAGTCTTGGGCAAACTCCTAGTTCAACAATAGCTTGACTTTTGCCAATTTGACCTTCCGAAAGGTAAGCCAGAGCCCAGCATGTATCGGTTAAAACTTCCTCATCGGTCGCGTGGACGAGTTGTTGAAGAGCAGGTAAGGCAATCTTTACCTGACAATGATCAAGCCATTTCTCATTAATATAGTACTAATATACAACAGTATGCATGTTACGATAAAGACGAATGTACAAATTAATAGCAGTCATATATAACTATTTATACAAGATATTACACAGTTCTCAGTCTAACAAGGGAACTGGATTCAGTGTAGCAAAATTAGCATGCTTACACTCATATGTTCATTATATCTGTAAGCATTGAATGAAGATTACACCAACCAAATTTTAAATGTGTGCTTTAACGCCGATTAACTTAAATAAATCAAGAATCATCTGATTTCCATCTTACATGACATTTTCAAATTATTGAATGGTGAAAGCATGAAATTCAAATAAATCTCAGAAAATAAAAAATTACCTGTTCAAAGTTTACTGGAGGCATTCCAAGGAACAAAACAGATAAACACCACGTAGCATTTCTCAACATATACAATGTTGAATGTGGCTGCAACTGACATAATAATGGCTTGAGAGCACCATGGTTAAGAGCAAGATCCCTATGGTCTGGGGAATCAGCAACAATGTTCCCTAAAAGGCATACTGCCTGTTCAAGACATGGGAAACCAAACTCGATTATGTATTTTTTTGTTCCTTTTGAGGGTGGTGGTACAAATAATCAAGAGAAAGCAAATAAAAGTATTAATAAATACTTAGGAAAACGGTTATTTTGGAAAAACGCTTTGTACATGAAGAAAATAAAAACTACAATTCGTTGAAAAGAGAGGTTCAAATACTTGGGAAAAGGGATCAAACTGAGTCATTAACAGAGGAAATTGAAGAGTTTAGAAAGCAAACAGACGACTTGACCTCTTCTCTGGTATCCCCATCGGTACTAGAGAGAAGATTGACCAAGATTGGAATAACACCAAGTTCAACGACAGCACTTTTGTGTTGGGATGTTCCGGAAGCAAAATTAGATAAAATCCACAGAACTTCTATCTGCACAACACATGGAACGGAAGAATAACAATTTTGTGAATGAGGTCAAAACAGAAAATCTTAACAAGAGAATGGAAATCCAATGCATGCAGAAGCATACCTGCAATTGGGGTGCGTCGTCTCTTGACAATAACTCCACAAAGCGAGGGAGAATACCATTCTTAACGACCTCATCAACTGGAGGGGCCTGATCTGAACTAGAGACCCCCAATGAATGAATGCTATAAAATTAGTATCATATGATAGTGAAATATGAATTGATATATACCACCAAGTGTTAACATAGTTCTTAAGTGAGCAGTTGCCTCCAATTGCTTATGAGGGTACTCATCACATAAACGTTTCACTATCTCAGGAACAGCTTCCGACACCTAATGATTAAAGGGAAGAACTAAGTAGTTGCAGAAGAACTAATTAAATAAAAGACGTTGTAAGTGGTTCTAAAGATACCGTATCGCAGGAGTGTTTCTCTTCTCGTTTGTTGAGAAGAGTGGTTTGGCGTTTGATTTTTCTGATGCTCACGAGGTCTTCAACCCTCCTTCTCCTACTGTCTTCCGCGTTAATCCCAGTCTTGTAACTTTTCTTCCTCGCCTTCCAAGAAGAACCAGAACTAGAACCAGGTCGCAGAGACATTCTCCACTTCTTGCCTTTTCTTTCTTTCTTTCAAGAAGCAATCTGCGAGAGCGTGTGTTTGTGTGAGTTCAACCAAACTGAAAACTGTAAACTGAAAACAGAATGGCCTCGTTCTAGTTTAATCAACCCAACGTGCCATTTGTTTAAATTAGGATTTTTTAAATAATTATTAGTTTTATTTAATCGTCATTTAAATAATATTATAAAAAATAAATTATGATTACAAAAGTGAGACACCCACACTTTTTATTTATTTATTTGGTCTCTTGTTTCTTTTCCACCTCTCCAAACATCTTCCATTTCTCATATTTTTTGCATTATTCAAAACCCGAATATAAAATGAAGATTATGAAATTTTATAAGGAAATTTTAAACCTTCAACTCCAAAATTTTATTTCAAAACAAAGGTTTCTCTTGTATTTTAAATAAAGTAGCATTTTCATATCTTAATTATTTAAATTTTCACTTCTATTAAAATTATAATAATAAATTAATAATTTTCTTCATATATATAACAATTTATTTATTTATTTTATATTAAATTGTATTCTTTTAAGGATAAGGATATAACTTTTATGTTTTAACATGAAAAATTATAATTGAGTCACAGTATTATTATTTTTTACATTTTTAGTATATTGCAATTAAATTCTTCCAAAAAATTCTTCTAAAATATTTATTCAATTTAAAAAAAAGAATCTTCTTCATAATTTATTTTGTTTAAGTTTTAGTCTAATATGTTAATTATTAAATAAAATAAAGAAAGTAAATATAGCTTATTAAATATATAAAGTAAACTATTGTCTATTTAAAAATTAGAAATGTTATTCAAAGAGCTATAGTAAAAGGTAAAAAGAATAAGTGAAAATTTCTCAAATATAAATAAAATATTTAAGTATCTATCTGTCTATAAATATAAATATATATATATATATTCATTTTTATTTGAGTATTCTTCATTTTTGACTTGAAACTTAATTTCCTAGCATGAATAACAACTTGCAAATTTTAAAATTTAAGATAATAACATTACTAATAAGTATAAATGTTTTAAATTATGGGGATAATATTAGTTATATTAAATACAAAATCTAAGCCTAAAAAAATAGAACATTTGAAAGAGTGGAGTCATAAGAGACTTAATGGGATATTAATTAGATTAGTTATGTTAATCATACTCACATGTATACTGAATTGCATATAATGGTAAGAAAAAGCTAAACTACAAAATAAAACTCGAGCTACTTCTTTCCTGTTAAGTTTCCATTAGAGCTTTTCAAAATAACAAAATCTTAAAATTACTTTCATTCCCCAAAGAAATTGGACGATAACACCAATCCCGGCAGAACCTTCAAAGCTTCAAAAAGTAAATAAAGAAATCGAGGGTTGTTGAGAATTTGGGGGAAACTTGATTTGGGGATTTTGAAAAGGATAGGGTTAGAGATGCGTTGGTGAATTGCATATAATCAATTGTCGACGAAGGAATTAAAGAAAAACTAGTGGCAGTGAAGTAAAGAGAGAAGTTACCTATAGGTAGTGTGAGAAAAGGAATCGTGAACTCCGCTTCGGAACTCAAAGAAGACGAAAGCCATATGAAGAACGCACTCGAACGCGTAGCTGCAGAGCCAGAGTCTGAGCGCCGTAGACGGTCGCTGGCGCAGCGTTGAGAGGAGGGCGTCGGCGGCCACGACGACGAAGGCGAGGTTCCAGACCTTCTCGAGGACCAACACCGTGCGGGAGTACCCGCACTCAGCGCCGTCGTCATCGTTGGATCGACGGTCGACACATTCGGAGAGGAAGAGATGGTGGCGGGAGGCGGCGACGCGAAGGGGAGAGTGCACACGGTGGTGCAGCGGAGCACGGGATCAGCGCTGGTCTTGTTCCATATTAGAGAGAGAAAGAAAGAAAATGAATTTGTAATTGGGCTTGGACTGGTGCGTTTGTTTTGTGGCAAATGCTCCCTGCACCCAACACTTTTTAACCTCCACCCAACAAAATTTTAAAAATTCCAAAAATGCCCTTTTTTCCGGAAATAAAAATCCGGAATTAAAAATAATATATTTCGGAAAAATATATCCGGAAGTGGTTATTGAGTTTCGGAAATAAAATTTAAAATTCTATTCCGGACAAAAAAATCCGAAATTGATAAATAATACATTCTGGAAAAAAAAATCTGGAAAAAAGATTATTATGTTTTGGAAATAAAAATTCAGAAACAAAAATGAAAAACTCATTCCGGATAAAAAAATCTGTAATATAAAATTTCGTTTCGGAAAAAAAAATCCAGAACACATATTTTGGAATCTTTTTCTAAGGATAGTTTCGTCTTTTCCGCTGAAATCGGGTGCAGTGATATGGTGCAGGAAGCAATTGCCTTGTTTTGTTTAACAAAAATGGGACGTGGCTAGTTTTTGTTAATAATTGAATGAAAAAGAGGGTTGATTCTCCCTACACCCAATTAATTCTGACTGCACCCAATTTTCGTAAGAAATGTCCATAACATCCTTAATAATCTATGCGAAATGACCCTAACATTCTTAATGAAGTGAAATTAGGTTACATGCACCTAACAACCAAGCATGGTGCACACTGTCCTTCATTGTTTCTTGTGGACATCTTCTTCCGGAAGCCTTACAAACACATGCACAGACTATGTTTAGCGTCGTTCAGGCAGCACTTTTGAGTCACTTCGACGGTGAAAGAGAGAGAAGGCACCAGAGAAGGAGACACGTCACAGAACGGTGAGTTTTTCGCGTTTTTTATGGGTTCCGAATATTTTTTTCCATAACTGTTTTAAGAGTTCTGAATATAAATATCTGTATGCACCGCAAATGAGCAAATTCAGAAGTCTTTTTCATTAGGTCCGGATTTGAAAATCCAGAATGTGTTTATTGTGTGCTTTTTTTTTCTCTCAATCTCTGTCTTCAATGATTAATGCATTTCGAAGTATATAAATGATAATATAAATATTTTATAATGAAAAGCAAGTGTTGTGGTTTTATGGATACCTTTTAATGTTATTTTACTTTTATTCTTTAAATTGGTTTGGTTTAGAGGGTTTAATCCATTAAAAGTAACAAAATCATCACACTACCAAAAAATAAGTTCAGGATGATTGGCTTCCGAATATGTATATTCAGAAACATGATGGTGATTTCCAGATAAAAATGTCCGTAGATAAAGCTAACACTTTCGGATGTCAATATCCATAGACAAATGTATTACTTCTGACATCCATAAATAAATGTGTAAAAAGGGTATAATGGGGTTTTAAAATTTTCGTTGGTACCATTCAAAATTGATTGGGTACAGGAAGCAATTGCCAAAAAAGAGTTGGAGTATGTATGGGTAGTGAAATGTTAGTTCAAAAATTAATAAAGGAGAACAAATCTATTAAAAGAATTTATAAAAGAACGTATTTTTCCATATCCTAATAATAAACTCATTCACTTTTAATTCCTAATTTTTATATACTAAATTTGAAATTCATTTTTTGTCCATGAAATTTTTTAAACATATTTTAATTGCATTTATTTGTGCAATAATCTACTTTTATTTTATGTATTCCATCACATCAAATATATATTTGTTTCTCTTAAGAAATTCTAAATGTATCCATGTACACTGTTTTGATTATACCTATTGAAATAAGTTTCTTTTTCAAATTATATTTAGTAAATATATAAATTTTTAGATTTAAAATTAAATTTGATAGACTAAAAATAATGTGTTTTTTTATAGTGTTATTAATTTGAAATTTTCACCACAACTTTGTGATTTTGTTAAAAATATATTTTTAGTGACTTTATTTCCAACAAATGATAAGCCAAACATAATTTATTGATAATATGTTTTTGAATCGAATATAAATTTTTCTTTGATAATTTATATAATAAAAGTTAAATATCGGAATAACACTTTAATTCTATTTTATAGCGAAATAATGGTCATAAAAATTTAACACATAATGAACTTTAATAAAAAAAATTATTAAATTAATTATTAATTCCATAATAATTAGTATCAGTTAAATATTTTTGTATGATTAAAATTTATAAAAATAATATATTTAAATATGTGATACTTCATATTTATAATTAAGAAGTTAAATTACGATGTAACATTATTTTTAACTGTTTGTTTTTTAAATTAATTTGAGGAAAAATTTTGGAGAATAAAAAATTAGTATAGTTACTCACTTCTCTGACCAATTTTGATGGAAACCATCCAGTCACATACATCCACATAATGATGATGAAGAAGAAGCATTGGATTTGAGGACAAATCCTTTTCAAGAGGGAGGGGATGATGGAAGAGGCCCAAGCCCATGATAGAAAAAGCCCAAGCCCAAGCCCAAATACAAGTTCAAGCTTCAACTCAAGCCCAACAAATAGAAGATATGGGTCAACTAAGCATCATTGGATGTCTTTCTTTTGTAATTACTTTTGAGTATTTTTAGTAGAACATAAAAGGGGGTGTAGATATAAATATAAGAGGTGCAAATGTATAAAGCTAAGTCACACCTTCCATGTGACACAAAAGAAGGTGTAGGTATAGATTTAGGAGGTGCAAAAAATAGAAACCAAGTCACACTTCCCTTGTGACTAGGAATTGGCTCCAAATTCAAATGCTTCTCATTTGAATTTCCCTCCACTTTCTTTTGAATTTCCAGCCCTCTAAACACTATAAATAAGAGGGTTTGGCTCATGTATTTGGAAGATTAATTGAATAGTGAAATGCTGCCAAAATTGTGTCATTCTCACTCCTTGCCTAAAACTCTCTTAGGAATAGGCTTTTAATCTTCAAACCTTCACCCCCAAATGGAGATGGTCGAACCACTCCAATCTTCACTACCTCTCATGCACCTTCAAGGTCACCACACCTCTTAGGAGGACCTTGCCCACTCTCATCCATTAAGCTTCCGCACCATCTTCTACAAACATCCAAGAAGAGCTCATAGGAAACCCATCAGATTTGGTGATCGATTTTTTTGATTGATTTTTGTGATCGATTATCTTGACATCCTAAAGGAGATGAGATTTTTAACAGTACAGGAGATGTGTATTCACGTGGAGGTTATGGTTGATGATGGTGGTGCAATAGAAATGTTGAAAGTTGCAAATACACATGGTGAAGTTCATTTACTTTTAGTGCATGTTGTTTCAGAGGCAGAAGTGTTGTTGGCTTTAGGGGATGGTGTGGAACCCGAAGACGTTGAAGGTAATGTTGAGGATGGTGGTGGTGTGGAACCTGAAGGTGTTGAAGCTGATGTTCAGAATGGTGGTGGTGTGGACATTGGTGAGCATCATGGTATGGAAGGTGTGGTTGAAGAAGATGATGAGGAGGACGAAGGTCATGGTGGTCAAGGTATTGGTCCGCCTATTCATGAAGACATGAAATGTGATAATGATGGTGGGCATGTGTCAGAAAATTCTTCTTGATTAAGGGAAGTTGAATTTATTGAAGGTGAATATGAAGTTCAAAGTGAAGGTACTAGAGGTAAGGGTGAGGGTGAGGGTGAGGGTGGGAGTTAGGGTTTAAAGGTGAGGTTAGGCATAAGTGCAGAAGGCAGACCAGTAATCCTATACGAGGTTTATAACCAAATTGTATAAATGATTTACAGGATTTGGATGCTGATGATGATGAAAGTGAAGGAACATTTGTGCATGATAAAGGGCTGTCAGATACAGAGTGGGAATCAGAAGAGTTAGACAACATGGACGAATTTGAAGATGGTGAGGAGGATATCACTACAGGTGGTAAATTTTCATCCTTTGAAATGCCAAAAAACATGGCAAATTTTTCATGGGATGTGGGTACCTATTTTACAAACAAGGAAGCATTCAAAGATGTCACCATAACTTATGCTATCCATTCAGAGAGGAACTTGAAATTAGTACAAAATGATGATTCGAGAGTTCGGGTGTGTTGTACTGGAGCACAAGGTTAATGTGAATGGTATGCATATTGTGGGTTCTTACCCTCAACAAGTTGTTGGCAGTTAGAAAACTAAATGACATACATACCTGTGCTAGGCAATTTGATGAAGATCAAGTTCTTGGAATCATATCACAGTTTAAGGTTAATTTGTTGAGCATTAAATGGTTGAGTGGGAGGTTGGAGAATTCTTTAAGTCAAAATCCAAAATTGAGAAGTAATGATGTAAGGAATAAAATTGTTAAAAAATGGAACACAAGTATAAGTAAATCAAAAGCTCAATGGCCATGGGGTTGAAGAATGTCCATGGTTCATTTCAATAGCAGTACAAACAAATTTACGACTATGCACATGAGTTAATGCATGCAAATTCAGGGTCTACAGTGAAAGTCAAAGTTGAAGACATGAATGACTTTAAAGTTTTTAACAAATTTTATGTGTGCTTAAAAGCCTGCAATGATAGTTTTATATCTTGTAGGTCCATAATTGCTTTGAATGAGTGCTTCTTGAAAGGCTTTTATGGTGGTGAACTGTTGACAGCAGTTGGGAGGGACCCAAATGATCATATGCTACCACTAGCATATGTTGTGGTTGAGGTTTAATGCAAAGATTCTTGGAGTTAGTTTTTGCAGCTTTTAATTGAAAATGTTGGGGGTGTAGATGTATGTCAAGGCATCACTTTCATGTCTGACCAACAAAAGGTATATTCTTTGTTGTCAATTGTTGATTTTGTATATGTATAATTTTCATTTAAGTATTGTGTATATGACTTTTGATAGAAAAAAAAAGATATACAAACCAATGCGTACATATAGGTACTGGGTTCATTTTCCCTTGACAAGAACTCACAAAGTGACGGACAACACCAGTCGCAAAGAACTTTTCAATTGGAGGTTGTAGGGTAGGTAATTATTGTAAGCAAGAGAAAAAAGAAAATATGCTATTGTGGAGACAACCAAAGACATGGTCGTAACGGTCAAATTAAAAATAAATAAATAAATAAATAATGAAGGGATAAAAAGAGTTTTGACTCACTTCTTATACAAAAGAATAATAATTTATTCTCCTTCAAAATCTAAATAGGTATTTTTTTGTGAAATTTTTATTAGATTATGTTTTCTTCATACAAGAAATTCTATTCTCACCAATCACATGACTTTTTTTTTATATCATAATTGAAAACCAAAAAGGAAATGAGAACAATATACATACCTAAAATCAGGTTCATCTTCCCTTGACAAGAATCTCACAAATCGGCTAACAACACCAGTAAAGAATTCTTCAAATGGAGATTTGTCTTGGTTAACATAAATAAACATAGTGAATGAGTAAAAATTGTTTGATCAAGATTAAAAATGCTTGAATCAAGATTATAAATACTTGATATAATAAATATGAATTGAAACCTACCAATAATGAGCAGACTTCCCAAGTCGAGTGACATGCTCAGAGTTCTTAGAACAGAGACTTTCTAAATCGTTACGAAAGAATCTCACTTACTAATGAAACAAGAATGAAATTTAACGAAACAAGCAAGTATTGAAAGAGAAATTGTAGTGGAAATGTAGCTACCGTTTCATAGGATTGGATCTCTTTTAAATTCTTCTTAGGTGAGTCTCTTCTTTCATCCTTCTCCGACTCTCTTTCCAGTGTCAAATAAATTTTTTTAAGTTTATTCCTCGCAGGCGAACCAAAAGAATCTGACCAGAATCAGAACTAGACAGGAGAGATATTTTTCTCTTTCTTTCTCAACAAGATAAAAAAAAAAAAAAAACTAAATGATTTGTTCAAACCAAATTCAAGACAAGGCGAATATTTTCTTCTTCTACACTCTTCTTAAGCTTTTTTTTTTACTGTAAAGTTAGTCAAAAACATCTATTTCCTAGAGTCATGTCTAAATAAATAAATTTAATAATTATAAAAACTTATGTTTTTATTATTTTATAAAAACACCTATATATTATAATTTATACTATTTTATATTTAGAATTAAAATTAATTTTTTAAATATGATTAACTTTATATATATATATATATATATTTAAAAAAATTAAACAAGCTAAAATGATTTATTAACCTAATGGTCTGAAAATGATTTATTTAAAAATGATTTCATAATTATTTTTTAAAAGAAACTAGAAACTCAAGTTAGTTATAAATAGAATTGATAAAATAAAGAATGGACAGAAGGTATTGAATAGTGTAACTGAAAAAATATTGTGATAGATAGATCCATACAATTTGTAGATTTTAATCAAACCCTAGTCATGCACATTTTTGCAAATTTGAAAGACAAGAAAGAAGACATTGTCAGCATGCTTAAATGAAGTTTGATTCCACCTATTTTTTATATTTTGTGAGAAAAATAAAGGGAGAAAGATGATAGAAAAAAAAGGAGAATTAGATCCTTTGAAGGCCCATTCCACTTTTTTTCTCATTAATTTTTTTTATGACAACCTTTTTTTATTATCTTGTTCTTTTTTTTTACTTTTCATCTTTTCTATTTTTACAATCTACCAATAACTTTATTGAAATAGTTATAATGTTCAATACATAATTCTGCTCAATAAGAGAAAATTACTATGGTGGCAAAGCTGTACTAATATTTTTATCTTGAAACAATTAATATTTCATTTTAATATTTAGCGGTGTAAATAAGGCTTACTATTAAAGTAAATAATACTTTTACTTGCTAGAAAATTATGGTTATAGAATATAACTACATTGTCTAAAATTATTAGAATTTAAATATGAATAAATATGAATTAATTCTCGTATTAATGCCGATAAAAAAATGTAAAATTAATAAATTAAACATCATATAAATAAAAAAAGCTGACTTAAGATTTTAATCTGAAGGTAATATTAATTTTAATAAAAAAGCTGACTTTGATATTATTATTATTACTTCAATTCCATAATTTCTTTTCTTTGCTAAAAATGAAAAAAATTAAATTATGGAATTGAAATAAAAAATGAAAACATACAATTATTATTATTATTTATACGTTGTGACTGATAAAGATACATATTTGCAGATACAAATAAGCAAAAAAATTATTTAAAATTATTTTTATCTAAACAATTATGATGTTTTAGATCGGAAAGCACTTGATAAGTTGTAGTTCGCATGCTTAGGCAGCCATCATGTGCACGAAATCTGAGCTCTGTAAAACACAAATCCAGAGTTTGGAACCACAGACAAACTAGTGGTCTCATTTACCATATTAAGGACTTTATTAATCCCATTCCAGGGCCATAAAAGAAAGGCTAGCAAAGAAACATGCACATAATTTAATAGGCAAGCACACTGACACGAAATCCATATTTGTTTTTGCTATAAAGAAATAGTTATTGAAACGTGTCATGGTATGAGGTCAAAATGAAGTATACTTCATGGAATATCTATGACAAAATAGAATAAATATTGTCCTGAATTTTTTCCCCTCAAGAGTAAGGCCATCTTTATAGTTTTAGGATGTCATCAGTGAATATTTTAAAGACAAGTGGTTGATAAATACTCATATTCTACTGTATTTTCAAGTGGTATGTTAAAGAAAGTGTTTTAATATTCCTCATACTTTATATGTGTAGAAATCTTGTTTCAAAGGGTGAAATGAGAACTAAAAACAGTTGTTGATTGACGAGTCTGTCCCACTATCTCCTGATTCTGTGAATTAAAAAGAAAAGGCTCAAATGGAAGGAAATGGGTGCATGTGGAATGTGATGGTTAATGGACAGGACAAAGAATGTAGTAATTATGTGGAAAGAAGGTGTGGAATTTTGAGAAATGAAAGTTGAAAAATGGAGAAAAGGGTGATGGGTTAGCCACATGGAATGGGATGTCAGTGTGGGAAAATTTAGAGATGTATTGTCAAGGTTGCACGCGTGTCAGTACTGAATAGGGAAAAAGGTGTTTGGGCAGAGAGAGAGAGAGAGAACATTGTCTAGGATCTGACCCATATTTGTCTGTTCCAAGGAGAACAATGTGGATGCAAATACAAAAGGCCAATAACCATTCCAATTCTTCAAATGCCACGTGAAAACCTTTTTTTCCCATTTTCACATACTACACTCACTCACTCGCATGCAATGCTATTGTATGCAACCTAATCTCATCACTCACCTCACGTCTCTCTTCAACCCTTCCTTGTGGGACATCCAAACCACATCACATGAATCTCAGGCAACCCTATGTTCTTTTTTAGTTTCACAGCCAAAAATGTGATTGGAAAGTTAAATTTATTAAACCTAGTTAATCAATTGTTTCTACATTATTAGATTAGTTATTAATGAAACATAACAAACTTATAGACCCCTCTATGGCTAACCTTCCCTACCCTGTTCTTCTGCTACAACAACACATAAGTGTGCAGGTCTTAATTTGTTGTCATCAATAATTGAGAGCCTGTTAATACTTTATCCCAAGCTTCAAAAAACTATAGCATATCAGAGTACTATTATTAGTATAAAACATATCTTATTATTCTCGATAATAACTTCCTCAACTGAAATAATATAAAAAATGAGGATAGAGAGGAGGAATTCAAAGCAGAAAACCAATAAAAACGATATATAAACAAAAATAGAAACACTAAAATCAAAGTAGCTCAACTCAAACGGAGCGGAGCCGGGGGCGTGGGACCGCCGGCGAGAAGGTCGGCGAGAGCCGTCATGGCTCGCACTTGCATCTCCAAGGCAGATATGTAGTCACCGGCTTCTTCTAGAAGCTTCGGGAACGACAGCTTCCGGCAACCGGGGATTAACCGTCCGAGAACGCGCGCTTTCTTCTGCAGCGGCGGAACCGTTCTCCGAATCTCCGGAGTCCTCTTCTTCACCAATCCGGAGCCGGACTTCCTGGCCTTCCTGTGGTGCCTCTGCTTCCACCGGCCAAACGGATTCGCGAGAATCGCGCGGCTCCAGTGAGTTCGGCCTTTAGCCGTGGCGGCGAGGGCGCGGTCGGCGGCTGCGCGGACATCGCGGGCGGCGGCAGGGCTTTTACGGCGGAGCGCGTGGAGGAGGTTGAAGGCGTAGATGCGGTGTTCGGTTTGGGAAGTCCAGGGAGCGAGGGAAGCGTGGTGCGTCAGTTTGCGGCGCTTCTTGTGATTGGAGTGTTGTGATGACGTAGCAGAATGGAGGTTTGAGTGGAAAGACGCCATGAGAAGAGAATGATGGATAGAAGAGGGCTATGATTGGAATTGTTCTTGAAAACAGAGAAGGTGGAAGCGATGATTGAGTGATCAGCAATTGCAAGAATTGGAATTCACATTTGAATGAAGAATGAGCGAAGAAGATGATGATATTAAGGTGAATGCAGAGAGAGAGAATGAAAGAGAATTCACGAGGATCCACGCGTCCTTCTCTTTACTTTCCATTCTTTCAATTTTACCCCTGCTTTCTTTCTGTGTTTTATTTTCACATGTATTCTTATTTTACACTTAATATCATATAAAAAAATATAGGTTGAAGAAGGACAAAATTAGCCCAGATTTGAAAGTTTGACTAGAAAACCGAGATGAATAACACTGTACTGCAAAGTTTTCCCATAACAAACGAGAGCAAGATAGTGACGTGACATTGCATGTGTTAATGAGGAAAATTAAGGTTCTAATTGCCCACAATAACAAATTAGGCTCACAACTTGCCAAATTAAAATATGATATTATATTAGGTTTGACCCTCTCTTTCTCTTTCTCTTTCTCTTTCTATTCCCATTTTTAGTTGGTGAAACGTTAAATTCCAATAGTAACTGGAAGGAGGTACTCATTATCTTAATTAATGAAAATCCAAGCCTTCATTCATTTTCAAAGCTAATATCTAATCACTATTACTCTATTATTTGTTATATTTAGTACATGTTATGTTATGGATAAGATCTCTCCTTTTGGCTCAATCGTCTTAACTTGTTTACAAAGATATATTATATAGGAGAGAATTAAAAGTTAAGAAAAGATAAATAATATCCCCAACATCGTAAAAGCAACCCAAATTTTGATAAGAAAATGACTTCTTTACCCTAGAGGTAAAAAATAAAAATAAAAACCCTATTTGGAGGCCCACCCAATTGTTAGGTAATTTTTGAAACTGTGTGACCTTAGAGGTAAATTTTGTGTGGAAGTGTACCTTAACTACACACAAGCATTTTTCACGCGACGTGCAAGGTTCAGTGTTCACCCTTACAAGAGAAAAAAAAAGTGAGTAAAAAGTATTTGAATCAAAATGGTCGGTGGTTGCAATCTCTCAACGGCCAACATTGATGGTGAGACGAAATGATGATGCTTTCTTTGGATAGTTTTGGCCTTTGTTTTGGGGGGGAGAGGGTTGAAGGAAATGGTTGGCATGTGAGAAAAGTTATGGAGAGAGTATTATTGTAATGTAAAATTGGGAGTGCCTTTACCTTTACCTGCAAGAATTGGATTTGATGTTCACGCTTGGAAACTGATGAATGTTTGTGAAAAAAAGACGACATGGTTTGGGGTAAATGCAGCTAAAGAAGTGGCTTTTGAAGGCATTCATGACATGGCAATGGTGCATTGGAGGTATCATTGGTTGTGCATATGGGGTCAGACTCATTTGTCTCTATTCGTGACAATGATTAGAGGGGATGCACACACATGGCAAGCCTACACACAAAAGGAACGCATGCCACTGTTTTACTCACAAATTCAAAACTCTCTTTTACAAACTGTTAAGTCTCCTATGAATATAACAAATGCTTCACATCTTTAAATTCATCATAGTTTCATTGATCTACTAGGGAATGTTAGGTTATGGACATGAAGATTTGATACTTGTTCATTTATTTCTAAACTTATGTATGTAACTTTACGAAAAAGTATAAATTAAAGGATTAACATCGAAGTTACAATTCAGTTCATCTATACTTGATTATCTTTTACAAAAAGTATCATCTAATACATAACACATGAAATACTTTCAACTCATATTCTATCATATACTCATTATAATTTTGTGTGTTATTACTGACTTAAACGTCCTTTTTTCGAAGATTGAATCTTCAGAATTTGAAAAAAAACCACTAAAAACTCATCCAAATCCAGATTTCGACCTCGAACTGTCAAAGAAGACAAACATTGGTTAAATTACACTTCCGAGTACCTAATAATTTCTTATTTTTCAGTTAATTTGTATCGTTCGGACCACTGTTTGGTTTTTTGTTGTTTTGAAAACAAAAGTTGGACTGAACTCAACCCCTTCTTACAGGCCAGAAAGATTCCATTGTGAGTTACGTGAATTATTATTATTTGAGTCCGAAATGGGAAATCAGAAACGAATCTATCCAAATGACATGTAAGACAAGTTTGCCTCCTTGAAAGAGACATGCTTTACTGTCTAATCTCAACACGAAACGTGGTCTCGTACAATGATTTTCGGCTTTAGCTATGAAATAATCAGAGTATGCTTTCATCATCATAATAAGAAAATTGTGAGAATAACCGAATCAGAACAAAACCCCTTCTGTTACAGGATTTACATACGTACATGGTCAAAGTGATTAAAGTGAGGGACTCACGTGTATAAATCTAAAGTAAAATAATAATAATAATAATGCACTTATGTTTAATTGTAGTAATAAAGTTACTCTTATAATAAAATAAGAGTGTCATGTGAAGAGGAGCAAGATGTTTTCTCATACTTTCTGTCCCATCACACCACCTCTTGTATTTTTGAATATTTTTCCTTAATATTGTTGGAATTGGAAAACGATAAGAAAATTTTAAATCAAATTTTAAAATACTTGGTTAAAGAGAAGATGGTTAAAGAGATACTTGGTTCAAGCATAACTTACTTAAAGCATCTTTTAAAGTCGTATATTCAAATCAGTTGCAGTATTTTCGTAAAGCATCATCTTTCTCCCTTTTTGTCACGAGATATTTTGTGCAACTATTTATTACTTGGTTGGTGTGACAAATATTTGTATTGTGATTAAATTAAGTTGTGTCTAATGAAGTTTTTTTCAAAGGATCCGTTTGTCACTTTACCAAAAAGAGGACCCTTTTGCTGTTGTTCACGAGTTGAAGGTACATCAAAATTCACACTACTGCAATTATATCTTCAATATAAATAAGTCTTAAGCTTGGGTTTGGTTCCAAATCAAATAAAAAAAACAAAAAAACTATAAAAGATAACCTTGACCCACTCCTAAGTAGAAGCACTAAGTTTTCAGAAAGTAAAAGGAGAGAGAAATAAATTTTAAAAAAATAGTTAAAAAGTATAATTGAATGCTTAGTAATTTTGTATGGTAAAAGTAGAGGAAAACATTTTGGAAGAGGTACAATTTAATTAGTATAATAAAAATAAATAAATAAAATAGAAGATGGTACAAGAGTCTCATAATTTTCAAAATTTGTTGGACTGAACAAAAAAAATTAATTATCTTTCTCTCTCCACTTTACCAAACAAACCATAGGTAGTATTTATATGAAGGTTTCCATAAGTACTCAGAAGAAACAAAATTATTGACTTTTGCATAACTTAAACTATTTTATATATAGTAAATTTGTAAAAAATTCCATGTATTTTTATAATTTATTTTAACTTGTAAATAAATTAATTTTAGTTTTAAAAATATTTTTTATTTATTTTTTGTTTTCTATGCTAGAATTACTTATACATAAGTTGAATGACTAGCAAGAGATGCAATCCTCTTGTAAATAAATTTGACTATATCGTTGACCAATGTTTCGTAGTGTTTCCTACAAACCTTAAGCGCTGATTTGGATCTCATTTCCTTTTAATCACTGTTAGGAGGAAAATTGAAAGAAGATAAAAGTAATAAAAATAAAAACAAAAAGTAAAGGATATAGAGAAATAGATAGGTAAGCCTACCAAACATAATACAGAAATTTCCTTCAATACTTATTTAGACTAGCAAAGAGAAAATAAATAAAAAATATTTTTTTTTCCAAAATAATAAATCTACCAAAAAAATTAACCTTTTACTCTATTATTTTCCTCAACATAAAATTATTTAAATTATTTAAAACAACTATACAAAAAATAAAAGGAACTCTCTCACCAATTTAGCCTCCTTAGGTTGGGTGTATAGAGTGGATTTAATTTATCCAATTTTTTATTTTTCTAATTTTTTTTTCTTAAACAATTGTAAAAAGTAATTTTTTTTCATTTTATTTCCTCTATTTCCTTTCCTTCGTTTTCATTAATTTAAACAGTTTGTGTTTAATGTTGTCTGTATAACACCTAGTGAGGCATTTGCAAGCTCCAAATTGGATGCAGTATTTTGAACACATTTGAAAGAAATATAAAGTTTGTTTGGTGGTAAAAATTGGAAGAGAGGAAAAGATAGGTTGTGGGTTTAAATCCCTTACTAACAAAAGTTAACATATTAACTATTAACGTTTCTTAAAAAACAATATTTAAAAAACTGTTTAGCCAAATATTTAGAGTGAAATAAAAAACAACTTTTGTAATATAATTTTCGTGTAGAAAAAATATATTAAGTTTTATCATAAAATCATTTTTGAGAAAAAATTTCAATACCAAATTACTTCAAATTCAAATTTGACCATAATAAATGTAAAGCACTTAAATCAAATTAAACATGTTTGTATATATTCATTATGGAAATATGGCACTTCACTCATTAAAGTTCACCCAAAATTTGTCTAGAAAATTACTATTGAGAAGGGTTGACCTTGATAATATTACCAAAAGTTATTTGCCCATTGCTGTCTACTCCTCTAAGAATACCCAAAGAGAGAAAGATAATTCTATTATAACAATTGGCACTTAATAACCAGGGAAAGATATTTTTTTAATAAAAAATATATGATAATGGGTTTTGAGTAGAATGAAAGTAATACTATGGGTTTTTTTTTATTAAAACATTACAACTGATTTTGAATGTCAATATATAATACTGTAGAAAATGTGTCTAAGGACACTCTCAGTTGTCTTTACAAATAGGTAAAAAACATATTTAATTTTCTTGGCTGATAAGAAGCAGAATGAGATAATATTTTCACCCTTTATCTTTGTTCAAAAGTTTATTTGGTATGTTTAAATTATATTATAAAACATAACCGATTATATTTACCTGCGATATGTCGTCTTTATATTTAATATAATCAATTTATGTAAGTTTATCAATTATATTATTATATTATATGACATATTCATACAAATATTAAAATAAAAAAATAAGATGATAATAATATTATTAATATTTGTACCGGTACGACCGGACAACTCAGTCAGTCGGCCAACATTTGAACCAGTTAATCACTTAACCATGGTGACAAGGTCACATGACGACATGTGACTGACCGATCATTAGTGACGAATAAAGGGTTGACTAAGTTAGCAAGGTTAATCCACAATTAAGAACTGTTTAGTGCAACCCTAAATATGAACTAACCTCCTAATCCAACCCACCAATGAAGGTCCATTAAGATAATAATGGTACTCTGATACCTGAGTGCTAACACTCCGATTGACTTGAGCGTTGGAGTGTCTTCTGCAAGTATCACTCCCGCCTATAGAGCCGAACGACCGAGAGAAAGAAAGAGTAGTAGGGAGTTTGGAACATCAGTGATCGACCAAAGGTAAAGGCAGATCAATCATTCTCTAGGCCCCAGATCTATTCGAGAACAATATTAATTATTTATAAAATTGAAATTAATGTATAAGAAAGATAATTTTACAATCCTTTTGAAATTACTTACAAAACTTTGTTCTTATATTTTTCTTCACATTTTCTTTCTATATCGAAATAAGCACTTTCCATTTTTTATACTTTCCTTTTTTACTTCTCAAATCTACCGGACCCTAAGCTTGGGGCATTTGATAGCCAGCGGCTGCTTAATTGGGATTTGGTGAAACTAACAGATATGAATGCCTTATCTTAATATTATAATCCAAGTTCTACCAACAAAGGCTAACCTTCACTCTATAGATTTGCTTTCTACCTATGAAGGGCCTCACATATTTCTATTTTTCTTCGTACACCTCCAAAGTGTTAACCGTACAGTATATGTATTGTATAAAAATATTAGTATGTTAGATTATTGGCCTCCAAGTGCACGAATGTCGACTTCGTAGACAAACCATCCTTGCTTATCCATGAAACAACCATTATAATAATGAATATACATAATAAAATAAATTATTTAACATGATTACACAATGATGATTGATGAAGACATCTTCAGAGAAGCGAGAAAGGGCACATAGTACCCTGAGTTTTGTTAGTTGTGAACTTATGTGTTGTATCAGAAGAAAGATTAAGACTCAAGCATTTGAATATTATTATATACAGAAAAAGAAACAAAAGATGAGGAAGAGAAAGAAGCGCTAGAGAATCTGGTTTAAGGTGTCACCAACTCACGGAGCAACTGTCTGCAGTAAGCTGTTGGTTGAAGTTTTGGGTTTCACAAGATGTGCAAGAGTGACGTCTGCTTTGGCAGGGCTAGAAACTCCCTCTGGGAAGGGGACCTCAAACAGCAAAGACTGGTACAAACAAACTTCATCTTCCTTGCAATAGTATACCTGTAAAGAGACAATGTAATTCTTTTTACATTATTGCTCGATGAGTTTGTCCACCACCACCACCACTATGCGAGGTGGATTTATAATCATTGCAGTTGAATACATGAAAAAGCTAACAAAATTGAGGTAAAAGTCGGTCACTTTAGAATTAAGATTCCCAACATTAGAGAAAGAAACTGCTAAAGTTTTCATCGATATTTCTAAATTAAACTAGAATTTCAAGGATCTGAAACTTAAAGAAAAAGGTTTGAAGGCGAGAAGCAAACCATATTATTTCACAATCCGACCAACTTCTGAGTTCTGTAATGAGGCATACCTTACAATTAATTCTTCCCATTGAAGCAGAGTTAGAGGATCTCTTAAAGTGAAGAGTTGCAGATCCTTCTGGACTAATGAATCCATCAAGGGGTTCAATATTCACAGCATCTTCAGGTTCAATATCCACGCTGAATTTACTGCGTGCTTCCTGCAATGTAAATTTAGGAGAATAGTTAATGAAATATATAATCTCTATTGTATGCTAAAAATTGAATTATTAGTGCGTTTGAAATAAAGGAAGGGTGAGGACCTTTGAGAAATGATACTCGCTTGGTAATGATATTTTAATAGACAAGTTTCCCTCATTTGATGAAATGGCATCAATCGTAATTGGCAATGTATCGGCTGATGCTCGCCGTCTAAGACGTTTAAAAGATCTTGATTTTGGTTTAGGAGGCTGAATTCCTTTAAGCTCCAAGGTACGGAGTTCAGTTTCATCAGCGTTTAAATCTAGATATCGAATTAAGCTGTTGTTTGTGTCAGATATAAATAATCTCCCTGAAAACAAAAATAGAGAACAACAAAAATTTGTAAGAATAAGGTTGATTTAAAGTTAATTCATTTTAGACCAAATAATTGAATCAAGTGATCAACAACCCAAAAAAGAACAAGATATGTACTTGTACCACAAAAAAGTAGTGTAGGATTATATAATCATACATAATCTGATGACAATTATGTCCACTATAGTTTATGTATATAAATATTTAAAGGCTAAATTATACAAAATGGTCCCGACAGTACGCTAGCTCTAGGTGCATGGTAAACACTTTGAGAAGAGGGAGAATGAATGCGATCAGATTTATTGACAAAACATACAGAACAAAAATGAAATAGTTTATTTATTTGAGAGGCAAATTACAATGATTGAGCATTATTAAAGGATGGATTGTAACTGTGTTTAGTGTACACATTAATATTCTGACTTATAACGAAGAAGAATATATTTATTAACTCGTGTGTAGTGTAGACGAGTTAAATTTGTTAAAAACATTATCAATGTGAGATACCTTGAGAGATTTTGTAAGCATATTAGTCACGTGGTTGCTGAAGAGCAAAATATGTATACTTGGGAAGCGTAGCTGTTCTGAGGAGTTAAAAATGCTGGAAGGGTACAAAAGCTGCTAAAAGGCAAACAATGCTCCGAGAGCACGCCGGTTTCCAAAGGGTGACAACTTCCAATGAACAGGAAATGCTCAAAGGGCATAATAGTCACCGGAGAGAAAAAACATGCTCGGAGGGCATGGCGACTACCAGAGTGCTAAGACTTGAAGGGCGCTGTTGTCAGAAAACAAAAATGCTCAAAGGAAGCTAAGGCTTCCAGCGAGCCAAAATATTGTACCAGATATTGTTTACCTAAGAATATGTTAGAGTGACAAAAGTCGGCACCAATACATCTATTAAAGAGAAATTGGATAATGGCTTTGTCACGGCTTTAGTAAGCAGATTTCCTTACAAAAGGTCTTCCCACAAGACGATGTCATGATCTCACATGCAAGTTAGAAATTATATATATCCATACACCAGCTTGAGGGTAGGATATTAAGTGTACTACTAGAAGATATTAGAAGATTCTAGAGATCCTTTGTAATCATTACTTTAGGGTTAGAGTTCTCTATATATAGAGGTTAATGTCCTGTTTCAAATAAATAAAGTGAATAAAGTATTCTTTCATTGAGATTAATCCTTTGAAGTACATGTATGTAAAAAAAGTTTATATTCCATCTTAGAGTCATGCAGGGCAATTTGTGAAAGCTCTAAAATAAATTAAGTAGATGGAAGTAAAGAGAGCATACCATTGTTCCCTTCAACAATTCCTGCCGGTTCAGAGAGCTGCGAGAAAAATGATAAAATATATTACACATACATCAGCTTTATATTGAGAAAACAAGATACATCTTTGTTTTATCTTCAAATAGACTTCTGAGAAGGATGGCTGAGAAAAGAGAAGCATTCAAACATGTGAAAAATTTCTATTAAATAATGAATCTACAGAATAAAAGACCCGGAAACAAGACTAGGTCAGAGTAAGAATGTCAAATAGCATAAATTTCTCCACTTTTTCCCATTTCTAGGGTAGAAAAAGGAAAATAAGAAATCTCTCTAGAAGAAACTCAAAATTTGGGTTTGAGTCATCCCAATTCCATAAAACAGGCTTGCAAAGTAAAAATTATACCCACTTATATAGTCCATGTGGAACTTGGATTTTTCCAAATACACCTCATCATACCCAACTCTATTGAGTTTGCGTGGAGAATATAGTAAGTGGCCCTTTTAATAGATTTAAAGTAGACTTTGATACCATCTTAAGATTTTGATTGAATATAACTCAACCTTAAAAATCTGACTTGTAAAATGAGAGTTTAGCCCTACTTATATATTCTTTAAAGGCTCTACCTTTAGTTAAAGGGGAACTTAGGGGTTTCCCCGATAAAGAAAAAAAAACTAACAAAAGTAATGTTAACCACATCAGTAGAATAATTCCCAGGAAACCTGTTGCATATTTCAAGTTAGTGCAAATATCATTAAGTATTATTAAGCAGCATCAACACATTTGTAGTGCTTTTCTTTGACAGTCTAGTGGTCATTAACCAACTTGTAGAAGAATAAAAGGAAGAGAGCATCTGATATTCTAAATCCTAGAAGTGTCAATTTTCAAAAAAATTGTCATTTATTGTGCTTCATCAGCTTGAGATCATGCAAACATATGCACTATATGCAACCAAAAACTAAGCAAATTAAATTCATTCCACCTTTGAAACAATTGACAGTTGCACACTTACATGTATTAAAACGAGAAAAAAAAAGGAATGCACAGCAGTATGTCTTCTTGAATGGATGATTCAAGATTTTATAACAATAATATAAACTGGAATTTATATGCTAACAAGGAGATGATTTAGGAAAACAGCATAGAACATTTTACCAACCTGAGCTTTTACAGCCGTTCCATCTTTGAAACCAGCTTTTCCAGTTCCTGCAATGGTGTTAACTCTTTTACTAGTTGGATCTAGCTTCTTGATCTGATAATTTAAAACATAACACAGGGAAGGGAAATAGGCAATTCAGTCAATGAGGATAATGGAGCTAAAGTCTGACCATCCAATTAATTAAATTGTGTCTAAGGTGTTTCATGTATGATTCCAAAGCTCCAAAAGATATGTTAGATGACATAATCCGAGTATCTGACTATGTTTAGAATTAAATCACATATGAGACGTACGTAACTACATATTTAGAAAAAGAATCAGCTACCCTTGCAAGATTTCACATAAAAAAAGGTTAAAATATCTAATTAATGTTTAAACCTGCCTGACACCAAATATTGATTCTTAATAGAAACCAGCAGGATGACCAGTCAATCCTTGCCTTTTGAGGACAATACAGCAAGAATAAGGAGAGAATTGTTGGAAACTTCAACAATGACAGAAATTGGAAAATGCATGTAAAGACAAAAGGAACATGTAAATTAGCCTTATTGCATAGCGAGGAGCCTTTGGTACTGGAATATGTTAGTTAGCTATATAACTGAGTCGGTGTTCTCTATAAGATATATTGCATACCAGAGCCATGATAAATCAAAAGTAACTGGGTCTGAGTTCTCTACCTTGTGATTGTAGCTATCTGCGATATAAATTTCACCATCATTTCCACACAAAACCCCCAATGGATGTTGAAGAAGTACATCAGACCCTATTCCATCTTGATCACCAAACTGCAGAGGTTTGAAGATAAAAGGTAGGTTTAGATTACAAGGAGAGAAATTCTAAAGAGAAAGGTTATAAATGTATGATATATATCAGTAATTAAAGTTGTGTAGCTGTGAGTTTGAAGATTGAAGAACATTTGTATCATTAAACACCCAAGCTAATCTATTGCAATTTTTTTCCTTATAAAGAAACTTAATGGGCCAAAATAAAGCAGGAAATCTAAGTAACTTGTATCTGAAATTATATCAAAGCTACCTTAAACAAATTGTCAGAGAACATTGGGTCACCACCAGCTAACAACTGAGATCCTCCTGTTTTAAGATCCACAGCTCTAATTGAACTACTCTCACTATCAGCAATGTAGATCTTGCTTAGATCTTATCATGCAAAATCAAGTGAAACATTTATTATTATGAATGACAGTTAAACCGAGTTCAATTAAATTGTTGCCACAGGTTACCTTGAGACAATGAAAGACCAGAAGGTTGTGCAAATGACGTGTTTGTAGAACTATTTAAGTCAAAACATGATCAAGTAAGCAATAATCAGAAGTTTGTCAGAGCTCAAAAATCACCACAATACATGGAGTAAACTGAAACCAATAATTTCAAAACTATGGTCCAACCAACACATATCTTTCCTAGAAAAACTAAAAATAATCATTGGCAATTGAATCAATTTAATTGTCCCCTGAAAAGCAAGTGACTTTTTCATGCCATTTTTCATTAAAAATCGTTCTTGAATTTTTCACTAGTTTTTTATCCCCTTAAATTATCCAAATTCTGGGTTTAAAAATTCAAGAATGAGCTTTTTATACAATTCTTCTTGTACAGATTTTTTCAAAATTTTCAGCACAACTTTTAAGGGCATGTCAAACTTTTAAGAGATTAAACTTTATTTTAATGAAACAAGTATGCATAGTCTTACAGTAATAGTTACAATAGCAACTAGATTGGCACTCTTATTAGTAACAATCATTTGCAAAATGTTATTAAAAAATTAAAGAAACAAACCAACAAAAGTGGGGGATCACGCCAAACCGACTAGGAAAATCTAGAACTAGGAAGACCAAAACAATCTATAGAACGTCGTAATACAATGCAAGGAATGCTATCCCACCAAAACTAAAACTAACCAATGTTCATATTCTAAATTTGCCCAAGGCTTTCCACAGACATAATTAGATAAACACTTATTCTAAATTTGTCTTGTCCAAGACTTTTCACGAAGACAAAATTAAATAAACACCTATTCTAAATTTGCCTAAGCCTTTTCATGGACAAAATTAGATAAACATTTATTCTAAATTTGCTAAAGACTTTTCACGGATAAAATTAGATTATGCCTAAACACTTTTCTCAGGAACATGTATGGTTATCATTTTTTTTTTTCATTTACTCACACAAATAGTTATTTTCTATCTAAAATTGTTCGGTATTATCTAATTTTGTTCGTGAAAAGCCTTAAGCAAATTTAGAATAGGTGTTCATGTAATTTTGTCAATGAAAAGTCTTAAGCCAAGTTTAGAATTGGTGTTTATCTAATTTTATCAGTGAAGCCTTATGTAAATTTAGAACAGATGTTTATCTAATTTTGTCCATGGAAAGCCTTGGACAAATTAAAAGCCTTGGACGTGTTTATCTAATATTATCCATGGAAAGCCTTTGGCAAATTTAGAATGTTTATCTAGTTATGTTCTTGGAAACTCTTTGGCAAATTTAGAATAAGTAGGTTGGACACATCTGATAGATATTGCTTTTGAGACTGATCACACGTTTAATAATTTGAAAACATACAATGAAGATCGAATTATCCATGATTTATTTCGGTAAAAACATGGTTATTTAATGGTTACAAAAGTAAAGTGACTGGGGACCATGTGCTGATAGAAGGTAAAATATTGTGGAGGTGAAGTTAGAAACAATGGGGACTCAGAAAACAAAAGCCTAGAAATTGAATATTGCAAGAGACTTCTTCAACAAAAATGCATCAGAAAGGGTTGGAAGGAAGAAGACCTCATGTGGAGCTTCTGAACTATGTTGCTCTGTCCAACAATAAAAAAAAATGCTATACTAGAGTGAGACATCAAATTAAGTTGTAAAGAGTATAGCAACATATAGTAGAAGCTCCACAAGTTTTTGGCAAACTCCTAATTCAATAACAGTTTGAATACGGTTAGTTGGGCCTTCTGAAGTGGATTAGTTGCTAAAGGATAGGCAACGCAGAGCCATTTCGAGCCTATCCTAGCGAGCGTTTGTGTTGGGCCTATCGTGCCACCCGCTATCAGACCACCCAAAATATATAGTCCCACGCACGAGTTGGCAGTCTCGACGTGAGGGGGTGTGTTGGAGATCCCACATCGACTAGAGATTAGAGTTTTTCATTGTATATAAGTGGGTGCAAACCTCAACCTCATGAGCCGGTTTTATGGGGTTGAGTTAGGCTTAAAGTCCACTTTGTAATATGGTATCAGAGCCATTTCGAGCCTATCCTAGTGAGTGTTTGTGTTGGGCCTATCGTGCCACCCGCTATCGGGCCGCTATCGGACCACCCATAATATATAGTCCCACGCACGAGTTGGCAGTCTCGGCGTGAGGGGGGTGTGTTGGAGATCCCACATCGACTAGAGATTAGAGCCTTTCCTAGTATATAAGTGAGTGAAAACCTCACCCCATTGAACCGGTTTTATGGGGTTGAGTAAATCAAGCCGATTTGTCACTAACACTACAGATAAACATCAATCTGCATATCATGTAGAAGAGAGAATAACAATGAATATACAAATTAACAGTGTTTATATTAACAAGATCAGCACATGGTGCCTCCTAGTCACTTTGTTTTTGTAACCATAGAATAATCATTTTTTACCGAGATAAATCATGAATAATTCGATATTCATCTGACGTTTCCAAATTATTAAATGTGTGATCAGTCTCAAAACTAATATCTTATGGAATGTCTACAACCTATTCTAAATAAAGGTTTTTAGGGAGAAGATTAGATAAACACCATGTTGCAAGTCTAAACATAGACAATCTTGAATATGTGGTTGCAACATAGAGAATAAAGGCAACAGAGCACTAAGACTATACATGAGGGAGGCAAAAAGATTTTTAAATACCATAAGTATCGATATAGCACAAAAATGCAGTGTCTGTGAAATAGCAACATTCTGGGCGTCATGGTATTCAAATTTCAAAGGTTACTTCAATAGAATCCACACAAGAACAACTGAAATTACTATTGGCATCAGCAAGGGGGTATTTTTATTTGAGGTGATACCTTGATCCATTTAAATTTCTTTCATAGCCATCACCACTAAATGCTCTCGAAGTTTCCGCCAATAAATTGTGCTCCCAAATCTGATGCTGGCCAGCCATGGCGATATAAATTTTTTCTTCAAGTGGATGAAAGCAGACATCCCAAGGGGAATTGAGAAGCTGGAAAAGAGGGAAATGGAGGAGTCTAACATTGTGATCCATTAAGGAGCCTATAAGAATCACATTTAATGAAAAGACTATAATTAAAACAAACAATAAGGAGTCTAACTTTGTGGTTCATCTTAGATTCTTATCTATATATCTTTGCAAATGGCACTCGTCCTCAATATTTACTAATCAATTATATTACCTGTGTGTCTCCTTTTCCACCACCAACATAATCAGAGCCCTTGGTCCCATTTCCAGCAAGGGTCCGCACTTTCTCATTAACAAAATCAATTTCCCTTTTAAAGCAAAAACAAATGTTAGACCCACCAACATGAAACTATTTAATTGACAATATTGAATAGAAATTTATTAAATTGTATTTTTTAATTAATAAATTGACCCATTGAATTTATGACAACTTGACTCGCATCCAATATGAATACAGCCCCAAAGTCCTTTATCAAATCAAACAAATATTTTCTTTTCAGCTGTTTTTTACTATTAAATTACCCTAAAATATCCATAAAGTGATGACCAGACGCTGTCACATATATCATAAATATGAAAATAAGGCTATTGATTTTCTGAAGCTGTCATGTACCTCAAAGCATGGTTTTCAGTGTCTGCAACATAAAGGATGTTTTTCTTTGCATTATAAGCAAGGCCCTAGAACGGAAAAAAAACAATTAACCTATATTGATGAAATACTACATTTAAGCAAGAATTAAATACTCTAGAAGCTCAAAGTATGCTTCTTTATTTTGTACCTGAGGACGGTTAAAAGTAGCATCATCAAAGGAACCATCCTTCAAACCTTCCTCCCCGCTGCTCCCAATTTGTACAATAAAATTCCCATCAAGGTCAGTAACCACCTGAATAAGCAACATGACCAGGTGACTTGCTGCTAATTTTAGTAAACAAACAACTTGCATAATTAGAAAGAGAAGGTATTAGAAATGCATGCTTTGGCAAGAGAACTCGGAATAAAGTATGCTAATTTGGGATTCAAAGTTTAATTTGCATTATTTAGTAACACAGTTTCATTATTAATATTATGGGAATTTTAGGTTTAGTAGTTTGGTCATCAGAATTTCATATACTTAGTTTAATTAGGATATCTAAGTCACATAATGCTGGACTTCATGTTTAATCTTTTATAATTGAATTTGAACAATAGTATTTAGTGAATTAAATAGTGCGGTTCCAGTGTCTAGTTCGAATATACATTAAGAGGAATGGACTTCTTCTGTAATTCTTAAGTAATTGTATGCAGCAGTGCCTTCAAAAGATATTCACGATTCGTCTTATATATGAGAAAGATTGCAAAGGTTCTATAAGATATTTTTTGCAACTTCTGAAGGGAACTTATGAATTGACCACAGCAAGGAGTATCTGGAAACCTGGCAACTACCATCCATAGTATGTTGAGTTAAAATACTGCTCCAAATAGTTTGTATGAGAAGTAAATCTAGTGACTCATCATTACAATTATGCACAAGTGGTCATGAAGAGAGAAGTTCGGTGTAGGCAGTGGTAGAGCACTCACTATGCGATTATGGTTGCTGTCAGAAATAAAAAGCCTGTTATTAAGGACATCAACTGCTAGCTTTCCAGGAAACTTCAATGGAGAAGTCAACAGGCGTGGATCATTATCTTTCTCCAAACTCAGGGAAATTGGCGTATTGTCCAGGATGTTTTGCTTTCCATAAAATAGAAGTGCAGCCTCCACAAAATCATCTAGATCCTTTTCAAAACAGGAATAATGCAACACTTGTTTTAATCACCATATTGTAAGAAAAATAATAGCTATAACTACATGTATCAATTGATGAAATTGGGCACTATTAAGAAAAATTAAATCAACGACAATAGCAATACAAATCATTAAAAAATCCTTGGGCGTAATATAAATAATTCCTCCATGCTTAAGCTTGGTTGGGAATTGATTGACGCTCAATCTAAATGGGTTAATATTCTTAAAGCACAGGCTCCGTGACTATTCAGTTCCATAACTACCTAAATGACAGCCTCAAGACAATTATTACACAGACAAATAATTAAGACCTAATAACACTAATTCTGCTTCTTACTTCTGCCAACATAAATTTTCCATGGCCTGCCAGAAAGACTCTGCTTGATTTTGCTGTCTGTAAAATTACTCAACTACAAAAGCTATTTATGGCTGTGCAATAGATACCTACAGGCTCATAAACAAGACCTTTTGTTCAACAGATAATATTACCGCCTGTTAATTAGATGGTTGCATGTGTCCAAAATCATCAATCCCTTGGATAAACCCGTGCGCGCAGCTCATTAGTAGGACAAATATGAATATAAATGTCTGCCACAGATATCTAGCACAGTAGCCATTTTCTTTAAACAATGCTAAATCTATAATACCCAGAGTCATAGTTCTGGTATTACACAAACTAGTAACAGCAACAAAAAAAGTCATACTATGCACATAGTCCTAGAATTATCTTCCATTATTTAAAAATATCACAACAAAATTTAAAACAAAATACACATAGATGAGACTAAAGATCGTCATCAGTACCTTCTTGTGACCTTCTCCTGCTAGTTGTGCAAGAAGCTTACCATCAGGGCCAACTATAGCAAATGTTGGCCACGAATTTATACCCAAGTTCCTCCAAAGAAACATGTCTCCGTCGTTGACAACCTAAAAGGAGGAAATAGATAATAAGATTTGGTGGAGCACACTTTATTAAGCAAAAGTTCAAGAGCCATAAAATATTAACAAAATTAAATATCAAAAGCAAGGAACACTGATAAACAAAATGCCAGCAGAATAAACTATGAAACCAAAACATTGGTTTTTCGTAAACTGAACATCTGACCATAACCTTCTGACGATGTTCAATTTTTTCAGAAAAAGGAAAATAAATACTTTGAAATATTAATGGAATTTGAAATTCAAGCTTTACTGGGTGAGAAATTCCATAGCGTAGAACTGCATTGCGAATTGCTTCAGAATCTTTCTCGTTATCAAACTTTGCAGAATGAACACCCACAACAACAAACTGAACAAAGAACAATATCAAACATTAACTAGACAAGTAAATAACTTTTCACACAGTTACAGAACAAAAAGGAAAATTCTTGAAAATTTTGAGAAATTACCGGCGTATCTTTGTATTTTTTCTCTAAAGCATCTAAGTCTGGCAACACGTGCATACAGTTTATACAACAATAAGTCCAGAAATCCAGCAATACAATTTTTCCTTTCAGATCCTGCCAAAAATTAGAATCAAAAGCTAATGAATTATATCAGATATTTTCATCAGATTATAATTCAAACTTAATAAAAGTACCCTGCGAAACTGAAGTGGAGCTGTATTCAGCCAATCAAGTTTAGATGGAAATTCTGGAACTATCTGAGCACTTCCCCTTGAATTGTGAAAAGAAATTGATCATAGTGTATTAATAACAATTACAACTTCTACAATAGCTCATGGATGTACTGAGCTTCAATGTTCAATCAATGTTTTTTTTTTCAGAAGGAGGAGATGATGGTTACAATTCTAAACAGATAAAATAACTGACAAAAGAAAATATTGTCTTCAAGCTAAATATTGGACAATATTGAGAAAACGACTATATATATATATATATATATATATATATATATATATATTAATAAAATAAGCATAGGGTTAAAATCATCGGAAAATATTTATATATAAATTTATCAGAACACTAATTACCTGCTTTCCAGATCAGATATGTAGTTCACAAATTGCTGGATTCTATCATATCTTGAGCTATCTGAGAACAAAAAAGCAATAAATGTATGGATTATACTTCAACTTTTAGTATAACTCAAAAAAATTGAAGAAAAAAGGCTATAGTCAATACCACTCACCACACTTATCTATCTAGCAGTGGTATTGACTATAGCCTTTTTTCTTCAATTTTTTTGATAGGATAGATGAAATCCTTTTATCTATCTAGCATGTAACAGCTTAAGTTCTAATGCTGATTGTTTCTTTGACGTGACCATAAAGCTTCAATCACTTTATGGTCCAAAATATGATTTGGTACCTAGAGCAGAAATGAGGTATTTATCCTTGCCTAACATGCAGTTTTAAATTCAGTGGCAATTTATATTCATATTTATATATATCATCAACAAAAGCCATGAGATAGGAAAATAAATAAAGTAATTCACCTTTCTGCTCCAAGGGTGGCTGGATAACACCAAACAACTGATTCCAAACTGCCTTCGGGGAAGCATATTGCATTGCCTGCAGTACAGCGATGAGCACGTGATTGACTTGCAAATTAATTGTCCCTCCAAAAGATTAAATTGAAGACTTAAGATTCAACCAAAGTTGAGGCAAATTTTGTGCAACAGCAATGTACCTTCCAGTTACTTAAGGTGAAGATAAGGCAAGAGATAGCAATGCCCAGACTTCCAAATCTCAGTATATCTCGCCGAGAACCCTGCAACCTGCCCATAAATTATTTCTGCACCCTCATAATAGCAAAGCAACAAGAAGCACTGCTTGTTGCAAGGGCAAACCACATCAATAAACAGTTTCATTCTCATCAAAAAGCCATTGTCCATAATATAGGAGAACGACACCAGACCATCATAACATCAGAAATCCTTTTATGAGAATCCTCCATTGGCTAGTTAATGAATCATTCAATTATTTACGTTGTGAACAAATGCAAACGGAACTACATTACATCCCGCTACTGTTCAGAGGCAACTTGTTTCAATTCTTACAATTGGAGGTCGTTAGACTTTTATTTTTCATACTTCCTTCTTTGAAATACACAAATATATACTAAAAGCCAATTCCACTTAAAGACAAACCTTTTGCCCCAAGTACAAAATCTTCACACACACAAAAAAAATCCCCAACTTTCTCTTTTCTCTCCCCATCCCCTCCTCAAGCCCCCACGATTTTAATAACTGTTTCAAGCTTCGACATAGACACCATTGTGATTCTATCTCCTGCCTGCCTCTCCTTGCTTTTAAAAAGAACATCAATGTATACTATCACATACATACATACATAAATATAATGTGTGTGTATTATAAAATAATATTATGATAAATACTATATAAAATATATATTAAAATATAATGATATATTATTTTATAAAGTATAATATTAAAATATAATGATATATTATTTTATAAAGTATAATAATAACATAGATTTCAAATTATTTCGGTTGTGTTATCCATTGTCCATTTAACAATGTACAAGATAAAAAAAAGTTATCCTGAAACTTAAATTTGTTCTCTTTATAATTATATTAGTGTGTGTATCAAATACGCACATAATGAATTGAAGGACAGAAAAATATAAACCCTCAAAAAAGGTTTATGAAATTAGTATTGAATTACAATCTATGATTTGATTCCTATAGAGGATAGTTATCTATCCATCATCGTCACAATGAAAACTGGTTAAAAGCAATGCAAATTATGCTAAGACTATATATATATATATATACCTTACGAACTTACTTTTGGAAGAAAATCTTTGGAATTAAGGAGAACGAAAAGAGAACAAAAAAGGTTCCAACATGAAACTGTCTTACCCTCCAGCAAGCACAGCAGATGAAGACTCTGCAAAATTATTTAGAGTTTCAGAGCCCTGCATCCTCTCATCTGCAATGGCATGTGTAGATAAGACCTCGTGCAATATAATATCTAAACTCTTGCGCACTATTCAAAAATAATTGTCAGAAAATAACTATCTTAACTTTTAAGTATACTTTAATGGAACAAACAACTTGACAAAATCAGCCTAGTATTAAAGTGAACGTTTTGCAATAAGTGAGAACAATTTGCAATACATAGAGTACTCATAGCTCAGAGTTCTTAAATTATGGACCAAATGTGGTTTTCCATTCTACATCAGTGGCAAAAAGAATATTTAGAGGAAAAAGATAGATTTACAACAAGCACCCAAGACTACATACTATATCCAACAGAGCCACCATAAAGAATATCCTCAAGTGAAACACTTCCTATGTCATCCCGGATAAATGTTGGTTCGGCAGATTCCAAAACCTCATCTGATAATGAGGTCCTTACAGCTATGCAGCTACAAACAATGAAACAAATTATGTAAATATTTTGTCTACATTTTAATAACGTAAACATAGAGTGGTTTTGGTTGGAGTCTAGAAATTGGTTTGGGTTGGTAAGTTCAAACAACCATTATTTATCCTTTTTTTTAACAAAGGAAATACAAAGGTAATGCTTACCGCATTTGCGCAGCTTTGGCAGCTTGCACTCCAGCTAGCGCATCTTCTATAACAATACACTGGGAATACATATTACTTATTAATTATGTTTAAGAGAAAATACAACCCTCATGTCTAAGTTGTGCATTAAAATTTAATAGATGCTGATAAACATGATAAGAGAAAAATACGCCCATGATAAACCAAGAGTACTCCTCAGGGTGCAAAACACACCTCCAACCCACTTTGTGCTAAAATCTAACTTTTTATTAGAAAAACAGGAGAAAAATAGATCGATCAAACTCTAGACTACTTGGTCATAGAGGCTTCGATACCATGTTATAGACTAACTATCCCAAAAGCTTAAGGTTTAAGGTGAAGACACACTGTTCGTTTTATATTGCATCTTGAACAATATAACACCACCACTTTGAAAAATGCCAATCATCCAAAATATTAAAACATAGGCCTCTTGATAATAAGCTCAATCTAATACCATATACCTCACTAGGGGGCACATTCAATATTCTTGATGCAGCTAAGAAAATATCAGGAGCAGGTTTCAAATTCTCAAAAGCATCTGCAGAGACAATCACATCGAACCTAATAAAACAAATGCAATTGTATGAGAACAACATTTATAGAGTGTAGGTTACAATTAAAACTAAACCCGAGCTGATGAAATTAGGCTTGAAATGCAAGAGCAATTATGTTGTTTAAACCTTGTCTAAATTAAACATTCTACAGCTTAGCATATAATAAGCAGTGTACTTACAATTCATCTTGGATTAGGGTTTAATACCATAATGTCGTTATAACTAATTTAAGAAAAAATAAAAAAGTTCCATACTAATGTTTACTGCATACTATCAGTAAATCAACAATATTTGTAGGTGCAGGTCAATGTCTCCATTAGCATTCAAAAAATTACTCAGAATGTTGGCTTACATTGACAATGGTAAACCAGCAGCGGCTAGATTTGCATCAACCTTTACACGATCAGCACTAGATGCAACAGCCACTTTAAGCCCTTTACTTTTACACTGTTATGTGGTACCATGTATTTTCTTAGTTCCTTGATGAATCAGAAAAGCAATCAAACAATGTTAATATCATGATTAGTCCTGCATACCTGAGAAATAAGTTCAAGGGCACCTGGAAATCCTATTCCAGAATCTGGTTTTGCAAACTGAGATAAGTGAAAAACATTAGGCAATATCGAGTAGAAGAAATAAAAAGTAGCATCAAGAGAAATATAAATACCTTATTTAAATATATTTCAAAGAACCTTTTTTTGGCAGCTTCTGTGTCAAATCCTTTAACTCCCTTAACAGAAGCAACACCTCCCAAAAAGTTAGCTTCTCCTTTCATGTTTAAAATTGGAAAAAAAGAACAATGAATAACTTAAAAGCTTAATAATCAATTAGCAACTCAACAAAACAAAATGGAACTTATCTATCTGCCAAATAACATAGTCGAATCAAAGCAAAATAAAAGTGCAGTAAGAGTATACTAGAAAGAAAAAAAGCATTTCGAACACATTCTTTGCTACATGTTACACATTGTAAGTGTGGAAGTTAAAAAGATGAGGAAATTTAAAAAACAAAAATGACATTATAGAAATTTGTTATTTTCTTTTTATGTTCTTTTGTCTAGTTTTAAGATAGGAAATGGATGTCTTCCAAAGTTTTGTTGTATCCTACCGAGTAACCTCTAGATCTAACTTGACCAACATTTTCTATTCATTTTTTATTTTTCTAATTTATTTCACCTAAAATCTTTCGGGGAAATGAAACAATTAAGAAGGATAAAGAGGTCAATGATTTTACCATAGACATGATTCATAACAAAACATTAAGACTGCTATTGATCCATGTACCCGACCCAAATCTACTTATTTCTCTTAACCACCTATTGGGAAAAGGTTTAGTTGTTGCTAAACATGAAAGTGTTGCACATCAATTGCTTAATTTAATAAAAAAAATGGAAATCAGATAGGATTTAAAAAATAAACACTTCAACTACATGTTAACCGAATCAAACACAATTTGAAATCTGTGACATAGGATAAGCCCAACAACAACCAAGCCTTCTTCAATGCATCCAAGCAGCAACGCAGTGACTCTTGCTCATTCGATACTATACCAGAGCCACATAGTTCGTTGTTTTGCGATAATCACCTAGATTAACACTATCACCAAGTTGATCCATGTTGTAGAAGTTCAACTAAGATCTAAGTTAGCCTGACACAACCCTCACCTTTTATCTAAGTTTGTGCAAGGATTTACAAACCGCGAAAGCAGGTTTAGTCATTCTCATCATCTAGCTCTAAGCTGAGACTCCATAAAACGAACAACAACGTTTGTCCACGTCTTAGTGATTTTGTTTCTCCCTTCGCAATGCACATTCAATGCCAATGTTCTCTCACGGTGGATTAACGCTCCAAACGCACACTAAATAAATTATCGCTAATAAAGGCAACTGGCCAAAAACGCATAACATATTCAAAAATTACGATGCAGGTTGAAGCGTGAAGTTCAGGAAACAAAAACCGAAACCTAGAGAAATACCGGTTCCCGTAAACGGCACAAAATCGTCGACGGTGACTTCGATGCCCATCTCGGCGAACAAATCGACGCCGGCTTTTCTTGAAGGCTCTTCGCTGTTGCAAAGCACGCCGTCCATGTCGAAGAGCACCGCGGAAACCTTCCCCCACTCTCCTGATTCCGCGGCGACGTTCTTCTGCTCGACATTCACCACGCAAGCTTTCACTGCGAATCTCTGCGTCAAAACGAGGCGTTTCGATCGGCAATGGAAGAATCGAGAAGAATGAAGCGAAACGGGTTTTGGTCGTTTGATACTGGAGGAGAATAACAACTGCTTTGAGGCCGTTGGGCGCAATAGGTTAAAACGACCCGTTTCAAATGTCGTTGCCATGCTTATGCAGTGCAGTGATTCTGTTTGTGAGTGGCGGGGAGGATCTTAGTTTATATTTATTACAAAACTCATGACAAATTTCAGAGGGTACCTTATCCACTTCTTCACCACACCATTTCTTTCTTTATTTTCATTTTTTCCCTCTCGGGGAGGAATTTTTCTGTCCATTTATGCATTCTGTGACTGAGAAGTTATTCAGTGACTAAGAAGTTACTCAATTAGCTCATACTCTGCTTCACATAAGTTATTCAAATGTAGTTTCAAAATATTTTAAAACATTTAATCAAAAAAATTAGTATTCAATCAAAAAAATTTAAACATTAAAAAAATGTAACTGTTAGAACTTTCCTCAAGAAGACAACTGATGATGTAAAATTAAGTTTTTTAAAAAAAAATATTTAATATTCAAAATCATATTAAATTTTGTTTGTATGTATAAATAACATTTCCGTAAAAAAAATTATCTCTATATAGGTTTTTCTTAATTTCAATTGTAACCATAATAGAGATCTTTCTTCCAACATCTCAAAACTTTTTCTATGTTTACTGATATTATTGTTATTAGTTTTTTTTTAATAATTGCTTGGTTGTTGATAATGAAGTTGAGTTTTTTTTTTTCCTTTTTAAATAATATTTTTATGTGAGGCTGTTTCTTTCTAATCATATTACTCAAAGGGGTAGGAAGGAGATAAGTACAAGTTTTATTATACACATCTTTATTTTGAAATAAACAGTGATATTATTTCCTAATATGATTTTTTTTTTCATCTTTTAACTAATAAATTAAATATATTTTAATCATTTTAATTTAAAATGAGAATAAAACCGATCTACCAAACTTTATATAAATGTGGTCAATGTGAAGGTTTCTGATGAGCTCATATAATACTCACACATAATGAATAATAACCCACGTTTAAATAATAAATAAGAATAATTTACATATATAAAAGGAAAATCTCTTTATTAGTTATATAGATGATACAAATAATGAAACTATACTAAATGTGCAATATACTAATGCAATACAAAATATATTTTCATTAAATTTGGGACATTCCTTAACATAATTTCGGAATTTAAAATGCACTTTGAATGGTAAATATAATATATATATATAATGAATTAATGTGTTTTGGCTTGTATAAAATCTAATGTGAAATACATTCCTAAATATAACATCAAAATACATTTTATAAACTAAATCTGAAATAAGGATCCTTTTGTCTTTTTACCATCCCATGGCAGGCACCTTCAAACTATGAGGTTGGAGAATGCAACTGTCTCTGTATTTCAAGACTATTTTGATTTGTCAATGGTTGGAGAATGCAATGGTTTTTTTAATCTAAGATATTTACAATATAGAAGTTATTTAAAGTTTTATTACAGTTTTCGTTATTAAGAATTTGTAAATATTGCTTTTATGAATTTTTTATTTTATAAGTTTTCTATAAAAAAAAAATGACATATGCCAATTCCTGTAACCTTTATTTTTAAAATTTTATTATTTAATTGGTAAAAAAAATTGTGGTGGAAGAATATCTCATCGTGTTTCATTTTTTTAATATGTAACTCCTAATATAAAAAAAAATATTATAAAATATTTCTTACAAAAAAAAAAGTTAGCATGGAGCAGCTGCTATATTTCATAAAACAAAACATTTTTTTATAGAAACTTCCTTTACAGCTTCATTGAGCACCCATTAATGAAAGTAAAAACATGAAGGAAGAAAATATTGGAAAACAATTTTTTGTTGGGAAGAGAAAGAGTAACAAAGAGAGAAATAAAAATAAAGTTTATAATTTGTTTTGAAAAAATTAAATATAATTTCTTGTAGTAATTGTGTTTATTTTTTTCTCCAGAAGCAGAGTATCTCTCCTCTGATTCTAGCTATGTACCTATCCCTGCCATTTCTCAAGTGTCCAAAAACACTTCCAATTCAAAACAACTTCCTGTCATTTCCAACAACCCTATGCCACTGCACTACATCATTTTCAGTTAGACACATGAACCCAAGTAAAACAAATGTACGTATGCTCACTTTTCTTCTTTTTTATTTTTTTTTATAATTATAAACAGAGTGTTTATTAATTTTATTAATAATTATTTTTTGTTGAAAAATATGAGTTACAATTTTCAATAAAAAAAAATTTAACTAATTTCTAACACACGACATTTGAAAAGAAGATAAAAGGTCTCTAATTTCTCAAATGCTTTGTTTATTTTTAATATTTTTTACAAGATTTAACTTGTTGACTTTATCACTCTCTTTTAAGAAAAAAAATTAAATATTTCTTTTCTTCAAATTTAAATATATATTATTTTAGACTAGTGTATCTTTGGATATTGGAATGTTTTATTAAACCAAACGACATGATCACTGTACCAACATATTTTATATAACTAAAAGATAACATATTAGTATATAATATACATACAACATTATTAAGATACAAAGGTCATCGTTAAATACATCATCCAAACCTTTCTATAAAATAACTACTATTTCATCATGAATACATCATCAAAATCTTTTTATAATATAACTACTATTTCATCTGGAAGTATGTTTTTTTTTCTAGTCCCACTTGTAATACCATTTATTTGTATACTATGTATGATAATCACATTTAACACGCATAAGAAATGTAAGTGTTAGTTATTGTAATAAATCATATCATCATTATCATATATATATATATATATATATATATATATATATATATATATATATATATATATATATATATATCAATGTCATGCATACTAATGTTAATAAATTCACATTTAGTCACATCATAACATAATTAAATGTAAGATGTTTTAAAAAAAATTATAAATTGTGATAAATAAATTTTATCAAAAGACAACATCTAACACATACTAGAATTTGACATATATTTTCGATGTTGGTGTGACAAAACATTTACTATAAGTCACATGAAAGTATCATTGAATTTTTCATGACCCAAAGTCCTGTCTATGTAATTAGATAATTAGTAAAGTATCATTGAATTTTTCATGACCCAAAGTCCTGTCTATGTAATTAGATAATTAGTAAAGTCAGCATACCTCTATTAGTGTGAGTGTCATGTTTATCATTGTCACCCAAGGCATGATATCACCCTAGGTATATCTACATCATCCATCAAGGGTCATGCAAAACACCATCTAAGATACTCATACAAGATAAAACTTATATACACATTCCAAGTCCTATGTACATTTAAATCTTATATTTTCAAATGAGTAGTGAAAGTCCATAAATAAATGTTAGACGTTGATTTTATAATTTATTCGAAAATCTCTAGTTTTTAAAACCCTTCTCTTTATGCATTCTCTCTGACTTTAAAAAGGAATTGGTGAAGAATAAATTGTTTCAGACTTATTGAAAATTTATTTTTGGTAAGTAAAATCAATCTTATTTGAGATTTTTTTTTTCTTTTTCTCTTCTTTAATGGAAGGTCGGGGGGATGTCATTTGTGTGAGATTGATCTTGAGTACTTATCTTGATTGATTGGAGTTTTAGTAAGGATTAAGTACTGGATGTTGAAAGTTATTTCAACCTATAGAGAGCTAATAATATCTTTATACAATATGATATTTGTTAAGTGAAATGGTTAGGGAATGATAATATATAATTTATATAAGAAAGTTGAAGACATGAGAATCATTTGAAGCTTTGAAATAGAATGTTTAGATGGTATTATATTTGTAGTTTAAGACTATAAGCAATATTGTGGATGGATATGGGAAGGTAATGACTTTTATAAATAGTTGGAAACTTTGAGAAATTGTTTGGTTGGGTTGCTCTCGGGTACAATATCGCTTTAACGACGTGTTGCGATCTTTACACTAATTGTCTTATGTTGTTTAAACAATGTGTTAGTCGTCTAAGTGATGTAGCGCATAACTCAAATGTTAGCTAGTAGTTGAGCGAGAGAAGGTCGTGTTAATTCTACCTCATAAAATAATATCACTCAAGTGATATGTCTTGTGGCTAAAACATTATTTTTTAATGCTTAATCATTACATGCACAAAGGCAATATGCTACAAGTCTTTGTTGTAAGCAATGGACACTCGAGTGATGAGATGATCCTTTAAAGGAAGATGACCTTAGAAGGGTGTTAATTTTGGGTTGTATTTCGTCAAGAGATAGGAGATCACTCAAGCAGTAATGTGCTAATTTATGGTGATGTTGTTGTATTTTAAATGTGTTTTTATACATGTTGTGATAGAATGATGTATATATTGGTGGTTAGTTTGAACTCCTTAAGAGATAATGCAACTCATCTAAAGTTGATTATAGAGCCTATTAATTAGTAATAGAGAGATTCAATAAAACTACCAAAAATCTTACAAAAAAATAAAATGATATTTACTTGTGATACTTGAAATCAGTTAAGGAAGATACAAACTTCAAAGATTAATAATATTAGTTAAGATTAAGAGGAAAACAAACAAATAACTAGGGCTTATAAAATATATCTCTCACTATGAATAAGGAGACTTAAGTTAAAATGCTTTGGTTTGAAGTTATTCCAACTTTGAACTAGAACAATGAAAATTATCGTGGGACGAGGTAAAACTTTTCCTGCCTCCACAAGACAATACCATTTTAATTTGTGTTCCATAAAGCCAAATCCTCAATCAGCAAAACCGAATGAACCTTTTCCTTTACTTGTCCTTCAACACTTTGCCAAGAAAATTCACATGAGAAAATGTTAGAAAAATCCATAAACACTAAATCCTCCTATGATGATTCTACTTAGAGGTCTCGAGTAGATATAGCCACCATTGCAAATAGTAAAAATAATCATAAAGAGTAAAGACAGAGAGAAAGGACCTCCAAAGAAGAGGAACAAAAACGAAAGTGTTTTACTTATTATTGCAATGCTAGATTTTGACATTGTCATTTTCATTGAAGACATTGGTCTTCAGCATCCGGCACACATCTTCAAATAAAACTTTTCTATTATTCACTCTTTATTGCTAACCTTATCTTAGAATTTAAAAAAAAATTATATATAATTTTAGCATGTTTAATTACTAATCCTTAAATTATAAAAAATAATCGTAAAGATTAAATATTGTTTTTTTCATTATAAAATAAACTATTTAACAGTAATTCAAAATTATAATATCATAATAAGTTTATTATTAAATTACAACGTTTAAAAAAATAAATACGTTTTGAAAAAATAAAAATGAATGTATATAATTATTTTCACTAATTTTTTAAATAAAAACTAATTTAAAAAAATAAAATTAATTATTATATTGATTAAGTTATATATTATTCTAGACACTAATAGTATTTAAAGTAATTTTCTAAATTTATGAACTATTTTTTAAATTTGTATTTAATTAATTATCAACTACTTTATATTATAAAATTAATAGCTAAAAACTAAATAGATATCAATTAACTAAATAAAAATAATTTATAAATTTAAAAACTACTTTAAATATAATAATTATTTAATCAATAAAATAATATTTAGTTTAATTAATATAATAAATAATTTTATTAAAATAAAACTATTTTTAAAATGGATGTATAAACATAAATTTAAATAAATTTTATTGCCAAGTATTCTCAAATTAGAAATACAAGTTAAGTATCTGACACTTTAAATTTTTAAAAAATACTTATTAATCATAACATATAATAAACAATATTAAGCAATTATTTTGATTGTAGTAAAACTATCTTTCTCTCTCTCTCTTTCTCCTCTCAAGTCATGTTCCATTCCATGATTTTACATCACTACTAGTTCACGATCGTCAAGCTTATCCAGCCAAGCAGGGCAACACGACCAATATATTCATTATACATGTATCTAATACGTCACTCGCTTAGTATTTCTCTACTGTAGATGTGCATTGCTTCTATTGTGTCATACTCTCAACATTAACTAAACTATTGCTCCTTCATATTATTTTATTATTATCCATGCCTTGTAAAATAAGTATTTCTAATTATTTTAACCAAAAATAAAATACATCTTTTTTAATTAAAATTCCCAGCATAAATATAAAATATCTACACCATTTTTTATTTTTTAATTATAAGTATTTTACAGTTTCTTGATTTACTTTGTTAGAATTCCTGTTCTTTTATCACGCTAAAGATGTGAAATATTTAACTTTATCGGTACTTCAAAAATTTGATTTACCGTAGTACTTCTTCTATCCAAAGTGGAGATTTTATTAAAGAATTCTCATGTGAGTTTCATTCAGTTGGCATTCTCCAATTAATTTGCTAATGTATTTTTTTTATTGGAATATTATATATATATATATATATATATATATATATATATATAAGAAGTTTAATCCTTTGGGAGAGAAAAATTGTTGTTTTCACTACATCCATCACTTGCTGTTGGTTGCCACAGTGATTTGGACTTGAAAGCGCCCATCTTTTCATGTCTATTGATATTGATTGTTGATACATCACTTGGCTTGTTGATGTCCTCTTTGAATCAATCTCTCTTTCCATAGGACTCTTCGTCCTCGACTGTTTCTTCATCTGTGTCAACTACTGTGTTCAACCTATATGCTTTTTTAAGCTTCAACTTACCCATCACACATTCATACTCACACGCAGAAAGACCATTCAGAGATGAGTTCTTCGGTGCCTCAAGTTTCCAACAAGAAAACAATGTGGCTGCATCCAAAGGTTTTGGGTTTCAATCCTTCTGAAAGATGGGGGCATTCTGCTTGCTTCTCCAAGGGCCTTATGTATGTCTTTGGGGTATGTATGAGTTTACTTAAACCCCTTTTGCTCAAAAAATGGAAACAAGTTATTAGTTCAGTCTTGGAACTAAAAACCATTGGTTAGTTTCTTAATCTCATCTAGATATTTTCAGAACCTGTTCCTTACTGGCTTGTCCTCATTAATGATGTCTGCACACTGCTCCCCACATGTTGTAATTCTTTGAACCGCTGCTTTTTCTGTATGCTTATGTCTCTTCATCTCTGGGAATTTTTCTCATTAGTTTTGTTAGTTTCTAGTATTAATAACTACTTTTTCTTTCTTTCACAAGTTCACTGAGTTATTACTACCTATATATGGCTAAGAACCAAACCACTTTCTTCTCTGAATTTTAGTTTTTTCCTAATCTCTTTATCACCTATTTTTCTTGGAGACAGTTGACTGAATTCATTTTTCTTACTGTAATTAGTGGGACAATACGAGTTTGGGTTACCATCATCTTTCTGCTTACTTAATATAGCGATATTCACATTTTTCATTCTTCTCTTTTTCTTTTCTCATCCCTGTATTATAAAACATGCACCCAAAAAGAATCCGTGTTGCTTCTCTGTCTTGGTAATCCGAGACCTCTTACTTTATTGCAAAAGTTTAAGCACAATTGAAGATAAAACTATTTTATTATTTTGGTTGAGATTACTCGGTGCATCAGATGAAAGTTGAACTGGATTAAAGAAAATGCAACAATTACCATTTTCTTTTTGTTCCATCGTTTGCAATTCTACATATGAAAGCAACGAAGCGCGTTTGTCCTGTCACATTACCTTTCAAACTCCAAATTAGTGGACAATCTGAAGCATTTTATATATTTTTATTGATTAAAATTGTGGGTTTGGTAAGCTTTGAAGGTTTGCCTTTAAGATGATAAAGTCTAAGGCTATTATTTCAGGGTTGCTGTGGGGGGCTGCATTTTTGCGATGTTCTCACTCTGGACCTTAACAAAATGGTTTGGAGCAAGCTTACTACTACCGGTGAGAAGCCAGGGCCGAGAGATAGCCACAGTGCTGTTCTCGTGGGGCATAAAATGATAGTGTTTGGTGGCACGAATGGGTTCAAGAAGGTGAATCACATTCACATACTTGATCTTGTTACCAAAGAGTGGTTTCGACCTGAATGTAAAGGGTCTCCTCCTTCTCCACGTGAAAGCCACACTGCCACGCTGGTTGGTGATGAAAGGATAGTGATATTTGGTGGTAGTGGTGAAGGCCATGCTAACTATTTAAATGATTTGCATATTCTTGATCTTCGAACCATGAATTGGACCTCCCCTGAGTTGAAAGGTGATTTGCCTGTCCCCAGGGACAGTCATAGTACCCTTGCAATCGGGAACAAACTTATTGTGTATGGTGGAGATTCTGGTGATCAGTATCATGGCAATGTTCATATGCTTGATATGGCTACAATGACTTGGTCTAGAGTATGCTCCTCCCTTCTCTTCTATGATAATTACCAATATTTTTCTTGAAAGTTTGCAGAGGGAAATTGTTAAATTTTCCACTATGATGGATTTAGTAACATCTTCATCGCGTTTCAATGGCAGTTGACGATTCAAGGTTCTCCACCAGGAGTCAGGGCAGGTCATGCTGCAGTTAACATTGGAACAAAGGCAAGTTTTTAATAATTCATTATTAATAGCACTTGCTTGTTACCTAAGGGTAAACAGTGCATGTAAAGTCAGTGAAAATATCATTTACATTATCATTCTCTGATAAAAGTTATTCTGATTGATTGACATTGAAAATATTTACACAGAGAATGTCTAAAAATTAAATTCATTACTAAATTTACATGGAGTTCTTCTAAGTTTATTCAACAGTCAAATTTTGTTAAGGGATTCATGATTTGAGCTCATTACGTAGAGCCACATCGGGTTTAAATTAAAAGGCTGATCAGATTCTTTGTTTGTCAATTGTCCTTAGAAAATATTGTATGAGCTGTGCATGATGTGCAGGTGTATATCATCGGAGGAGTTGGAGATAAACGTTACTATAATGACGTTTGGATCTTTGATATTTGCAATTTGTCGTGGACTCAACTTGATATACATTTTCAACAGCCACAAGGGCGATTTTCTCATACAGCTGTTGCTGCAGGCATGGATATTGCAATATATGGCGGGTAGGATCCTTTCTATGAATTTAAGGAATTCAAACCAATGTTACAATGTTCATCTTTCCTTTTCTGTTAACAGGTGTGGGGAAGATGAACGTCCTCTCAATGAATTGTTAGTGTTGCAGCTTGCAGCAGAGCATCCAAATGGGCGTTACTACGTACCCATGTGCAAACCTATTGGAACTTTCTGGAATCAAGAAAAAAATATTATCCCAGCAGAAGCGGATACCAAATCGGTACAGAAGTTCACATAGCGATGTCATTATGTATCTCCTTTTTTTTACCAACACTAGAACTGACAGTGAATTTTGAAGCAGAAAACTATCCTCGTGAGGAATAATGTGGAAGCTTTTGGAAATGGAGCTCACGAAATTGCATCAGAAAAATCGTCACCTTATCACTTTGATTCAGGTGGGTTGAGCTATATGTTTTATTCTGTACAAACTTTATAGTAAGTAGATATAGAACAATAGATTTTACTTTTTATATTCTTCGTGTAAGTATTTATCGATAAGTTTATGTAAATAAATATGAGCTGAAAATAAAGGATTATTTGCAGGTACATCACGACAGAAGAGGAGGAGAATTGCTGCTGCAAAGGTATGGGATGTTGAATCGGAACAAGAAGATAGTTTTCTTTCATTGTCTCTTCATTCATCTCCGTATCAATCTGATCAAGAACAGACCCCGAGTCAAGAAGCAAATACATTATTTCCAACCACTTCCCAACACGAAAATGTCTCAAATTATAAGAGAACTTTGAAGAACATCCCACTTAAGACTCCTCAGGCTCTTCATTTCCTACAGCATAAACTAAAACAGGAACAATGTTTTCATGTTAACGAGGATAGAAAACGAGCTCAACGTCAGGCTGCAGAGCAGAAACCAATGATGCGACCCATTCAACACCTGGTGAATCCTTTGCTCAGTATTAGAATTCCACTCTACCACAATTTTAAATATTTTTAGACACTAATCACTACTTAACCATGTTCATGATCGATCTCCACCTTGCACGTGTGGTAGTCTGGAACATGTAATAATGTCTCTGCTGTTCCTAGTTGCTCATTCTTTTCTTTCACTCTTGATTTCAAAGATTGGTGCTGAAGTTGGGGAGAGAGTTGAAGGATCCTATGACTCAGTTTCGCTATCTCCTGCAGCTGTGAATGGAAGGATTTTCCGGGGAGTCATATTTGCACCTGTAAGTGTCTAAACTTTGGTGCTATAATGTGTTACGTTATGATCATATATGATTTGTTTTCTAACCAGTAACAAACAACCAAAAATGCATCAGGGAGCAGGAGTTGTCTCAAAGGGTGCCAGTGTTAAACCAAATTGTCCTCTAACTGCTTCACTTCCTTCTTCTCAAGCCTTTTTAAGGGCTTCACAAGAAGCACCAATTTGTTTGCATGCAGAGCCATACCATGGTTCACGATCAAGGCAAACCCCAGTGGCTTTACCATTTCCAATCATGGGAGCGACTCCTAGTGTTGTTTCGAAGGAGCATAAAATCAGGAGTGATCTTCAAGGGTTGGCTCTAACACTAGGAGGACCGGCTAGTGGAAATCCCCAGGTAAAACACCGAGGAGGCAAATGAAACAAGGTTTATGTAAATTTCGGACATAATCTTATGTACCTGAGTGGTTATGAATTTCCTGAACCAATCGTCATCTGTAAAATATTTTGATTTTAGCTTCATAGTGTAATTCTGTCTTCTTCCCATTGCATGGGAGGATATTTTTGTTTGATGATACTGATTAATAAGTTATAATGTCCTCCTAATGCTTAAATGCTAGGGGGATTGGCCTTATATGAGCAAGTATTCATTGGTGAACATGAATTCATTGAACGTGACCTCTCATATCGAAAGTAACGTGAAAAGACCTTAGATATAAAGCAACAAACAATTTTGGGGCACAAGGCAGAACATGGAGAATTTGGATCCAGTAGGTTTTAACTGTATTGGGAAGGAGGACATTTGGTACACTAATAATATTTGTTAATTGAATTTGATAAAATTAAAAAAAATATTAAAGTTGTGCAGATGATCTCATATACAATGTATCTCTGGGCAAAAGGTGGAGGAATAGCTTTGGAAAAGACTCAAAATGGTGGGTACATTGCATTCCCTACTTGCTTATCCTAGCCTACCCTATGGTACAGTGGTTAAACTGAAAAATATAAACGAGTGCACCGCGTACTTCCCAAACAAAAAAGTGCCTGTCAACTTAAACAGTTAAAACAACACGTGGTGGCACTTAGGCTAGGGTCCAAATATGACTGAAAAGTATTTTTTGATGCCTCTGTGGTGTATATTAAGCATAGTGTAAAAGAATGAAAATTGATGATATATAATAGAAAACATGTGGTGCGTGGTGCAGCAATAATTAGAGCAAGAGATTAGAGTGATGCATGCATGGATGCTATGGAGAAAAAGAGTGATGAGTTTGGTGTGAAATAAAGTAAAACATTTGAATTAAGATATTTTAACAAACAGTTGAGATGTGTGTTTAGAGTGATGGTGAAGTATTGTTTGTTGTACGAAGGATTTGAAGAGGGACCGGGAAGGGTGAGTCGGGCACAGTTTACAACAGAAAATTTCGCCCGTGCTTCCCGCGGGACGCTGTCGTTCTGTCTTCCAATGTTTTGAGAGAGAGAGAGAGAGATTGAAAAGAAAATGGGCCAGGCGGCTAGCCACAGTGAGGACCCAGTCGCAATGCCTTCGTCTCTGTCACTTGTCTGATCTGTCTGCCACGTCTACGGATACAACAAACATGCTTAAATGGTTAAGATTAGTAATTATCATCTTTCAAAAAATCTAACTTTATTCTTCCAATCCTTTTATTTTCTTCACAATTTTTGCATTTATTATTCTAAAACTCACCTAAATTATGGTTATTCTTTATCTCAAACAACTCAAATTTAGTTTTAATTTCTCTTAAATTTTTTTCTCTAATTTTGAAATGCACTAATTTTATCTCCTTCTATTAATGTATAATTTTTTTTATAACTATATTAAAAAATTAGACTTTAAACCTAAACTTAATCTTATAAAATCAATAATTGGTTTATAAGATAAGATTTGTACCTATTTATATATTGTGAAATTCGATGCGAAATCTTCAACACACTCATGCAAAAACTATCAACTCATATGTAAGTCTATATATTTAGATGTGGAATTTTGAAGAAACTAGATCACTTAAAAAAATAATACATTTTAAAATTAAAGAGGCTAAAAAATAGAAATACTAAAAAAGTACAGTTTTTATGAACAAACTATAATTTTTTTCCATGAATTTAAATTTAAGAAATTGGATTTGATACATTTAGAAAAAAAACAAATTTTCCTTATACTTCTCACATTATTTAATCCCATCGTGTCATTAGGAGTAGGTATTGAGGACTGGTTCCTTAAGTATGGACTTTACACAAATTATAAATCTTTCTTTATAAATAAATTGGGATGTTCTTTGACTTAACATGTGAATTCACATTCTAATTTGTAGATTTGAAACTGCAGTGTTTAAAAAAAGTTATGAAAACAAACAATGAAAAAAAATAAATTTCGTTTGGTTTGGTACATTTAGTATGATAGTTTTTATGTCAACAAATGAAAAGAAAAATAAATATTTTAAAGAAATTATAGTTTTTTATTTGTTTAATTACTATTTTGAGTTTACAGAGAATTTGTTTATGGACAAGTTTTCACAAACCTAGAAATAAAATATTTTGCAAATAAAATTTATCTAATTTATTTGAAATGTGAGCTTTGCAAGCCTGAACTTAAATAGATCAAAACAACATATTTATCCAGTCCTTATAAATTATTAAATAAAAAACTAATTTTAAAGATAAACTTATATATGTAATTAAAAAATATATTAAATAAAAATTAATTCTAAAAATAAAAATAATTAATTATTATATTAATAAAATTAAATACTATTTTAAAAACTATAAAAATTATTATTATCTAATTAGTTTCTATTATTAATATATAATTTATAAATTAGTATATCGGTAGTTTACCAAGCTTTAAATATCAACTTTAAAATTTAAAATTTAAATAATTAGTAGTTAAAACTTAGATAAGATACTAAATCAATAATAAAAATTAACTTAGATATCAACTTTTTTTTTTAATCTCTAAAATAATATCTAATTTTATTAATATACTAATTAATTTTTATCAACATAATAATATATATTATTTTATTTAATATGATAGTTTATTAATTTCTATAGTAATTATTTTAAAAACAAGTGTTTTTTTAATTGGTTGGTAATCGGTCATTATATATATTTGCATTTACTAATACAAAAACTGGAATAAAGGAGTGGAGCTGGTAGTAACATAGGCCAGACATACGTCAGCGGTAAGAAAATAGGGTTTTAAAAATAAGGTTTTGCATTTGGTTTTAATATAATAGAAGATTAGGTTTGTGGATATTAAAATAGGTGAATGTGAAGGTGAAGGTGATAGTGGTGGCAGTGAAGGAAGGAAAGAGGGAAAGTGATTGATTTGAGTGATTGATTGAGTGATTCATTGTGAGTTTTTAAGATTGAGGTTGAGTGGGTGAGTGAACATCAAAATCATATCATAAACAAAAGAAAAGGCCCCAACAAGAAAGAGCCTGTGCATGAGGAGTGCTTCACTCAAACTCTTGAAAACAAAAGAAAACATAGTTGCAATCATGTTGACAAGACCACTACCTCTCTACTCCACTATCCACTATCCACTCTCTCTACCTATGCCAACCACCAATTCTTATTTCTCTATCTTTTTCCCTCATTTCATTCATTCCTATTCTTTTCCTCTTCTCATATTTCACCTCACACCCCACTGCTGCTGCTTACTCTCTACTCTACACTTTTTCATGGGCCATCATCCAGTTGCTTATCCAAATATATCCATTTTTCAAGCCCAGCTGTATTGTCATTTTATGCACACAAATTTCTTGTATTGGAATATATTTTCAGGGTTAATATATTCACAATCATACACTTACAACTGAATTGAAATCGAGTAATTTTAAATTCTATTAATCAAATCACAATTATAAACTGGTATTTGAGTGTATAATCATCACAATCATTTAGATAATATATTCAAACTTCTTGTTTCTTATTTCTTAAGATACAAGATTTTCCAAAAGCTTCGAATATGATTATGTTAAGAATAAAATTTATTTGAACTTTTTATCCAATGAAAGCATTTAAAAAATATTTGAATGTGCACATCTTAAAAACCATTATGGTTATTATATGACATGATATTTTCATCCAAGATAATTGAGGATAAATACATAATACAAAAAATCTAATTAAGGATAGGGAAAGGATAAATACATAATTATAAAAAAGATATCTCACTATTAGAGATTTTAACCATAAATATATATTAATATATAATGACAAATCTTAATCAATAATATTTGGGATCAAAATAATGTACTCAAATTGAACGTAATTTTAATATGTCTAATATGCATCCAAAGTTACTAAAGTTCATTCTTTACCTTGTTCCTTTACACACGTATTGTATCATCCTTATCTTACACGTGAATAAATAATATAAAATATTTTTATTCTTCTTAATCATCAACAACATTGACTCCTTATTTCTTTTTTAAGGAAAAACTTCAAAGACGATAAATTGACAAGAAGATTGGGGTTTGAGGCTACCCCCACTCTTTATAAACTTCACCACTATCGGTTTTTGTCATTCCTAAACACAAATGTACCTCCATTGAACTTGTACTACTAGGCGCTACCTGAGTCAAACTCTATTGTCACTAAGGTTGAGCGCCACCTATCCGAGGCTGAGTGTTGCCTCTACATTAAATGTCACCTCTACATTGAGTGTCACATGATTCATGTTGAGTGTGGCTTGCATCTAAGTTCATGAGCCCAATAATGGATTACTCATGTTGAGTGTGAGTCTAAGAGACACATCCAGCATGTAACATGTGACACTAGACACCACTTTTGCTAACATAGCACCCTCAGCTTATTTCTTTTTGTTTTTCCATGAAAGGTGGTTGTTGTGATTTTTGAAGAAAAAAACCACAATGTTAAGTTTTCCTCGAGGTTCTCATTTTTTTCTCCTTGGTTATCCATATCCCTCCATTGTCCATATTTTCTTTTTCGACTCTTCATGATAGTGAAAAGTTAACCCCATTTTGTTGGGGTTAAATGTAACCAACTAAACTATTGTATTGCTTATATTTATATATGTATTTCCATTATGTTAGTATTTTGTTTCTATGTTTAATGCTTGTGGTTTGATCATCTATAGTTTGATATATGATTCATTGGATGTAAACTATTTTTTGTAATCTAGAACCAAATCAAAATACCTAATGAACTTTGTAATTGAGAATGGAACTTGACTATTAGTTGTTGTGAAAGCAAGTTTGTTTAGTAAGTGCTCAAGAAATCAATTCTTAATAGGAAAATGTAGGCTCATTTTACTATGGAATTAGGATTTGAGTATACTTGTGAGTTGAATTTAGCATTAAATTGGAAAGAAGAAGTTGAGTGATTATATGTATAAGAGTGGACTTCCATGGAGTCTAACCCTTACAATAACATACCATATCATTTCTAACTTATTTCACATTTTAAATGTTTGATAAAATCTCAAAAACAATTTTAATTATTTTTTTTATAGTTTAATTTCTTAAATATCAACAGCATTAAATTAGTTATCCATTGCGATTATGGTGGTGTATTGTAAAACTCTTTTAGAATAACCATAATTACTTAATATCCAACTCTTTTGATATAATCATAATTACTTAATACCTAACTCTTTTAGGATAACCATAATTACTTAATGCCTCACTATTATATTACGGGATTGCTATTCTTCTGATTGAAAGGATGGTGCTGTCTCATTACTAACAATGACATAAATACAGAAATGAAAAAATACGGAAAAAATTTAGCAGACATATTTAATATGTTTGAAATTTTACAGGAAACAAAACATATTTCAATCTAAATTAAAAATCAAATTTTAAAGGAAGTGGATAAGATAAAATTTATGTGGAATAGTTTATGCAGAAATTAATTTTAAGTTATGGTGTTTCATTTTTCTCATTTTTACTTATTACCAAGAGTATTTATTAAAAAAATTACCTAAATGTACCTGTTATTCAACCAAAACTGGTGATATTCACCTGGCCATATCAATAGCATCTTGAGTAATAGAATAAAGTGTATGAACACCTCCAGCTCATTGAGAATTTCTTTGGGTCAAAATTTAACCAGCGTGACATAGGTACTGCACATTACCATTTTATTCAGTGACCAAATTTGATTTTTGTGCATAACCTGCCACTCTCACTTTCTGTGTTTACTATTTCTGCTTTTTAAGCAGGATGCAGATGCCAGAATACGTTACTGTCAGAGACATTCACGCCAGATCAAAAAAAACATTGTTTGGTCCACAGACCACATTTGATTCTTGATTGGAATCATATTGTCTTGCTTTGCATTCCAAGGAGGCAGTTAAACTTTTTGAAGCTGTTGTGCTCAATACTCACTATAAGAGCATTATCTTTGAGTTTTACTCTCATTGCTAAACCTCACTCACTAAATGGGAAGTTATCTTTGTTAAAATCATGCTCGTTATTTCCAAGTTGAATTCTGGTACTTAATGAAACGGTTCAGAATGAATGCTATATGCTTATCTGTTGAGTGTTAACATCATGTTCTTTACTTTCTGTCTTTTCTAAATTGATGATTGGTGTCCATAGGGCAGTTCCACTAGTAATGTGCTTTTGTCCTAGTTGAATTTGGCACGTATAGTGAAACAGTAGGTTCAGAATGTCACCAAAAAAATGATAATTGGGTAGCTCACATGGCACCAGTCACAACCTCTATAATGACTCCTTCCCTCACACCTTCACTGGAATATCAGGATTCCTTTGCACCCAAAATAATTAACTAAAGGGTCTCACCAATCTGCCTTAACCTCAGGCCTCAAAATTACATTTTCCATTAATTCAGTACTTCTTTTTGTTTTGGTTGGATATATATGCAGTATTTTCCTTCAAACATGTTTGTCTCCCTCTCTGTGCCTCTTTTTATTAGCATGTATGAATGATAAGAGAAGCATAAGCTGGTGTGAGGTAAAGTCTGACCATATAAAATTCTAAAAGTGCTGATAGATTACTCTCCAACAAATAAGGTTTTGGGTCCACAAAAGTTTATAATTTCTAATAAGTTGTAATTAATAGAACAAAGTATATAAAAACTGTGTTGTTAACGTTTTCCAAACTTCTAATAATGGAAGACTTCATTTAATTTCCTTGTCTACGTGATGGTTTCTATGTCTGTGCTACCTTAATTCTTACAAATATTTGTACTACAAGCTCCTATGTTAGGGTTACACATGTATCTGATAGGGTGTTATGAAAATTTATAATGCCCTTGAAAAATAATGGTGTAGGTAGGTAGTCATATTTTGGTTTGGGGAGGAAAAAATTCTTGTGGATTGAGAAGTTGAAGTATCTTTTTGAATCCTCGTATAATATTTAATTCAGTACATACATTCCATTGTATTTTATAGTATATAAAATGGTGGTAACCAGATTAAAATGAGTTCATACGAAAACTACTCAAAATGTGGATTATAGTGTGTTTTTTCTTTGTGATTCTTAAGTTTTTATTTTGAGGTGGTAGAGGTAGGTGACGCAAGCATTAAAGATGTAGCTTTTAGGGTTGTGCAGAGTCCGTTGTTGTATTGGGCTTGTCCAATAGCTGGTGTCAGCAGAAGAAAGGTTGTGAAGTTTAGTCCAAAAGATAAGAATAAATGAAAAGGAAAATGCAGTCTATTTTTGTGTTATTGGGTCAGTTTCAAATAAATCCAACTACGATCCTTATCTCCTCCTGCTACCTTCAAAATGGTGGTGGCCACGCTTAACTAGCTCTTAACTGCTATCCAAAGTCTAATAGTTTTATATCATATCCATAAGTCTAATATTCTCATATTATTTAAAAATAAAAAATTATTGATATTTTATATAAACTTTTTTTCTTTAAATTTTCGAAATTCTTTTTAAAACAAAATCACAAAAAAAAAAAGAATTACAAATCAAAACAATATAATTTTGGTTTCAATAACACAACTGAATAGATAAAAGTGTTGGGTATGAAGTGAAAACCAATTAGATTGGTTAAATACCATGTTTGGTGGTGAGCTTAGTCATTGTATCCTTTTTATAATTTTTATTTAAAGACATCTACCTGTAATTGGTGTACAACAAAACAAAATAAAAACTTAATAATTACTTGTATGAATGTAGGTTATAATTGACAATCAAACCACGTTAAATCTGTGTTATTTATTTTCTATCGTTGATTTGTGATTATATGTTACTTTCTCAACCGTTTTTCTCATAAAAAACAATTTTCAAAGTGGTTAATAATTTTATATTGGAGGTTAAAAGTACAGAAAAATTGATTTTACATCACCATTTAAGTTTTAGTTTGTGTTTTGAAAATTGAGCATCATATACAGAAGTTAGTGGAGAGGACCTACAGAGTATAGGTCATTAACAAGTGATGCCTACCCAAAACAAATTATTGAAAAGGTGTCAGTTAGGTCCATTAATAGAGACTGACAGTAGCTACTGTTCATCCTGCAACACTTGTCTTTTGACCCACCTCTTTTTTATTTATTTTGCAATTAATATTGCTAAAACTTTTGAATTATATGTCAATTTTTTAATTATATTTTCAAATAATTTCAATTTTCATTTCTCAACAATCATTCATCAATGTTTTGAGTCTGCTTGCCATAACATAAAACCGGTGATAAGAATGATTACATTCTCATTAGGCATTTTCATAAGTGTATACGTTTTTCGCATCGAATATAACTTTAAACACTTCTATTATCCAATAATAACTCTAAACACTTCTATTTACACTAGTGGAAACTCTAAACACTTTTATTTACACTAATGGAAACAGGTGCACAAATAATGTGTATCCACATTTTCCACACTTATTTATACTATCATAGAAATGTATCATACATAATAATTTTGAATGAATTAAAATTGAAAAGTAAAAAATAAAATATAAGAGTGATTAAAAGTATAGGTTATTTTATTTTATATGAGATTTGTTGTGAAAATGTGTGAGAATATGTTCTCTTTATTGTCTTAAAATAAGGAACTAAGAAAAGAGTAAGAGAGTCATATAAAAACTGTACATTAATGTTAATTTAAAAAAATAAAAAAATAAATTTTTTTAAGTAATTCAAATAAAAGAACAAAATATTCAATTGTATTAATAAAATGAGATATATTAAATAAGGGTAGAATTGAAAAAAAAAATGTAAAAAAAAAAACGGTTACAATGAAATTTTTCTTTATATAGCATAGATATGGACACTAACACGATACAGATGCGGACACGGAGACACGTATAATCTCTAAAAATATTGGACACGGGAACACGGATCTATATATTATATAATTTTGAATTATATAAATTGAAAATAAATATTTATGTGCAAAAGTATGTTTCAGATTCTTTTGGAAGTAGGAAGATATTTTTCATGACTGGTTCAAAAGAATTTGTTCCTTATTTTTATAATCATAATAAAAATTTATACAATAAATTTGAGTTTTTAAAAAATTATTGTATTTATATCTTTTAAAATTGTGTTTGAAAAGTGTTAGAATTTTCAAAAATTTAACAAATATTTTTTTGAATTGAACACTTCACCGATAACTGTCCACGAGTGTCGACATCGATACGTGTGTTCGACATGAATACACCCATTTAAGATAAGTGTCTGAGCTTCCTAATATAAATATAGATAACGTATTTATTTTATTTTTAAATGGTTATATCTTGACACTTACTAAAAAAAAATCGTGTTTTTCTTTGCTTTTTCAACTACTTTAATAATTATGAAAAATCTATTTTTTTTAACTTAGTCAATTTATTGGTTATACATATGTATTTAGTCAAATTCCTTGACTTAAAGTAGAAGAACCAAACAAAACTTTGGTGTCTGTTTATACATTGGGCCCTATCCAGCCCATAGCGCAGTGGTGTAGGTGATCGACTCAATCGAAATAATTGAGTGGCTTGCATTGCCTTTACTGTGAAATTTGGATATTTTAAAATACACTGATTTTAATATTTTAAAATTATATTAAACTTTTTAATATATTAAAATCAGCACATTTGAAAAGCATTACACAGTTTAAACTTCTCTTTATTCTCTTTGATGCTTTGCTAAGTTTGTTTTAATTTGTTAGGCCCACTTTTTCAATGTTCCAGCTAAACTTATAATTGAGTTTTTCTTAACTTCACACTTCAAAGAGATTAGCATGCTTTTAAAAAGGATAACTCTCCTGTTCACACACATTTCCCTTGTAATAAAAAATTATAATTATAAATAATGTTAGTTTTAAATGATTTAAAAAATAATTTATGCTTAATTCAAATTTACAAAAGTAATTTTTAAGTTGAAGTTTTTATTTATAATTTATTTTAATTATATTTATATAAAATACAAGATTTCAATATATAGTAAATTGAATCTTAAATATGTTATTATCTATTTGTAAGTAATTCAATAATCATTCTTCCCAAATTCAATAAGTCTCTTTAGGATGAACTTTAATCATATATATTAAAGAAAAATAATATTTTAATAATCCTTAAAGTTGTATAGAGATGGATTTAGAGATAAATATATATAATGAATTATAAACTCAAGCACATTTCTATAACAAACATCACTAAGCATGATTCATCTATTTACTTTACATCTTGAGAACCATATTTACTTAGAACCCATTGTCCCAATTTTTTATGCACTTTCTACATTTTTTGTTTACTTCTCTAATTCTAATTGTTCAATGAGCATAATCAAACAAATTTGCGTAATAAATTCAAAATTTTGGTCCAATTTTAAACCTTCTAGTATATAATATAAGAGGAGAAATTATTTTAAAATTAAAGAATAATATTTGAATACTATTTTATAAATATTATTTATTCTTTTTGTCGTAATTATTTTCAATATAACATTCTTACCCCTTTTACATAAATGTTATCTTATTCTTTATATTTTATTATACAAATAAATACAGTTTTCCTTTTAAGATAAAAAATTAAATATCATTTGCTTTTTGTTAATTGTATTTTTTATTATATGATATTTGAGCATTACAAATAGTTATATTTTCAAGATTCTTTTATAAGTATTTCTATTTATAATTTTATCATAAATGATTCTTGAATTAAAAAATACCTATTAATGTTTCTCCACTAAACTTAATTCCAAACACATATATATCTTACTCTTTTATATCTTTATAATGATTCGAAGTATATAATAAAAATATATTAATGATGAGATGTATGCATAAGATATTATGTCATTTTTTTATGGTCCTCTATGTAGTGAACCTTAGTTGGATAAACTTATATACATGTATATGTCTTGATATATGTAATATGTGTATATATATAATGTTTAATCCTCAATGAATAAATGTATCTTGATTTTAGTGATGATTTAGTTATGTAGAGAAGACTTCATATGTCGAAAAATTAAAGAAAATTTATATATAATATGATATTAGATATATATTTGTTTTGATAACAAATATTTTTTTGTCACTTTAATATCGAAAACATACGTTAGTTTTCAGTATATAATCTCCAATCTTCAATGAAACTTATTTATCATAATATCAGAATTTTTCATTTAACCATTTAGATAAATGTACATTGATTAACATTCACATATATAATATTAATATTATATATGATTGTTGATATAATATTAAGTATAATCTACATTATTTCACCGTGATATCTTACAATGGAAGTAGACAAACTTTTGAATAATGTGATATTTTTTATTTTTATTTTATTTTATTAATGTATACTATTTTGAGGACTTTTGAATTCTTGTGATGTTTTCATATGCATGATATACTTATTTTATATGTACAATTATACAGGATGTTCTACTAGTATGTTACCATGTATAGTAAAATGAGATGCTCCATGATAATGATTTCAACATTATAGGATTCATTTTCCGATTCACAATATCAACAGGTGAAAATAATACGATATTTTACATAAAAACAACATAATATTAAACTTTTGATGCATAATTTTAATCACAAATTAATACAGGGGGAAAGATGACTATTTCTTATTGCTCTGTATTCTTTAAAACTTGATTAGGTTTTTGTTATCATTTGATCTGTGCTTGATTTAATGTATTGTCCCCCCCCCCCCCCCCCCCTCCCCTAATTTCTAATGTCTCACTGTGCATAACACTCCTTTAAAAAAAAGTAATTTAGCAACAAAAAAATGCGTTAGTAACTTATTTTATTTTTCTAAAGTTATGAGTGAAACTTTAATATTTTCTCTTTCTGTTTTGTCAAATGTCGGATTATTGAGTTTTTTTTCTTATATTTTTTTATTATTCGTAGATTTGTTTTTTTATCAGTTATATTCTTATATATTTTAAATATTTAAAAAATTTACACATCTATTTACTGTATGAGATAGAAAAGGTAAAAAGTAAAGTAAAAAAAAAATTAAATTATTTTATTAAAATAAAAAATTATTATATTTATTGGTTCATCGAAACACAGATAAGAAAGAAATAGAAAGATATTATATTTTCAAATCATATTAAACTTTTTATAGAATTTATTTAAAATATTGAATTAAAGTATTTTTAAAAGTAATTAAAACATCACTTATTTTCAACGAATTTTATAAAAATGGAGAAATAATATTCTAAAAAATTTCAATTAAACAAAATGGGAGTTATCATTTTGGTGAGTCCTCTGTATGTAAGAGTGACAAAAACATGTATTATACTGATATAACTAAGCATGAATTTTAGTGGAGACTATAGTATATGATAAAATAGAGAATATTTTAACTATTAGATTATTAATAGTTAAAATTAGTCTGATATTTATATTCATTATTTATTAGTAGTAATTTTATCTGAATATTATCTTAGAATTAAGTCATTAGAATAAAACTGTGAATTGTAAAATGTAATTTTTATTTTTATTTATATTTATGAAATTAAAATGACTTTTATTTAGATATATATTATAGTGTACTTTATTTGAATTTATTTATTTATTTTTGAAACGATTTTTTTAAAATATAATTTAAAATTAAATATCTATTTTATTTTGAAATAAAAATAACAAAGTATTTACTGATATCCAATAAATAATAAGAGAGATAAGAAATTATTTACTTTTTTCAGTCAGACGGCACTAGCGGACAGTTGTACTGATTGGCGCTAGCATTTGCCATCCTTCAGCGGATGCCATATATTTCCATCCATTCATTCCCAACACTCACAGGTCAGGTTTTTTTTTTTCTAAGAGAAAATAAATAGTTGTTAAAATATTGTTTATTTTAAAATGCCCTCATAGTTTAGTTCGTGTGTTCGATAACATGTTACTTGATAAGCTCAATAAACATCATAAATTTTAATATCATATTATAAAGTGAATTTTAAGTCTAACTCAAGTTTGTATCTATTTATATATAATGAAATATTTTTATTTTTAATCGATGTGAAATCTCTAATAATAATTAATTAAAAAATTATATTTTAATAATTATATGTTATATATAATTTTTGTTGTGATAATTTTAATAAAAAATATATAATAAAAATTAAATTTGTAATTAAAATAAGTGTAAAAAAAAAAAGTTGTAAATGCATCACCATTCAATTAGTTATGTTATTAAAAAAAGTGGATATTTAAAGATGTTATATTGAATGATGGATTAAACAGTGAATTTATTGATTTGTTTGAATGAGTGAATTGTGATGATGTAATCGAAAGAAGAGGGACCGACGTATTAAAGGGGGCGAATGAAAGAAGGTTACGTTGTAATTTTGTTGATGTTTTATGGAGTGAGAATCTCAGTGTTCTACATGTATGTACGGCCTACACTGACACGACCTACACCATGATGCATCCACATGCCCAATTCATATCTTTATGTCCTCTCCTCTTTTGTTCCTTTCCCGTCTCTTCTTGGAAAAGAAAACTCTTTCTGCACTGCACCTACCTTAATACTCCAACTTTCTTCTCCCCCAACCCTACCTTCCTCTGTCATTATCATATCTAACCTCTCCTTACACTTACTCACCTCCTTCCTACTTCACACCTTACCCTCATGGAACCACTTTACAGGTTCAAACCTCTTCTCCCTTCGCGTCTCCGAACAACACCTAATTCTTACCTCCAGCTAGAAGCTCCTCAACCCGACGTAACCGACTCAGGTATGACGGATCGGATCATCAAGATCCAGATCGCCAATCATCCTCTTTATCCAGATTTACTCTCTGCATACCTAGAATGCCAAAAGGTACTTCCACAAATCAATTACAGTTTATAGAGTTGCTCTTTCTTATGCCTGATATCACCAAGAAACACAGCAGTGACCCTTGTGATGGTAAACGGTAATTGTTTTCGAAGGTTGGAGCGCCGCCAGAACTGGCGTGCCTTCTTGAAGAAATAGGCCGAGAAAGCCGCCGCATGAATGCTCGCCTTGAGAAAGGGGACGGCCCTGAACTTGACCACTTCATGGTATGTTTTAAAATTTCTGTTTTTCTCTTTTGGGTATAATTTTGCTTGGTTTCCAAATTCCTTGGAGGGAAAGTCCAGAGATTGAAAGCAAAGTAATTTCTGGAAATGCATTAGAGGGGGTACTTGTTTTTATTTTTCCTATATATAGATACATGCACATATATGCGAGGAGTTTTTGTGCTGTTTTTGAATGAAGATTTGAATTGTTGATGATCTGGAAGGAAATGTACTGCGATTTGCTTCGTAGATACAAGGAGGAGTTGTCCAGACCCTTCAATGAAGCGACTTTGTTTCTGGGAAACATGGAATCACAACTAAGCAACCTTTGTAATGGAACACTGGCAAAGTCATCAGATAACAACCGCTCTGGTAAATACTCCATTCATTTTTCCGCTTATTCCTTTGTGTTGTGGTGTGTGTGCTTGGATAATGTTATCATTGTGACTACTTGAGTCATGGATGAAATGAAACTCAAATTCTCAAAACTAACAAAGAGCTAGAGCAGTGTGGAAATTGTGGACTCTAACTTGTTATTATTCTGAAGTCTGAACATGAATGGTCCCTTTTTGTACGTTAAAGATAGAACTGATTCAGAGATGTTTAATTTGAACTTCCACACCCCGCTCCTACTGCTAATTCAGAAATGTTTAGAGATCTTCACCAAAGAAGTGAACTTCCATTTATGCAACGGTAAGATCAGATTATTGATGTGATCTAAAGAGACAAGAAAGAAAAGTAATAGTGTTATAAAAGTATGACATTAATAGCATATTTACTGTTAGTTTTGAAAAAGTTTTGAAAAAAACCGTGGAGTTGATTCAAGCCATTTCATAACTCAGCCACCTCTCTATAGACGGCTTGCATGTAAGAGAACAATAAAGAAAATAATGAAAGGAACTTTCTATACATTTTTAATTTGTATAATCTAATTAATTTTAATTGAATAGAGAAATTATTTTCTTTTTTTACATATTCTTATGGAGAAATGACAATCTATTCTTAATTTTCAATGACATAGGATTTTTTTAAATTATAAATATTTTAATAAAATAAAGTTTTTCATATTATGTGTGAATTTTTTTAGTGAATATTTTGTGGATTATATAAAATTCATAGAAAAATATGAAAATTCTAGTGGTTTTTATTTTATAAAGTTAGCAAAATATTAATCATCTTATATAACTGTAGTTTCAAGGTCAAATTAATTTTTTAAGGAATTTTTTTGGAGTAACGTGATCTTATGAATTATTGAATAGAAACTAATTTTAGAGATAAAAAATTATTTATTATTTTACTAAATTAGAGACAATTTTATAAATTAAAAAAATTATTTGTATATAAAATAATTTTTGTTATTAATAAGAATTTATAAAACAGTTTTAGCTACTAAATATTTTAAATTTTAAATTTTAAATTAAGCTTTAGAGACTATTTTATAATTTAAATTATTAGTATTTAAGACATTGGTTGCTAATTTTGGAGTTCAATTTAAAAATTATTTTATAAATTTTTATTAATAATAAAAGCTATTTTAAATATCTATAATTTTTTAGTTTTTAAAATAACTTTTAATATAGTCAATATAATGACTAATTATTTTTTTATCTCTAAATTTATTTATTATTTAATGATTTTTTTTAATAATGATAATTCAACCAGATGCACAATGTTTGGGTGATATTTGACCTTTGAAAGAAATATTGGAAAAGGGTATTTGAGAATCGGAAGGTGTTATTAATCTCATGTGAGATGAGATGTTCAAACAAAAAATTGGGAAAGAAAAAGTGAAGAAAAATGTGAAAAAGATAATAGAAATTTGTGTGTTGGCTATGGAAAATAGAGAAGAAACAGTTGAAAAGTGAAAGAGAAAAAAAATAACAGATTTTTTTTGGAAAAGTTTTTTCATGTTTTAGGAGAAAAAAATTAAGAAGGCATGAATGATTCTGTTAAAACTTTTTCATGTAACTTTTCTAAATTTATTATTAATGTGTATAAATTAAATTTAGTGTAGAAAGAAACCTATTTTTTCTGTACAAAAAATTAGGAAGAAACTTGTCCAAACTTATTCCTAATAATCAAACAATCTCCACTCAAAATATGTTTGATTCTGCAATGAATACAAAAGTCACGTTCTCTCTGAGCACTTTCTCTTCTGTCCCTTTGATACCAAACAGTAGACAAATTTCAAAATCTCTCCGTTTGGTTGTTTCCTTCCCTCTTTACTACCTTGCTATATTACAAACACAAAGTAAAAGATTTCTAGATTGAGAGATAAGAGATCTTGTGGATTAAGTGAAAGTGTTGTTGAAAAAGCAAAGTTTAAAACGAGATGAGGAAAGTTGCTAACATTAACAAAACTTTTTGAGGGTTATTTTACTAACTAGATAAACTAATGTAATGGGATATTAGGTCGCATGAGTTTTATCCTTATAAGTGAAAGTAAATGAAGTGCAAGAAAAGCATTAGAAGTAATTATTGATAGGGCTCTTATGTTGAACACTGTTCTTTAGAATATGGATTTTAGCCAAATATGATGACACCATCAGTTTTGTATCGCTAACTTTACTTAGTTATATAGGTTATTGTTTCTTATTATAATAAGGTCTCAAAATCAAATAACTTGTAATTTGTTTTGGTAACTATTTTCTCTTATTATTTATGTATGTGCTGGAAGGGTAAATATCTTCTCCTTAGGTGAATGGATAAAATATTACCATTCTAATTCTGATTTAGAAAATTCGGATCACAATATTATTTATATAAATTTCTTTACAAGTATTTATGGGAAGAAAAAGAGAGAGAGTGAAATGGATTAAGTTCCTCCTATACAAGTTAAAAACAACTAACTTATCATTCCATTCTTTAAGAAAGTTAAATAGGGAAACTTCTATAAAAGTAAAAGTGAAAGTTATTTTAACTTCAGAGAGAAACTAAATTTATTTTATCTTCTTATTTCTTTCTTTTTTAATAAGTATTTATGAAAAAAGTTCTAAACGTTAATGTATTTAAAGACAAATGACATGTGATTATGCGTAGCTGTATGGAATAAAGTTTAATTTTAATTGTACTACTGAGAAGTCATTTTAGACATCACACTACAAGAAAGAAAATCATGAAATAAAAACCAATTTTTAGATACTAAAATAATTAGTTGCAATAATAACTAAATTAGAAACCATTTTAGAAACTAAAAAAATAATTGGTTTCTAAATTAGTTTACATTATTGTTAAATAGTTTCTAGATTGGTATGTAATTAACAACCAAGGTTTTAACTATCAATTATTTAGTTTCTAAATTTGATAGCAAAAACCTTGGTTTCTAAAATTGCAACTAATTATTTTGGTTTCTAAAAATTGGTTTCTATTTCATGATTTTCTTGTAGTGTACCAGTAAAGAGAGAAAAAGTGAAATTTACTGTTTAACTTTTTTTTATCTCAATCCTGATTGAAGATTCGATCCAAGGGAATTATACAAGTAAATTGGATTTGAAATTTATATCTATTGGTTCAACTTTTAAATGATCTGAAATCAGAATATACAATAATACAAGTTTAGTTGTAATCTTCTAAATCTTAACTAATATTATTTAATTTTTAAAAAATTTCACTAATTTTTGTGGAGATTAGACTAACTAACTTATCTAATTAGAAAAAGATAGATAAATGGAGGATGAAGTAGTAGATGTCCATGAAGAGAGAATCGTGATTTTGCTTGGAAATTAACTAGGGTAACCAAGTGGAGTTGTTTCTAGCGAAGGAGAGTGAGTCCTAAGAAAGCATATAGAGAGAGCTATACTTGAAAACATATTTTCAGAACCATTTTATTCCAGTGCCATGAATTGAAGAAGTGGCCAAAGGGAGAAAAAAAGGAAAAAAAAGGATTAATGTTAAAGGCTGACTTTAGCATGTAATAATAATAGGGTTTTTAATTCCCTTTGTGCTATCAATTACTACAGCCAAACTTTGATACGTACATGCTCATCTCTTTCAACGGTATTATTTTAATTGAATTTGTCAGATGAAGTAGCTGGTGGAGCATCAGAGGAAGAAAGAAGTTGTGGAGAGATGGAAGAAGTTGAAGGTGATCAAAATCTTAAAGAGATGCTCCTTCGCAAATATAGTGGCCATTTTAGCGGTTTGAGAAAGGAATTTCTAAAACGGAGAAAAAAGGGTAAGCTACCAAAGGATGCAAAGATGGCACTCATGGACTGGTGGAACACCCATCATCGATGGCCATATCCTACGGTAATTGATTAGCCTTTTCAGTACTTATTCTTCTGAACCATGTCTTTCTGTCACTTACTTTTACTTACCTAACTCTACAAGATGCATGACCTTGCAAAGTCACTCTTCCATGATTGAGCAAGCATAGGTACTGTTTCAAATTAGAAATTACTTGTTTCAGTCCTTACACCTGCCCTTTTTAACTTGTTCTATCATGTTATAATCTGATCTAGTTTCTACAATTTTGGACGGCAATGACTAAAACAGATTAAAAGTGCATGTTGAGAATAAAATGGTTCCCATGGAAAAATAACGCTTATACTCTATTTTATGTCATTCTTTCAAACATGCCAATATTAGCAGTGACAGTAAGTAAACGTTCAGGCAACTATTTAGAGGTTTTAGAGTTCAAGGTTTTGTTGTAAAACCAGTAGTCTAACTTGTTGTAAAAGTTGTCTTTTGAAATCTGTTTTTGACATTGTTTTGATGAACTTCATGTGGGTACAAGGTACAAGAATTGCATGATTTATTGGTATGATTTCAATGATACAGGAGGAGGAGAAAGTGAAATTATCAGAAGTGACTGGACTGGATCAAAAGCAGATAAATAATTGGTTCATCAATCAGAGAAAACGGCATTGGAAACCAGCTGAGGACATGCGATTTGCCGTTATGGATGGGTTAAGTGGCGGCGGTGGCGTCATAGGAGGAGCTATGTTCTTTTAGTTGTGCAACTTTCCAGTGCTCTTCAACGTTCTCACCTTGTAACCTCCGCAATGTGCTAAATTTTGGACTCTGAACTTTTGTTTATCAACTATACGTTTACATAATATACTTCTCAAAGTTGTAGTTATGGTAGTGTAATCATCATTGTTGTCCAGCATTTTGGAGTTGTGCATTATTTTATGGCAATGTCGTGCTGAAGAAAATGCCTCTTTTGGCTAGAAATTACTCAGCTTAGTGATTATTAATTCTTATGTATGTATGTATGTATGAATGACGATAAATATTATATACTGCAGAAATGCTATTCTCGGTTGAATTTGGTCTAAATTTTACTGTGTAGTACCATCCAAAGTTCCCTAGAAGAATAAATTATTACTACCTACTTCCGAACTACAATTTCAGGTTTACATGTAGAGAATTTGTCATAACTCCAAGTTAAAGAAAAGAGTATGTAACTATTCATTTTTAAAAAGTAATCAGTCACAGTGAAAGTTTATTTGAGTTATAATGAGCTGAAAAGTTTCTCAGTCTTCAAGAAGTTATTTACAGTAAACGCAACTGAACTGGTAGTCCTATTGGAAGATAGTTCGATCACAATGTAGGACTAAATTTTGATTTGATTTTTCACAAATTTTTGGAAGGTAAATTCTCCCTCTACCTCCACATTTTCACCATTTTAACTTTTTTAACAACCTTAAATAAAGCTTAATCTCAACTACACCCTTGCATCTCATACCTCTGTAACATTTTTATTCTTCTTCGACCATAAGGATTGAGAAAACTGTTCCATCATTTAGTGTATGTGAAAGGGTTAATAAAAAATTCGTTATATTTAACGTTTTCTAGTATGAATATATATATTTTTTTAATTTTTTATTCTATTTTTTAACCATCGTTACTAAAAACACCACTGAATTTATTTTAACTATCAACATTAATCACAGCCTCCACAAATAACCATCACTTAAAACTTAAAAATGAAGAAAAAAACACTAGAGACTCTACCATATTAAAAAAATATTGTTGAAATTAAAAAAGAAATATGAATTTGTCATTTTGAAACTGCTTTAGTAGGCTTTTAAAAAAAATTCTAAAAAATGAGGCCCAAGCCCAATACAATAATCACATTTACAATCAGGTTTTGGACCTCCCTTTTAAAAACCATACAAGTGGGACAATCGATCAAGAGAACTTGCAACCCATTTCTTGAATTTTCATGGACATATTTACTGTGAAATCAACAAACAGTGGTGTTCTGCCACTACTATAGCTTGAAAGTTAGGCACCTTCATTTGTGTTCAGTTGTTAAATTGATCTTAGTTAATTATTATAAAAATCATAGATTGATAGAAGAAGGGATATTTTCCTCAAGGCCTGAACCCAGATAGAACGTAGCCTCTTTTGCTAATTGATCAAAATGAGATCACACCGGATCGATTAACTTGAGAGAAATGTGCAATAGACGTAGTAAATAATGTTTAAAACTTTAAATTAGGTAGATTTCAAAGTTCAAAAAATAGACTAATATTTTAGATTTAAAAAAATCAAAATGACTAATATTTTCAATGGGATATAAAACTTTTATTTCAATTTTTTTAATATCGTGCGTGCACCTGTATATCAATTTTCAACTACGCACCTAATAGTTTACATGTAAGTAATGTATTTATAACGAAAGAGAATTTAATAAATTTATTTCAATAAGTAATTTATTCATTACTATTGTTAATATATCTGAACAAATATTGAATATAAGTCATTTTAAAATGAAAGGAGTATTTTTTTTAATCAATTCACCAATGAGGAGTTGTGGTAGTAAAAACTATTATGGTATTAAAAATTATCAGATTTAAAAACTTGTTGGTAGGTAAATTATCTAATTAGCTATCAATTAATTTAGATTCTAAAATTGGTAGGTAAATTATTGGTACCTAATTACATACAATTTAGAAACTAGTTTATAAATTTTATTAGTACTAAAAATTACTTTAAAAACTAGTAATTTTTTTCAGTGTCTAAAATAATATTTAATTTAGTCAATATAGTAATTAATTTTGTTTGTCTTTAAAATTGTTTTTTATTTTATGATTTTCTTGTAGTATATTGTTTGGATACTTTCGGATTGAATATTTCTTAAGCAACATGTTGTCAATAAGGTAAGACCTAGCTAAGACGATCGAGCAATAAAAATAATGATTAAATAATTTTAATATGGTTAACGGATAAGTTGTATTCATAATAACTACTTTATTATCTTGTTAAGGGTTTAAAAAGACCTACAAATATGTTATGTTCTCTAGGGAAGTACACACTTAATCTCATATCTTCATCTATACACTAATATTTTTACTATTCTTATTGATTTGAGCGTTGAAAAATCTTTTATAAATGTATCTTCCTTTCCTTTTGTATTTGGCCAATATTTTTAAGAGTTTGGTTCACAAGGCAATTACTTCTTTACCATCTAAGAGACTCCTATGCTTCACCTCGATAAGAACAATTAATAATAAGAAAAAACTGTGATCAACAATAACTCATAAAGAAGAATAAAGTAAAAAAGTCCATAAAATAAAGTAATTAGTGAAAATTTATCTTTGTTAGGAAAAAAACTTTAAAACTTGTTAAAAAAAAACAAAAATTGTTTCATAAGAGTTACAATAGTGAACAAATATTATTATTTTCCATCTAATTTAAAACTTGCTTTAAATGTATCAAACATATACATATCGAAATTAAATATTGAAATTAACAAGATAATGGATGAGAGAAGAGAATAATTTTATATATTTTAAGTAATCAAAATATTGTTATAACTTTTTAAAATTTTAATTTCTTTTAAACTTTTCTATTCAAACAATTATCTTTTATCATAAAATATTACAATTTTTGTTATAAAAATAAATCATCCTCTACAAGCTTTCCATTTAAAGGCTATAAAGGAATTCCTTAATTCACGAGTTCCCTATTCATTCGGAAGTTGTGGGGAGGATGCATTAAGTGACCCTCACCGAGTAACAATTCTAGGGACATCAAGAACACTAGGAAAAATTGTGGAGTGAATGCATCACTTAGTTTTGTTTGCGAAGAGTTAATATATTACATGATAAATCATATCAATTGAGTTAGTATATTATTGCCTTTCAAAAAAAATTTATATATACCTATTGCTTAAATTTAACTATATTTTTTAATAAATTATATATATATATATATGAGTTATTATTCTATTTTAAATGGTGTCTATTAAATGACTAGTCATATAATTTCACACGGTATCTTATTAATTAGAGTCACTTTATTTTATTTTCATGAATACCTAAATTATTTTAATTTTGTCCTTATGCAAGAACATATCCTTTGATTTACACGTTTTTAACTGATTTGCACAAAACGATGTATATATTAGAGTGAATCCGTACGGCTCTTTAAATGGAACAAAGAAAACAACTCATCAAAATGAATGAATAGAACTCTTTATTTTAAATAAATAAAAAAACAAGTCTTTCAATTTAAAAGAAACTGTACAACTATATTTCATATATTGGCATAATCATTTCACTCGAAGATTTGTATTTAAACTTTTTCTGTTCATCAACTTTCAACTTGAGAATTAGAATCACGTATATTTCCAATAATTGTTCAACCTTTTCATTTTGACTGAACTTAATATTTCCAATCGCAACATAAAACTTTGGCATCCCCTAGCTTGAATTTTGTTAAAAAGGGGCAAACTAAATTTAAGTATATTCTAATTCTACTAATTAATAGACCAAACAGATAAAAGTGACAGTTACAGAAAGAATAATTTTCATATTTGTCTTCTGATAAACTCAAGACATTCAAGACTAAAAAGCCCAACAAACATGCTGTCTTTTCATTCTTCGTTGATTTTCCTTTCAATTAGCATTGACATCATAAGTGATCATTAGTATAAGACTAAGAGTGAATGAATAGGTGATCTCTGATATTATAATTATATTCAAACCTTATTGCAATTCCCCCACTTCCACCACAGAAAAAAGCATTAATTCCCATCTTAATTATGAATATATGCTTGGGTAATTAGTGATAAGGTACAGCGATGTGGAGATATATGCTTGCATATCGTTTCTTCTCTTCAGCTTTTCTGAGGTCAAAGACAAAGTGGTATCTGAAAATGTCATCATCAGCATATGTAAGTATTAGACCAAAGACAAATATTGATTGATCAAGTAGGAAAAAGGCAGATAAGTTGGCATCCCTTAAAAGCAAAGCAGTCTTTGATTTGAAAGCCAATATGTTTGCTAATATCAGAGAGGAATTAGAGGACTTCTCCTTTTCAGTGATTGCGATTTAGTGGATAATGAAGTAAATGCGCAGCCAAAACAGCTCTGTGATATTCAGAAGAGAAAAAGATAAATAGTTAAGAATCTAGTGCAATTAAGCACGCATACAATTTAAAGTTAGGAAACCAATTTTCATACTAGGGACTGCATATCTGATTGTTCTGAAGTTTAACTCCAGCATGTTACATATTTTCATGAAAAAATGCTTGTATCTTAAAACAACATTTTTCATGCTTTCAAATAAAATACTCTCAATCTCATTCTAAAGATTTAGATTAATTTACACATATTTCAATCAATTTTAATGATTCAAAATTAACTTCACTGTACTTTTTTTATGGAAATGCATAAACCTCTCGAAAAATTAGTCCAGCTCATATAAATTCTTACATGAATAATACAATCCAGAACAACATCTAATATATTTCAAATGAAGATTTAATCCCAATTTTGTCAAATTGTCACCGCCTTCACTAGTTTCCATCATGTTTTACATCAAACTAACATTAATTGTGTATCAAGCTGGCACTTCAAACGTCAGTTCATCCAATCTATATATCAAGAGAGAAACTTGTCTGTGTTGAATGCCTTGAAAAGTTATGAGAATAGCTATTCAAACACACTCTAAACTACCATTCTTGCAGTTCAATGACTTCAAATGCGATTCAGATTAAATCAAATATACATTTCAAACTCAGAAGCAGATTCAAAATTAACTCAGCCAAAGTTTAAACCAACAACCTAACCTGAATCTAAGCTGCTCTTGTAGCAACTCCATGACCATCCTTTGATATCAATGCATGCCGTTACATATAAGCACAGTAGTTTTCCTTAATTAGAAAATGAAGATGAGCAAAAGCGTGTAGAGAAAACCGTAAACACAGTGTGCTAGCATGCATAACGTTATGGCTTGGTTGAGGAAGATAAGATCTAAAACGCGTAATCTCTTTCATATATATAATTTATTGCAAATTCAAGAACAATAGTATGTAAAACACTTAAGTTTTGCTGGATGAGATACAAAACAGTCGGACATAGTTGTTGAAATATTAAGTAACTAAGTTGGTATACCACATGACCCAATCTTCATCATCATAAGAACAGATAAGAGGAAATTAGTGGAGATATGGAGAGTTGGTTCACAAGAGTTGCTCCTCAATGGCCAATTCCTCAATGATGTTCCCATGGTTGAGGGGGTTGAAGGGTTGAATCTCGGAGCATTTGTTGGGAAGGATCTTGGAAGCAAGGCCTTGATCGAGTGAGTGCATAGGAAGGGGATATTTACGTGCTATGACAACCGAGTTGATGACCTCATCGGTGGGGTGGAACACAGAGAGGACCTCAAAGCCTCGAAGATCGCAAGGGTCAACGACAGGGTAGAGAAAAGCCCTTGCCCCATGAGCACTCCTGAGCATGAGAAATGCTCCAGGGTTCATGTGCTTGGCCAAGTGATCGATGATCCGGTTTTTGCCCTCCTTGTCCATGCCCACAAGTGCTGCCAAGTAGACAACCTCGTACTCCTTCAAAGCGTTGGAGACATCCAAGATGTCTGCGGTGTGAAAAAGCATGCGGTTGGACAAGTCAGGGTGAGAGGAAACCAAGCGCGTAGCATTGGAATTGGCCAAGGAGTCCATGTCATAGTTGTGGAATGTGGTGGAAGGTAAGTGGTTTGATGCCAACACAATTGAGGTGAGAGGAAGGGGTCCAGAACCCACGAAGGCGATTTTGGTAGGGACATGGGTGCAGTGTTGGGTGAGGATAGTGAACTCAAGGAGACCAAGTTTGAGGTAGTTTGAATAATAAGGAAAAATATCAAGGTTTTCAATGGGGTTGTCGTACGAGGCTAGGAGGGTTGAGTAGTGGGTCTCTAAATGACCCTCAGCTTCACCACAGAGTTTTATAAGATGAGATCTAATCTCTTGCACGTTTTTGTTTAGGTTTGTGACATCTATTGGGCTTGGAGGTATGCATGTGAGGACTAGTTGGGTGAAAAGCATGTCGACATTCTTGCAAGGTTTCAGACTCTCCAGGCTCGAGATTTGTTCATACAGCCCGCACACTTTTTCAATCAGCAACTCTTCCTCGCAAACCATGTCGACACTATGAGGCTATTATGGTGTGGTTGGTATTGGCAGACTCAGTCTCAAGATAGATAGCACAACACAAGCACACCCTTTGCAAATCTCAATGCAGTGATCATATTTAAGCCCAACTGTGGGGTCCACTCACTTCACCCTTTGGAATTCCCTTGCTTTTTTATTCTATTTTTCGGATATTGTTATGCTTCTCCTCTGCTCTATCATTTTTCTTAACATTATCATTCTCATTTTTATAGGTCTTGTAAACATTAACTCGTCATTTTTATAAAATATGCCTCTAATTAATCACCTCTTAAAACACCTTCCATTAAAAAACTCAAAACATTAAAGATATAATTAACCTACTTTTTTTTTTACTATTTGTGTCTTCAACAGTGATGCTTTGGAAATGGTAGGAAGCTTGAAACTGGAAACAACTTCTAACGTGGCATATGACTCTCTCGGGATCTTATGAGGAAATTAATTGGAGCTCTTTTTAGCTATGTCTTATCTATAACTCAGCAACTGATATTCTTCTTCATGTTTCCTATAATTAAGAGAATATTCCAAAAAAAATTACACAAGATATGCAAAAGAAAATATTTAGATTTAATAGAAGGATTTTAAGTTTTCCATACCGCGACAGGGATGGGAGCATGATGACAAAAATACAATGCACTTTCTAAACTAAAATTCAAGACAAAACGGTAAGACTTCATAAATTTGTATGTTCGTTCAAGACTTTAGAAAATGTAGATAAGATTGAAAAATAACATTAAGAATATAAAACAAAAAGAAAATAGAAACAACACTCTATTATATTTAGTTATGTCAAATCTAAATGGTTCCATCTCCAAAACTAAAAAAAAAAAAAACTAGGAAATAGTTTAGAATTCAGTGAGTAGTTTCTTTATACATTTTTTTTCCTACAAGCCATAATGCATAGTAAACAACTTTTTAAGTAGAATTATAATTTATTATGTCATCCTTCTCTCAGTTATGTCATTATTGTGAGAAATGAACTTTGTATCCAGTCATTTTTTTTATCAGTAAAAAGTTAAAAAATAGTGATAATTTGACATCACTAAAACATTAAAAAAAATTACTTCATAATTTAAAATAACAATATTTTAATTATATTTATTTTATTTTTTTAATTTAAAATCTTAATACATATTATTAAAATTGATTGTTGAGTGGATGTATTTTTTTAAGATTATCAAAGTGTTCCTTTCTGTTAAATTACTTATTATAAATAAATAATATATTCTTATATGTGTGTAAAAAGGGCTCCAGAATTTTAAAAGTATGGGTAGGGTATGGAGTAGAGTTTAGTTATGTGACTCAGTTTTTGATTCCAAATGTTTTTGATTTCACACTGTCACGGTTGCATTTTGGTTCATTAATTATAAGAAATCGATCCTCTTATCACAGTTTGACTATATATGGTTGTCGTTATAAACACCCAAAATTATATTAATTTTCTCAATAATAAATAAATATATATGGGTCTCTATCATTGTTGATTGACAACATAAAAGAAAACATTAATGTTTTTTTTTTTTATGCTAGTAAAGTCTGTGTATATTTTCAAACGGTCTGTTATATTTTAAAATGAGAAAGAAAATCTTGAAATTTAAAAGGTTTGGAAAGAGTCTGGTTATGTTGTTTGATGGTGATGATAAGTTGGATCATTAATTGGGACAAAAATTGTGAGATGTGGTGATCTTGCAACTATCATAGAGTTCTAACTCTTCTCTCATTCGATTATCGTTACTTAGAAGCTTTTGGAAGAGTTTTTGTTTCATATGCAAAACAAGACATTTTCAATAGCTTACTACAGTCAACTTGAGTTAACTTATATAAATGCTGTGTTTCTCACTTCTAAAATATAATAACCACATATTTTATCTTGTCTGGTAACTAGTTTTTTCCGTGCACGGAAAATTCAACTGTATAAGATTATTTATTTATTAAGTTTATTATTTTTTTTCAAGTAAAAAATTTCAAATATTACTAATTAATTAACATGTACAATATAAGTTAGAAATAAGTTAAAATATAATTTATATAACTAAATATATATATATGTAAATAAATAAAAAATTACAAAAACAAATATTAATATATAAAAATAAACATTAATATATATGAATAAATAAATAAAAACTAAATATATTAAAATGAATATAGCAATGCATTAAAATGAATATACATGTAAATAAATAAATTGTTCAATGTGAACTGACACTTTGATTCATCATAAAAAAACGAATAACTCTTTTGATTATTTAATTTGTTAATATATGTTTCAAAAACAATATTATCGTCTCTTAAAAAAAAATATTTAAGATCTGTATTTATTTATAATTTTGAATAACTTGAGAATTTTCTTTAAATAACACATTAATTATTATTTTTTAATATTTATTTCATATTTTTATTTAAGCCGAACATTAAATAATTTAGGTTTTCTATTTATTTAGGATTTTGAAAATTTTATAAATTTTTTTCAAATTATTATTTAATTAGAAAATACAATAATTTAAGATTTTGAAAAACATAGAAATTTTAGATTTTTATTTAAAAATACAATTAAGTAACTTAATATGTGTATTTATTTAGGATTTTGAATAATTTAAGAATTTTTAAAATTTTATAATTTTTTTTCAGATTATTATTTAAGTAGGAAATACATTAATTTAGGATTTTGAAAAACATAGAAATTTTATTATTTTTATATTTTTATTTAAAAAAACAATTAAATAATTTAGGATGTATTTATTTAGGATATTGAATAATTTAGGAATTTTATTAATTTTTTATTTTTTATTTAAGATTGACATTAAATTTTTTTGGATTTATTTAGAGTTTTGAAAATTTAAAAATTTTGTTTTCAGACTATTATTTAAGTAGAAAATACAATAATTTAGGATTTTCAAAAACATTGAAATTTATTAATTTTATATTTTTATTTAAAATACAATTAAATAATTTAGTATATGTATTTATTTAGGATTTTGAATAATTTTTTTTTTTTTAATTTTATATTTCTATTTAAGAATGACATTAATTTTTTTTTCAATTTATATTAGTTTAGGATTTTGAAAAACTTATAAATTTTATTTATTTTAGATTTTTATTTATGTAGGAAATAAACTAATTTAAGAATTTTAAAATCTTAAAATTTTTATTTATTTTATATTTTGTTTAAGCATGACATAAAATAAATAAGTTAAAATTTGTGTTTATTAAGAATTTTGATTAATTTAAATTTTTTTATTTATTTCATAATTTCATTTAAGAAGAATATTAAATAACTTAAATATTATATTTATGAATATTTTAAATAATTTGATAATTTTATTTATTACAAATATTTAACTTAAGTTCAACATTAAATAATCTAGAGTTTGTATTTGTTTGGAATTTTAAATAATTTAAAATTTATTTATTGCAACCTTTAATTTAAATATGACATTTAATAATATGGGATTTGTATTTATTTAAACTTTGAAATAATTTGGAAATTTTACTTATTGAATTTTTTTATTTAAGTAAGACATTAAATAAAATAAATTTGTATTAATTTGAGATTTTAAATAATTTAAGAAATTTATTTATTAATGTGACATTAACTAATTTAAGGAATGTATTTATTTAGGATTTTGAAGAATTTTGAAATTTTATTAATTTATAATTTTTATTTAAGTCAAACAGTAAATAATTTAGGTTTTGAGTATTTTAGAAATTTTATTTATTCTTTATTATTATTTAATTAAGAAATAAAAATAATTTAGGATTTGTATTTATTTAGATTTAAAAAAAACTTATAAATTTGATTAATTTTTAATTTTATTTTATTTTATTTTTTATAAAAAACTTTCATATTAGGCATCACATGCTACTTCACATCTGAGTTAGGCTCACACCTCAAGTAACAACAATCATTTGTCATCATATGAAAAAAGTATTATTAAAAAGAAAATTAAAAAAAAATTACAAAAATATAGGGTAACTAGACCAAAACTCATATGTTAACAAAAACGATACATAGGTAGACTATACCTATTAATAACTAATTCTAAGAACAGACTAGATGGAAGTCTATTATACCAATGAAAGGATTCTCTATTAATAAATCATGAATTAGCCAACTTATCAGCACACGCATTCCCTTCACGAAAAATATGAGTAACCCTAAACAGTAATTAAGACAAATATTTCATCGATTACACGAAACATCCAATCAACATTTGTCCTAGCAATTTTAATTTTTATTTAAACCTTAAATAATTTAGGGTTTAGGGTTTATATTTGTTTAAATTTTTTTGAATAACTTAGGAGTTTTATTTATTGAAAATATTTATATAAGTATACATTCAATAATTTTAAATATTTTACATTTTTTATTTATTGAAATTTTTATTTAAGTATGACATTCAATAATTTTGATTTGTATTTGTTTAGAGTTTTAAATAATTTTGGAAATTTTATTTATTTCAATATTTTATTTAAGTATGACAATATTAAATTTAGAATTTTTATTTATTTAGGATTTTAAATAATTTAGGAGTTTAATTAATTTTAGAATTTATTTAAGTAGAATATTAAATCATTTAGATTTTTCATTTATTTAAGATTTTGAAAATGTTAGAAATATTATTTATTTTAGATTATTATTTAAGTAAGAAATAAATTAATTTATGATTTTTATTTATTTAGAACTTTCAAAAAGTTAGAATTCATTAAATTTTTATTTTTATTTAAGAATAATATTAAATAATTTAGGATATATATTTATTTATAATTTTGAATAATTTAGGAATTTTATTGATTTTTATTTAAGAATGAAATTAATTTTTTTTGGATTTATATTTATTTAGGAATTTGAAAATTTTAGAAATTTATTTATTTGAGCTATTATTTAAGTGAGACATTATATAATTTAGAAATTTTGTATATTTCAAATTTTTATTTATGTAGGACATTAAATAATTTATGATTTATATTTATTTATAAATTTAAATAATTTAGGAATTTTATTTATTGTAATTTTTTATTTAAGTATAACATTTAATAATTTAGGATTTGTATTTATCTAAGATTTTAAATAATTTAAGAATTTAAGTGATTTCATAAGTAGAACATTAAATTATTTAGATTTTGAAAATGTTAGAAATATTATTTATTTTAGATTATTATTTAAGTAAGAAATAAAATAAGATTTTTATTTATCTATAACTTTGAAAAACTTAGAAATTCATTTAATTTATAATTTTTTTAAGAAGGATATTAAATAATTTGGGATATGTATTTATTTAGAATTTTGAATAATTTAGGAATTTTATTGATTTTTATTTAAGAATGACATTAATATTTTTTTATTTATATTTATTTGGGATTTGAAAAATTTAGAAATTTTATTTATTTGAGATACTTTATTTAAATGGGACATTAAATAATTTAGAAATTTAAATAATTAGAAATTTATTTTTTTAATTTGTTCTTCATTGTGGTTGCTCACCCGGTCGGTCGATAAGTGATGTCGAGTGATGTGGGTCATTCTGCCCGTAATGTGGATGATTAACCGGTCAAGGATACCAAGTGAAGTGGTTCATTCGGCCTCTAATTTGGTTAATCACCGAGCCAATCACTCAATTTTGATACGATATTAAATAATTTAGAATTACACCTATTTAGAATTTTGAAAACTTTAAGATTTCTTTTATTAATTTTATTTTTTATTTAACAAAAGCATTAAATAATTTAGGAATTTTATTGATTCGCAGCTATTATTTAAGAATGACATTATAAATTGAGGATTTTTATTTATTTAGGATTTTAAAAACTTAGAAATTTTGTTTATTTTATGTTTTTATTTTAGTAGAAAATAAAATAATTTCATATTTTGGATTTATTTAGATTTTTAAAATTTTTTAAAAATTTCATTTTTTGAGATTTTTGTGTAAATATGACGTAAAATAACTTAGAATTTGTGTTTAGTTAGGACTTTGAATATTTTAAATTTTTTATTAAATAATTTAGAATCAGTATTTATTAAGTTCTTTTTTAACAATTTAAAAAATTTATTTATTTTAGATATGTTATTTAGGAAAGATATTAAATAATTTAGGATTTGTATTGTTTAAAAATTTGAATAATTTAGGAGTTTTATTTATTGGGAGTTTTTATTTAAGTATGACATTCAATAATTTAGAATTTATTTTTTTTTATAATTTAAATAATTTAGAATTTTTTTATTATATTTTTTATTTAAGTATGACATTTAATAATTTAGATTTGTATTTATTTAGAATTTTAAATATTTTAAGACTTTTATTTATTATAATTTTTTATTTAAGTGTGAATTAAATAATTTAAAATTTGTATTTATTTAGAATTTTAAATAATTTAGGATTTTTTTTTCAATTTGTTCATTGTTGTGGTTTATCACTCGGTCGATCGGTTTATCATGTCTGAGCGATGTGACTCATTCAATTCATAATGTGGTTGATTACCGGAGGATCGATTAAATATGGCCTACATAGAACAAAGTAGTTTTAATTAGAATAATCTTAAATAGCATTTATGAAAAATTTAAACACCATAAACATTCCTATGAAATGTAGTGCAGTAACAAAATTATTAACCGTAAAATGACATGAAATACAGTAAAAAAATACATGTGGCAGAATAAAAAAAAAAACATGAATATGAAATGCACCCAACAATAAAATGATAACAGTACTTAACAATGAAACCGGATGAACATCAATGTATTAAATTATTGCATATTAATTTAGTTTGAGAAAGAAGATAATTTTTTTTATACAATTATGCTTAAAATATTAAATTTTACTTAAATTTATCCTTAAATATGTATTTTAGTTGCATGTACGGTGAATTTAATGGATTACACTAGTATTTATTTCATAGTTTCACACACTTGTGTACAAGGATGTTAACACAGGTATAATTTGGTACAATTAATTTGTAATAGTTTTTCATTAAAGTAGTATCCTACAAAAAAAATATAGCATTTCTTTTGAGCTACTATCACCATAATTTTAGTTCACATCAATTTATATGACTCACAACTTCTTATCCTTTTTTTTTAATCTCATTTCTATAAATGAAAAAAATCCTTTTTTTTTAATCTCATTTCTATAAATGAAAAAATAATGTAGGCTGGTGTTCATTTACTTCCATTTATTATTGACGTAATTTTTTATTTGTGAAAATTAACAATAACTTTGCTAAACTAATTGATCCCTTAATCATTACTCATTTTTTTTGATATTTTTAATGTGAGTACTTAACCAAGTGGGTTATAGAAAAAAAATGGTTTCTTAACTTCATCCAATGCTCAAATTTTCTTATATTTTTTTTATTTTGGAAGGTCAATGTTATACTTTGGCTTAAATTTAAATCACCATCAAGTTTAACATATGAAACACCACTTCTCATCTTTTTTTCTTTTTTTTTATCTCATCCCATAAATAAAAAAATTAATCAAATGCTGGTGTTCATTTTAATTCCATTTATTATTGATATATTTTGTTTGCTTGTGGAAATTAATAACTTTACTCAACTAATTGATTTCTTATGTATTACTGATCTATTTTATCATTTCTAATGCAAGTACTTAATCAAGAGGGTTATAAAATGGTTTATTAACTTCATCTATGCTCTGATTTTCTTAAATTTTATTTTGGAAGGTCAGAATTATAATTTGACTTAAACCTAAATCACCATCAAGTTTTCTACTATCTCATCTCAACTAGACAGAGTATCTAGAGCATGAATTAAAAATCAAATAATGATTTTTAAAAATTCAAAAAATATAATTAACATTTTTTTTTCTCTTTGTCTCACTTCTAAGTTATCACTCTCTCTTTATGAAGAAAAAGGTAAAAATAAAAAGATAATTATTTAATATTTTGGTTGAAAAAATGAAACAATTTTATAATAATACATTATTTTTTTTACTAAAAATAATATATTATTATCATCATCGTTAGTTATTATTTTTTTTATCGACAATAAAAAATCAATAAATATGAACCACTTCAGGGTGGTTCAACCCGTATACAAAAAACTCAAGTCAACTTACCTAACTGGACTTTGAGATTCAACCTAAAAGAACAAACCCCTAAGAAAAAAAATCAAGAAATCATTCTCATACAGACTAGAGGATCAAGACACCAGTCAGAAAAGGAGAAAAGCGTAGCATTAGACTTAGTAGTGACCCACGACCAAGCCTTTAATTGAACAAAGGCAAAAAATTTGAAACGTCAATCACGCCCCTATTAAAGATTACATTGTTTCTATGCTTCCACAACTCGCTTATCACTGGAATCCAAACCGCTCCCCATACATCGCCCGAAGCATTTCTGAGTCTGAACTGGGAAAAATTCAACAAAGGAACATTGTGAGACACAAACTGCACTCCAATCCATTCAAAGTAGTGACTCCAAACTAGCCAAATATTATTATTATTATTATGATGATGATGACGACTTTATGGAAGATATAATGGTAATTTTATTTTTTTTAATCTCATTTTTATAGTTTTCTCTCTTAAGTAGAAAACGTCACTTTTTAATAGTATTCTTAAATATTTTTTTTTTCTCATCACTAGTGCCAAAAATTTGTTGAGTCTTTCTGTAAGTTTATCGATTCAATTGTAGTATATTGTTTCAAAAAACGAATGTCAAACCATAAGGAACAATTTTCTTAAGATTTTACTTCATAATATTCACTAAATATCACAATATGTAAAATAATTTGATAAAAGATATATTGAAATTGTTTGAAGAATTTTTATTCTAAATTAAAAAAAACTGAGTCAATGATTATAAGCAGAGTTAGTAAGGCTAATCAATAATCAAAAGTTAGGTAATAAACTTCTAAACATGACCCAAGCTCTCTAATCTAACCCAATAAGAAAGGTCTACCAAAATAATATAAATAGCACAGATTTCAAGAACCATGTGCGTCATTACACAGTACTCAGAATAACGAGTGTGGTATACTAAATATGACTTGAATGTTAGAGTGTCTTCTGTAGGTACTATCCGAGTCAGGACTACGTGTAGACCGGGGACTGGAACGAGTAGAGGGGAGGAAGAAGCTTGCTTGGAGAGAAACATAAGTGCAAACCGACCGATCGACCAAGAAAGCAGAGGAACAAGTTCAATCGTTCTCTAGACCCCAATCTCATTCGAGAACAAAGTTAATTTCTCACTATTTTTATTTTGGATACATAAAAATATATAATATTATGAAATAGTTGATATTGATGCAACATAAATAATCATTCATATTGATTCTTCAATTATGAAATTATTAAAATCATCTCCTAAACCTTGTTTCCTTAATTAACATTAAGAAAAAATATGCTATTTATTTAATAGATTTCTTAACATTAAGAAAAGATATGTTATAAAGATATATTATGCATAAAAATGACTTAGCACATACAATGAATAAAGTCTAGCAAAAGTTTTAAATTGTTCAAAGCATAATCATTTCAAATAATCACACTCAGTATAAAGTTTCATATAAAGTTCAAGGAGATTACATGTAAGTTGTGTTTATGTTTGTGATATTTAATTATAGACAATTTTTTTTTTTTGAAATAAGTGTTTAGCTCAATTTTTTGACAACGTATTCCTCCATATATCTAGAGAATGAAAAGGGGACTAGTTAGAAAAGAATAGACTTTGAATTTAGTTTTTATAAATGGATTTCTTACGTTACTTCATAAAAATCATGATATCTGACTGAAGAGTGAACATATAGATCCAGATTTTGGAGCAATCCATAATGTGAAAAATACTACACACTCTAAGTTGAATTAGTTTTCATTATAATTTATACAATCAATTAATGAAAATTATTTTTGCATGATTTTTAAAATAACTAATATAAAAATTAAAAGTTAACATGCATAGTATAAACTACTTCTATATTCTTTTTCCCTTTCTACCTGTCTTTCATTTTGCCATATTCCTATAATGCTTGCATTTTAGCTTGACAACTTTATACTCTTCAATTTCTGCCCTTTTAAGTTTGTCTCTTTGTGTGATAATCGAATTTTGTTGTCTTCTTTCATTTGTTCGACACGCGTGTTGTGATTGACATTTTTTTAATTGTTGATGTTTTGGTTACTTGATCATTAGATTTAATGCATATAAGATGTGTTGTGATGGATAGTTTAATTTGAATTCAAGAAGAAAAAACCCTAAAAGTCTTAAGTAAAAGAGAGCTTATTTATATGGTTTAATTATTTTTTTATCAGCAATAACAAATAAATAAATGCGAGTCATTTTAGGTGATTCAACCCTTATACAAAAGATACAAAACTTACTACTAACTAAAACAAAAGTACTAACCGGACACAAAACTTAAACTACATCAAACAATCATTCTCATACAATTCAAAGGAACCACACACTAATTAGAAAAGAGAAACAAGGCAGACCGAGATCTAACATTAATCCAAGACCAAATCTTTTATTGCACCCGTACACACTTCAAACGCATGGTTTAATTATTATAAGTTGATTGAAATGATTTTAAAATTATAAAGTTATAAAATATTGATAATCAATTTTATAAGATGAATCAGTGAAGTGTTATAAATATTATCTTAGTGTTGACGAATTGATTGTAATTTGATTCTATTCTACTTGCACTTCCCCAATTATCTTTATAATGCATAGGTCAATTTGAATCATTCAAATGTCCCCAAGTAGCTAATCGAATTTATTCCCGATTCAGAAACCTTGTTTTAAGTTTATTTGTTTGTGTTACCTTTAAGCTGGATGCCATTATCAAAATAAATAAATAAATAAACCTAACAGCACTTTGATATATTCGATTTTCATTACTTTTTTTCTTTCCATTTCTGGTCAATTTTTTTGCCACTGCTACAGAAAATGTCTTTACAAACGCTGTAAGGACACAGTATGGGCACTAACAAAAATATATGAATCTGATCATGTTGACATTCAACATATATAATAATTAATGCATATATTAATATATTAATTTATCGTAATCTTGATTCCTTCTCTTTTCCCCCTCCATTTGAATGGTGCGAATGAGACGTTTTCATTCCCTTTATTTCGTGCAAGCAATTTTCATTAATAACGCTTTGCCTTGTACGGTTCAAGATCAATTTCTCTCATATTGGCTTCCTTACACGAAATAAACAATGGAGTTTTCTGTTTTGCTTAAACAAAGATGATGTAACATTTTTTAATCAAATAATTAAAATCATCATGAACTGAGTTATTGGAGAATTGACAAGGTTGTAATTTTGATTTGGTAGATTCCATCCTCCATGAGCGCTTAAATACAACTACTACATTATATAAATATTTTAGATTTTCAATTATAATTATTCTATTAGTTATAATAATGATTATCAATTTGTGGTATTTTTTATATGGTATATAAATATAATTTATAATTATATATAAAGGAAATTTCTCATTATAATTGTTTTTTAGTATACACAATTTCTCTCGATTCTACCTTATTTAATATATATAATTTTATTAATACAATAGAATATTTTATCATTTCACGTGAATTACTTAAAAAATAAAATTATTTTTTAATTTAGTTTTTATAAGACTTCTCACTCTTTTCTTAATTCCTTATTTTAAGGTAACAAGAAGAAAGAGAGAGCATACTCTCATAAGTTTCTACACCAAATTTCACATATCAAATAAAATAATCTTCATTTCTAATTAGTACTCTCTTCACTCAATTTCAAGCAACTATATTATTTGGTAAAATCATTATTCTTTTGTATCTACCATCAAGTCAATCATAACTTTAACATGAGCATCATCACACTCTCTAATCCCAAAACTATCAGAAGAAGAGAAAAAACTTGAAGAAAAAGAGACTCCGAAAAAAAAATAGATATTGTTTAATCAATTCATTATTTTTCTTTTACATATTATTTTTTGTTTTTCATTTTCGACTCATTCATAATTATTTTTGTATATATGTTAAATTTTTATCATCGTAAAAATTGAGTAAAAAATAATACAGATACACATACGTTATTAATAATATATATATATATATATATATTATAAATGAAATATATAAAACTAATAAGAACAATGATTGATGGGTTGATACATAATCTGCAACTAGTGATGCATCATCCCTATATTCTTCCCCAACCGTCCATGGGTTTTGGGGACCTCTGTGGTTCCTTAGATATAGACATCAGATTTGGATGTCTGGGGTGGGAAAAGAGTGAATCAATGAGAGATATGAACCAAAAGCTACTTTTTCTTTTCTTTTTTCAATTTCATGGCTGCCAAATTGGCCACTTCCACTCTTAGATACCAGTAACACTGTAACGGCACCAAATGCGATTACTCGACGCTGAAACTAAAGGGGAATAGTGCAAAGGCACTTTTGCAAGAGGTGGGGTACAACAACAAAGAAAACGAAAGCTACAAGAGGATGTTCCTAAAAAAATAAGAATAAACTAAAACATTTTTAACTACAATATTTAACATTTTATAAGAAGGATTAGATGGGTTTAAAAAAAATAGAAGTGATTTTGTTTACATGTGAAAAGTATAAATTATATGGATCCTAAAAATGAAAATGCTTTTGTTTGTTCGTTTTGAGTGTGATTGGTGAGTTGAGGCAGCTTTCGGTTGTGGCATGGTAAGACAGAGATTGGTGGGGCATGAAGAAAGTCAAATATACTTTTGATAATTTGTTTTATATAGAGAGATGTGTGGAAACCACACGAAGGCGTGTGCCGTGAGGAGCCACGTATCCTCCGAATCACGCTCTGCCGTCACCCTCCTTCATTCTTAATTCCTTTCACAAACTACCCACGCAACCACCAATCACCACATTTTCCTTTCATTCCTCTCAAGAACCAACTACATCAAATAATACGTAGTGGTTTCAAATTGATTTTAGTGAAATGAATTAGTTTCTCTCTATTAAAAAGTTATAATTACACTCTAACTCAATCTTAAAAAAAATTATAAAATTGAGTTAAACTTAAATTTACAAATTATTTAAAAGTAATTCTAACGAAAGTTTGTTGGATTTATAAAGTCATATAGATCACTATCAAACCATCTATCATATATAGTTTTGTATACGAGTTGATAGATCTAAACGTTGAGTGTTAAAAATCATACATCAATTAGAAATAAGAACATTTTATAATATAATATATAAATGAATGTAAACTTCATTTTATTAACTAGTTTTATAAAGTTGAGTTAAATTTAAAATCTAATTTTTAGTAGTATTTAACATCAAAGATCAAATGAGTTGTGTGCGAAATCATGCGTAACAACGAGAATTTGTTAGAGATCTCACATCGATCAGAGATGAGGACAACTCATTGTATATAAATGAGTGCAAACCTCATTTTCATGAGTCAGTTTTATAAGGTTGAGTTAGCCTTAAAGTCCACTTTTTACTAGAATTAGCATTAATAATAAGAAACGTGACGAGTCTAAAGTCAAAGACTAAGGTATATATGGTTTGAACCCATGAAGGTGCATGCACTGTAGTACAGTCGTGGTGAGAAGCGGATGCACGTTGGATGAAGGAGGGAAAGAGTGAGCTTAGGGTCAGTTTGTTTCCAATCATGGATTTGCGTAAGCCAACAAAATCAAAGAAAACACGAAAATAAAATAAGGTAAAAAACTTTTGATGTTTTTTTTTCGTAACTATATGCAAAGATTTGCAAAGAAAATCACGATTATAATTACAAAAACTCTGCATTATGTACAATAATAAATAAAATAGCATGTATAAATTCAATATTAAGCTGACTAGTAAGTGTTGGAGAATCGGTTGCAGACATATTAAATATATATTATAGTTTTATATTATTAATATTTATATTTATATTATTATTAAAATAATAAAAATAGTCAATATATAAAATAATAATAATATAAAAAATTGTTGGAGATCCCGACTAGAGATTAGAGCCTTTCATAGTATATAAGTGGGTGCAAACTTCATCCCATTGAACCAGTTTTATGAGCCTGAATTAGGCTTAAAGTTCACTTCGTAATTTAGTATCAGAGCCATTTTGAATTAGGCTTATTGTGCCACCTCCTATCGGACCACCCATAATATATAGTCTCACGCACGAGTTGGCGGTCTCAGCGTGAATGGGTGCAAACCTCACCCCCATTGAGAGGTAAAGTCCACTTCGTAATAAAAATATTAATAATAATTATATAATAAAAAAAACAATTTCAAATCACATCTATATCACTTACGAACTTTCATATATTTTTTTTTTCAATTCTTAATCCAAATAACTTTTTTCTCCATATACTTTCCCTTCAAATCTAGTTCATAAAATCTACTCCATAATCCAACGAAAACCGAATACATTCAAGACTATTTCTAACCAGTTTATTGATTATATTTTATATTATAGTACAAGAGTGATTTGAAAACGATTACTGGGATGCTGAAGAGGGAATGAATGATAAATATTATTGACAACGAAATTGATTTTGAATCCATGTGTATATAATTGAAAAATATATTGGGAGATATTTTTGTATAAACAATTTTTTTATGATTATTTATATTTTTATTTTGATTACTATCAGTGGATAAAGAAAGAGGGTAAGTAACTTTTTTTTAGAAATTTATTATCACTTTTCATATTTCTTTAGAAGTTTAAATAAAAAAAGTTATAATTTCATCACACATGTCAATAGATTAAATAATTATTTTAAGATAGAATTCTAACAAATTATACTCATTTATATTAAGATTCAATTCTAAAATAATATATGATATATATATATATATATATAATCACTAAAGTAAAAAAAATAATTAAATTTTAAGTCTTTAATAAATTTGGATATTTTTAATATCTTTAATAAGTTTTATTGGTCTATATTTAGTACTAAAAAAATCTATATTTTTCAATTGAGCTTCTTCTTGTTTATTTTGTAGGTTAATTGGGTGATATGATTGTTATTTTACCATGTTTTCTTTTTACTTATCTTCACATGTTATTTTCTATAAATATTAAATGTCATAGTTTTGTGGTTAATATAATAGAAACTTTTATTATTGGATTAAAGTAAACAAAAATGAAAATGAAGGCAAAACAAAACCTAAATATGATGTAAGATTGTGGAACTCCTCACCCTTATTTCACAGTCTCCGAACATTTGTAAACTAAACCTAATATTTAAAATGTTTTATTTGTAATGACTTCATATATTTTTAGTTCTAAAAAAATATAAGTAAGTTTTAAATTTCTGACAATTTTTTAATCATTATTTTTTATCTTTATTTTAATTAAGGTTATATTAACGATGAAAATAAAAGTATTTATTAATACAATGAAGGTAACAAAAATTATTTTAAACTGAAATAATTAAATATGTTTAGATATATACATGATTTGATTAAGTAATATATTTCTTACTTAATATAAAAATATATATAATTATACGTTATTTTTTATTTTCAACCAAGAATTTTAATTTTTTACATTGTACTTTTAATAAAAAATAATTATAATTTTCTTATATGCTTTCAATTTACTTTCTATATATTAATTTTGATATTATAATTTTGAATATTATAAAATATTTTAACCTTAAATAAAATAAAATAAGTAATAAATATATTTTATATTTTTAAAAATAATAATTAAAATATATTAAAACTGGGTGTAAAACTAAAAAAATATTATTATTCTTTTTTTTTCTTTGTTACATAATTTAATAATAAGATAAAGTAGTTGTTTTCATAATATATTAATATATTTTTTATTAATTACTATACGTAGAAAATTGTAATTTGATAATCATAAAATAAAAATTATATACACACTTTCCAATCTCAAACCCACTAATAGAAGAAGAGAAAATCAAATAAGAGGAGAAAAAAAAATGTTGAATAATCAATTCATATTTTTTATATGTTATTTATCTAAAAAAATTTATGTATGTATGTTAAACTTCTATGTTAATATGTTTCTAATTTAGTTTCTATTATTGTTAAATGGTTTCTAATTTGACATATAATTAGCTACCAAAGTTTTTCTACCAAATTTAGAATCTAAATAATTTATAGTTAAAACCTTGATAGCTAATTAAATACCGATTTAGAAACTATTTAACAATAATAGAAATTAATTTAGAAATCAACAAATTGTTTAGTTTCTAAAATAACTATTTAACAATAATAGAAATTAATTTAGAAATCAACAAATTGTTTAGTCTCTAAAATAATATATAATTTAATCACTATAGCAACTAAATATTTTTTATCTTTAAAATTAATTTTTATTTCATAATTTTCTTGTAAGACAGATCAGAAAGGTAACAACATTCCGATAATAAAAATTATGCATGTTTCCAAACATAGCATTGGAGCATAAATGTTGAAGAAAATCCAATTTATAAACATTGTTGTAGACTTGCATATACATCCAAAATGGAAGAAAATAACAATGTTGTAACTTACAACTTTCATTTCACTTAGAATCTTTTAGATGTTTTGGAGTTATACAGTAGAAAGTAGATTCAAACATTGAAAACTTTACATCATAATTAATCTTCTAGTTGGTTAGTTAGCTAAAGTTACTTAAAGTTTTCTCTATAGTGTTTGAACAGAATGCAACAAGAAATGCAGTCCATTAACGACATCATATAGCATTAGCCCTAGTTTACCTCCAAACCAGCTACCCATCTGACTTCCAACAAGGTAACCAAGTCTCCCAAGCCTTTGCTCCCCAAGAAAGCCTCCAGCATAAGTTCCAAACAAAGTGCCACTTCCCCTAAAGAACCCCTCAGTCAAAGTACCACCATAGTACACAGATTCAAAAAAATCCCATCCTGAAGACATGATAGGACCCATAGTGACTTTGGCTTTACGAGAAGCCAATTTTGCTGCCTTTTCACCTTCTTTTTTGGCATATTTCACTGAAGCACTTTCTGTCATTCCCTGCTTCACAACATCAACAAGGGCAGATTGCGTTGCTTCTTGCCTTGCTCCTTCAACACGAGCAGCTCTGATATTGTTCATGTACAGCTTCACACCTTCCTTCACACTACATGCTAATGTTCCAGAATTCATGTCAAAGCAATTTAAGAGTGCGAACTTCCCAGTATGGGATGATGCACTCTCACCAACAAGTTGCTTGCATTTTTTGGCTAAAAGAAGGAGCACGGAATAATGAGCAACAAGAATGTGTTAGTGATAAGGAACAAGTTCAAGATCAAAACAAGAATGTCTTCAAATATTCTAATCATTCATTTTATAGTTAACAATGGAGATTGCATATTAATTGTATCTTTATCACTCCAGAGGAAGCAGAATCCACCACATTAATGATCACATAATAAAATTAAAACATGCACATCACACAAGAAATATTCTACGCTGTGTAACTATTATGTGAACAATCATGATAGTCCCAGACAATTGGTGCAGAATTATTTATCAGTAAAAACAATATTTATCAGTTAAAACTTGATATTAAAATATTACTTTGATTAATAGAATTCTGATTATAGACTCTTGTAGTACTTCACAATCAATATTTGTAGAAAAATAAAAACTAATTATGCAAACTCTCCCAAATTAAGATCATTGTCAAATTCTTCACGAATAATTAGTATGAAGTAAGCAATAAACATTCACTGTCCAATCGTGCCTGATGCAAGATTACGAGTAATTTGACATGAAATTAAAAAAAAAGGAACCGAATTTTTTTGCTGTTTTTCTTCCTTTATTTTCTACGCAATCAAACAAAGTAGAGATGCAAGAGTTAAATCATTGATATCTGCTATATTTTTTAATCTCATTGATGTCTGCCACATTTTTTAATCTCGTTGATGTCTATAATTAGATAACATCAATGTCAAATGGTTTCAGAGAAAGATGAAGAAAAGGTAAATCAATTGTAAGAAAAAAAAAATAGAATAGATTGAATAGGAAATGAAAAATTGGATACCTGTGACGCTAAAAGCAACGATGGCAGTCACAATGGTTAGAAATCGAACTTTCTTCTTCTGGAAAGCCATGGCATGGCAGTAACGGAAAACGAAATGTAAGGAATTATTTAGAAATTAGTGTAAAGTATAAACAATGATAAATTAAAGAGGCCTTCAAATGAAACCTTCCAAGAGAGGGAAGAATCTTAACAATAGATTCTTGGTTTGAGGTTCAGGTAAAATTATTGCTAGCAAGAGAGAAGCCAAATTCGAAAGTGCACAACGTTAATGATTATGGGTTGTCTAATCGGCCCAACTACATTGTTTAAAATGGGCTTGCATTAGGCATTAAAATTTCATGTAATGAATTCAGCAATGTGTACGTTGGTTTCGGACAACTTCAATTATATAATCTTAATTATTAGGATAACATTAATGTAAAAAGCACTAAACAATATATATAAGTCTTGTTTTCTATATTTAACGGGATCTGTATAAATTTTATGTAATATTAAATTAAAATTTTCAGTCTAATTACATTAACCTCACAATTATCCTTACGTATCATTCTTTTCTATCACGCTATCATTAAAACTATTTCACTTTTAGCCTCTAAATTTATTTATTTTAATTTTAATTTTTTTATTGAATGTCACCCACATGTTACATTCTGTCACAAAAGCTGTTTACCTTCATTCTTTTCTTTCAATCAATTCCCACTTCCATAATGAAGCATACCATAGGATCGATATGTCAGTCACGAAGTTTGTTCAAGATTGCAATTTCTTAAGTCGGGATTAGCAAAAAGAATATTGCAACTTAAAATATCGAAACATCGAAAGGAATGAAAAAGAATATCGTAGATTTGTTACAAATTTGTCGAAAATAACTTCTCCAACTGAGATTAAAAGAACAAAAGGTACTTGCCGTTAACGTTGATATATACTGTTAGACTCATTAGTGTAGCAAGAGATAAACGCAAATTCTAGTAAAAAAATCATCCTTTATTCCCAGGAGATAAAAAGGATACAAATCTCACGTTCCTTCTACTAGTGTCATGTGTATATAAACGAATCTTAAAAGAACAATAATCATGGTTTGCCTGCATCAAAGGTAATGGGAAGTTATTCCGACTCCGCAAGCCAAAAAATATCAAGCTTCATACTTCCACATATATATAATTTAGTGATATGTATTTGTCGCGGCACATATACCATAGGAAGCCAAAAATGCTTCCTTATATTCTGATATAAACCTTGATGAGAAATGACTTAACCTCAGACTCTGAAAATGCATTTCAGCACTGAATATGCAAAATATTGCCATAGGCTGAGAATTTGATTGATTTAAGCATCATCCTCTTTATCCAAAGAAGCTGATAGATAGCTCAAGATGAATCCGTCTAGATCACCCTCAAGGACGGAGTCAGGATCTGAAACCTCATAGTTTGTTCTAAGATCTTTCACCATACGGTAAGGCTGCATCATACATAAAATAATATTAGTTATTATTAAAATTAAGGTAAAATGCCTAGATCATGTCAGACTGCTAAAAAATGGGAGGGAGAGACATGTACAATCTCAAACCTACATGGAGAACATAACTACGAATCTGACTGCCCCATGTTATGTCAGTGAGAGACTCTGTATGTTGTGCATTGAACTTAGCCTGGCGTGCCATCTCCAGTTGGTCTAACCTTGACTGAAGCACAGCCATAGCTGAAGCCTTATTCTGATGCTGCGATCTGTTTTCAAATAATACCCAAAATCAAAACCTAAGAACACAACATAATAAATGGTTGATTGAGAATACAAACAAGATCATTTCCTGAGGCATGGACGAGCACTACCCTTAAGGATTTATCTGTGTCGTGCAAGCCCCTCAGAGTACAATAGGAACTTCTCGGGTGGTACCAAGGAGCACAGAACCAGCAAGCAAGTTCTCAAGAGCAAAGAACACCAGATAGAAGAAGAGAGGAGAGTGAGTGAAGGTGTATTTTGGAGGAGAGGAGAGGCACTTTTTGTAGGAATTGAAGACTTGACCTACACGGTCACAAACTCCCATAATCACCTAGGTTATGGGAGTTTTGGAGGAACATTGAGTAGATAGTGGAGGCACATTGCAGAGAAAGGTGAGGCAACGTTCATGGAACTTGGAAGCAAAGGATCCCATAAACCTAGGTTCCAACGTTCACAAAGTCAAAAATTAAGGAAATCCAAATAGGCTTTAAAATTTATATAGCCAGAGGCAAAAAAGAAAAAAAACAAATAAACCAAGTGGTAAAAAGAACCTTGACCTTCTTATTGCATGGGGAAGGAGGGAATCGCCGGGAATTGAACTAAATCGTGCATAGAAACCTCAAATGAGGCCCACAACTTCATGAATACGAGGATCACCTCCTTTGCTACCTAATATAAACCCTTTGAGTGTGTGTAATCTAGGCAATGTAGGACTATATATCTTTTGTAATACTCAAAATTCACAACAATTCCCCATATATTGCAAAAGGTAAGAGAAAGAAGAAAATTTTGGATCTCGTATAAGAGGTAATGTATCGAAACTGGTATAACAAGTTATATGAACTTGTCCTAGATTTAGAAACTTAACCCACAATATAGTTGGTATAACAAGCTATATGAACGAAAAACACTTAGTGTGTGCTAGCGATTAATTAATCACTTCCAGTGTTATCGCTATGTTGCGCTTACTACACCATGTACATGCCTAGTATTCATGAGTGTTCTACAAATCTTGCCAAAATCTCATGCAAGAGGACCCATTTGACGTTCATATAGGTGATTTCATCAAGTGTATACTGCAAATCACACATCACCCATAAGGGATATGAAAATCATTAAAAAGTTTTTAGAAGTTCAAATTCCTTATACCACATAGAATTAAGTACAAAGTTTACCATCTCAATGACATCAAGCACTTTCACACACTACAGAAATGGACAAATTTGATTTCAAATCAATTTTAGTGCTAGTAAAACTAACAAGTGACTAGTTTTTACCCATATCAATAAAAAATCTTGGGTTTCCATCACTTGTTTGTTTACCAGAGCCTTGAGTCTCGTTCCCCTTGATGTTTATAAAATCATCTTTCTCTGTAGGGTTTTCGTCAAAGGATCTACTAGATTTTGTTCTGACTTAATATAATCAATGGAATGTTTCACTCTTTAGCAACTGCTTTATCAAATCATGTCTCAATTGTACATATCTGTTCTTTACATTGTAAGTTTAGTTTTTAGCTATAGTTAAGTAAATGTGTGTTTTGAAGAAGAAGAGAGACATCTATTTATAGGAATTGGAGACTCTACACGGTCACAAACTCCCATGATTGCCTAGGGTACTAAAGTTTTGGAGGAACGTTGCTTAGATAGTGGAGGCACATTGCAGGGAAGGGGAGGCAACATTCATGGAACGGGAAACCAAAGGATCCAGTAAACCTCGGATCCAACATTCACAAGGCCAAAAACTAAGGAAATCTGGATAGGATATAAAATTTATATTAACCAAAGGCAAAAGAGAAAATAAATAATAAACCAAGTGGTAGAAAAACCTAGACCTCCTTATTGCCCGTGCTGGGGAAATGGCAGGATTTCAACTGAACCGTGCACAAAAAGCCCAAATGAGGCTCACAACTTCATGCACACGAGGCCCACCTCCTTTGCTACCCACTTTGTCTTGGTATATAAACCCTTTGAGAGTATGTCATCTAGGCAGTGTGGGACTATATGCCTTTTGTAATACTCGAAATTCACAAAACACAACACAATCAATGTGTGAATATGTACACATATTTCTTACCTTTCGTTCTGACAAGTTGCAGTAACTCCTGTAGGAATATGAACTATTCTTACAGCACTATCGGTTGTGTTAGCATGCTGGCCACCAGGACCACCAGCCCGAAATCGTTCAATTCTAAGATCAGATTCATTAATCTGTACATGGGTAGATCCATCACCTAGGATTGGAATCACTGCCACAGCAGCAAATGAAGTATGTCGTCGCTTATTGCTGTCAAAAGGTGATATGCGCACCAGCCTGTGCACTCCTATTTCTGCTTTGACATATCCAAATGCAAACTCACCATCTACTTTAATGGTAGCTCGCTGAAAAAGCAAATAGACCCATATATTCAGAAACTAGCAGTTCCCTTCAAAAGAAAATATAACATAAGGGAATAAGTGTCAAAGGCAAAATCTATGTTGAACTAGGCTACAAAAGGAAATGGAATCCTATTGGTGATCTTGCTTGAAGTTTAAATGCTATGCAAATTAAGCAACATAGAACTTGACAGTTGAAAATCAGAAACAGTAATCACATTAGAGGTAGGTAGCCATGGGCCATGCATGCAAGACTTTTGTGGAAAATTGCAAAATAATTTTAAAGTAAATAATTCTGAAATGGTGTGAAGAAGAACCTTGATTCCTGCAATCTCACCAGGCATTTCATCCATTAAAGTTACTTTATATCCACGCCGCTGTGCCCATGACTTATACATCTGCATGACCATTGATGCCCAGTCCATGCTCTCCGTACCCCCAGCCCCAGCTTGAACCTATATAATTATATAATAGTAAGCTTAAAAAGGCATATACGCATACATAACATAGGCCAAGTTCACTTCTTTCTAACGAAGCACGAGGGAAAAAATTGTTAAGATATACTAGTGCAGGATACCAACATCATGTTTTTAGACCTAGATTGATGGCTTGGGCATGAATAGTGATAAAACCAGAAACGCCGTAATAAAAACTTTTAAATGTCTATGACAACAACCTCAATGTAGCAAGAACAAGAATCTTGCTCCCCAGCAAGCAACGCCTCTAGCTCTTTCTCTTTTGCATCTCTTCTCATGTTAAGCAAAACTTTCAATGATTCCTGAAAAGGGAAATATTCAATGCATGAATATATAAATCTGCATGTACTAGAAAGAAATGATCAATCTAACTCCTCTCTACAAACATTGAAAGAGAACAAATTAGTGTTCAACATCAATATATGTTTCCTACAAATTATATCTACCACATAATACGTTGAGCCCTAAAGATTTTCAAACATTTCAGTGTCTACTTAAATTTTCTTTCTTGTGACAATAAATTACCAAATCCTCACCGGCTTAAATTTTTAGTTGTGTTATTCTCCTCATCTTCACTCTACTTTGAACACCAAATCAAAGGAACATAAGGGTCAGATTATTAAGCATCACACCCTTTTGTATGTATAAGACTATAAAAAAAAGGCGAATACATGCCTAGGATAAGATGAAGCGAGTCCCCACCGATTCCAAATCCGCATCATTCTCTTCGCGGGCAAGCTTTATCATGTCAATATGCTCAAGTAACTCTTGTTCCAATGCATTTACTTCTTTCATTTTCCCCAGGAGCGAACCATGTTCTCGGCTTATTTTACCTGCGCGCACCGGATCATCCCAAAGGTCTTCCTTACCCAGCTGGAATGATAACATATCCAACCTCACCTTCAATTTTTCCCACTGCCACCACAACACACACGATCAAGCTCTAACAAACGCAAGAAAAAAATCTGGAAATCAGAACAATTACACTAATGCCACTAAAACAAACACCAATCAGTACTAATTAGTAATTAACTACTTAATAACTTACTAAGCAATGATTAAAAAAAGCACGTTTAATTAAAGAGAAAACAGGGTATTTACCTGTAAGCGGCGTTTGATCAAATTAATAGATTGAGCTACAGCGGCGGCATGACTCTTCCAATCGCCGTCGTTTTCGTCCAGAATGTTCCAATTATTGGCCAGAATTTTTTGGACCGTGAGCCCATCAGAGGTTGAGGGCTCGGTGGCGGCGGCCTCAGAGACCCAAAAACGAATTTGGAGAAGCGCGTTAGAGAAGCGGGAACTTGGGATCGAATTTGAAGAGAAGCAAGGATTGGTTTTTTGTGGAAGGGAATGTGACGATTGGTGACACCAAAACCAGCATGTGGAGGCCAGAGTGTGATGAGACTCGGACGAGTTTCCGACGAGTTTGTGCAGAAACGGGGACAAGGCCTTAGTCCTAAGAGATTTTCGTAGTAAACATGTCATGCTGTAGCCCTTGTGTATGACAGAACAATGCAAACAGGGAAACTAACACTTCTGTGAGGAGAAGAAAAGAAACAGAACCCCACCTTTCAGCTTCAGGACTCTACGAAGACGATGAAGATGCTCATGCTGCAGCTGAACTCATGAACTCTCCAACGGGTCCTATGGGCCTACCATAGGGTTTCGGCTTCGGATTTTACTTCCTGCATTCCCCATGTTTCAACTTGCAACCCCAAAGTTGAGTGAAATGACTAAATTGCCCTCCATCCGAAGAAAAAGAGAGAACGATTGTGAAAAGAAGGTCGTTCTGGAAAGCTTATTTCAAAAAAACGCATTCCATAAGATGTTATACGTTCCAAAATATATTTTGAAAGTTCATTCCAAAAACTTTGTTTCCAATATTTTATTCAATTGCGTATTCCGAATAAAAGTTCAAGAATCAGTAATCCGAAATCAAATCACTTTAAAGAAGGCAAAATGGTTATTTTAAAAATTATAATATGTACCAAGAAATTGTGGGGTGCATGAAGAAAAATCCTAGAGTTTTATGTCAAGTAAACCCAGGAATTACAGCAAAGGATTGCTGTTTACACTTTTTATTAACATACTCATTTTTATATTTTTAAGAAAAATCTTCTTTCAGAAACTAACTTCTTGGATTTGTTTAGGTAATAAATAACAATACTTTCAGAAAACTATTGTGTTTATACTTCTAAAAACTAATCATTTACTCGCCTTTTCTCGTTATTTTTTTGGTGCTTTTTAAAAGAAATCTATAACTGTATTTAGTGACTAAAACTCACTTTCTAGAAAATGAAATTTTTGATAATTTTGTTTTAAAAAATAAGCCAAACATGAACATATTTACAATACCTATCTTGAAAGAACTGCAAATCTCCTTGTATTAAATGTCCCCTAAATTTTAGCTGAAAAAAATTATAACTCAGCTCTTTTTCAGAAATATTTAAAAAAAAAACTAGTCTTAAAACCCACAGTAGAAGATAACAATCATAACACTTTCGTTCGTTAGTATATATACTTTTGATTTATTTGTCACAATAACATAGATTCTACTCCTAAAATTCAGGTTGCTTGAAGACCATTAAACATTTATCGAATATAAAAGGTAGAGAATTTATGTATCTAAAATATAAGTTTCACATAAATAATGCATGAATTTTAAAAACAACAAAAATAGTATTAATTGAGACTACATGTATTGATTCCTCAAAAGGGCTATTTTAATTTACACGTTCATAGTTCCTTCATTTTTGTTTTCAATATTGAAACTGTACAAACAAACTAATTAGGGCTTTTAGATGTCTGGGAAATATATTTTGTTTTTGAAATTATGCTTTATAATAAGGGGAAAAAACGACACATCATTGCTCCAGAAAATTCTTGGCAAAATGTAAGTCGGCGTCGTTTTTGTGAGTATAATACCTGAAAAACGAGTTATTATGCTTATTGAAATTTTCGAAGTTACGTGAACAACTTTCTAGCTCAAAGTAAATCAAATTTGGATTCACCAATCACACACCGATAAAACCGGTCCGAATTTATCCATTTATCCAAATTGAGACTCTAAGCAATCACAATTCTCAAAGATATTTCTGTTCAAGACATGAAACAAAAGCCTTTACATGAATCAACCACATGACAAGATCTTCCTACAAAAGCTACTCTTAAAAAGAACAAAACTGACATATCACTTCTCAGCACCTGCACATGGTTTTGGCTTCTTCACAATCAGAACTGGGCACTTCACCTTCTGGGAGCAGTGATTGCTTACACTTCCAAGAAAAATACTGAAATTCAAAAAAAGAAACCACACTTTACTGTACTATTCAAACATGCATAGGGAAACACAAAATGAAACAAACAATGGGACTCTGAAATATACTAATTTCATCTTCTGACAAAACTAAGCAAATTTTTAAAGAACTATAGGTTATCTATTTTAGCACTTTACCTCTTTATAAGTCCATGGCCGTGGCTACCCATGACTAGCAAATCAGCATTCAACTTCTCAGTCATCTCACAGATCACTTCCCTCGGGTCTCCACTCCCTATGTGTGTCTCCACCTTTACCTATGTAAGTGAACAAGAATTAAATCAAGAACTAACAGGAAAAAGGGTATGCTGATGATGATGATAAGATGGGTAATTCTTGAATCCAATCTCAAAAGAAGGAAGCAACATACGTTTTGGAGATTTTTACACAATCTCTTAGATTTCTCTATCACGCAATCGGCTACATCTTGACTATACTTGCGGATGGCTGCCCTTACCTCAGCAGAAAACACTGAAATTAACGAAACACAAGAATTATAACAATCTTGATTGAGAACAAGACTAATAAGAGCAACAAAATTGCCCTGAATAGGAGATAATTAGGTATTAATATCAAAGTTAAGAAATCTAATTACCCTAAAAACCAATAATTGGTGACTAATGATTATAAAAGGAAAGAATACCTGGAGCTTCAGGATCATCCAATCTGTCTGCGGCACTTGCATAAGTTCCATGATGGGGCTTGACGTATAGAAGGACAAGGTTATCAGTGGAATTCTGGAAAATGATGTTCTTGAGACTCCAAGAAAGAGCGTACATGCTCTCATCGCTTTCGTCCACGGCCACCAGGACCCTACGTTCGTTTCTAGATTCTTCACTCATTTCAAACTTTCACCAACTCAACAACAAAGAACAAAACAATCTGTGAGTGACAGCACTACCAAAGAAGGACTTTATTTATACTACTCCACACTAACCATCATTACAAATCAATTAATAACGACTTTTGTAATTTTATTTCATTACTCGTTTCGTTTACTGTATTTTTTCTCAGTTTTTTATTTTACATATATTTTTTAATCATCTTTATAACATTTATTCTTTGGTCTTTATTTCTATAAATTTTAAAACAATTGTTTATTTTTTTTATAAAATATTCGATATTTGATTTTAATTTCTTTAAATATTTTTTGTTTTTATCTTTCCAAAAATTTAAAATCACTAAGTTTAATCTCAATTCAAGATAAATAGCATGAGTTTGGTTCTTATCCATTCAACCATACCGTAGGATTGGTTCATGGTTTGGGGCGAAGTTGGCAGTAACATTTGATAGAATCTGTTGGCCTGGTCAAGGTTTGGACTTCTGGTTTTCGTTGTTTTTAAAATGTTATATAAATAAGTGGTGATTGGTTTGTATTATATTATTATTTTTTAAAATATATGAATAATTAATACTGTGTTATACTCATCAAATATTTTTTAATTTTTAAATATAGTTAAAAGTAAAATGAATTTTTGTATTAGGTAAATTTTTTTTTATCAGCCATAAAAAATGAGTAGATGGAATCACTTTTAACCCTTATACATAAAGAGCTAACGTCTTACCAACCTTCTACCAAGGAACACTTCGAACTTAAATAAGGAACAACCAAACCAAACTCAAGAAAACATTAAATAACCAACCTCATACAATCCACTGGGTTCAAAACCCAGTTAAGGTATGTAAAAGAATTACAACAGGACTTTGCAAAAATTCAAGACCAAACATTTATCTGTACCAGTGCGAATGCATCTACCACGCCCCTGTCGAAGGTCAAAGAGTTCCTATGTCTCTAAATTCCACTCATAACACCAATCAAAATCTTCGTCATTAACCACATCAGAAGCCGAACACAACCTAAATTGTTGAAAATTTATCGAAAGGTCCTTGTGAATACAAACGACAATCTAGATATGTAAACTAATACGAAAAATTCATCTTAATACTAATAATTATACTAAATTTATTTAATTCAATAAATTATACAATTATTTAGGTTTCAGATATCAAAATTAAGTTTTTTTTTTCTTTATTAGTGTCGTTGTTTACATTGGTAGAGGTTGGTGGTGAGAAACGACAAATGTGGATTAAACAAATACAAATGGTAAGTAAGATCACGTTCTCAGATGATTCTAACTAGCATGGTCAATTAGCTAGCTTTTGACGGAAAATTAAACAATTGATTATTTTTCAGTTTTAATTTTAACTAAGGCTAGAAGAATAATTGCATAATAGAAAATTTTATCATATAGGTAGACATCAAACTTCATCCCTACTTATTTCTCCCTTAATCCCTTCTATTTGTATAATTGTCATCCAAATTATCTACTCTCTTTTTTTATTACATGAAAAATAATATAAAATTAAAAAAGAAAATAAAAATATGAGAGACTGAATAAAAAAAAGCAAAAAAAATCTCAAAAAGTAACCTAAACTACTACATTCATGGTTTAAATGGTTATTATGTATAAATAATTCAAGTTTCATTTTACAGTTGCAATTTCAAAGTATATATTAATGTCAAGGAAAGCGATAAGTATAAACTCAATAACTTAAATAAATAAAAAAGTTGAAATTTAGAATGGGACTTCATTAGAGTTTATCCAACGTTAAATTAGTAAGGCAAATTCCATAAATTCGAAACAATAGCAGGAAATCTATGATTAAAAAAACTGCAAGGATCCTAAAAATAGTTTATCTTAACAACATCCCAGTGTTGAAGTTGAGAAGATGGGTTCGTTTCTCAAAAATTGGGGAATACAATGACTTGAGAATATCAGTTTGTGTTTGTTCAGAATTCAATTTTGATTTTGTACTACCTGGTTAGAGATTTTCAAATATATCGTTACTCACTTTCAAAAATTTGGATAAAATCATTACTTAATCTTACTAAAATTGGCATTTTCTACCTTTAACTATTCTTAATTCTTACAGTTTTACACTTTCTTATTACAAACAAGTGATACTATTTTGACATCTTTTAGTTTGCCTTAACCTCGTTAGCAACTTTCAAACTTTTCTTCACTAAACTTCAAAATTCATAATCTTATCTTAACTCACAATCTCCAAGGATTTTAGTATTATTATAAGGTAATGTTTAACCCTTTTCTTTTCCTAACTTTACTCTTTTTCTTCCACTCTTAATTTTTCTTTTTTATGTAAATATTTGATGTTGTTTGAGCCGGTTATGGATCCAACTTTCGTAAACTTTCGTTTATATAGATTACAATCTTAAACATGACCAACGCCTATGATTGGACCATACATCAAAATTTAGATACTCATAAAAAGATATAGACGATGGTTCTTTTAAACATTTTCGAATATACCTTTATTTGTATCTTATTTGATGTAATATATAAGCAACGATTTTGATAGACTACGATTTTTAGTTGGCGTCTATAATTCAAAAGTATAGACAACGTACTCATAAACATCGATTTTAAAATTGTCGTCTAAAAATCACTGTCTAAGATCTTTTTTTTTTTACAGTAATACCTAAAAATATAGCTTGATTATCTAGGAAGTACTCATTCAGTATACTTTACTTACTCACTAAACACTTATAAAATATTTGTCTAGTTATGCTTTTATTAACTTGAACGCCAAAAAATCTTTTGTAGATAGACATCCACTCAATATTTTATCAACAAATTTGACAATCATTATTAAGATAATTAAGTTTGACCAATGATTGTCTTTCTCATAACCTCTCTCAATCCATTTAGATAGTTTCAACTCAGTTAAAGTAAGAAAAACCTTTGTTTGATTCTTGAAATGTATTAAGAAGATCTTACTCTTTTTTTTTTTGTTTATTTTAGAGTTTAAACATCAAATTTTAAAAAGTACTTTAGAATTATGTTAAGAAGTGAGCTTTAAGCCTAACTCAACCTTATAAAACCAGCTCATAGGATGAGGTTTGCATCCCACTTATATACAATGAAATGTCCTTATGTGTAGTCGATGTGAGATCTCCAACAAATTATGTTTCAATTGAATTAATAATGTTCCACGTGTTTGGTCATTTTCAATAAAAAAAAATTGTCATATATTACTTGTGTCTAGATGTTAATATAAATGTGTAAATAAAATTAAAAGTGTAATTTAAATGTTATATATGTTTAAGATGTAACTAAATGTATTTATGTAGGATGGAGGTGAACTGATCGGTTTAGTGTAGTAGGGGAATAATGTTTTTAGTTTTGAATTTAGTTAATTTAAGGGGGGAGGTAAGCTTGGTAAACTTGAATTTAGTTTATGTACAAACGCATATTCCATGTCCATTTTTGTGGTTGATCCTTCTTCAATTTTTCTTTCTTCGTCTCTCCAATTCTCAAAGAAAGCGATTTTCTACTATTTTTTTGCGTTTTCTTCCATGAACTAGTTGGACAGAGAAGAAGTATATTGAGGTTTTGCCTTGTTCAATTCTTCGTTATTTTTCCTTTATTTGATTTTTGTTTTAGATGCACGTAATGTAAGGTTTGGGATTTGGAAATATTGGAGGAAATTTGATTTTTTAAGTTTGATCTTAAAACGTTGATAATTGTGTTTGATAGGTGGAACTAATCAAGAAATGCAATTAGTGATTGTTTCGTAATTTTCGTAATTAGCTCGAGTTAAGAAAGTTAGTTTAATTAGTTACAATACTAACTTACGATAATTTCTACAAAATAGTTAGTACTTGATGCTATATTTAATTATAAATTGTTTAGAAAATAATACCTAGGTAGTAATATAATCCAACTTAGAAAATAGTATGTATTTTGAGTCACGAATCAATTAAAATGAGATACACAGCCTTTAGTAATAACCTAAATAATATAGACGAATGTATCAAACAGTAAAAAATTAATAAAATTTGTATACATATAATTTTATAAAATGAATATAAGAAAAATCCATCTTAATTAAATGTGAGTTAATCATAATAATAAAATTAGTAATTTTAATTATCAAAAAGACTTTACTCATAAATTAAATGTTAATATTAAATAGAATTATTTAATATTATTTTAGTTAAATACAGTGTGATTCCTTGATGAATTTTATCGACACAAATATGTTTGGTTTTAGTTAAATATAGAATATTTTCTACAGAATGTATATGCATAATCGAATAAATATATATTTGTTATGTTGGTCGACTAACAATAATAATAATAATAATAATAATAATAATATATAATTAAAAACTATTATTATGAAAAGTGAAACAGTAACATCACATTGATAAAATAAATAAAAGTAAGATAAAATCATTCTAATAATAATAATGTATATAATACAAATAAGCATGGATTTGTTAATTTAAGTTAAAGATTAAAATAAAATTTGAGAAGGTTTAAAAACTAAATAAATCACGTGAGCTAGTAGTAATTCAGTCTCACGTATTAAGATGACTAACGTATATTTATGGTACCTTTTTAATTGTATTGAAAAGTGAATATCACAAGTAATTAAAATATTCTGATATTAGGTGTTTCAATTTTTTATTATTCATGTGACTCTTCTTTAAAATTATACACATCATGTTTACGATGATGCTTTTATATTCAGATATTACCCTGGGATTATAATTAAATATAATAAAACAGGATTTTTGCGTTTTAAATGAGTAAAAAAAATCAAAATGGTATCTCAGAGGCAGAAACAATCACCGTTTCAAAAGACAATATTAAATTTAATTTAAATTTTAAATACCAAAATAAATCTATAAACAAATGAAAAAGCAAATTAAATTTTAGTTTAGTAAAAAAAGAAGTAGCGAAAATATTGTATGTTACAACTAATATTTTGCAAACAAATAGAGTCCGAATCGAAATGCAACCAAGCACTTCCTCTCTCCTCTGGTTTTGGGGTTAGGTCTTTCTACTCAAAACAAAACTTCAATTTCTGATTCAGTACGCGGAGATCGAAATTTATTGGTGCTAGCAATTGAGGTAATTCGCAGATAAAAAGGCAATGTTTTTGGTGGATTGGTTTTATGGGATTCTAGCGTCGCTTGGCCTGTGGCAGAAGGAGGCCAAGATCTTATTCCTGGGCCTCGATAACGCTGGCAAAACCACCCTGCTCCACATGCTCAAAGATGAGGTTCCTCTTCTTTTCATCCATTTTCCCCTTTTTCATTCCAATCGTTACCGATATGTGTAGTATTGTTTTTTCTTTTGGATTTTATGTGTTTTCCTCAATAGCGGTGGATCTATGCCCTTATTTACTTTTCCTATTTTCACACTGGTTTTAATCTTTACTGGGAAAATGATCTGGGTAGTTGAAAAAGTTTAAAGAAAACAAGGTTATTATGGTTTTTTATGTCTTTCTGAAAGATACTCTAGTGTTGATGGATTTGCTGTGGGGAGAGGGGAGTTTACAACTTTTCTTTAGTGTTGTTGGATTTGTATGTTTGCCCCATGTGGGAGCCTTTCCTTGTTTTAGCAAGAGACGTTGACATAAACTTGTTAAAGTGCTGAGCTTCCTAACATTACCTTTCTCTATGCACAATTGGCTACGGTGTTGACATGCTTTGGTTTATTGCTTTCTCTTGACATCGAATATTGAATGAATAGCATGTGTGTACTTCTCAGTCTGTAGCTTCTTGAATTTCCATGGTCTTGCTGTGATGTTTTTTTATTATGAGAATTGGTTTTGCAGAGATTAGTCCAGCATCAACCTACCCAGTATCCTACGTCAGAGGAGTTGAGTATTGGAAAGATCAAGTTCAAAGCTTTTGATCTAGGGGGTCATCAGATTGCTCGAAGAGTGTGGAAAGATTACTATGCCCAGGTCTCTTTCTTTTTTCCCTCAACATAGTTTTGTTGAAAGTGGGATAATATTCATCAAGGTTGGTTTTTAACCAAGTCGAATTAGTCATGTGATCCTTATAGTTAATCTCAATTAGTGGAATAAGAATTTGTTGTTGATGTATAGTTTCGGGCAATTCTAAAGTCTGAAATTGTCTTAATCACACAATGGGTGAAAACATATGACTGGATGTCGCTAGGCCGTCTCTAGATATATTAAGATCTTGGCCTTGTTCCCCAATGCAATTTGTTTTCTGTCTTGTTTACATGGTTGGCTAGACATGATTTGATCTTAAACAGAGCCAAACAACATTGCGGGATTCTTGCAGCCTATCTCACATAATAAATTATATTTGTTAACATGGCTAGACATGCTAATATGTGTTGATAGTGGTTGCAGGAACAAAGCTGCACGAGGTGTTTGACTTAGAATATGTGAACTGCTTCTAGCTGTTACCCAGGATAAAAATATCCGAGTGTTCCGTACTGTCATTGGCGGAACAGAGATTAATTGTAAAGTATAAACTATACTTTTAGGCTCTGTTTGGTGTAGAGGAGAGAAATAAGGTAGAGGGAACTAAAAAAAAGAGAATTAGTGAGGAATGAAGTGGAAGTGAAAGGTATGAAGACAGATAGAGAAATGATGGGTAGAGACGAGTGGAAATAAGTGAGAAATAATACAGTGAGTCTTACTACTTTTAAAATTATTTCCACCTTATTTCCATCCACCCTCTCCCTTCTAATTTCTCACCTACCATACACACCATTGCTGCAGAATTTTCTAAAAGATTAATATGTGTTTCATGATATGATTACTGCTGAACCAAAGAATTTATGCTTACTATTTTATTATGTTTGTTACCTCATTTGATTCATGTGTAGTTGCAGAAATGACGGGTAATAGCTTGCTGATGTCGCCTTTTTCACTTTAGAGAATGAGCTAATCATACATATCTGTTTCTGAAGCAGTTTCGGATTTGGTGTTTTGTGACATTTTTTTTTAACTAGGAATCATTTTTTCTTGCCCGAGATCTTTTATTGTATTGTCTATTTATTTTGTGATGATGATCAAGTTGCATCCTTCTTTAATACAGGTAGATGCAGTGGTGTACTTGGTTGATGCGTATGACAAGGAAAGATTTGCTGAGTCAAAAAAAGAGCTGGATGCTCTACTCTCTGATGAATCTTTAGTCAGTGTCCCTTTCCTTGTCCTTGGGAACAAAATTGATATTCCATATGCTGCCTCAGAAGAAGAGCTGCGTTACCATCTGGGCCTGACTAACTTCACCACAGGCAAAGGTAAGGTAAATTTGACCGACTCAAATGTTCGTGCCATGGAGGTGTTCATGTGCAGTATTGTGAAGAAAATGGGCTATGGGGAAGGTTTCAAATGGCTTTCCCAGTACATCAAATAGTCCATTACCAAGAGATGGCTTGGTTTCTCATTTCTAGAAGTTTGTTTCTGTAGTTATGATTTGGAGGTATTGATGGTACGAAATTGCAGTATATTTCAATTTTATTTAAATATAAAATGACTGAACCTACCCCCCACTTCCATCTCCTTTATAAGCTGATAAAATTTCAGTTTTTCTGTGGTGATTGATGAATTTGGTCCATGATTTCTACAACCGCTTATTATTCCTCCTCTCTTCACGGTCTCTCAAGGTAGACTTGTATATATGTGCGAAGGCCCGTGGGCAGCCCGTTTAGCCACATGGGTCTCTATAGATAGAGTTAGTTATGGGCTTAACATTTCACACCCCCTAAATTTTTTTAGCACCTCACTTCGTTCCAAATGGACTTTATGTAATGTAAAAAGCCTATCGTGGAATGAATAAAATGTGTCAAAGTGATTTTATAGTGTAAGAAAAAGATTGGACTTTCTTAAATTTAAAAAATACCTGGAAAACCTATTTCTGAATGCATAAAACGTTTCCCAAATAATTCTATGGAGTGCAAAAGAAAATATGCCCATTTAGATCTAGGTCCATGGAGCCCATTGATGTAATTTTTGTCATAACAAAAGCTAGTGTGACTGAAGAAGAGTATGCCCACAAGCCACTAGACTCACTAAAAAATTATTTATTATTGGATTGTAATATGTTTATTTTATTATTTTTTAAAAAAAAATCCATATATTTATTTATTTTTGTTCCATTCAATCATAATAACATTACAAAAAAGGGTGAATCGATACACTGCTGTTTCAGATTATCAGTGGCGCTACTCAAATAAAATGAATTCCACTCTAAATATATTTATTATATCTGTAAATGAAATTATAATATATTTACCATCATCATGTTTTTGAATCAAATAGTGAGATGCAAATAATCTAGGAAGACTAACTTTGTTTAGAATGGACACAAAAATATATTTACTATTATCATATTTTGAATCAAAGAGTGACATGCAAATAATCAACGAAGGAACACCAAGACTAACTTTGTTTAGAATGGACACAAAAAAATTTAAACATCCTAAAAGCATTAACTAAGTTAGAATTGAAAATAACCAGACATGAAGTGTGTAAAATTTGATTGGGTAAGTAAGCACATGATAAGATATTGTATAGCAAAAAGGGTAAATAAAATAACATAATAGTTACTAATATTTATCCATACCTAAAATATTGTATAGCAAAAAGGTTGATTGTATAAAAATAATACCTGAAACAATACTTAAGAAAACTGGCAAAATAATAATAGGTAAGTGAATAGAAATTGTATATAATGATATATTAAGTTAATATGTTAAAGAATAAACATATGGGGATGTAGCTCAGATGGTAGAGCGCTCGCTTAGCATGCGAGAGGTACGGGGATCGATACCTCGCATTTCCATTTTTTTTGTTTTATTTGATTTGCTGTATTCTCTTTTTATCCTGTCATGGTCACCATTATTACTCCAAGGAGATGACCCATTTCAATTTAAAAGGACAAATTATAAATCCTAAATCATTTTTTTTCTTGCAAAAATATAATCGAAAAATGAAAAGGAGATATTTAAATAAAATAGAAATTTTTTAATCTGAGTTTTTTTAATTATTACAAAAGGAAATATATCAAAATTAAATAAATATTTTTATTTTTATGCAAAAGAATTTAATTTTTTTGAAATAAATGTCACTATTATTATTCTTCAGATATAATAAACATTCAAAACAATTTTTTTTTTAAAGAAAAACATTTGAATGTTATATTCTTGATCCGTACTCTTTCTTTCTCAACTATATATCTTCTCTATCAATATTAATGTAAAGATATTTATCTATATACTTTTAAAGAGTATTAAATATTAATTTTAGGTATTAATATTTAAAATTACCTAATGTTTTTTTTTCTTCATAATGTTAAATATTAAAATTTATATTTTAAAATTTATATTTTATTTTTTAATACAATAGAAATTAAATACTTTATTCCAAAAATAAAAAAATTTAAAATAATACAGTATTTTCAAAATGATACAATTCAAAATTTCTCTTCCGAACTCCACTTGAATTAACATTTACTTTCCAATTATTTTACTAACAAATATACAGCTTGAATTTACATTTACTTTCCAATTATTTTACTAACTATATACAGCTTTCGATGATCTTGTGTACCAAAAGTTAATTGAATTAGAGCACATAACCATGGCAAATGCATGTTCCAGCTAGTATTCTTGCCAGCAAGCATTGCATAATGAATCATGCAGAATATTGTAGTCATTTCTATTCTCCATCAAAATAATTATACCCTAGAAAAAGCCACAACCCAGATTGTATTGAATGTTCATATTTAATTTTTTCCATTTGCTACAACAGCAAGTTGTCTCTCCCCACTATGGATGGAGCATAGAGGAGAGTACAAGTACCAAGCTTTGTATAATACATCAGGTTAGCCATCAGAAAGAAATGTACATGAATCAACCAAATCACATGATTGAATATCACCACGCATACTACTGTTTGTGACCCACTATTCCACCATTCCGCTTATGCCACCCAAAATGAGGCTGGAAGATATCAGATTCAGCTTACAACTGCCAAATAAAGATTCCAAATCTCGTAACAATTCATTCTGCTTACGGAATGTCATCACTTTTTGGATGACCGGAAACCTCCAAAACCCATCATGGCAGCAACATCCGGATCGATTTCAGGTTCTTCCACTGCCTTCTCCTTCTGAATTCAAAAATTGAACACGAGTTATTGACTATGTTGGGAGAAATAAAAAAAACGATATTTAATTGTTAAGATAACATTAAAAATCATTATTAGAAAGATGACTGCTCAAAACAAGTAGATAACATAAAACAACATTTACTTGATGGCACGAGGAGAGGAGGGAGGATGACAAAAAGGCTTATTCAACATTGCCCATTTCTAACTAAAAAAAAAGCAACTGTACATAATTTTACCTTTTCTTTCTTCTTTTCTCTTCGTAGACGCTTTTTTTCTTCCTCTTCTTGTTGTTGTTTCAAAATCCGCTCATCAAGATCTGTGACAGAATATAAGTTAATTTCTATATTCAAGAACCAAGTCCATCTTAAACAATGGTGGACTATGGTGTGGACAAGCTGCCAAATCTTTTTACAATTTCACATGAATACATTTAAAGAACATATTATTCTCCTAAAAAAAACAGACCATGGAAAACATTACTATTTAAGGAATCATATATTTAACATTAGTTCAAGACCCACCACTGGAACGGAAGATCAGTCAAACTTATACAGTTTAAGGCCAAGAAGAAAAAAATATACATAGACTTTAAAGTTATTTGGTTCAATGAAAATAACAGCCAACCCTTCTCCAAAACAATGTTCTACCTTGTTCAGTGAAGCTACCAACATCTTTTCGTTTCTTAAGAACTTCAAATCGTTCCTGAACCTGTGTTTCATCAAAAGATTTAGTAGTCATGCAGAGGAACATATAGAACTAAGGAACTACATGACACACAAAGGTATGGAATTTATCATTTGACTTCATAGCGAATAGAGAGCAATCTTAAGTTGCACCTGTTTGAGAGAAGCACGTTCTACTCGCATAGACATGCCCAAGGCTCTTTGATCTAAGGAACAACAAAGAAATAAATATGAGCGAACCACAGGCACTTAAAGCAATTACATAGAAAAATTAGAGAAAACATGCCACAAACAGAAAGACTACATACGTTTCTTTCCATTAATATGATCCAAGTAGTTTGCCGAGTCCTTAACCACACATTCACAAACTGAGCAGTAGTATCCAGCCTGCAATAAATGTAAATGATCGGTGAAACAAAAAGACCATCCAGATAGCAAAAAAAACTGTGAAATCATTTAATAAGTCCTATTCCTAGTATTCCTTAGCGCATATACACAACTAACAGACATATACACAACTAACAGACATATATACAACTAACAGACATATATACAACTAACAACCACACCACAAGGATGAAAATTTCCCTAATCCAGAGGCAGCGAAGATGTTCATTTTCAGCTCTATACCTCTTCCATCCTATCTCGTGTCCTGTAGTTTTATTCAGCTGAACATGGGAATCATATGCAAATTGTGCACCAAAAGGCATTCGCATTGGTGATGGGTCAAAGAAAAAAGAGTGCAAATCATTTGTGGGTATTGACAATGCCATAGATTTCTAACAGTGCTGGTATATAATGCCAGACTTTACTAAGAGAGGTCAGTAATGTATTGCTCTCCTGGAAATTAACAGCCAGAATTATGGCAATAGTTAAATTTTAGGAACATGTGTTACGTCCAAAGACACAACTGGAAAATTTTATCATTTAAAAGTTCGACATGAAACTGGAAAATTTTGAAATTCATTTTTAAAAAGTGCACCTATTCCTAACATATAACACATCCCCTAACAAAAGAAACTAAGGTCAAGAACAGGAATTAGAAACTTGACAAGAAATCAAAATGAGAAAAGAACAACATTTTTCCAATCCAAAAGTGCCTGAATACAACAGTTATCAATAACCCTAAAACAAATATGAAAAAGTTAAAAGCAAGTACCTGCTGACTTAGTGGTGCAACCGGTGTAACAACCTGCAAAAGTTTGCATGTTATCAGTACAGCAGAATAGCAGGATTATGTGATAAATTTTTGGTACCTGTGGATATTACCCCTGCTGACCATTCATTGCTTATATATTTAACAAAATACTATATAGATGTTTGACATTCCTTTATAACCATTAGAGCATTGAACTTAGTAATCACTGCTGACAGTAACATACCTGAGTCTTGCCCAAGCGAGATTCAAGGTCCACTTCATAATCTCTGTGCTTCAAGGGCTTCCTCTGCACGGGAGGACCTTTAGCTGCACCAATAGGATGTTGTCGTTGTCACTCAAAGCAAACATAACTCCAACCTCAATACTAATTAGGTAACTTACCTTTAGGTTTCGATCGACCCTCCTCCTCCTATTCACAATTAAACACACACATGCACAATTAAGAAACCTAAATTATTTAAAATCAGAAGCAGAATCAGAAACACCAACACAACACACCTGTCTCTCGCGCTCCCGTGCTCGTTCCAGGTACTCTTCTCGATCAAATTTTCTTCTGAATGTGTTGTCAACCCCAGCGACCTGATTCAAGTCAAATATGTAGATAATCAGAGAAACAAATAGAATCTTCCATAATCATCGACGGATTGTGGAGATGAAACGGGGAGATTCCAAGATTCTGCACTTACATTGTTACTGGTGTTAGACATTGATACAAGCAAAGGAATGAAAACTAACAAATGTAGAGGAAGTTACAATGATCACCGAAGCAATTTGGTAATTGATTGAAATAAAGGCACATTTTCAGAGGATGCTATCAAACCCTAGTTTAAGTGCGGGGAAGAAAGAATAATATCAAATGAACTATTCATTAAATAAAAATTAAAAACTAACAATTGAGGGTGTTTGGTCTAGTGGTATGATTCTCGCTTCGGGTGCGAGAGGTCGCGAGTTCGATTCTCGCAACACCCCTCCCTCTATTATTTTTAATTAGATGGTGATAGGATAAAATTTGTGTAGACTATTTACTTGTAAAATATTTTATCCTACACGGTATTGTTTAGCCGTTTATTTTTTAATTGTAAATGAAATGACTTTTATAAATGCTTACAAAACAAAATAGGTAAACACCTCATACTAATTTAATATGTGATCTTGAAAACTTTAATTGAATTACTTATCATTAACAACGTTAAGATAGTCATTAAAAGAAGTACACTCTCAACATAATTAATGATATTCATGTAAATGATATGTGTCATCATGCATTTTTATTTTTTTTAATAAAATAATTTTTAGTCCCTAAAATTTATATTAAATCTTATTTTATTTCTTTAAATTACAAAATAATCTTTTTTGTTTCTTGAATGCAAATGTGATATTTTAAGTCCTTCAATGTAAAAATAATTTCGCTAGTTTTCCAAAATTTAAAATATTTGTTCTGTTTACAGATTTTAAAGTGAATTTTTAATTATAATTTTAAAGTTTACATGGTTTAAAAATCGTTGACTAGAGAAAAAAATTAATAGTGTTTAAAATATTTTTCTCACTTCTCTTTTTCTTATTTTTTTGCCTTGTGTAATGGTGGCATGAGTATTTGTTAGTAGATTCAGAAATATTATGTACTCTACATATTCTATCCTTTGTGTTCTTTTTTTAAAGGATCATTTTATGTTACCATAATCATTAACTCTTAATATTGGTGTATTAATTATAAGGTGAAATTATGCATTGAATTCAATGTCCGTTACAATATATTCTCTAATTTGCTATGCTAAGATATGACATGTTTTATTAAATTATATGTACATGGTTCATTTAAGACAGTTTAAACATCAATTAAAAAATTATAAACTTCACTAATAATCCTATAATTTTTAATAAACTATGGTCACTGACAAAAAAAAGTAATAACAAGAGCCACTTAATTGTGTTGATTTTAGTTGATTTTTTCTTTCTTGATTTGATTGTATTTATTTTCCCTTTAGGTGGAAGCGAAGAAAAAAAAACAGAGGAAAGTTAGAACAACACCAAATCGAAGGAGAAGAGTGACAGAGGTAGTGCTTTCACATTGATACGAAAACACAGAAAAAATCAACAGAGATCGAAGAGGAAGCAAAGCGAACAATGTGGAGCTCCACAACGAGGATGGTGGTGGCCGCTGCAGCCATAACGCTCATGATCTTTCTCTCATCGGCTTCAGCCGACGACGTCGTTGCGCTAACCGAGGACACCTTCGAAAAAGAGGTTGGCCAGGATCGTGGCGCTCTCGTCGAGTTTTACGCCCCCTGGTACGCGCGAATCGCGATTCTCTAACCTCACGCGCCTCCATTTGATTGTTTCTATCCTTGTGAATTATAAAATCTAATTGTGTTTTCAATGTCAGGTGTGGACATTGTAAAAGGCTTGCGCCGGAGTACGAACAACTTGGAACGACTTTCAGAAAAGCGAAGTCGGTTTTGATTGCGAAGGTTGGTTGCTAGCGTTTTTCTTAATGAGATTTAGTTTTTTTTTTATTATGATTCGTTTTATAGGATCAAAAGTTTTTTTTATATAGTTAGGATCTCTTGATAGGTGGATTGTGATGAGCATAAAAGCGTTTGCACTAAATATGGGGTTTCTGGTTACCCTACCATTAAATGGTTTCCCAAGGGATCTCTAGAACCAAGAAAGTGAGCACTTTGCCTTTACTTTCATACTCTCTCTTTTTTTCCATAGAAAATGTCAGAATATTCTTCTTCTTAACTTGTAGCTATTCATTGCATCTGATATCATTTGATTGAAATCTCTAGGTACGAAGGTGCACGTTCTGCAGAAGCGCTTGCTGCGTTTGTGAACGTTGAAGCAGGTATGATTGTCGTGCAGTGTCCATTTGCTGGATGTAAATATGCGTGTTTTAATTGATTCAAATGCGATGTTGGGGTTGTGACTTTAGAATACTTTGAATTACTTATTACTAATTTGGCGAGGTGATTTGAAGATATTAATGAACTTGCATTCCCTGGAATGTTGGACCTATAAATATGTTTTTCAAGAATGTTGAAGATATTTTTTTTTGGTGCACGTGTTGAGAAAGCGTCTTTTTGTAACTAATGAATTTTGTTTCACTCATGCCTAACTGATTGATAGTGGTTGAAATTATTATCCAGAATTATCATGACTTTTTGAGTCACTGTACCAAATACAATGAGAGTCTATAAGGTAAAAGTGTTTCTGAGAGCTTGTCTAGGGAAAAGATAAAGTTTTTTTTTTTCAGTAGAAAGGCTTTTAAAAACACTTATAGCTTTGTTTGGTATCTGAAATGACTCTTATACTTAGTAATGCAAAATAACCATCTCATGTTTTTTCCTCTTTAATTGCCACGCTGCTCACTATCTCTATTGTAGTATGCTCTGACGATGTTGTCTTTCATTATTTGTTCTGCATGGCATTTTGAGAAATGTTAGCAATATACTATGTTGAACACAATCTTTATTATTAGCTAAAATTTATTGAAATCACGCAATTTTGTGGGTTTGGCGCTTTCTTTATGGAATCCCACTCATGATTAACAGTTTTCAATTAATTTTCACTAGCAGTAAAGAGTTCAAGAGAACGAGTGTGTTGCTTGCACTTCTCTGGCATTTTTAGTGTTTCTATATTATTGTATCATTTCTTTGTATAGTATTAAGTCAATTTAGCATTGATATGACATGTCTTGTTAATGCAGGTACTAGTGTGAAGATAGCTTCTGCTCCATCCAGCGTGGTAATTCTCTCTCCAGAAAACTTTGATGAGGTTGTCTTGGATGAAACAAAAGATGTTCTGGTGGAATTCTATGCACCATGGTAAGTATACCTAAGATGATCTGCAAAACTTCATTATATCGCTAGATTTTCTTTTTCATTTTCAATTTTTATTTTGAATATTTTTCTTGATAAATTTAATAATGTTTTACAGGTGTGGTCACTGCAAGGCCCTTGCCCCTGTAAGAATGTTCTTCTGTGCTTAGACGCCTATTATATAGCTCATGGTTATTGTATCTTAATAAGTTTCACCTGCCTGTGATTATGTCAAAGGTCTATCCTGTCCTGATGAAGTTCTTACTATTTTTCAGACTTATGAAAAGGTTGCCGCAGCATTTAACCTTGATGAAGAAGTAGTTATAGCCAACGTTGATGCTGACAAGTATAAGAATTTGGCTGAGAAGTGAGTGTTTTATCTCCTATTTAAACTAGGTTGATATCATATTTAAGAAGTAAACGTGCCTAATTTGGAAATTTGCCAATACAGATATGGTGTTAGTGGCTATCCTACACTGAAATTTTTCCCAAAGAGCAATAAAGCTGGTGAAGATTATAATGGTGGTCGTGATTTGGATGATTTTGTAGCCTTCATCAATGAGAAATGTGGTACATTCCGTGATGGGAAGGGACAGCTCAGTTCTAAAGTTAGTTAACTACATATGTTTATTTTTTTAATCAGCATACATATGTTTATTAAAATGAAAGAGACCGTAATAATATCATTATAATGGCTACACTATTCTTATGTAGGCTGGTATAGTAGAATCTCTGGATGACTTGGTGAAGGAGTTTGTGGATGCTGAAGATAATGATAAGAAGGCAGTATATTCCCAACTCGAGGAGGAAGTTAAGAAGCTTAAGGGTTCTTCTGCCAGGTTTGAATGATTCTATATTTTTCGGTTCTGTTATGGTTTCTCAGGTTTTATTTTTAATTGTGATTATTGTGAAGCCATAAATGTTTTACCCACATTTCTTTCTTTAATTCTAAACATTTATTTGTTTGATTTTATGACATTTGTCCTTTTTTGTTTGGACCAGATATGGCAACCTCTACTTAAAACTTGCTAAGAAGAGTATGGAAAAGGGTTCGGACTATGCAAAGAATGAAATTCTTCGTCTTGACCGCATGCTTGAGAAGGTAATTTGATCACATTTTCAAATTTGATATTCTAAATGTATGAGATTAATGTAATCATAATATTATAAAAGTGAGAGGTGCATATCATAATGTTATTATTGGGTGTATTCCACTTCTTGGGATGGAATAGTATACAAATCTTTTCTTATTCCACTTTTTGGGATGGAATACTATACAAATCTTTTCTTACTGATGAAACGTTATGATTATGACGATATTCTGGTCATGTTCATATTTATCTTGCACTTTAATTCTGTTGAACAAACCAGAAATTATATGCTGCATAGCACACCAAGATGAAGATAATGAATATATTGGTAGAACTTTTTGCTACTCATATTTTTCATATATGGTGCTTGGCTCCAAGCCTTTTCTTGTAATTTATGAATATCATATTAGAGATCCGTAGTTTTGCTTCAAAGAATTTGATATTATGGAAATGGAATTCTCTCAATTGTCATGCTGGAATCTTCAACCGATTTTTTTTTTATTTCATTTTTTCAAATGCTTATTACATTTTCAATCATTTCATTGTCATCCTTTCATTTTACTGCACTATTGGTGATTATGTAAATTGTAAATGATGTACTTGGTTTTTGTTTATTGAAGGCTTAAGTTAGAGTCCTATGGTCTGATATGTAATCAATTAGCACAAAACTTTGATTTTTATTGTTAGTAATTTGAATTACTCGTCTGATTGAACTTTTCTGCCTTTTGAAGAAGTCAATCAGCCCAGCAAAAGCAGATGAATTCACTCTGAAGAAGAACATCTTATTCACATTTGCTTGATCTTAGTGTGATAGAAGAGTCATTCCTTTCTCTACAGGGATGATTTATATTTCCGTCAGTTTCTAGGTGTTATCATCCTAGTTTTCTAGATGTCCCATTTTCTATAAGTAGCCTTTCACGCACATTTTTGTACTGATCATTTTCTGAGTCCCTTTCACGCACATTTTTGTACTGATCATTTGGTGAGTCGTAAAATTAAAGCAAAAGTACAATTTTCATTTGAGAAATCATCATACTCTAAATTGTTCAGGCTAGATCGTTATTGTCTTTTGTTTTTTTCCCTTCAATCGACCTACAACTACAATTTCACATGTAAAAAAAAACAATCTTTGCACAGAGCTTGTTTGTTTGCTTATAACAAGCTTATAACATTATGTGTTGGACTTCAGAAACAACTGTGTTTACTTCTTTTTTTAATTTGTTTAATTATTTGTTTTATTCCTTTAGCTATGAAGTTCTTTTGCAGTTTATATGCACAAAAAATACTTTTTATAATTCATATACTTATATTATCTTTAATCTCTTTTAATTCTTCTAGAAACAGCAATATTAAAATAATGTGGTAAGATTAAGAGATTAAAATGGCTTGTAATCACGAGTTTTAATAAAGTTATATTGAATTTGTTTGTAATAATGAGTTTTAATAAAATTATATTGAACTTTGTCTGTTTCGACTTCATTATGAAACAGTGTGTTGAGCTTGACATGATTTTGTAATTGTGTCAGTCAGTACAAAGAAGTCGTGTTTAGATTTATGGACTTTAATTTTACTAAATATATTTTTTTAAAAGTTTGTATAGAAAAATTCTAAAATATACTAAAAATATTTAAAATTATTAGTAAATAGTTGATTTTTTAAAATTTGGTGTCCTCAAAATTGGAATATTGGTCATGACATTTCTTCTTTCAAATTCTTAACACTATTTAATTTGAATATTGGTCATGACATTTCTTCTCTCATTTGAGAAACAGCTTTCATTCTTAACTATTTAATTTGAATTTTTTTATAAAAATATTCCGACGGTTTGATTTTTCTTTTATAAAACTTATAAATTTATTAAAAAATTCCTAAGTTTATTTTTTTTACAACACTTTCTTACTTTTATAAATTTGTCAAATAATTATTTAAATAATTTTTGAAAATACTTATTTATTTTTAAAATTTCAGTAAAACTGAGGTTGTGACAACTTTAACATAACTTTAAAAAAAATCATTAATAAAAAATTATCATGTTAACACGACTTTATACTCAATATCAAAATCGAATGACACGACTTCATTTTCACATTCTTAAAATTGTGTAACCAAGTAAATAAAACCCATTTTAATAATAAGTTTATAAAATTGTCCAACATAGTAAAAAAACCTTGAGCTTCCTGTAGGTAGTTGCATAATATTGCTACACTTCAAATTTTTAAATGATCGTGCAGTGAGAATTTTTGTAGATGTTTTTACCAAATTAGTTTTAAATCATTAAAAATGTAATTTTACTAGTCTTCTGTAATGTAAATGTGTGTTTAAATTCATTTCAATCACATCTTAGTTAAGGTGTGTGAGATTGATTTTTAATGCTAATCAACTTCTGCGTAGGTGTGGAGTGAGATTAATCCCATTTTCATTGTTTTAAACATTTCTACTCAGAAGTTCTATACTAATTTGACGTGAGAATCATTCATGTAACTAGAAACCTAATACCACTAAACAAACAATTTTATATAATCATATACAAAGTAAAAAGAATCAATTTGACATTTTTTCAATATTAGATTAAGTTCCCTTATTCTGTTGGCACCATTGTCCACTTTATGTTGTCTTTGTTTGCAGAATACAGTGATTACAGGTAGAATTGTGTGTATGAGGTAGTAATCCACCTGAGTGTAGGGTGGGGGAGAAAAGCTGACATGGACTTAGGGGAATCCATCTCATTCAGATCAGAAGTAGTAGGTTATCTTGTTTTTAGTATTGTTTGTGTAAGGTCCACAGAGGGAGAGGAGCCCCACCTTTGATTATTCATGTTATGAGATTGAACATCACACTCCCCTTTATCCTCTCTATTTCTCTCTATTGTTTCATCCCTAACAGACAAAAAGGAATGTTACTTTCATCATCCCCAGGTTTTGCTTTGCTACACTAACCCCATTCCTGCTCAAACACAACAATTATTTTACTCCTCACATTCTATACTTTACCTGGGGAAATTAACCAATCTCATTATCATAATTCAACTATTGTTGTACTTTAAAATATCCAAGTTACCAATATTGTTAATAGTCAATAAAGAATGTGATTGTCAATAACATTCTAAAAGTATAATGATTCTTTTAAGATTTTAATAAAAATATTTTATAATTAATATTTATAATTTAAATTTTAAAGAATTTATAAAATTTGAAATTATAATATTTGAAAGAATGTTATTAATTCACAAGAATTTAAAATGTTTTACATATTTAAAATTAAAAAGTAGTATGCATTTCTACCTTTTTATAATTTATTTATTTATTATCTTATTTTAAAAAATTATGTGAATTGAAAAAGATTTAAGTTGCACCCAGTCAGGCATTACAGTAAATCATTTAAATATTAACAACATTTAGAAATTATTATTTTTTATCTGTTATACATTACTCTAAATAAGTAAATATTAGTTATCCATTAAAAGAAAACACAAATATAAGTGAAATATGAATGTGTAATCAATAATTCATTATCTCAGAACAAAATATATTAAACTTATAAATAAAATAAAATTGAAAATAATAATCATAATCAATACAAAAATTACAAATAAATTATATTTTTTAAATTAACAATATAAAATTTATACTAATTATAATAACTAATTAATTCTAATATATTGTTCTCTTGTATAGTTTTTTTTTCTCACCTATCTAAAATCTCTCATAAGTCGTCCCAGTCTTAACCATTTTTCATTCATACTGTTATGTCTGAACTCATTAACTGATAACTTTAAACAAAATAATAAAAATGGTTAAACAGCTTTTTTTTTCTACAACTTTTTAATCAACAAATTTGTAATAATGTTTCCAACTTTATTTTCCGCTACAAAACAATTTTGCGAATATTTCTAAAAATCTTCTAGTGTTTTTTTAAATGTATATCCATATCCATCACATTAATAATAAGTTTTTTAACCAAAACAGATTTTTTTAAAAACATATACAGTCCTTTTAGTTAGGAAGACCTTTTAAAATGTCACCTTTAAGATCTTTAAAAGTATAAGCATTAAAATAAAATAAAAATAGAAATTTAACAAATATATTAATTTTACATTATTAATTAATTATACCTTATTATTAAAATAATAGAACCTACATAACTACTCTATCACTAATTTATGCAAAAAAAATGTATAGTATATCATCATTTTTTTCTAATTATTGTTTTTCATATAATTTTTAATAACAAAAAGTCGATAGTACTAAACAAGTCTAGATGATGTTGCTGAAAAAAAAAGGGGATTGTAACTATGATTAAAGATAAATATTTAAAAGCCTAAAAGTCTAAGTTCGAAAACAACATTACTTATCGAAAAAGAAAAAAAAAATAAAACCCTATTTTCATTTATTAAATAATCCCGTATAACAGTAACAATAATTAAAAGAAATGGATAGTATATCTATGTGTAAGAATATCTTTGAAATTAGAAAAAAAAGAACTCTACCACTGTTAGAAATTGAGAAAAGTATAGAAAAATTAAAAAAGTCTCTCATATTTTAAATACTAGTTCTATGCATATTGTTTCAAGTAACTTAACAAAAAAATCTAGTTAAAAAGGTTTGTTATTTAAAAACTAAGACTTAATTACTAAAAAAATTATCCTTTCATTTTATCTCTCATTTATAAGATCACAGTTAAGAAAAGTGTGTGCACCAAACATCAAAATGATTGTTATATAAATATCAATAAAACAATGCAATAACTTCAATTAGAGATTATTCATTACATACCAGATTGTAAGTTATGACAAACTTATTGGCAATTAATTATGAAATAATCTTAATCGACCTTAAGTCCACATCTTAAGAAACACGTAGGACATAAGTTCAACATCTTGTTATTTTTTAACCGAATCCATTAAGATAGGTCAAATTAGATAAGGCCATAACAATTATAGTGTTACATGAGCTTATGCCCCCACTTCAAGCGTATGGATCATCTTATTTGCAACAAGACAAATCTCATGTATTTGCTCTATTCCAAGTCCCCACAGATGTACTATTTGCATAAACAACAAAAAGTTTAGGACACCAAAGATGCCAACAAACACAAGCATCTTTCAATTGTGGGTCTGCTTAGAGCTACACTAGAAACATCTTCCAACTGTGTTTACTCTGGCTCCCCAGACCTAAATCCACCTCACACCCTCCCCACACCACGTGGACTCTGTAACTGTTCAGTTTTATATATTTTTGCATTTTCACATTTTCAATTCAATTCCTCTCTCTTTCTCTTGATCTAGAACCAGCTAGTGTGAATATAAACGCAGACTCAGTTACTGCACATCAAGCATTAAATCATTGTACACTGTTTATGAACATCTACAGATACCACAATAGGAAGCGCGATCGATCGTGAAGCCTCGTAATCAACTAAACGATTCAAAAAAAACGATACAAGAACAAATAATCATGATATCTGTACAACCTTTTTCTATGAATTATTGAGAATATAGGAATAGGAATAGGAAAAGTTTACCTGGAAGAAACAGGGTTTAAGGCTCTGGCGAAGCCACTCATAGCACCATAGCCTTTCGAACTAAATCCCAAGCACCCAAGCAAGCCTTGTCGATATGGCAAAAATGTTTTCCTTCTCAACTCCTCCGCTTGGGCTCGGTTCGCTTTATAATGCAACTCGTGCGGAGATAACGATAACGGTAAGCGCCTCTTTCCGACGCCGTTAGTGGGCTTTTCTGTTATCTTCTTGGACTTCGGCGGCCCATTTCCCTGATTTTGGGCCTTTTTATCCTTGATCGGGGAGAAGGAAATAGTGGACCAGAACTTGTTGTTGCTCCTTCCCTCGCTTTTACTTCTGAGAAAATCCTTCAAGAAAACCCATCTCTTCGAACTCCTCCCTGTTGCTGTTGCACTGGAAGGGGTCACGTTTTCCTTCTTCTCCGTTTTCACCTCGCTCACCGCATCCTCGCTCTCTACCCACTCCACCGGCGTGTTCCTCAGAGGAGACAGGGATCTCGTCCTTCTCCTCACAGACTTATCGCGCAACCTCAGATCTCTACCTCGTACACGCGCTTCAACTTCCTCGTTTTCTTCGTCCTCTTCTTCCTCCAGATCCAGCAAGGGAGCCAGAACCTGCGGACGCTCCAAGTGGGTCGAGAGCTTCGTGGGCCGGATCTGACCGTTCAAGAACAACTCATCTGCCGAGCTCATCGAACCGGAACCATTAAACCCGGTCGACCCGAACCGTGCCGAGAACTCAAACTCGCAGGAAGAGGAACTTTTCTCAAAGGAAGAGGAAGAGGGTGCGTAAGTGGAAGCTGCTGTTATGGTGAAGTGCATTGGACTCGCCGGAGCGCTGTAGAAGAAGCCCCCGCCGGCTGCGGGTCCTCGGCCTGGACTGGAAGGGGCACTTACGTAGGGAGTGGAGCATGTGCTGTCCATGTCTTCGTAGAGGGAAGGGTCTTCTTCTGCGTTTGCTTTTTCGCCATTATTGCTCCGGGTTTGGAGCTCCATTGCTCTGCTATGGTGTCCCAAGAGAGAGAAAGGTGCAAAGCCTGCAACAGCAACTGCAACTGCAGGAACCAGCTAGTGCAGAAAATTAAGGAAGACAAATGAATAAATAAATACTATAACAATATTAACAGAACACAACACAGATATTGTCTCCCAAAATTGCCCTTCCCACTCTTCTTTTATATCCTTCATTGCCATTGCGGAAGAAATTTATAATAAAACAGTGTATGAGATGAGAACATCAAATTTTTTTATTCGGTATTTTTGTATTAATTATGATAACATTATTTAATTAATAATTATCTCACTTGTTATTATAAATGAACATTAAACTTAATTCTGATAAGAAAAAGATTCTAAGTAGTTTGTCCCAATGATGATTAGGCTGAACATTGCCAATTTTGTAAACTAATCAGTATATGATATTCTTCAGTGTTTCCCTCTGGTGCCTCATCTCTGGGTGCATAAAACTCAGAAAATCCTACAATATTAGTAGTTATTTGTTTACCAGATATTAGATTGATTATAATTATTTACATTTGTCTATAAAATCTCCCTTCTGTTAGTATTTTTTTATATGAGAATTTCTCGGTATACTTCATAACACTGATTTTATTTAAACAAATAGCATGCACATCATGTAAGATTTTTTTTATTGGCTTAATAGTCCTGGAATATGAGAAAAAAGAAATATACCGACATTATAATATTAAACTAACATTATACATCCCATGTATTTTTTCTATTATTGAAGTAGGTTTTTAGTTTAAAAAAATTCAACTATAAAACGTGTAACATCTCAAAATATTATTAATTTTATTATAACTCAACAAAGGACCACTTCAAATTATTCAGTAATTTAAAATAAAAAAATTAAACATAATATATATATATATATATATATATATATGATCCTGTCATCAACTCAAGCATGGAGGAATTGCTTTGTCGCTTCCTTACCCCGCCTATGCAACTGTGCTATCCGCAAGAATGCTCTTAGAACCTTCTCCGGGAACTTCAAACGCAACCTGCAAAACACACAGACGGCGCCTCTAGCGGCCGTTTTCACTCCGACGCTCAAGTTAGGTCACAGAACCACCAACAAAAATGTCACTGAATCTCTCTCTGATTCTCTTTTCTCTCTCTCTCTCTGTGTCTGTGCCTAACAGAATTCTGTTACGCTATCCTCTGCGTGTGTCAGAATTCTGTTACTCTATTGTGCGAAAACGTACCAAAATGAGTAAAAACGTGGGTGTGTACCTTTCACGACGCGGAGTGCACTTTTATCTTGGTCGCGCCTCTCTCAGATGGTGACACGTGGAGGCATGCAACTCACATCTAACCGTACACGTGCCACTACCTGAAGGGCTCTAGCGCATCTCTTTGTGCGCCTAAGTTATTCCCTTGCGGAGTAACTTAGCGCGTTTCTTCCATCTGGGTGAATCGCACACTCCCAGGAGAACGCCAGGTGTGGCTGGACTAGGCACACTCACCAAGCATTGCTCTCTGCATAAACGATTTCCCCTTCACGATGTCATGCACGTAATGGGTTAAGAGAGTCACCAATCACTGACCGGTTTACTAACTCCCTCAGGCCACTCTCGTGCACGATTCTACCGGCAAGCAGCTCCTCTTTCTCTGAGATATGATCATGCGAGGTCCATGTGTAACGCTCTCGCTGGGAATCTCAGTCCCAGTTTAACTGCGTGTAACACGAAACCCCGATGACCATGCACCCGATGACTGATCGGTGCTCTATTGCTTCTCGCGTTCTCCCCCCAGGTATTTATCTTGGAACTGATCTGTCGGTGGCCACTCGGTTACTACCCACCGATCACCGTTCTGGGTGATCTCCTCCCTGATTTCTCTGCCACCTGATCCACGTGTCACCCTGCGAGTGGTCCACGTGGTTATCTGCTGCTGACGTCATCGACTACCGATGACCGACCGGATCACAAGGCCCCCAGTCTCGAGCTGTGAACTCGTTCTCAGTGGTCGCGCCCTCGGTCCACGTGGCAAGTGGGGTCGCATCACGTGCCACCTCACGTGTTGCCTTTTAACGTTATGATTTCCTCCCTTAGTCTCGCGACACGTGGACGCATCAACGGCCAGCGTGGAGTGTCGCTAATGCTTCCCTTATTCAAATAGGCGCGCGCCTTCACTGTTTCATTATCTTCTTCAATACTCCACCTCTCAGACTTACTTCAAATCTCCTCTCTGCGCGCCCAACTTTCTTCAAGCTTTCTACCTCAAGACCTTCCGCGGTCATCTAAAGGTATGACTTTTCTTCTTCCTTGATCCATTTAGGTTCTTTTCACCGATTGCATTCACCCTTTTCACTACCATGCATTCATCTTCTCTGTTTTTCTTCTTCTCAACCCGCGCTAGGGTTTTTTTGCGTTTCTCACTTCGCTCTCTACTTCTCCCTCTTCCTCTTCTTCGCCTGGACCTTTCTTTCTTCTTCCCTTCCTCTGTTTTTCACCGAACCATTCATCATTCCCTCTTCTTCCGTTCATCTGACTTTTTGCTTTCCTCCATTGCATTTATCTCGCAATGGCTCGCTTGAAGCAAACTGCTCGCATCGTCGCCTCATCCTCTAGTGCACAACCTTCAGCAAGTGCACTAGCGTCACCTCCACCTGATGCAACTTCCTATCAGGACAACGCCAGGGTCCATGATTGGGCTCCCCCGGCGTTGCTGGCCGAAACTTCCACTCAACTACCGAAAGGCCACCTCAAAACCCTTCTGAGCAACGACCCTGATGAGCCCTCCTGCGCCATCGACAAGGAGAATGATTTCAACGTTCGTATACGCATTCCTCCTTGAGGGATGCCAATCTGCGCGGACGATTGGGCTACCAATGGGGTGTCCTTCACCTTCATATACTCCGCCATCTTCAAAAGGTTGAAGCTGCACTTGCCCTTCACCTTCTTTGAGAAGGAGCTGATGATGGAGTTGAACGTCGCCCCTTGCCAACTCCATCTGAATGCCTGGGCTTTCATACGGGCATTTGAGATCCTCTGCAACTACTTTGGGCATAACGCCTCTGTAGACGTCTTCCTACATTTCTTCGAGGCGAAGAACCCTGGGGATAGGTCCTGGGTCAGCCTGAATGGAGTTGTTGGACGAGTGATCTTGGGCCTATACCAGCAATCGTTTAAAGATTGAAAGGGCAGGTTCTACATGATATCTGCTACCCAGCAAAGCCCAACGCTGCTCGAGGGGTTTCCCCTTTATTGGGTTCCTGGAGTCGAGTTTAAGAAGCCCTGGGGCCTTGAAGCCATCACTCCCTACGAGCGCGAGCTGTGTAGGTTGCTCCTAGGGGCAAAATATAACTCGGCCCTTCTCATCAAACACGAGTTTGATGTGGTGTCTCTGAAAAAGTACATAGGTAGGCTCTTCTTCTTGCACCTCTTAGAATACTTGCACACTCTCATGCATACTTGCATAACATTTTATCCACTTGCATAATTATGCCATCTAACTCTTCTTTTTACCCTTGATGTAGACATGACTTCAGGGAAAGATAGGAGGAGGGCACTACTGGAGCTTGCCCGGACCAGGGGTGCCAAGGAGACTGGTTCTTCCTCCTCTACCACCGAGCCCATCGCGGCTCCACCTCTCTCGGTCGCGCCAGCTGAAGGCCCCGAGCTAGAGAAGAAGAGAAGAAGGCTAGCAAAGGCCTTTCCCGCAACTGTTGCGGTCGCTGTTGCTCCTACCCCCTCAACCGAAGAGGAGATTTCTGGCTCTCCTCTTATCACCAAGAGGTTGGGGGGGCTTCATCCCTTAGGCCTGGGGAAATCGAAGTGGTGCAGATCGAGGAGGGTTCACACCCACCTCCTCCTACTCAACCTGCCCTAGCACCAACTTCCTCCCCCTCCCCTCAGTGCCTACCATCTCCAACGCCCCAACTTCCGTCTCCAGCATCACTTCCACCCCCACCCCTAGCGGGCCAAGCTATTGGTCAACCCACTCCACCTGCTGGGAGTGATTCTGCCCACTCGGGGGGTTTCCCAAGACTTCCTGCATCACCACCACCGCCAACCTCTGCTGCTACTGCTGAAGGTGGTGAGGCCAGCTCGCAGCCAAGTAGCTCTGGTGCTAGCAATGAAAACTTCAGTCGAGTCATTGCCTTGGTTCGACATTTCATACGCAGCCGGGAGCTTCTCGAATGGAGTGGGCAAGAGGTGGACATGCACTTGGCCAAGCAGATAGTGCTTTCCCTAGAGTTTTCCACCCAGCACCGCAAGCAACTGGTCTTGGAGAAGAGGGTCAAGGAGCTTGAGCACGACAAGGAGTCACTGCAGAGTGACTTTGAGGCTGCCCAAGGGTCCATAGCCCTGATGAGGGATACGGTGGAAAAATCCCTCTCCCCAACTTAGAATCTTGCTTGTCCTCAAGCAAAGTAAATGAATATATTTGAATTTAAATATCAAACAGCTTAATTCACTAAACAACAGATCAAATTAGAAACTTATGATGCTTCCAAATTCAAATATAGAAAATTATAGACACAATCAATTTCCAGGATCAAATCAAAACAAATAAATGACAATTCATCAAGGAATATCTTCTCATATGCTCACGGGTAAGTGTTTCTCTATATTTTCACTGAATCATAACAAATCACAGTTGCTTTTCATTTCATCTTCAAATCACAAACATATTAGAAACATGAATCTTGAGGTCTTTTCCAGGGTTGTAATGAGGCTGGGCTTCCAAAAAATATTGGTTTTTCTTAGATAACAAAATGCACATCTTAAAGAAGAAGAACATACCTACAATTCAATTATAAAGAACATATATATTATCTAGTTACCACTTTCTTTCGATGTCACCTTTTTCCCCATTTTCTTTCTTTTCATGATTTTCATGAATTTTTTATCTTTTTTTTTATTTCTTTTTCTTCTTTTGTTTCTCTTTTTTTTTTCAATAATAGGAAAAGATTCTTCCTATTTTCAACTTTTTGAACTTTCAAAATCAGAACCAACCATTCCCTTTTCTATATGTATTGCATTTATATTCTCCTTCCTTAGACATGCTAAAGGGTAGAAAATTATATCAATAAAGGTTAAGGTGCAATATTAACAAAAAAATTCTTAGCCCAAAGGGGATATAAAAAAAAATGGAATTCTAATATAAAGGTTGGCCTTTTGGCCCTGACTCCTAATTAACACAAAAATGCCTCAATCATCTTCATGCTCTTTTATGATGCAACAAAAATAAAAATTAAGCAACCACAACTGTCAATTCATCAGTAAAACCCTCAAAAACTGTTTCAGGTTCACACACTCACTTGGTTTAAATGGTCTCATTCCTTTTTGTCTTGTCATTATCTGTCATAATCAATCATCCTGTTAACTTTTCATGTATCATATTTTAACTACATTTGAATAGGGATTCAATCATATTTTCTTTTCTAACCTGTGTCTAATTCATCTCACTATTTAATATTTAAACACAAATTCTTTTTTCCACAATTCAAAATTAATATTCTAGTTCTTTTTTGTTTGAAAAAAAAAATAAACTAGAAAACAAACAAATTAAAACTGAAATTTAGTCAAGAAAGATAATTCAAGACTTAAAATTACCAAACTAATAAGAAATTTATTCAAAATAAGCAATATAAACAAACTAAACAAATAAGAAAATAAACAGAAAACAAAATAACCGAAAAATAAAATAGATAAAATAAGACAAAATTCAAATAACTGAAAAGAAAAGAGAATTAGAAAGATAAAACCATATTTTTGCTCAATCCTCTCTTCTTAAGAAATCATCCAGCTTTTTGTTAAGATCTTTATCTACAGTCTTTGTTTCATTTGCTGGATCTGCCCCCTAAATAATAAAACCTGTCCCCAGGTCAAAATACATAACATAGGTTGGGTTTCCCTTGAAATTCTCCATGGTTTACCAGTTGGGCTTATTTGATAGAAGTGATTGGCTAGACAGAATTTCCTAGCCACTTCATTATTAAAACCATATGTTCTCCCTCAACTGGTGATAGGTACCGTCATCATCATCTCTCAGTCTTTTCTAACTTCTCTCCTTGCTTCTTTTTTCTTTATTTTTAACTTCTATTCTTCTGGGTTGTCTTCTCAATTGTATAAAAACTTGTTTTCTTAATATCATAAGACAACTCAAGCAAAGATTAGTATAACAAGTAAATAGTTTTTTTTTTTTTAAAAATGAAATAAAGAAAAACAGAAAATTTAAAATAACAAGAGAAAGAGAAATAAATAGTAAATGAAAAACAGAACAAAAAAAACAAAAACTTACTTAAATAAAAACTAAAAAATAAATAAAATAATAAAACTATAATTTTTAACAACAAGAAAAATAAAATAAATAAAAACAAGAATAATATATAAAAACTAAAAATATACAAAATAAACAAAATTAAATAACTAACTAAGAAAACTAAAACATAATACATAGAAAAACAACTTGCGTAAAATAAAAACTAAGAATGAAATCAAAAATAATAATAAAACTAAAAATTAAAATTAAAATAAAATAAAATAAAATAAATAATTATTAAAAAAATGAAACAAAAATAAAACAGAAACTAATAGTAATAAATAATAAATAAATAAAAAACTACGTAAACTCTAAATAAACAACTTAAGCTAAACGTAAAAATAAAATATGATCAAACAAAATTCAAATCAAAATAAAATAAAAATATAATAAAAACAAAAATCAAAACAAAATAAAATAATTACAGTAAAAAAACTACGTAAACAATATAAAAACAAAAAAGTAAAGAATAAAATAAAATATAACAAAACAAAATACAAATAAAATAAATAAAGTAAACAAATAAAAAAAAACTTAAAAGAAAAAATATTAACATAAAAATAACAGTTTTAAAAAAAAACAAACATATTCACATTAAAAAAAAAACTTTGTACGTACTCAAAACTAGAGAAAAAAACAAAATCTTTACAAAATAATAAAAAAATCTAGAAAACAAAAAAACAAAATTATTGACATCTAAAAAGAAAAACAAAATATTTACAAAAATATTCAAATTAAAAAAAAATAGAAACTAAAAAAAATATTCACATAAAAAAAATAAAATAGTTAGTATATTCACAATATTTAGGAAATTATACTCAACAAATCAAACTTGTCCCCGACAACGGCGCCAAAAACTTGATGACTTTTTACGGCAAGTGCATCGCGTTTGTCAGAAGTAATAATTGTCCCTAAAGACGGATATCGATCCCACAAAGAACAGTGAATCATCAAGTACAATATTCGCTAAATATAACAACAGAACAATAAAAAAGAGTGTGAAGTGATTATGTTGGCACTGATCAATAAGAAAACAAACAAAGAATTAGTTGCTTCAATTGAAAAAATTGGGATTAAGTTTCATCTCTCTCACTCTCATGTATTTTGATTAGCATGTTAATATTAAGTTCTTTAATTGAAATTGATGCCCGTATAAAAATCATTTATTTCGATTCCTCGCATATAAAATCCTTAAGAATGTTCCCTAACTATCGATCCCTCGCATACTTATAAGAACAACTTAGAACGAAGCTCAGACGTTTAATAGCAATTAACATTTCAAGTCTATTCCTAGCACTCAAATATGTTAAGTATTGTTGTTTAGGTCCAAACCCTAAAAATACCTCCCGGTCAGATTTAAGATTCTCAATTTGTCACGGAGAATTAAAAGTAAAACAACAATACCAATAATCAATCAAGAACTGAATATTAATATATAAAATATCACCTCAATACATAAGAGTTTGAGCAGATTACTCCCAATCCCAAAGGGTAGAATTAGCCACGCATACTTCTATCACCTTCCATTCTCCCAATTGGGTTACAATTCACACTATGGTGTTTTCCTCTCAATCTGGCACCCTAAGGTTGAGCCTCTAGCCCTCTATTTATCCTAGTTTTCTAGGGTTAGGTTGTTTCCTATGTCGCGCTAATGGGCTAAATGATAAAACATAAAAAAGGCCCAATCTTTCTTTGCATCTTTTCCATTCTGGCACCTTCTATCTTTATCTTTTTAGCTCAAATCATTCATCTTTAATCCAAATCTCCAATCTTCCTTAGAAATCTGCAATTAACACCAAATTTGGGAATAAAATACTCTTATTCAAATAAAGATCATAAAAAATGTAAAAAGGTATAAATTCATAAATTAGGGATTATTTTATATGTAAATTAACAATAAATCCTCATAAGTGCCTATATTTTAATATGAAATATTACTGAAATTAGACACTTATCAGTGGAAAAATCCAGGAAAGAGTACCTATTGCAGGTCCAGGAGACCATCAAGACTGAGATCTTGATGGGGCAAGCTGTCAATACTCTGGACAGCGAAGTGGTGGAGCTGAGGAGCAAGATAATCAACCTGGAGGCTGAGACTTCCTCCCTACGCCAACTGAACTCACAACTAGCGGGGGATCTCAAGTCTACCAAGGAGGAGGCCACTGATGGGGGGAAGAAACTTGAGAAGGCAGTGAGCGAGCTCTCTGCAGTGAAGGTCGAGCTTGCCGAAGCAAAGGGCAAATTGGAAGAAGCTGCCTCTTCCATTGCTTCCCTCACCACTGAGAAGAACGCCTTAGAGACTTCAAAGCAAGAGCTCGAAGCTGAGAACGCCGAACTTATGAACGTGGGTGCTGACGCCCTTGCTGATGGGTTCGAGCTGGCATTCGAGCAGATTCGTTGCGTTCTTCCAGATTTGGACCTTACGCAGTTCAGCATCTACCACAAAGTGGTAGATGGCAAGCTCATTCCTCCTTCTTGAGTTTTCTTCTCATAATTTCATATTTCTGCACAATTCTTGTACTTGAAACTTGTATAGACCTTGGTGTGAATATATACTTGCTTCAGCTATATGTTTCTTCTCTCGTATCTTCTTAAGCTTCATCTTTCTTTTTGCACACAACTAACTGTTAACTAGCTTAGGTTTAGCGCAATCTGTACTCTTTGATCTTGGCCTCTACCTTGATCACGACTAACAACTCCCTTAGCTTTGTCTTTAACAGTTCTTATGCACAGCTTCGTACTAGATGACTGACTAGGCATAGTCTGTCTGTTTCGGCTTGTTGTGTAAGAACTTGTTTGGAAAAGCTTCCTCCGACAAGGCACTACCCACTAGCATATCCACCAACAACTCATCAGTCATCGTTCTTCGGTCTTCACCTTGCTTCTCTGTCACTCTAGCGCTAAGTGCATAGAGGACTTTGACATCAATTGTCAGAGGTGATGCCTTGTTTTGGGGGAAGAAGAGTGTTTCTCGATAGCCCCTCTTACCTTCCCCAAGGTCATCAACCTTGGGCGGATCGGGTCGTTCTTTTCCTGCCTCACTCCTGGGGTGAGAAGGGTTTAAACTAAGAGCTTTACTGGGCCAACATTGGTATATGCCAAATGGGTAAGGACGTTTGTCGAAATCCTTCCTTTCCCTCTCTTGGTCTTACTAGCACCCTTGGCTTTTCAAACCCTAGTCGCCTGCACTCACGCCTGGGGTGAGGAGGACTTATATTAGCGCCCATACTCGCGCCTAGGGCGAATAAGGCCTAACCGATCACCTGCACTCGCACCTGGGGCGAGGAGGATTTTAACTTGAAAACTCTCGCACACTTGATATGCTGATAATCTTTTCATTGGGTGGCCTCGTTAAAAACCCTCCTTAAGGAAAAGAGTGCCCCCTTATCTGTTCAACTGTTTTCAGTATATAAATTGAGTGTGTCTTTAGCGCGAGAACGCAACTACTTTACAACTTAACTGAAATAAAATTTCAAGTGGGTGGCGTTCCACGTTCTGGGGATTGCTCCTCCATCCAGAGTTTTCAGCCGATAAGCTCCATTCTCCGATGTCTCAACCACTCTGTATGGACCTGTCCACTTTGGAGACAACTTGTTTTCCATCTCATTCTGATGCGCCTTTCTCATCACCAGCTCACCTTCCTGGAAACGCTTGAGCCTCACCTTGGAGTTGTGCCTCCGTTCTACTCTTCTCTTGATGGCTTCAGCACTAACTCTGGCTTCTTCTCGCACTTCGTCCAGTAGGTCGAGATTCACCTTTCGTTCTTCGTTGGATTCTTCGGCAATGAAATTCAAAAACCTGAGAGAGCTCTCCTGTATCTCCACGGGAATCATGGCATCTGTCCCGTAGACAAGGCTAAAGGGTGTCTCATGGGTGCTGGACTGTGGAGTGGTATGGTAGGACCATACGATTCTGGGGACCTCCTCTGTCCAGTTTCCTTTAACTTTCTCTAGTCTTCGCTTCAGCCCCCTGAGCAGTACTCGGTTGGCTGACTCCACCTGCCCATTGGTTTGTGGGTGTTCCACCGAGGCGAAAACCTGTTGTATCTTTAACTCCTCGCACATCTTCCTTAGCTGATGACTTGTGAACTGGGTGCCATTGTCGGAGACCAGCCTCTTGGGTACTCTGAAACGACAGACAATGTTCTTCCAGACAAAGTGCTCGACTTTCTGTGCGGTGATGTGCGCAACTGGTTCTGCCTCCACCCACTTGGTGAAATACTCGATGGCCACGATGAGGAACTTCATCTGCCTTATCGCCAGGGGAAAAGGTCCTAGGATGTCGATTCCCCATATGTGAAATGGCCACGGGCTATGGATGGACTTCAACTCCTCGGGAGGTGCCTTATGCCAGTCTGCGTGAAGTTGACATTGTTTGCAACGCTGAGCATACCTCACGCAGTCTTCCTTCAGCGTTGGCCAGTACTATCCCGCGCGGAGGATCCTACTTGCCAAAGTGCGTCCACCTACATGACTTCTGCATACCCCCTCGTGTAGCTCTGACATGAGTCTAGTGCATTGCTCGCCGTACACGCAGATCTGCACAGGATGAGAAAACCCAAATCTAAACAGGTTCCCATCAATCAAAGTAAACTTACTCGAGCTCCTCTTTATTCTTTTTGCCTCTGTCGGGTCAAGTGGGAGTACACCATCTTCTAAGTACAACTGGTACGGTGTTATCCACGTGTCGGGCTCCCTAACAGTGCAAACTTCCATCGCCTCATCGGTCTTTGCCGGTTGCGCTCTAACCCTCGACGCTTTCAACGTCTCTTGAGTCAGTGAACGATGACCGATCGTCAGACGCTCCATCGATTTGTACACTTAAAGTACCTGGTTGTCTGACACGAACGCTCGCGGTACCTTCAAGGTCTCCTGAATGACGGTCCTCTGTTTTCCCCCCTTGCCTGAGCTGGCCAGCTTGGCAAGCAGGTCTGCTTTGGCATTTTGCTCTCTCGGCACATGAACTAGTTCAAACTCGGTGAAGGACGTCTTCAGGAGCTGTACGTATTCCAGGTAAGCTGCCATCTGGGGATCTTTCGCCTGGAACTCCCCTGTAACTTGCCCGGTGACTAGCAAAGAGTCACTCTTAGCAACCAGACTTCTTGCTCTCATTTCTCTTGCTAGCAACATTCCTGCGATCAGGGCTTCATACTCCGCCTGATTGTTGCTAGCCTTGAAGGCAAAGCGGAGGGACTGCTCGATCAGCACTCCGTTCGGGCCTTCCAAAATGACCCCAGCGCCGCTCCTCTGCTGATTGGAGGAGCCATCCACTGATAATACCCATCGGAAGTCTAAACCTTCTGAAGGTGTCGCGACCGACGACAGCTTGACCACAAAGTCGGCGAACACCTGCCCCTTTATCGGTCCTCAGGGCTCGTACTGAATATCGAACTCTGACAATTCCACCGCCCACTTGACCATCCTTCCCGCTACGTTTGGTTTCTTTAGCACCTTTTGGATGGGCAAATCTGTCATTATCACTACTGTGAAGCTGTGAAAATAATGTTTGAGTCTTCTCGCTGAAAATACCACCGCCAGGGCAGCCTTCTCGAGGGCTTGGTACCTTGTTTCAGGGCCTTGCAGTACCTTACTCACAAAGTACACAGGCTTCTGAACCTGATCTTGCTCTTGCACCAGGACTGAACTGACTGCTCTCTCCGTCACAGCAAAGTATAGACGAAGAGGGATGCCCACTTGTGGTTTACGCAAGACTGGTGGGCTTGCCAGGTACTCCTTCAACTTGATGAAGGCCTCCTCGCACTCCTGTGTCCAAAGGAATCTGCTGTTGCGCATAAGACACTGGAAGTACGAATGACCTTTCTCCCCTCCAGCGGACATAAATCGGGATAATGCTGCCAACCGACCGGTGAGTTGCTGCACCTCCTTTACCGTCGTTGGACTCCTCATCGCCACGATTGCTGCGCACTTCTCTGGATTAGCTTCGATTCCACGCTCTGTCAGGAGGAAACCCAAGAACTTCCCAGCCTCCACGCCAAAAATACATTTCTCAGGGTTGAGCTTCAACCTGTACTTGGCGATGGTGGTGAATAATTCCTCCAGATCGGCCACATGATGCTCCTTCTCTCGGGATGTGACCACCATGTCATCTACATATGCATGCACGTTCCTTCCAAGCATGGGCGAGAGCACCCTATCCATAAGTCGCTGGTAGGTAGCCCCCGCATTTTTCAGCCCGAACGGCATTACCTTGTAGCAGTAGCAAGACCGTTTAGTCATGAATGAGGTCTTGCATTCATCCCTGGGGTGCATTCTGATCTGGTTGTATCCTGAGAATGCATCCAAGAAGCTGAGTAGCTTCCCCCCTAATGCGCTATCCACTAGAGCGTCTATACTGGGTAGAGGGTAAGAATCTTTGGGGCATGCCTTGTTGAGGTCAGTGAAGTCCACGCACATCCTCCACTTGTCGTTTGACTTCTGCACCAGTACCACGTTCGCTAGCCACTCAGGATACTGGATCTCCCTGATGTGCCCTGCGGCAAGGAGCTTTTGCGCTTCGTCGTGGATCACTTTCCTCCTTTCTTCGTTGAATTTCCTTCGCCTATGACGCACAGGTCGAACTTTAGGATCCATCGACAGGCGATGGCAAAGGAAGTCAGGTTCGATTCCTGGCATGTCAGATGCTGACCATGCGAACGCGCCCATGTGCTTCTCGATCACCCCGGCGATCAGCCTTCGTTCTTCTTCGTCGAGCGATCCTCCCAACTTGAACCTTTTCCCCCTTATATCTACTTCTACCCACCCCTCAGCTGGGTGGGGTCTTCTCTCGCTGACGATGACCGCCCTCGCGATCCCTGACTCGCGAGGAGTGATCATGCCCTCCTCCTCCGCTTCCACCTGAGCTACCTGGGAGCCCCCCAGCGTAGCATCCTCCATCTCCTGATCGCCATGCGTTCCCCTAACCACCGATCGCTCTTCGAGCACACCTGGTGGTGGTGTTGAGGTGACATGGCATATGCTCCTCTTCTGCCTGAGGCTGCTCTCATAACAGCGTCTAGCCTCAGCCTGATCTGACTTGATGGTTATTACGGTCCCCTCCATCGACGGCAGCTTCAGCTTCATGTGCCTCGTCGATGGCACTGCACCCAACCTATTGAGTGTTGGCCTTCCCAGCAAGATGTTGTACGCAGAAGGGGCGTTCACCACCAAGTACTTTATCTTTTTTGTGTGGGCTGTTGTTCCATCGGTAAACGTCGTCCTCAGCTCAATGTACCCCCGCACCTCTACCTGATCCCCTGCAAAGCCGTAAAGACACCCGGTATACGACCTTAGTTGATCGGGGGACAGCTGCAACTTGTTGAACGTCGGCCAGAACATGACGTTTGCAGAGCTCCCTTGGTCTACGAGCACTCTGTGCACTCGCCTTCCTGCTGTGATGAGGGAGATGACCACAGGATCGTTGTCGTGCGGTACAACGTCCTGTAGATCAGCTTTCTTGAAAGTGATGTCTACCTCGAGGAAATGACCATCGTCTACCGAGTCCACGGCCATAACCGATCGAGCATACCTTATTCTTTGTGATGCGGTGCACCCCCCATCGGAGAAGCCTCCCGCAATCGTTCGCACCTCCCCGTGCACAGGGATTTCATGCTGTTGTTCTCCTGCCTGGGCCCCCGATGCGCGATCACCCTGCGCCTCCCGCAGGTAATCTGCCAGGAACCCAGACTTTACCAACTCCGCCAGTTGGTGTCCCAACGCCAAGCAGGAGTGGAGTGTGTGGCCAAAGGCTTGGTGAAACTCACACCACTCGTTCTTCTTCCTCCCAAGTACCTTATCTGTCTTCTTTGGTACTCGGAGTCTTGCAGCTATGGCAGGAAGGGCGATCAGATCCGCCAACTCTACCATGAAATCGTATCTTAGGGGTGCATTATTCTCCCTTGCACGCCCCCTGCACTGGTCCTTCCTGGGTGCATAAGGACGAGGTTTCCCCTGCACCTTTTTTCCCTCCTTTGCCTCATGCACCCTCGCTTGCTGCTGTTGCTTCCCCTGTCCTCCACGCGGCTTCGGTGGTGCAGTACTTCCTCTTTTCTCAGAAACCTCTGTCTCTGCCACTATGTGCGCCACCGCGCGTCGCCGGATCTCCGCAAAGGTGCTGGGATGGCTCCTGATGAGCGACTCACTGAAGGGACCAGGCAGCACTCCCTTCTTAACGCATGCACCAGCATATCCTCGTCCTTGCTGGGCAATCTAACCACTTGTGCTCCGAAGCGGTTGAGGTAGTCTTTCAGCGACTCATCTTGATATTGGCGTACATCGAACAGATCGTACGACACCACTGAAGGTGCTCTGTTAACGATATACTGCTCAGTGAAAAGCTTCGAAAACTGATGGAAGGACGTGATATGACCCTCTGGCAGACTCACGAACCATTCCATGGCGATTCCACTCAGTGTACTCATGAACATCTTGCAGTACACGACATCTGAGCCCCCAGACAGCATCATCTGAGTGTGGAACGCCGTCAGATGCGCTTCTGGATCTTCTACCCCCGTGAACGACGCCTTCACTCCCACCAGGTTGGGAGACACCATGGTTTTCATGATTTCAGGGGATAATGGCATAGGGAACGCTCTCGGAGGCGATGGTGGCATCGACATCCTTTCTTCAACTGCGCGTTCCTTCTGCTCCTGTAACGTCCTTCTCAGCTCCTCATTAACGCGATTCAGCTCATCATTCCTGCTCTGCGATGCAGCCAACTCCGCCTGCATCTTCTCTTGTTCAGCTCTCGACGCTGCGACATTGTCCTGCAGCGCACGCATCATCTCCAGGACCTGCACCATTGTCACAGCTCCTTCCTCAGCAGATGGCGCAGGTGATGTTTGTCTGGTTCTCCTCATTTTCTCAGCAAAAAACTCAGCAAAAACTTTGAGAAACTTCATAAACTTTGGTGTGGATGGGACCACGATTCATAGGGCCCCACGGTGGGCGCCAAATGATCCTGTCGTCAACTCAAGCGTGGAGGAATTGCTTTGTCGCTTCCTTACCCCGCCTATGCAACTGTGCTATCCGCAAGAATGCTCTTAGAACCTTCTCCGGGAACTTCAAACGCAACCTGCAAAACACACAGACGGCGCCTCTAGCGGCCGTTTGCACTCCGACGCTCAAGTTAGGTCACAGAACCACCAACAAAAATGTCACTGAATCTCTCTTTGATTCTCTTTTTTCTCTCTGTCTCTGTGTCTGTGCCTAACAGAATTCTGTTACGCTATCCTCTGCGTGTGTCAGAATTCTGTTACGCTATTGTGCGAAAACGTACCAAAATGAGTAAAAACGTGGGTGTGTACCTTTCACGACGTGGAGTGCACTTTTATCTTGGTCGCGCCTCTCTCAGATGGTGACACGTGGAGGCATGCAACTCACATCTAACCGTACACGTGCCACTACCTGAAGGGCTCTAGCGCATCTCTTTGTGCGCCTAAGTTATTCCCTTGCGGAGTAACTTAGCGCGTTTCTTCCATCTGGGTGAATCGCACACTCCCAGGAGAACGCCAGGTGTGGCTGGACTAGGCACACTCACCAAGCATTGCTCTCTGCATAAACGATTTCCCCTTCACGATGTCATGCACGTAATGGGTTAAGAGAGTCACCAATCACTGACCGGTTTACTAACTCCCTCAGGCCACTCTCGTGCACGATTCTACCGGCGAGCAGCTCCTCTTTCTCTGAGATATGATCATGCGAGGTCCATGTGTAACGCTCTCGCTGGGAATCTCAGTCCCAGTTTAACTGCGTGTAACACGAAACCCCGATGACCATGCACCCGATGACTGATCGGTGCTCTATTGCTTCTCGCGTTCTCCCCCCAGGTGTTTATCTTGGAACTGATCTGTCGGTGGCCACTCGGTTACTACCCACCGATCACCGTTCTGGGTGATCTCCTCCCTGATTTCTCTGCCACCTGATCCACGTGTCACCCTGCGAGTGGTCCACGTGGTTATCTGCTGCTGACGTAATCGACTACCAATGACCGACCGAATCAATATATATTCAATAAATATTACTTTGTGTCCTTCCAATAGCTAATATGAATTATGTAGGATACGGAGACACGGATCTATATATTATATAATTTTGAATTATATAAATTAAAAATAAATATTTATGTGCAAAAGTATGGTCCAGATTCTTTTGGGAGCAGGAAGATATTTTTCATGACTGGTTCAAAAGAATTTGTTCTTATTTTTATAATCATAATAAAAAATTATACAATAAATTTGAGTTTTTATAAAGTTATTGTATTTATACCTTTTAAAATTGTGTTAGAACCGTGCTAGGATTTTAAAAAATCCAACAAATATTTTTTTGAATTGAACACTTCACCGATAAGTATCCTACGAGTGTCGACACGGATACGTGTGTCCGACACGGATACGTCATTTAAGAAGAAGTGTACAAGCCTCATAAATCTTTAAATATTTTATTTAAATCTAAATAATTGAAAAAAAAACTACTCTATAACTTTGTTGAACAAATGTAAATAATGCGATTAAATATTAAATTTAAATTCAGGATTTAAAATTTAGAATTTAGAATAAAGTTTGATGTACACTAAATATATGTTTTATTATTTATTTCAAATTATTTTATATTTTCATTTTTTTAAATCGATATCAATTTCTATTTGGACTTCAATCCAATTATTTGTATTTGATCTATAAAAATTGTATCTAAATTGTTTTGAACTGTAACAAATTAGATTAGTTGAGTAATGTAGCACTTGATTCACCCATACTGATTCACTTTAATTAACATGAATTGAAAGCGCGATATGACAGTGCAAGTAAGAACGATGTGATTAGGATATACAAGGAGGAAAGGGAAATGGTGAAAGTTGAAAGAAAGAAATAACGTAGAAAAGGCATAGGAGGGTTGTTAACATAACATGATATAACATCACACAATGAAAGTGTACAAGACCAGCTCTCTTTCAGCAGAGAGAAGCCATGTGCCAAGTTCTCCAATGATGTCATTTTCGATCAAAATGAAATCCTTACCCCTTATATGCTTAATAATGTTTGAGGGAAGTGAGCCATGGCCCATTTGGAAACATGATATGTTGGTTGGTTAGTCCTTGCTTGGATTTGTCTTTTTCTTGCTTTGGCAGTGACAAGCTAGCATGTATAGGTTATAAAGAGAAGTAGTTTGTTCACACCATTCACAAAATAAACCAGTGGTTGATTTGATGTTGCCCAACTAATTCAGATATTTTCATCTACAGGGGAGAATACAGCCACAAGCTTCAGACTACTGCCACAGTATCAAGTGGTTAGAAACAAGACCAATTCAATTCCTAAGTAAATGAAAGAAGTTGACAAATAACAACAGAATACATCATATGATCCCAACTAGTACTAGACTATCTTAAGGTTTACAATTCATTCATCAATATCATCATATATTCACACAATTTTTACTATTGAGAGGCTCGGACAGCGACAAGGCAGGGAACTTCATTAACTTTAACATATAAATTTTCTAATCCAATCAATGACTACACTCACCATTCAACAGGAATCCTACTGGTATAAAAAGTCCTAAAAATATTACTGTAGTCAAATGGAAAAACACTGAAGGGGATTTGATTGAATGATATTCTTTTTGTTCATACTCAGAATATGTATAGCACACAGAAATCATCAAGGGGTTAAACAGGTAACAAATCTGAAACTAATTCATTAATCAAATAAGCTAGTATGTCCCCCTCAACCTCTAAACCCTCTTCAAATGCTTCAACATCAAAGTCAAGCCATTTCCCACATCCAGAGCTCATGTCCTTTGTGACAAGCTCATCCACCATTACCTCTTCCATGCTTCTAAAACTCAGCATCTCCTTGTACAGCTCCTCTGCCATCCAGCTTTTCCTCTGAACAGACATCATCCATCCAGGCCACACTTTGCACGTTCCTATGAAAGCTTGCTTGCATCTTAACTCCAGGAACTCGCTGACAAAGTCAAATATAGCCTTCCTTTCAAGTTTACAGTACTCTTCTCCATAGTTTTCTGTTATACTATTCTGATTCTCCAACTGATCAAATAAATTTGGCATAATTACAGTACTAGTTTGACCCATGGCAAATTCTTCTGCCATAAACTCTGCATTGCCAAGAATATCCTGTACATATTCAAGTTCTGTGTTACTTGACCTTTTAAAATCAACCGAATTAGATATTCCACTCATTTGTTTGACAGTCATATTTCCGTCCCCCGATGTGGAAGGGCTTTTCTCTGGTCCTTTCACCTCACTTTCAAGTGATACAGATTCGCTTATCTGGGAAAAACTAGAGACTTCTTCATCTTGCATTGAAGAATAAATTGTGCTGGCTGAAAGAAGAAAGGGAAGAAACCGATGGGCTTTACAACTTTACAGATAAGTCCCTTTATTCTGAGGGAATGCAAGAAATTGTAACTTCTATAGCCCAATATTGATGAATGAAAAATATATAAGTTGTTAATATACATATCCAGAAAAAATATATTTGACATTTTATTTTGAATAAATAATAGAAGAGTCAAAAAGTATGCAAAATAATCCAGTTTTGAAGAATAACTTCACACCATCTGCAAAGGATGTTCTAGAGCTAATTCCTTCTCCACAAAAAACAACAATGCCTCAAAATTCTTTGAAAGCATCGTGCAATTTCTTACCAAATAAGTAAAAGGAACATGGATTGTGAGATTTTGTTTTTATTTCTATTTTTTTAGTTCCTAACAAATTTTGTTCATCAGCAATGAAAAGACAAAGATTAAAACATTACCATAAGCGCTGTCTTCGCTATCCAAGTAACTTTCGCTGACAAGAGTTTCGAAACCGGCAACAGAAGTAGAACCCCAACAAACTGAACCATTTCCACTTTCACTATTGCTGCTACAGCTAGGATCTTGATTTGCTTCTGACGTCTGCACAAGTGATTGAATACTAAGATAATCAAAGAGATTCTTCTCAGTCTAAAGATTACTGAAAATTGCATATAACCTAATCTGTAAAATCAGATTCTATAAATTATGTGAGAACCATCCCAAACAAATCACCAGAAAATTGTAATATGCATTCCAAACATTCTTCTTCCCAACCTCAACATATTCTCTTCACTAATTGATGGCAGGAAGCAAGCAAGATGTGGTATCAATAATTAATACTTGAACTGAAAATCATAATAGACAAAGCTGAAAACATAACGGGATGAGATACCTGCAGTTGTTGATTCATGCTAAGCACTGGATCATCACTTGATCGAGAGTCAAGAATGCTGTCCAGTTTATCACTAAACAGGTCAGGGAAAAGGCTTCTGTCTTGTTCCTTAGGCATGGTACTTGCCGCACTGGGAACTTTGTCTTGCACACTAGATCCCAAACCAGAAGAACTACCCTCTGCAGCCAAGGTACATTGGGGTAAGTTAATTCTAGATGTCAATTCTTGTAGCTTTTTGTCCAACAGGACACTTAAAGCATCACTGTCTATCATATGTTTCCCTTGTGGAGATAATGACAATTTTTTGGGATAAAAACTATCACTGTGCCCAAGAGAGTTTACATCAATTCTATTTCTGGTTCCGATGGCGTGCTCAGTAGCGGAAGACAACTCAGGCATACTTCTTCTTAAGGGAGATGTAAATGTAAATGAAATAACATCCTTGCTTTCTTTCATGTTAAATGCATCCTGATCAAAACTTCCATCAGTAGTAAAATTGCATTTAATGGACTTACTTCCAAAATTATTTACTGCGTTATCAGGACCTCTAGCCTCATGAACATCACTGCTGATATACTTTGTCTTTCGGGAAGTACTTACTGCTTTGGATCTTTGAAACTCTTTTTCGATGTCAGTTGCCCTGGTGCTTGACCTTTTTGGCTGAATTTTGGCAGTTTTAGCACCCTTGTTTGTTGTCTTCATTATTCCAAAAGTTTCTGAAGATGGAGCTCGTGTTGTTGGCTTATTGGAATCTATTTTTGAAGTTGATTTACACTTGGCAGTCATGCTATTCTGCTTTTGATTATTCTGTCCTAGCACATTGTCATTCCGACTTGAGCAAGGTCTCTGCTGCATGGCTTTTTGTGTACTTGGTTTCTGGCTCCTCAAGTGCTGATTTGACTTCATCTCATTCTTCTCTTTCTGTCTCATGCATTTCATATCACCATTTGAAATCAATGTATCTCTACTATGAGCGTTGTTTCTGGCTTGGATTGCAAGTGAAACTGGTTTTCCTTTACTCGCTAAATGGCAAGAGCTATTTTTTTCTGAACCTCTTGAACCCTTGAATGCTGAAGTGCATTTAGACAAATTACTACTCCTCTCACTAAGCTTGCCATTTGCAGGATAGGTTTTGCTCATATTCACAGGCTTTCCAGACACGGATGTATATTGTGCAGCTTCCAATCTCTCTTTCAAATTGAGAATTCTCAAGGGAACAGATGAAGGCCTAGTAGAAGCTGTTCTATTCCTCAAATACCGCTGAGGGCTTGCCTCAATTATCTTAGCAGCTGCCTCCATTACATGGGCAGCACTTTTTGATGGCAGAATACCAGGACTCTTGATAGGAGACAGCAGTTTATTATGAGTAACTGGAATGGGTTTAGCTGACTTTGGAGGCAACATTTCAGTTTGAAATCTCTTTATTGGAAGGTTTTCCACTTTTCTAGCCCTTGAGTCCATGGCACCCAATTGAGACTTCTCCAGCTTAAGCAGTGTATTTATGTAGTCTGCAGGGAAAAACTCATTCACTGAATGAACAGCACCCTCATTACAGTGAGAGACTCCATGAGATGTAGAGCCGTAAAATGAGGTGCAGGAGGGCTCCGTGACTGCCGAAGCTGGCAATGAATCCAAACCCATGAGTCTCGCTACTAACCCAGGAGCTTTACTCCCACATCCTTCATCACTACAAATTGAAAGGGTGCTCTCAAAATCACAACTTTGACTGTTACTCGGACTTGCTCCAATTTCATCCACCTTTATCTGAAATAATTGCAAAAAAAAAAAACAATTAATATCAAAATACATAGTAGTCCAGTTTAAATTATTTTTTCATAAGTACTTGCATGAGTAAAAAACAAACTAATATATAAAACTTATGACAAAATGCCTAATGTATTTTTCCTACTTATTTTCTTCTCCTACAAGTATGGATAGATAAATTTATCCCAAAAAAAAATACTAAGAGTAAAAATAAAAACAAATAACAAGCAGAGTACAAAAAAGGGAACAAATTCACACCCTGGTGAGCTGCGACTTCTGTAAGTTCTCCACATTTTCCTTCCCTTGTTTTGAAATATCTACATTATTGTAACAGAAGCATTTAGAATAGGCACACATGAGAGAGCGACAAAAGCATTGAAGAAAAATATTCACTGTTCAATCAGTAAGTGTACATGGAATGCAAACAATGACAACAAAAATGAACATTAATAATACCAGGATCGCTCCAAACCAGCTTCTTTCGAGATTTGGAGTTCCAATCAAACAAGCTAAGGAAGCTTCCCTTGGAACGCCTCTTCTCCATCTCCATTTCTGGTTCTCCTATCTCAGGAAAAATACAACATCAACCCACATAGTGTTACGGATATGAAAGTTAACATCTTTCCACAATTAGGTTCTCTCAACTCTAGAACCCAAATCTCTAATCCCAAAATCAATTAACATTTTGAATGAAACTAGCTACAGAAAACAGCTAATCGAAATCTTACCTGGTTTCAGTGGCCCATTTTGAAAATTAAAGAGCTTCCTGTTGCAGGAGAATCAGAAAACACAATTGCCTTGAAAATAACAACTTGTTGAGTTATTTTCAGAGACCCATTATCCAATGCATATACTTTTCGTTATTAATGCAGTAATTTGTGAAAAGGGGCAACACATACACAGCACAACCCTTAGCTGGGATGCCTCAATATTCCACGGAGAAACAAATTCAAGTGTGGAAACGAAAGAAGATCTGAGAATTGGGTGTGGAGAATGAGAGTGAGTGTGAGAGTGAAACACGAGAAAAGTAGGAGAAAAAGAAAAATCTGCTATTGTGGAGAGAGCCAAAGACAGGGATGTCTTCGCGGATCGGTCAAATTAAAAACAAAACAAATAATGGAAGGATAAAAAGGGTTTTGCCTCGCTTTTTATCCAAGTGAATAATAATTGAATAGTTTTTTTTTTTTCAAAATCTAAATAGGTATTTTTTAGTGAAATTTTTATTTTTATTCGACTATGGTTGTTTCATAAAATTCTATTCTCACAAATGAAACTAGATATTAAATATTTATTTATTCAAATAAAAAAAAATCTTGTTCAAACTTGTTCGCTTCTAACTTTTATTTTTTATTTTTCATTTTTATGACACAGTCATACTAGAATTCCTTACTTGTTACATATTACACTTTCTCACTTTCATTAAAAATGTTTTCAACATTAATAATCCAAATTATAATATAAATTCATTGATATCTTATTTTATTTGATAATTTAATAAAAAATATGGTATCCTAATTTTTAAAATGTTGTCAAAAGAATCCTTTTATTACTTCTCCATTCAAATGTGTGGAAATGTAATATTTTATTTTAATTATTAAAAGACTTACACTATTTATTTTGATTTGAAATAGAATATTTGATTTTTTTATCAGCAAATATAATATTTGATATAAAACAAAAAAAATAGACAAGTGTTAAAAATTAACTAAAAAACATAAAAATATATCTGCATGAAACCCATATAAACTTATCTCTTTTATTAGTTCATGCGTGAATAACATATTATGAGTGATTTGATAACGACCTGATAGTGGGTGGTACGATAGGTCCAACAAACACTTGTTAGGATAGACTTTAAATGATTCTGATACCATCAGACGAAGTGGACGCCTAACTCAATCTCATAAAATCGACTACTCATGAGGTTGAGGTTTGCACCCACTTATATACAATGAATTGTCTTCATCTCTAGTCGATGTGAGATCTCCAACAAATAATAGTCATGTTATTCTATTGACAACAAAAATCAAACAACAAAGTACTTAGACAAAAATAAATAAAAAATGTTTTAAGTGATCAATATAAGATAACTTTTTTAATAGAAACTCAATTAAAAATACCAAAATCTATGAGATACTTAAAATTTAATTAATTTTTTTTATCATGCTTTGACATGAAAATTGTTCATAAAATATATAAAATATCTAAGTTTATTCGATGTGAGAGATTTATCTTTATTTCTTAAAAAATTGTAAGTATAATCATATCATAACATACAAACAGGTGTTTATTTATTTATTAAAATATACAAACATAAATTTTTATATACTTTCATATAAAGGTGTGTATTGTTTTACAAAAATGTATAATTATGAAATATTCACTATCTTTTTGTAGTGTCTATTATTTTTAAAACTTATTGGTGGTCTTATTTCAATTCTTATTCACTTGCCTTTAGTACTTGTTCAAACATGTGTTTAACCATATACATGTGTATATGTGTTTAGTGCTTCTCGACTTTATTCGATCAATTTGAAAACATGTTGATAATAAGTTGTATCTCAAACTAAAGGAGTTGTTCTAAATATACTTATCTGTTAATGCACCATTTAGGAATATGATCTTAACTTGCATTTGATAAAGTCTCATTAATCTGATGTGCAAAATAAGAATAAAATGTGTACGGTCTTGAGTCTTGGATCTACATGAGAATATTTTTTCAGTTAGACTCTCTTCTAATACCTTCTATCAATTTTATTTTATCAAGACTATTTATAACTAATTATTTTTTTGAGTTTGTAACTTATTTTAAAATTAATTATTCTATTGATTTTGTAATAATTTTTTAAAAAGATTAAGGTTCACATTATTATTTTTATCTTATTTTAAGTTATAATCTTAATTTAATGATTTATTAAATTATTTTCAAGTTTATTTTCAGATTGTACACTTGATCATAACATAATTTTTCTATATTTATATGAGATAAATATATTTTAATTTATTTGTTAATATCTATATTTTATTATTCTAAATAGTCTTCAACAATAATAATTATTCAGATAAATTGAAATTCTATTTATTATTACAAATGTTCTTACAAATCTTACACTCTGACGTTTAGAGTTATAAAAATGACATTACCTTTTACCATAAAAGTTCCCACCCATTTATACTATTTTTGTGGGCTTCATCCTCTTTGAATGCCTAAGCTAGGCTCAATGATCATTAACTGTTCTTTAACGTCTCTATTAGGAATTAATACCCCTAATCCCCAGTCTGACATGGATATTGTCTTTTACTGATAGGTCGTCAAATCATCTAAATTTTCGACCATCAAACTTTCGTTTTTTATTTTATTTTATTTTTATCAACAATGAATTAATAAAATAAAATAAGACATTTAAGGAGTGCTTCAACCTTTATACATATTTTTTACCTAATTTAGGAGTTCAAACATACAAGACAACAATAACATTTTTTTCATATTATCAACTAATTAATAAATAAAATATTTGAAAACTAAATAATTTTTCCGACTCAAATATAAACGAAAACAACTCATTTACGTGCTAAATAAATAGAAAAACTAGTCAATGGGTAATTTTGACTTTTATATTTTATAAAAATTTCAATTTCAGTTCTTTTTTTTGCCAATTTTAGTTGTTTACATAATTTTAGTCCCTGAATACTTAACTATCTTCAATTAAATGGCTTTCAAACGGTATTTGATAATAAGTCCTGTTTTTTTTTATCTTATAATAGAAACGTTACACCCGTCAATTCTTTTTCCTCAATTTTATTGTCTCATATTTTAAAAAAAACTATGAATAATTGAAATAAAAATTAAAAAAGTTGGATAAGTAAAAATTAAAGGATCAAAATTGCTAACAAAAATTGTATAACCAAAATTATGAATAACTAAAATAATAAAATATTAAAATTGAGAAAAAAAATGAAAAACTAAAATTACAATCAAACCTAAATATTATCTAATCCTATGAATTGTGAGTTAAAAGAAAATAAATAAATAAAATCAGTGCAGTGTGTTCCAATTTGAGGAATCACTAAAAAAAAGTTATATCTATTTGATTTAGTCAATTTTTTAAATAAATTATAATTTATTTATTTTTCAATTTTTCTCCTTTCATTAACAACTTTTCATTTTTGTTCATTAGTCATTCTTTTCTAACAATTTAGAAAATCTCAACTCTGACAAATCCCTTTGTTCATATATTTATACTAATTCATACAAATTATATTGAAAATTTTAAAAAGATTGATCTTTTGTTTTGCGCCCGCTTCAAGACAGGATTACTAATCAACAAATCTTGGAAAAAACAACCACATCTATTTATTTATATATATATATATATAATTCTATAATTTCATTGATATTTTCACCTTATTCTTATACATAGAAAATTAGACTCAATTTTTTTACTGCAATTTGAAATCATAATACTTTCTCTATAAATACTTCCTCTATAAGTAATATAGTATACTATTTTATAAATTAGATTAAATAAAAGCTGTTTTATTGCACTCATATATCATCATGTAATTTGGGAAGTCGGTTCATTATTGATATGTTTGATAAAACCATTTTAACTGTATCGAGACAAATCTCCTGAAGAGGTTTTACTGGTGTTGTCCGTTAATTTGTGGATTCTTATAAGAAAATTATATAAAAAAAGTAAGAAAAATTAAGATTTATTTATTTACATAACTCTATGTACAAGAAATATATATATATATATATATATATAAATAAAGTGAATGAGATTTTCCCTCTCCAAATTATAACTTAATTATTTAGATTATGAAATTCTATTATTTTTAAATTAATTGTTGTATATAATTGATATAATTGCGTACAATATGGTATTACGTATATAATAATAATTAAGTATAATTTGATAATTATTATTTTCTTAATACTCGTTTCGTATGTGAATATCATGAACCCAACTTGCTTGTGTTCTCAAATTTATTGCTAAGTGTATTCCTAAAAATATCCCAACTTAAATTTTTCTCGCACAATGTAACAGTTTATCTCAATGTGTGTTTTGTGCGTTCATGAAATCCAGAATGACACCTTTAAGTCCTACAACAAATCTCGCAATCAAACTATCTCTATTGGTCATCGCGCGGTATTATGTTTCTACCAATGATCTTGATACATTTGTCTATTTTTTTTACTTCCATGATATAATAGAAGAACAACAAGAAAAATGCAATACCCAGATATTGATCTCTGAGTTGTGTCACAACCTCCTCAATTTGAGTCACAATAAGCTGTCAATGTCATATTGTTCTCGGATGACAATAACAATCCTTGTCTCGGTGATCCTTTGATGTGCTTTAGAACTCGAATTGCGACATCCCAATGAGGTTTTCGTGGAGTGGTATATATTGACTTAGGGTCCAAACCAAAAATACTTTGTCAGGCCGACTAACCTTGAGGTATATCAGTCGTCCCACAAGTCGTTTGTATTTTATTGATCTTTAATGACTCTCCATCGTCTGGTGTGAGTTTTAGGTATTGCTCCATTGAATTTTTGTTTGGACAAGCACCTGTGAGTGAGTCCGTATCCTGCAAAACATCAAACGCATATTTTCTTTGTGACATGTAAATAGCAGTTTTGGAACGAGATCTTTAATGCAAAATTGTTGTAATAGACAATCTTTAAGTCAAATCATTTGTCAAAAGAATATCATCCAAATAAATCAAAAGAGCAGTAAATGATGAATTATTTTGTCTTGTGAACAAAGAATAGTTTGTCTTGGATCTGATAATGAGAAACAAAGATCGACTTTGTTGCCAGCAACTTGGATGGCGGAGCAACCCAAATAATTTGCTATTGACAGAGAAGGTACTATCTACAATTGAATTGAGATACAATAGAATATGCCACTGACATTTGTTTTTTTTTTTTCTTTATCAGCCAGAATTTAACATCGTGGCAATTGACTCTGACGTTCGTCTTGGATCGTTGATTTACATGAAAAAATGTTGAAAATCATGTCTGGGATGCCTCTTTGAGACCACAAAGAGATTTGTTGAGTTGACATACAATGTTTTCTCCGTCGATGATGTCGGATGTACAAATATATATATATATATATATATATATATATATATATATATATATATATAAGTCTATGAAGACTTTCTCTTTCCAAATTATAAGCTAAGATAGGGATCCACTAATTCTATCACATCATTATCATATAATTACGTACGATGTACAATAATTACAACCAGAATTCGATATGTTTAAACTTGCACTTTGGTGTTTGTCCAAATTTATTAGTGAAAAGCCTTTTGTCAATTTATAACAGGTTGTTGAAGACCTTTTATAAGATACTGTTTTTTAATTGATTGATACGTATTTAATAATTTGGAAGTTATTGAATTATTCATATTTAAGTCTATAAGAATATGCATTGTTATATTCTATGCAAGTAAGGCTTGCATTGCCTGTTCTTCAACAACAAATCAGGTTGAACTCCAACATGAAGAAACTTTGTCAATCACTTATAAAAACTTTTGATGTAGGTTGTCTTTACAACTTAATTTGATGACTCATTCCAGTATAGTATCCTATTTTTTTTAATTGTTGGACAGTTTGTAATGATTAAGTTTTTTTTTGAAAGTTTTTCATCGATTCAAGTTACTTTATCGGTATTTTAGATTATAGAAAATATTATTGGAGTGATAATGTTCAGACACAGCTAGAATATTTTTTTTTTCTAAAAGCATTGTGCATCTAATTTAGAAGTTTCTAATTGATAATAGTTTACTCTCGTTGCTTCACCAACTTCTTACCAAGAATACAACTTAAGACTCTTTAAAAAAGTTAGTTGAAAAATTTCACTAAAAAAAAATATATTATTTATAGATTTTTACTTACGGATTTAAATTCATAGGTAAATTCAACATTATCTACGGATATTACCTACGGACAACATTACCTACCGACAACATTACGTACGGATATTACATATAAATATGAATTCGTAGGTAAATTCAATATTACCTACCAACTATTACCATAAATCTTATTACCTACCAAATTTTATTCGCTGATTCTTTATTACTGATCAATTATTATGATAATAATTATATACATAATATTAAAAACATTATTATAATATGAATAATTATAAAATTATAAATAAAATTAGTAAATAAATAATAATAATCATAACTAATAAATATACATTATTAATATTATAAAATTAATAATATTAATATAATAATATAATAAATATTATATTAATAATATGAATAATATTAATAATAATAAAATTAGTAAGATTAATAGTATTAAAGATATTAATAATATTAATAATATTAATAATAATAACATAATAATATAAATACTATTAATAAAACTAATATTATTTATAATATTAACACTATTTATAATATTTAATAATATTAATAATATTTAATAATATTAAATATATGAATAATGTTAATAATTTTTATATTATTAATTATATTAATATTGATAAAAGTATAATGATAATAAAAAAGAAATTGACTGGTGGTTAAATTATTTAGCCTGATTATCATAAATGCGTAACTCTATAACTTAATTCGTTAAATTAACCTATCCTAAAATGAAGCAAAAGTTTTCAACTAAACAATAGATACTGTAATTAATCAGTTACCATCTGTATGGGTTGAGGTCTAGGGTTCATCTCTTTCAAGAAAAAAAAAAAAAAGTAGTTACCCATGAGATATTTAATTATTATATACAAAATTATAATTATGAAATCTGCTGTAACAAAAGTTAAAAACAACCACATAGTTCTCTTAACAATGCAGACATTACACATAGTATCTGTCAACAATTCATCTGATTGCAGATCTGCAATTTGACCAACTAGAGATTGCTCACGATCTTGATGCATTTGATCTTGAACCAGCGAAACCCTTTCTTGAAAGAATGCTTGATTTTGGCTTCCGTCGCGTAAAGCTTGTATTTAGTCACTCTTCGCTTTCTCTTCCTTTCGGCCTCATTCCACCACCACGAGCTCTTTGACTTGCTCACCGACATATTCCCACCGCCACTACGAGGTGGTTCATAGGAATACGAACTCATCATTTTGTTGTCCTTCGTGTTCTTCCTATTCACCTCGTCGTGTGAATAAGAGCATGAAGCGTAATGGCTCGGGAACCCATCCATCTCTTTCTTCTCCTTTCTGATCAATCACCCTCTCTGTGTTTTCTTCCCAGAAAAAAAAAATGGTTTTGCTCTTCAATTACCTTTTTTTTCTCTCAATCTCTCCCTCCCCTGAGATCGGAAGAGAGAGAGAAAGAGAGAAAATTGAAATTGAAGAACCTCTGGGAATGTGTTATATATATATATATATAGGAGAATTAAGTTACATATATAGGAGAATTAAGTATGAAACAGGACCAGGTTCCTAGCCTGGAATGAGTGTGGAAAGGAACAGAAAACCATGATTTTGTCGCCATGCCAATGCCATGCATGTTTTATTTTCCTTTTCAACCTACTTAACCGTAATACGCGCCGCCACTAAATTTTCATCTTAATTTAACCTTCCCTCCACTAATTATAGAACTTATCTTATAACCCCCTACACAAATATGACTTATTGTATTTTTCACTGTTTTATTTTTTGATATTAATGTCTTCACGAAAACTCCTATAATTTAATTCCCAGGGTTTTGCTTCACAGAAGGTACAATAAGACATTGTATATTGTAATTCAGTTTAACCTCTAGTTTCTTTATATATAATCATATTTGTTTTAAATATTTCAAAAGTTATAAAATTTTAATTTAAGTTTCTAAACAGTTTTTATTTAATGTCATCTCAACTATTTTGTTTCTTTTAATTCTGAAAATTTACCTTTTCTTCTCCAACTTATTTTTTTATTATAACAATTAATATAACTTTTACAATATAGTGATCTATCCTCTTGGTGAAGGTAATATCAAATCTTAATCTTGTTTTTTTTTAACACTAAAAAATTGTGAGCGTTTTTTTTTATCTATATAAGCGACAATATTGTCTCAACCATTCTAGATCTTACAGAATATGTGGCTTCCATCTGCTGCATAATTTGCATATTCAGTAAAAGTGAAAGAAAGGAAAGTATACTGTACCATATCCTCCATATATTGCACCATGTTTAGTAGAAAGGAAGAGTTTTTTTTTTTGTATTTGGTCAAAGGGTAGGATAAAACTAAACACACCATGTTTAGTAGAAAGGAAGAAATTTTTCTCTCTCAAAAACCTTTTTTTTTTTCAGCACTCTCTCAAAAACTAAACACACCATTAACTAAGATAGTGTGTCTTGGACTTTTAAACAAAAATGATTTTTTTTTTTAATTCTAGTCCATCAAGATTTTAATTTGTTTTTTTTTATATTGTGGCTGATCTTGTTTTACAAGTTTCAAAGCGGATAATACATCTGATGTAGCGATTGACCCTAATAATGGTATCTCAACGGACTTGAGACTGAATTGGTGTCGTTTGTGGTGACCGAAACAAAGTTTCAAAGACAAACCATGTTTCCTTAATCCTTAACGAGGAGTTTGTTCTAGTATCTTCAATAGTTTCACATCAGTTAAGAGTCAAGATCAATGACAATTTAAATATCGTTATTCCCTTAAAATCTTTTAAGACACCTTTTAAAGACAAGACAAAATTACGACAAAGTTTGGTTTTTATGTGATCTTTTCTCCTGTATTTATAATTAGTATTTTTTCAAAGTTGTAATTTGATTAAGGTTTCTACTTCTTAATTTATCTTGTTTTTATGTGATCTTTTCTCCTGTATTTATAATTAGTATTTTTTAAGGTTGTAATTTGATTTCTTTAACTAAGGTTTCTACTCCTTAATTTATCTTGTTTTCTCTAAGGCTTTGTTTGGATTAGAGGTTGTGGGTGAGTGGAAAGTTGATGAGGGTGTGGGTGAGTGGAAGTGTGAAGAAAGTGTGGAGAAAGTTGAGGATGTTTGGATTGGGAGATGTTAGAGTGGATATGTGAAGAAAGTTTATTCAGAAGTGGGAATGATGTGATAGTTGTGAGAGTATTTTAATATATTTTGAATAGTGTAAATTGTAAGATTACAAATTTACCCTTGTATATAAATAAATAGGAAAATGAAATATTAATGTTAAATTTTTGTTAGTAGATAATTTTAATATTATTAATGATTATTTAATAAATTTTATGTTATATAAATATATAATTTTTATTAATTATGATTTTGATTACTATTAATAATAACATTAATATAATTTAAGAAAATATGTCATGAACATTAATTAGTTGCAAAAATATATAAAGTTATTACATTTGATGTAGAGAGATAAATACATGTTAATTTGAAATTATGCAAATTATTACAATATTTTTTATAATTTTTTTTAAATTTTAACATTAATAAATTATGTTAAATCTACAAAAATTAAAATCCTAAACATTATAAATTTTGAATTCCATTCTGTCAAAATAAATGTTTTAAATAAAAATTTCTATTTTTAATAAACAATTCATTTTTTAAAAAATAATTACTTTCTACATTTATTATTAAAAAATCATATTTCTTCTCAAAAGTTTGACTGTTTTTTTTAATTAATACAACATTTTTTATAAAGTTTTTAATTATAACATGAACAATAATCCTACAAATTTTTAATTCCATTATGTAAACATATTATTTTAATTCCATTATGTAAACATATTCATTTTAAAACATAATAATTATCTACATTTATTACTATAAATTGAAATTTCTTATCTAAACTTTTTCTGCTTTCTTAACTTACTAAAACATTTATTTTGATTTTGTAATTTATAATATTAATTTATAAAAACCCTACACATTAAAAATTTCTATTTATTGTAAAAATATTCAGTTTAAATAAATAAATTTTTTTCTTATAAATAATTAAATGTTATAAAAAAATGACTACAACATTTTTTTTAATGTTTTTAGTGATAACATCAATATTTTATGTCAAATCTAAAAAAAAATTAACTAAACATTATAATTCCATTATGTAAAAATATTATTTAGAAATAAAAAGCTATTTTTATAAAACAATTTAAATTTTAAAAACTAATAAATATCTACATTTATTATTAGAAATTCAAATTTTTTCTCTAAACTTTTTTGCCTTTTTAACATTAAAATTACTATAACATTAAAATAAATAAATAAATAATTAAAAAACCTGAATAGAATGGAGGCCCTCTGATTTATGGTGGCATGTAGGAGAAAAGAGAAAAAGAAGGGTAGAAAAGTAATATTTTCCTGTAACACTCTCTCCTTTCTCTTCATTTTGGAGAAATGTAATATGCCCTCCACTTTACCCAGAGTTTCTCCCTCACCCACATACATAACTAGAAGCAAATGGGATACTACTGTGACTTCCATCGTCACAATACCACCCCTAACAAACGGTATCTAAATGAAAGCATCATACCAAAATCATCTGCTAAAATAATCATAACAACGATTTTATGAAGGACATTGTATCAACTTTGTAATATCATAACACTTTTTAGATAGAAGGGTGTTTGACGTCCTTCATTTGTATATATCGATAGTAATAATGATAAGATAAATGGATATTTTCCCCTCTCAAATTGAATAGCCTTTGAGGCATATAAAACTGTTTTTTTATTTCTTTTCTTTAATTCTCTACATCACCACACAACATTTCAACCGGGCCGCTTAATTTGAAAACTTGATCCATTCTCCTTAATTATCCCAATCAGTCCTCATTCACTGAACAAAAGAGTTCAAATTTGAAAAACACTGCACCAATTCAATCAAGCGTCTTACTCCGTTTTTCCTTTCCGCAGAAGTTCTTAGTTTCTCCTTCCAATACCAGAAACCACAAGTTAGTTTGTGAAAAAAAAGAGTTAATTACATTTTTTTTTAATTTTAAAAAAATATTTTACACTTTCTGTCCTATAAATATTTATAAAAAAATATTCAAACAAGTGATTTCTCCGAATTACTAGATCCAGCTGTTGTTGAATCAGCATTGCAGAAGGACATGGAATTGTGGTAAGAGCTAGTTTTTTTGTTACTCCGTCACATCTATGGTCTATTCGCGTAGCGTCCAAAGATAACCTTTTTGTGTTCACATGATTTAATTTTGACTCCGTAAACATGAGACACTGACGCATTTAATAAGCTCAGCATTTTTTAATTGAGAATTGGCATAGTCCATCGTTGATTGCAAACCAAATTTAGGCACATGGTTATCATCTTCCATGTGACTTTGATTTATCTTTCACGTCTTCAATCACCACCAAAACTTCATTTGGGTGTCTGTGTATTCTTGTCAAATTAGATGATTATGCTTAGAAGACTTTTATCAGCTAATAATCAGTTTCATTGCCATACCTTTGAAAAGTTTGTATATGCCAGAAAACTGTTTCTTGAAAATAGTTCATAGTTTGCAAACTGTTTTGATAGCTAAAAGAAAACAAAAAGTTAGCATAATTGTAAGCTGTTTAACAATTTTCATTTGAAGTGCACACCATGTGATAATACTTGGGGGGATTTCCTATGTACTCATATATATTATGATGTTTTGAGATTTTTCTTTAGTTTTATCTTTTTAGTTTAACTATTATTTTTTCATTCTCTAAAAAAAATACTTACTATCCAGCATTGTGATTATATTTGAGAGTAGATTTCAAAATTCTACCTCAACTATTAAAAGAACAGGTAATTCAATCTTTACACTAAAATCTAAAAACTATAATAAATTGGATTAACGACTACGAGTTTATCTTATATATATTGATTTTTTTTAGCGCAAAACTATTATTAAACTTTTGAACCTTTACTAATTTAGTTAAATTTTTTTATAATAAAATGATTAACTGTACTTTTTCATGTGATGGCAGATGATTGTTGTTACTTGAGGTGTCAGCTTAGCTGAGATGTCAAGTTGCATAATGATGTCTAATACGAAAACTTTATATATAAAAAAAATGATTAACTGTACTTATCAAGTATTTAACTTAGTTTAGTTTTATAATTCAATAGTTTAATTCACTTTGTAATTATTTTGTAGTTCAATTTAGTTCACCCCAATTTTCTTTTCCACTCCAAAAAAAAAACCGTTGATTCAAGTAATAACAGATCAATTAAAATTATATATCTTTTAAATTATTTAGATAATTTTTTCTCTAATTTAAATTTAAAATAAAAAACTAAACCTATTATATATGGTAAGAAACAAAGACCAAAACCAACATACAGTCAAACAATTAGGATAAATCCAACATTTAAAATTAACATTAAATCATATACATACAATTTAGAGGATCAAAACATCAATCAGAATAAGAAAAATAAGCTAAATGTACCTTAAAGATGATCCACAATCAAACCTTTAATTAAATAAAATCAAACACTTTTAAACCATTCATCACATTTTTTTTTTAAATATTATCTTATTCATAAGTTTTCAAATCTCACGTACTACCGTGATTCAAGTTGTCCCCCAATTAATATCTAACAAACATATTATAAATATGTTTTTTAATATTTTTTATATTTGATTTATAATATGTTTATATTTGATTTATAATATATTTATATTTATATGAATAGAAATTTATTATCTATAAAATTGGTGTATAATTCACACTAATATTACATATAATATTGTTTTTAAATTTTAATGCTTATATATTCATTGTAATAATTGATACACTCTATTTTTTCTATTATTGCATATTATATTATTATAGGAAAAGAAATTATGTATCAAAAAATGTCTCCTAGATAGGAAAGGTCCTGTGTGGAGCATAGTATTTTCTTGGAAACAGTTTTGGCCTTGCTTTCTGCATAAGGTGGGTAGGAGACTATGTTATGTTTTCTAATACTCTTACTACAATGTTGACAATTTCAACGAAACAACCTTTAAAATAAAGATTAAATTTTCTCTAAGTGTTCATTACTGACTAGTATCAAAGGTAAATTTCAATTAAAATGCTCCTGTGTTTCTATAATTTAATATTTCATCACTTGCCTTAATCATTCACTTCCAACTTTTACTCTTCTTTTTTCACAACAAAATATTATATTTGGTTATTTTTCATTCAATTCTGTTTTGATATAAGTTACTTATAATAACAAGAATCAATCACTAAAATTTTCTTTTGAAGTTTATTATTTTTAAAAGACACATTGTTAATGAAGGAAAGTATATATAAAATTTCATTCACCTTTATTTTTAAAGGATATATGACTACTAGACGTATTAAAATAAATTTTAATTGAGGTCTAAAAAGTTCATTTTTAAAACCTAGTATTGTTAAGAGTCAGTCACTTTAATCTCATAGATTAAGTATTGTCTGCTTTAGAACTCAAAGTTTCGTTACGGTACGTGTCGATAAATAAGTTAAGAGAAGAAACTATAAAATTTTATTCACTCTTAAGTAAGTAATGTGAAACTATAAACAATAAAAAAATCTAATAATTGGTAACCTATTATATAAATCAAATTTCATTTAATTAGTTAATCAAATATTAATAAAAAAATCAGTTTATGTGATGGTTTGTAAACGCGTACGGAAAGACTTCTCTTACAAGCGTGTCTGGTGATAGGAGGGAAAATAAAGTCTTTTTCATTATTTTTTGTTTTGCTATTTTGATGTCCATTTTTTGGTTGGACCCATCTAAAATAACCCCCAAACATAACAAATCTTTGCCTTTTAGTTAATTTTTCAGCTTTTCAACTTCATCCTCACTTGTGTCAGTAGTTATAACACCTTTTCTTGGATTTTTCTGGGATCCTGGAAGATACATTGTATCAATAGAAGTCACTCTTAGAATGTATGAATAATGATTTAGGATTTAGTTTTGCACTATCAGTCAATTAAAACTCATGTTCGGTAAGTTTATCGAAAGTGAAGAAATTTATTAGTAGTATGAGCTGTAACTAAATTACAGTATAAAATCGTTTTACGTTAAGAGTGCATGACATTGTTAAACTCAACAAGTTGTAATAATATTAATAAGATGAAGGAACGAAATGTTTAAAATATTAATATTTTTTTTGGTTACGAACAATCTGTATGTCTTAATTAACAAACTTAGAAGATAATTATATTATATGGTATGTATTCAACTGTTTTGTTTTTATAGTATTTTTTTTTGCAATTTCTGGGAATTTTTGGAGGAAATGTGGTATTGACTTTTTGGGATTAACGTGTCCTTTTAGAGTACAGTAGTTCACAGAAGGATCCTTCCTCCTTCCTTCCTGCATTGTATATAAAGGCATGTTTGGTTTGAATTAATTATACGAGTTCTTAACTACCTTTTGGTTGAGCTATTATATCATTGAGAGACTTCTGAGACCGTTGAGTTGTTCGTTTGCTTGTAACATTTTGGATGGTATCAACAGGGAAATCTCTTAAGAGGCAACGCAGTGGCAAAGTTCCAATTCAGGACCATAAACGGAGCTATGGTGATACAAAACAAGAGTCAGTCGGGTACTTGTTTGTTATTGGTATACTTTGGCGTTTTTTGGCCATTTTGGGCTGTGAGGTCTAAGTTTGATTTTCTGTTCATTATGCAGTGGCCTGAGAAATGTAATCAACGCACTGTGGCTGAGTGACCACTCATCCTATTTGGAAACTTTTGTGCGAAGAGTGGTAAGGAATGATTGAGTCTTTTATCTTGGTGGTGTGGTGTTGAGAAAGAATTTGTTTTTTTGTTTATTTCAGCTAGTTTTTGGCTTTTCAAAGTAGCTACACTTCACAACCAAGCACCGGTTCTAACGTACTTAGTATTCCAAACCCATCCTCAATGTTCCCCAGGTTTCTGCAATTGCTCAGTGCTCATATTTGTGATTCTCACATTGTTTCCTAGTTGTGCTTTACTATTTGATTCGGAAAGGAAAGGAAAGGAAAGGACATCATTAGTGATTAGCGACCAGATTATTTGTGTCTTCAGAATTCAACACTTCTTTTGTCTCTGTTGCTCTTTTGCTTTCATGCAATGTTTCCAAATTTGAAGAGTCCCTGATCATTAATCTAATCTGTTTTGAAGCGAAAATCTGGTTGATTTATTTGTCTTCCTCAAACAGGTTAGAGAGGTGGTGGAAAAAAAATTCCAGGTCCAGGCTCGTCTACCTCCAAGGTTAGTTCATCATGTTCAGATTCTGTGTTAAGAATAAATAACTGTTGTATTCATTTCCTATGGTTTGAGTGTGGTTAATGATGCTTAATAGAACAATGTTATTTGCGAAATTATAGCCAAAATTCCTATCCTCTTCTTCCTATGTTTACTCTCCTCCATTTATTTGATCAATTCTAGCTGTTTACTATTCTTGTTTTGCGAATTTGTTGCAGAAAAATGGTTAATCAGGCTGGCATATCCGGAGCCAAACCCTTAAAGTTGTGTTTTCTTAATAAGTTACCTAAAACAATTTATACTCGGTCTAATATAATAGCAGAAGACGAATCACTCCTTCAAATTGCTCTATTTGATCTTAGAACTAAGTCTGTAGTAAAGGAAGGTCCCCTTTCCTCACTAAAGGTAGAGATCTGTATTCTGAATGGTGAGTTCGGATCTGATGGTAGTGAGGAGTGGACAGAAGACGAGTTCAATTCCAATATCTCACGCGAAAGAGAAGGTAGAGAGCCACTTTTAATTGGAGAGAGGTTTATTACTCTAGAAAATGGAGTTGCTTGTATCCCTAAAATTGCCATATCTGACAACTCGAGATGGCAAAGAAGCAGAAGTTTCAGGATTGGAGTTAAAGGTGTGCCACCAAATTCCAATGGAGAAAAGATTCAGGAGGGTAGAAGTGAGCCTGTTATTGTGAAAGATAACAGAGGAGAGTGTGAGTCTTATGAGTTCATTTCTATTTCTCATTGTCTATTTCCAACTAAGGACATCATTATTGTTTCCATTAGACTTGGATTGCTCTTGGATTCTGTTTCTCAATATAATTTGTCTTTTAGTATAACTCAAAACTGACATGTAATTTTCTCTTTTTTAAGGCTACAAGAAACACTGCCCTCCATCCTTGGATGATGAATTATGGCGCTTGAAGAAAATTGCTAAAGAAGGAGCAATCCACAAACAATTTTCTTTGCATGGAATTCACAACGTGAAGGATCTCTTGCGGCTGTACATAACCAACGAATCATCAGTATATAAAGTAAAACTTAGCTTCTTTTAATTTTTCTCCTATGTGTTCTTGGTGGACATTCTTTACTTATTGTGCCCTTCGTATAAATATATAATGAAATCCATGCTTAACACGACTATGTTCATTGAATTGTTTTCTGGCGTGGTAGATGCTTGGAGGCATTCGAAAGAAGTCATGGTTAGCAATCACTGAACATGCCAAAACCTGTGTGATAGATGATTACAAGCTCTACAGCTATCACTCAGAAGAACATCAAATAGGCCTGCTATTCAATTCCATCTACATCCTCGTGGGAGTGACATTTAATTGGCAAAATTATTATTCACCAGATACTTTCACTCCCCAAGAAAAGGTATGAATTCATGAACTGTTCCTAACTGGCTTTTGAATAGATCTTAAAGAAAACATCTTTGGTTTCTTTAAAATAGTGATTCCTGTCTTGTCATTGTTTATATATCATACGATATCTTTGGGTCAAAAGTAATCATGCTCCTTCTTCCTTGGCAGCATTTGGTGGAAATAGTGAAGCAGCAAGCTTACAAAAATGTCAACAATTTGAAAATGATTGATGAAACTAAATTGAACTGCTTAACTCTAGCTGCATGTCTAGAGAAAGAAAGACAGTCTGGCACTACAGATCAAGGTCTGCAACACATGGATATCTCAACTGCACAAGGTACATGCAATGGCATAATTTTTGGCTATTTCATTGTGTCTTACTCTGTATCACTCATGAATACTTTGAACTTACAAGGGGTCAATCACTAAGCAAGGTTTATTGGAGGACGGGTTATGCCATAGGATTATTTTGTCTAGCACTTATACATATATACTAACACGTGATATCATGCATTCATGTCATATTGATTAATTTCCACCTAAATATCATATGAAAATACAACGCTAAAACTTGATAAATCTGTCTTACACTACCTTCAAAACTTGCCTATTTCTCATGCACATGACTCTTTGTTATATAGCTCTTTGTCTGCTTTTATATAATCTTTTAACCATGTCTTTGTGCAGACCAACCAGTAACATACCCAGGTTATAGTCAACCATCTATCTCTACTTCATATACTAATGAAGGAATGCATGACAGCCAAGTTTATGCCGATCCACTGCCAGACACAGGAGAAATGCCGCATAATAGTCATGTGTTAGAAGAATTTTCCTCTGAAATGTACACTGAAGGGGATAGTTGTCACTTTAACGGATCGTGTTTCCCATTCCTTGAAGGTGGATATTCAATAGAGAATGAAAGCTCAGACATTCAATTCATAGATGGTTGTCCTCATTATGCAACATGGGAGCCCAAAAATAACATTTTATTTGGTTCTTGTGATGGAGAAGAATTTAACAGTTATTCTACTTTCATAAATTCTTCTGTGGACATATCAAGTAGTGGCAAACCCAAAGCAGCGTGGTGTAAGATTGGTTTCGTTCTGAAATGGGTGATATCAGTGAAAAGGCATGCAGCTGCCAAAAGGAATGCTCAGCTATCATACCATGTTTTACCATGTAACTATTAGATTCTGTTTTTCTTATTACTAGGTAAAATGTGCCTACAAACTCTAGGATAATAGTTCCTCAATGTATTTGTTTTTCTGCAAGTTTAGCTTCTTTAATGTCTATAGAACTAAAGAGATGTGTAAGATGGGTTTCTCCTCTACATCCAGTTCAGTTCAAATCTGTGGTTGTACTCTGTAATATCAAGTTTTTACTTACTGATTCATGATCAATTCAAAATTTATTCGGTTCAAGATATAAATACTCTTAACAAATTTATAGACCCAATTCATATTTAATATTTTATCATCTCTTTTCTATTTTATCATAACTAAAAAGGTTTATTTCTTAATTATTATATTATCCTTAAAAACAAGTTGCAACCAAGTGATTGCTGAGGTATCAAAAAATCATTTGACGTACAAAAACAAAAACGTTCATTAAATATGTCACTTCACAAATTCTATTCAGAAAAATTATTTGTACAAGAAAGTCCAACAATTTTTTTATTGAAAAAAAGTTATATGAGAGGAAAAAATGACAAGAAAGACGAAATACTTTAGGGATGTTTGACAAAGTAAATAGGTTAAATTTCAAGTAAAATAACGCGTGTTGAACTCTAAACCTGAAAACCCGAATATGGCATATATATATATATATATATACACACTAAGCAATTAAAGTAAAATAATGTAACGAATTAAAATAAAATCTAAAGTAAATAATATAATCAATTTACATAAAATAATAGTATAGCTAATTGATGGCAACTAAATTGTTTATATTAAATTAAACTAAAAACCAGTAATTACAGAAGAAAGAAAATGTATTATTTTAATTAAACTATTTTATTTTGTAACATTTTTTTATATTAACAATTTCAGTCTAACAGCGTAACTCAATAACTCTCCCTAATATTTTTTACATCAATTTTTATATTAGAATTTTAAGATTTTTTTAAGGACTTAACTAGAATTATAAGATGTTACTGCATATATTAAACTACTATATTACCTAATACAACTACTTTAAATACAAGTTAAACATATTATCTAACGTAACTTAACTAGTTTAAATCTAACATATTATATATCTAGTTTAACTATAGAAAAATATCTTACCCAATATAATTAAAAGTAAAACATTTTTTATTGAATTGTATTTTTAAATTAAGGAATTCCGAATTCAATACAAAATCAAATGATCAAATAATATATTTTTTATGCCCTCTGAAGGTAATCTTTATATGTTGAAGACTACTTACCCGGAACCATGCAATGTATGATTTTGTTTTATTTTCGATTTAACTTTTATACACTTTAAAAAATACTTTATATATGCACATACAATTATGAAAGGTTGTGAGGTAATAAAAATATCTATTAGACACATAATTTGTCAAAAAAAATAAAAATAAAATAAAAAATAATTTTAAAAATAAAAATAATTAATCGTTATATTAATTAAATTAAATAATAATTAGAAAAAATATTATTATCTAAAATAATTTCTATTTATAAATTAATCTTTAACTTAATATTTAATTAATTATCAATATTTTAGTTACTAATTAATTTATATTCTAAAATTAATAGATAAGATTTTGATAAGTAATTACATCCAATTAATTAATTAAATATTTATTTAAAAATTAGTTTATAAATTTAACAACTATTTTAAATATTAATATTTTTTTAAATTTCTACAACAATATATAATTTAATTAATACAATAATTAATTATTTTTAATATTTAGACTTAATTTTTATTCAATAAATAATTTATAATAATAAAAAACAGAACTAAATAAGTTATTCTTCCATAATAAAAAGGAAACATCACTTGAAGGAAACAATTACACCTTCACTTCTTTAACCAGCCGAAAATGTTTTTCAAATAATTGCTTTTCCGTACTATCACGGCCATAAAAAGAAAACGCTCAATTAAAAAATTACTTTAATCATTTGATTATATACATTACCTTGCTCTTTTGTCAATCATGATAACATGTGTAATTCAGAGATTGTCTAATTCTCTCATAGTTCAAACATTTAACCTGGTATTATAAAAACATTTTTTTTATCGACAATAAAAAAAATAAAATATATATATATATATATATATATATACATCTTTGTTTTTATATTTAGTCTCGAAAAGAAATTAATTATCCTTAATATTATTATATTCTATGTTTTGGCTAGACATAGGATTGAAAAAGGGAATTCGCCTACCACTAATATAATTTTTTTATACTATTTATTCAACTCATTTTTATTCAATATGCAGTAGTGTAAATAAGAACTTTTATGATGATTCAAAAATATTTTTTTATGATAACTCTAATAGCAACATAAATATACCGTTTTTTTATGACAAATATTTAAAAGACCCACATATTATGATAAATAACACAAGAAGCATCATAATAAGTAAAATAATTTATTTTTAATAATGTAATAATTGTCATAGTAAGTTAATATTTAAAAAAGAAAATTGTTTTATCAGATTTTTTTTATTTCAATAATAGTATTCTCATCCACATATATATAGCAATCCTCGTTTCATTAATAATATCATCCACACATATAACAATAATATTAAATTTACTGATAACTAAATGATATTATCCAATAAATATTATACCTAAGGATAAATATAACATTCACTTATATATTTAACTAAAGTAAAGGATTTACAACTTATAAAAAATACTTAAAATCTATCTCATGAATTTTCATTCACCGATTAAACAATTAGATTGAATTAAAAGAAAGTGGACCCCACCAATACTGAAAATTCCAATTGAATTTCTTGTGGGTCCGTATAACAACAATTGTAGGCGCGTGTTTTTTAGTCACGTTTCAATTCAGTTCTCGCTAAATCTAAAGGAGCACGCAAAATCTAAAGTGTTGAATATTTGATTTTTGAAAGAAAAAAAAAAAACTGTTCAGCCTCGCTTGGGAAATCTGCACCAATTCTCCATTGAATTGTTTCCAGTTCCAGCCAATTTCAACAAATCACCGAAACAAAATTAAACTTCTAATCATGTTACTGTTGATTCAAAGTGTTGGATAGAAAAATAAAGTAAAAATTCAATAAAATTTTAATTTCCATAAAATACAGTAACTGATTCCAATAAAAAAAAATTAATGAATCAATTTTGCAAACACCTTAGTTGCATACGCCAATTTTACTCAAAATTCACTGTTCCTGTAGGCAAATAATTTATATTTGATGAACAAATATGCTGTAAATTGAGTTAATGAGATAATTTAATGGTTTGGTATCTTTATGTATTACATTGTTGGTTATCATAATTATTGTCGTATACTTATATAATTAATAGTTTAATTAATTACGAATGAAGCCTTATCACATTAAAGTAGTTAATACATAAGGATAACTATAAATATCAATTACAAACATACATTTCGAAGCATATTCTGTTGTTTGGAACACATGAATAACCCATAATTAATTGTTGTAAGCCTTTTAATGCTTGGTATTCTTGAGAATTAACTTTCAATTACTAAAATGAAAAACTAAGCTATTAATCACATCACCTATAACCAAGCATATTACATATTTTTTGTATTTAAATTGTACCCTCTGGCATGACTCAGTCTCTCTGACCGAAACACTTACGAACGGTCTGACTGACCGCCGACACATATAATCATTAACGTTCAAATCAAGGTAAGTGAAACTAAATTACCATTAAGAATAGGTGATGCAACCATAAGTGTGATTTATTCCACTAATCAAATCGAATAAGGTAAGTCCTTTAAAATAATATAAATAACACACATTCCAAGGAACAATGTACGTCATTATCACTGTACACCTACTCGAGTGTCGAACACCTTCTTTACTGACTTGAGTGTTGGAATGTCTTCTGCATGTACCTCCCCAATTGGCATTTGCTCGAGATTGAGAGCTAAATGAGTAGCACAAAGGCGAGAATGATCTCAATAAAACTCTAACAACCTGCATAAAGTTAAAAAGAAGACGAAGATTTCAATAGTTCTCTATGTCCATCTCCATAACAAAAACATAAAAAAATATATGTAATGTATGATTGATTTAACAACATACTTCCTTTTTTTTAGAAAAAAGTTTACAAGAGTAGCTGAATTTGTTGATATGTGTGATATAAACCTTTATATGGAAATAATAAATTTTTTTGTGCACCTTTCAACAAGTTTAGGAGAAGAAAAGTTGGACACGACTTGGTGAAGTTACAAGTATTTTTCTGTGTATTTTCTCTAGAATGCCAAAGCCGACGACGCGGTTTGAGTTTAATGCACCAACCCTCAATCTACTGTATATATACCACTCTCCCCAGTCAACAACCTAACAAAAGTTAAGTTTGTATTCATGGTTTATAGCTATAGTTACAGTTAAGAGAGGTGCTGGTTTGTTCTTGTTGGTTGTGAACAAAAGATTCGTTTGGTTGGTAGTGAGTGTTTCAAGCTTGTGGAGTGACTACAATGACATCAAAAAGAACCTATGCCGAGGAGGATCTTCAGAATAGTGATGACACCAATCTTCAAACTTTTGCTAAGAGGGGACGCCGTGAGGCCACTCTGTGAGTGTTATTGTTTCCATGTCTGTTAACTTTTCAAGCACCTTCTTCTAACCTTTTCCTCTTTCTTTTGTGGTTATTGTGCAGTACCGTTACTGCTCCTGAGCTTCGCAAATTGGTAAGCATACAATAAGCTTCTATTCGTCATCGACTCAAGTATATTAGAAATTGTAAAATTGTGTAATTTGTGTTGTTAACTCTGTTGTTGTTCTGTTCCCTAACTAGTTCGAGGAGTATATTCCACCTATTCTCCAGCGTCACTGGCCCCCGTGGTTTGTTTCTCTTGTTATACACTCTTTCTTTCACCACCATCACTCTGTTATTTCAATTGAAACTTACGGTTAATTTTGTGTTTCCAATTTAGTTGCCGATGCTGCCATAACCATCAGGGTGGAAGTTCTGGAAGCAAAGATTTGCAATTGTGCTTCGTCAATGGATTGCCTCAAGTAATTTTCACCATGGGCTATCTCACAGCTGAGGGAGGTGGTTCACTTGAAATTGAGCTGCGTTATTCTGCATCGCAGCAACGCGTTGACAAAGAGGAGCTTTCGACCTTGAAGGCTCAGATCTATTTGCTGGATGGTGATTTTGAAAACGAGGACTGGACTGCTGAGGAATTTGATCGAAAAATTGTGAAACCAAGAGAGGGGAAGGGACCATTACTTAAAGGAAAAACGGATACTAAAATTGAAAAAGGTGTTGGTTTTATCAATAATAGGATGGTTACGGTTACTGATAATTCTGCCTCCACAAGAACCAGAACAATTCGGTTGGGAGTTAGAATCGTAGGATCTAATTCCTCTGGAGCAAGAATCAGAGAAGCTATAAGCGAACCCTTCAGGGTCAAGGATAAACGTGGAAAGTGTAAGTCCTTAACCATGACACAACTCATTTTCATTGTTTTTTGGGTAAATCATGTTTTAAATGTTTTAGTTTTCGATATATTTTTATTATTTCAGCGACCATTAAACACGAGGTTCCATCCTTGAACGATGATGTATGGCGTCTGAAGCACATTGGAAGAACGGGTGAGCTTCGCAAGCAGCTTTCCCAGAAAGGAATAAAAACTGTGAAGGATCTCTTGCGGTTGAACACAATGGGTTCATTACGGGAGGTAAATATAACTTTTTAAACATTCTTACGTGTGGAACAATGATTCTGTACTTTGGTTCTTTCTTGATGATGTACTTGAAAAGTGGAATCTGAGTTTTGAATAAATCTGTTAGTTTCAACTAGGATTCATTTTCCTTATATCTAAATGAATAGTTGCTACAAATTAACAAATAGTCTTTTAAGTTAGCTATATATAGTTTTCTATAACTCATGAATAATCCTTCAAGCACATAGCTTTATTTATAAAAGTGATTAGTCCTGACATGAATATTTGACCTTTCTTATTTTCACATGTGAAAGTAGAAATTCGGCAAGACTAATAATACATGGGACAAAATCATTGAACATGCTAAAGATTGTGAACTAGATGATTATGAGCGCTACTCGTATCGGTGTCGTGCTGGGGAACAAGATACATCTGTTTCCCTTGTCTTTAACTGCATCTATGAGCTCGAGGAGGTAATTTTTAATGAGCAACATCGTTCTCTGCAATCTCTGAACAGGGAGGAGAAGGTTTGTAATTTTTCTTCCGATTCTAAATATTGATTCCTTGGCTTATACATCTTTCTGGAGTGAAGTTTACTGCCTCATACAGTTCTTAAATTTAATGATTCATATATAATAGTATAGTACTTCTTAATTGGAACTGATCAAGATATACATTGTAACTGGCAGAGGTTCGTGGAAAATATTAAACTGGAAGCATACTCAAATCCACAGAAGATGGAGCTAATTGAGACACCAACACGTGACATAGTGACTATGTTAACAGATACACAGGTGACATCATCGAGTGCTCCATATCAAGGTCTGCAACTGCCAGGTACTGTCTGTTTTCTGCACGACCACTTTTGTGCATGAAGAACATTTGTTTCTTTTGTGCCTTTAAAACTATAACATGTATGATGGGAGAGTACGAGGAGAAGTTATTTTTAGCAACTCAAAGCGTTTATTTTTTTCTTTTCTATTTCCCTCAAATATACAAAATTTGTAGGGAAATGTTCCGTCCTAGGCTTGAAATTTTGGTTTAGTATGAGATTGGTAAGTGGTGATTATTGGCTCTTAAAAGCTTATCCGATGAATGTGTAGGCCAATCAGAAACATGGACAGGTATCTTTCCATCATTTGTAGATGATCCCTTGTGGATACTTGCCGACCAATGGGAGCAACCAAACCTTTTATCCTTTGGAGGTGGTGACGATGGAGCATCATATAGCCAATACAACCATTCCTTTTTGCTCAACACTGCTGGGTACATGTCAACCAAGACTGTTTGGAAGAAAGTCAGAAATGCTTTCAAATGTGTCTTCAGATTGCATATGGCTAAAATGCGCTCAGAATTGAATTGAACTCATTGCTTCTTCAATTGTGTTTTCCAAAGTCAATTTCTGTACTTGGTTAATCAACTATTAATTTACAAACCAATTTGTTGTTTGTTGTGTAAAAATGGCATCACAAAATGTTTTAGTTATATTGCTGTTTTTGTTGGTTGTTCAAATATAATAATATTCCCATTAACACTTAAGCCCTAACGGTTGCTAGTAGTTTCCATCTGTTCAAATATTTTAAAAATTATATATATATCCACGTATATTAGAATTTTAAAATTAAAAAAACAACTGAAGTTGACCGAGCAAGTCAAGCTCCTCAGAATATCATTATACCAGATCTCAAATCTTGGGAAACAAAAAAAAAAGAAAATTCATATTTTACTGCTACCTTAAAAAACCCAGGTCCCTGTTGGTTTTTTTGTTCTTCTTCTTCTCTTCGTTGGGTAGACAAGGCCACGAAGAATCTCCCCATGTTCAAAATAGCTTCTGCGCAGGTCAGTTACCATACTATAATTCTATTACACACCCTATACTCTTCAGCTTCTAAATTTTTCAACAAATCAAATCTTTGTTCTTCTTCGCATACTTTCTCGTAAGTAAAAACAATAACGAAACTTCAAGGTTTTTCACTCCTTTCTCACGACTTCATGTCACCATGAATCACTCCAAAGTCTTTTCAACAGCGTATCTGCATATCTTTCTTTTTCTTTTTCTTTTTTTTCTTCATTTCTCTTTCAAATTGATAAAAGAAATTACTTGGACTCTCGTTCTTTTTTTCCCTTTTGGTCAACTGTCAGTCTGTCTTTAATGATAAATTTCAATCCAGGAAGAAAAATTAGGTGGAAAATCGTAGAAAAGAGAAAAAAAAAATATACTGTATGAGAAAATTACATAAGCACATGCTTAGAGAAAAAAAATAAATATAACGTGTAATATAATATCATAAAGAAAAATAGAAGAAAAAAATATGTATAGAATGTTTTCAATCATGAATTTCCATAATATTTGACCCTTTTTATAACGAGGAACCCATGATATACCAGCTCATAAATTTCTTTTGTAAGTAGTAGTTGACCAGAAATTTATCATGGGCCTGGGTTCCTCACCCGAACATATCTGTGACCTATGTTGTGCCTTTAATTGATGTACGAGTATGACAGTTTTTCACCGTTCTGATTCCTGGTTCATGAAACCTTTGCAATAAAATATACAAAATTGAAAGCTAAATTTGTTTAATTAACAAATGCTATATACAAGTTGAAATTGATTAGTTTACTTTCTAAGCATTCGTTTCTGGCATTGATTTTCACTATTCTATATTCTTCCAGCGCCGCAATGAGTATTGCGAATTATAAAATTCTTTTAGGTCACATGCTTAAGTTTGGTAATAGTTTTAAAGTGAGCTTTTGTAATTTTTATTATGTATTTGTCCATTTTGTCACTGTTTGTCCAAAAGCCAAATGAGCACAAATTCATATAGGGTACAGTGTGCATGAAAACATATGTATATTGCTGAATGAGTTTTGAACGCTGCTCATTCTCATTCACATTCAAATTTTGAATAACAGATCCTTTTTGCAGTATGAGATTAGTAATATTTTTTTGTTTGTCGTTTACTTAAAGTAGTTAAATGTAAGGAATTGGATTTTATAGAGTTGTCAAACAAGCACCTCCAAGAAATTCCAAGCACTATATCTTCAATGGTTGTTAATGAATAATACAAATCTGATTTCATAAATATTACCACGAATGGGAATGTGAGGGAAAAGTCGTAGTAGTTTGTTATGTGTGACATCCAAATGTTGCATGTTAGTTTTGAATGCTTTGAAACTGTTTTACAGCATCTGGAGAATATCCAAAATGACGAAGTTCCTCAGCAATTTTCTCAGGTTTCAGCTGTGGAAAGTTTTCTTCGTTAAATATTTAATTATATCCTTCGTTTGTATACTGAATGCATTGCACAACTAAAGTGTCGCAGTCACTCAGTAATATCAACACATTCGACCGTAAGAAATACTGTAAAATACAAATCCTTGTTTTGCACACGCTTTTGTGGAAAATTGCTCATTTACTCTCACTGCCCGCGTCGAACGACTACGTACCTTCCTTATTACGCGTGTAATGGTGACACTGCACACTTTTTTTTTTAGATTATACCAGTTTTTGTAGCTAGTCGTTTTCCTTCATGCAGTCATCACAATGAGTTGAATTATACTACGCCAAAACTACTAAATTTTAGAGATAAACTTCATTCAAATATTGCAATTTTTTTTTTTGAAATTGAATAATTTGTAATTGTAAATTGTTGTTAAACGCGTTCGTGTTAGCAATTGGGGAGAGAAGAGAGTGAGAGGCGTAACAAGCATAAAGAAGCCACTTCTTCTTCTAGGAAATATCGTTGCAGGGACCATAGCTAAATTCTTAAAATTTCCTCGAACCTTCTTTCTTTGCCGAGTTTTCGAAACCCTATCATCTATAGAAATATCCCGCAACCAATTAGGAGATTCAGAAAAAGATTACTTTTATCGATCGAGTTGCTGATTTGATCGAGATTCTTCACTTTTTTCTCTTGAAACTGATGGAATCCAGCAGACAATCCCATCAAGAGGAGGGTAATGAAGAGCGGAGACGTGAACGTCAAGATTCACAACTATCGGAAACCCGCCGGTAATATTATCTCAACTAATGTGAATTCTTTTAAAGAATTCTACAACATTAATTAAAAATTCCTTTGCATAATGTTTTATTCCTGTTCTTAGTTACTTTATTGCATGTGCAGCCTCATTAGAGGTCTTAGGTATGCGCGTCTCATTTGGAATGACCTGAGTCCGTACTTGGCAGATACAGTTGGAAATCTGGTAACAATCTTGTCACTTTTTCTTTGTAAGAGTGTGTTATGTTGTTAACGACAACTGCTATTGATTCATGTTGTTTTTCCTCAACTAGGTACGAGAGGAGTTGGAACGCCGACTAGTTTCAAGGTTCGTTTCTCTTTTGTCTTGATATTGTTTTATCAAATGAAACAATTATTTGTGTTCCTTAATTATGATTGTTGTTGCTGAGAGTTATCTGAGTAATGCTGATACGGCTTTTAAATTAGTATTCAAACTGAAGTATCTCGAGCCCGCAGATGCTTGAAGCTGGTTTTTAGGAATGAATTGCCTGATACAATTTATACTTTCTCCAAGATCAAAGACGGACACAACAATCCTCTTAAGGTTGTTCTTTGGGATACTGAATCTGGGTCTATAGTTTCTGATGAAGATGATCCACTGTCTTCGATCAAGGTAGAGATTTGCGTCCTTGATGGTGACTTTAATTCAGATGACAGTGAAAATTGGAGCAAAGAATTCAACTCCAAAATCTTACGTCAAAGGGACAATAGAGGGCAGTTACTGAAAGGAGATACTGTTATTGCACTTGAAAATGGAGAAGGTTTCCTCAATGAATTATCATTCACTGATAACTCAAGTTGGATAAGAACACGACGTTTCAGGTTAGGAGTCGTTGTGAAATCAAATTTGAATAACGCAGTAAACATCAGGGAAGGTATAAGTAAACCTTTTACTGTCAAGAACTACAGGAGTGACTGTAAGTATTCACCACTGTGTCACTTCTTTCGTTTTTTACTTTTTCTGCAAATCATGCTGGAATGGTATCAGATGTTAAGTTTAATCATTCTAGATTTTAGTTAGTTATTCATTAGGGTTTAAATATTCATTAGTGATAGTGATTCCTATTGTTCGCATTAAAATTCATATTTTTATATCTACATATATATTTTCTCATATTACTGTTTTATTTTATACTTTGTAAACTATTTTCTATATGAATATTTTGAACTTTACAAAATTCAGATAAAAATATACAGAAAACATATTTTTTTTTTTAAATAATCTTTAGAGAAAAGTCTGTTGTGTATATTCTAATTACTTTTCATCCATACATAAAGGATTAAAAAGTTAAAAATATATGAACAAAGACTAGATATATTTTCAATAGATTAAAATAGAATATTTTTTGTAAGGATTAAATAAGTAGTTATATATATATATACACATTTTATTAGTTTATTTTTTTTATTAACTTCTATTTTATTATGTAAACAATAGTCATTTAAGGTATTTCGTGCGACTGACATGTGATTTGGTCATTCCAGTGAACAAGAGACAGAATCCATCCCCCAATGATGAAGTATGGCATTTGAAACATATATCAAAAAAAGGGAAAGCTTTTGAGCAGCTTTCTAAGAACGGGATACACACTGTTGAGGATCTGTTGAATGAGCATGAAACCAATCCATCATCTTTGCAAGAGGTATTAAGGAAGATAATATTTGTATGCATCGTTTATATAGCTATATGAGTTGTGTGCAAAATTTCATCTGAATCTTTTGTTCTGCAAGTGTAGAAACTGGGCAATATTTGTAAAAGGAAACGGGAAGAAATTATTAAGCAGGCTAAGAAAGCAAAGTATGATAAGACTGGTGTTGCTGAAATGATATCTGATGGACAAAATTATCAATCAGAGAATAATAGTCACAACTCCGATCAGAGGGTACTCATCTGCATATCTTATTATTTCATCAATTATCTCACTTAAAAGGCTATATAATTTTTGTTTCTCTCTCCCTTATTTACCTTCTTTTTCTTCATTATATACTTTCTTCTTTTTGTCTTTTGGGTCTCACAGGTTGACTGCATAAGAGAATAATAGAATTTCCAAATTTGAAAATGTTGATTTGTTCACAATTGTTGGTTCCACACTTTGAGAAACTGTTTGGAGTGAATTTACTGCTTCACAATCTCTTTTCTATATAAAATATAATGATTCTTGTATTATACCATAAGAAACCTACTTAATTGAATGATCTTGCATGTAAAAGTTTGAGGGGTCTGGTGCAGATTGAGCTGATAAAGCATGACTTCGAGAAAACATGGACACAAGCTACTAACAATGGTGCTCCTGATCAAGATAACTGCCTAATTGCTGACGAAGGTATTATCAAGAAATATAATTAATTTTTGTTAATTTTCTCTTTGCCTTTTATTAATTACTATATTTAAAAGGAGAAGGGCGTTTTACTTTAATACATTTATTTTTCATTTCAGAAGGAATGCCTTTGCTATTCTGGTCATCAGGTTTTGGCAGTACCTCTACTCCATCTGACATAAGCCCTTTGTTCTTTCCCGGTGACGATGAAGCAGCACCAACCAATCATCATTCTTCTTTACCCAACAAAGGAAAAAACAAAATGGTTTGACATAATGGAAGTGCTTTCAAGTGTGGGTCACATGGCATGCAGCTAAGGCCAAAACTTTTTGGCCGCCAGTGTTGACTATAACTCTATTTCTAGGTTAATAAATAGACTCATTTATGTTATATGTAACTAATTAATTTGTTAATTCATTGATTTCTACTTAAGGATTCAATTGGTTTCCTGTAGAAATTATTGCTTGCAAACAGTTGTGCTGGAATTTAATGGTTCCACCTCAACCTTCATAATTGTATTCATGTGGCGTTTTTAAGAATATTCCATTTATCTTTTTTGAATAAAAATCTGTTTCGTTTTGTGATTTGACAATAAATTACAACTTTCCAATAAAAATATGGCAAAATGTACATGCTATAATTTAAGTATGATTTGCTGATAAAATGTATTTCCATTTTTAAGCGTCAGATACCAATTTTTTTTATTTAGATTTTTATATGTTAAATACCATTTTTTATCTTTAGGACAGAAGGCTATCCTAAAGATATTTTCTAACTTCATGGTCCATTGATCTAAGTAGTGATATTTTCATTGAACTTAGGCGGTTGTGTCTCAACTCAATGAGTCTTATTTGCTTTTGACACTGACTAACATAGGAAGTGGTTGTAGTAGATCTAGCAGTCTCTTAATGATGCATTATTGTCGGATGATTCTGAGTCATTGTCATATTTTGTTGTTGAATGACATTAGTCACCATCTCTATGACTCTGACAATCTGATTCATCTCAGAGGAAGATTGTGAAGGGTAGGAGGTCTAGGTTATAAGATAAAAAAAAACAAAAAAAAAACTAAAGATTAAACTCAAAAAATTTAAAACAATTATATAATTTCTTAACAAATCAATCTAAAGCACAAACAAACAACCCCATAATCCTTATGATACCATAATGTAACATCCCTATTTTTTGTAGTCACATCTAATAATATAACATGCATACAATATGTAATTAACATATAAACATATACAACTATCTCATATTCTATCCCAAAATATATCCTTCTTCATAAGGATTTTAATATATACACAAATATTTAAAAACAAAACATTCAAAATAAAAACATGCATACAATATGTAATTAACATATAAACATATACAACTATCTCATATTCTATCCCAAAATATATCCTTCTTCATAAGGATTTTAATATATACACAAATATTTAAAAACAAAACATTCAAAATAAAAACATGCATACAATATGTAATTAACATATAAACATATACAACTATCTCATATTCTATCCCAAAATATATCCTTCTTCATAAGGATTTTAATATATACACAAATATTTAAAAACAAAACATTCAAAATAAAAACATCTCACTTTCCAACGGCCTAATAATGAGCTCTATCACGTGCAACCCCATTTGCTCTCGTGTAAATACACAATCATCATAGATGAAGAAAACAAAATATAAAGTCATAAATTCTCATACATTTTTACAAAATGATCAAATATGGCACATACTTCATCATTCACATTTCTCATGTCAGACTTCTACTGACCCATATACTCAAACATTGACTTGACTTTCTGAAAACTCATGCGTTGACTTAAACGTAGAGATTTGCATTTGTCATACTACCTATGTGAAATCCACATAATTATGCACATAAAATAATCTCAATATCATATAACCTAGGATGACAAGGTTAACTCATATGATATAAAATATCATTTTATACTTCAAATCGAAAATCATATGAATCTCATTCGATTCTCTCAACACCTGATAATTTTCATGGATGTGATTCTGAGGAGTTATGATATATACCTCTTTCCATATGAATCAGTAGTTAATGCACATCTTAAACAATCTCAACACGTTATTTTCTTTCTTGAAAATACTATTGATAACTGTCGTTTTGCTGTCAAATTAATATGATTCTAGCGTAGACTTGCCTAACACTAGAGAGATGATAATATAGTTGTGGTCAGATGACCCCAAGTCGTCTCCCAATGAATCCAATAGTAATTTCAGTGAATAGAATTCAAAACCTATCTGCAAACAATGAAAATTAGAAATAATAGTAAAGAAATAGGGGTTGTGATCGCTTAGCAAGAAAATATAAATGATGATTCGAATCAGTAAAGAATGCAGATTGACTCCCAAGTTCTTCCACCAATGAATTCTTCACAGGCTCTCTAAAGATTATTCTTTTCTCAATCCTCAGCAGAGTTAAACTAGATTGAACATGCGCCAAACCTAATTCAACTGAAGCTCACCAGTAAAGCATGCGTCTACCGGTTTAATCAATACCCACTTTGTTCCATGCGTATACTCCATGGGAATGCTTATCTCCTCTCTCTTGAATCATGCGCCCAAGAAATTAATTAGAACAATACGAACTAACTAAGAAACCAAAGTTTAAGATAAGGAAGACTCTCAATCATGCGTTCAAGTACAACCTCTCACAAAAACTAGTTTTCCAGGAGATTAGACAATAAAAACAACTGCTATAGAGAATTAAAAATAGAAACTTTTATTGATCAGAACCTCAGAATTCAATGGGGAATCACAAAGGAATCAACCAAAAGGTTTAGCTTTCCATGCGGAGGCAAAAGAATTACAAATAAGAAAAGAAACTAAGAAAACCCTATGAAGCTCTCTCCCTTTCTACTTGATGCTTGTGTCCTTTTATAAGGCTTTTCTGCTCCAAGGATCTTGGGAAAATATTGCAGTTTAGATTTTGTAAACAGTTTCCACTTTCCATAATTCTTTTTATTTTGCAGAAGATTTGCTTCCAATTCTGTTTCTGGAATCTTGTAGCTTTTATTTTCTCTTTCTTCTCCAACAGAATTTGTTTTCTGTTTTGATTCAAAGAAGCAACTTGAACTTTTGCATATTTGGCCCATTCACAAAGGTAGATGTTTCAGATCATTTACCCTAAAAACACAAAATTAACAATAATAATAGTTAAGGCCTAAATAAACCCAATTATAAGAATATTAATTAAAACAATGGATTTATTAATTATTATAGTCCAATAATCTATGATTAAGGCTATTAAGTGTGAATAAATATATGCTCATCAACTATATCTTAATTAAGATTCATAATCCACATTTCACAATATCCAAAATCACACTATTAAATTATACCAAAACTTAGAATTTCAAAACACGCAACAAAATTCATCCAAGAATCAATAAAAATCTAATTAAAGGATTTTTCAATTATATAAAATAAAATTTTACATAAATTATAATTAAAAACCATAGAATAGAAATAAACCAACATTTAAAAAGCAAAAATAAAAAATTTAGTTTTCAAATTTTTTTAGGCTAACTTGACCGAAAATCATATAGGTTAAGCAATAATGAACTTGCTTAAGTGAAAATCAATTCAAGAACACCCCAAAATTCACCCATATTTTGTTTAAGTGAGATTTCCTCTTGCTTTGACAAAAATAGGTCTCGTTTGAACGAAATTCCTTCTCATTTGAGCAAAAATGAACCAACACCCCATTTTCGTTTGCAAACCCATTTAACATTTAATTCAGATAAAGCTAATTTTCAATTTGTAATATCATCTATATATATTCAACATTATTTAGAATCAAACAACTAGTACTTACAATTTCTTTACATTTCAATTATATCATAATATGAACTCATTCATACTACCATTAAAACACTTCCAATCTCAATCAAAACACATTTAATAACTTATCCCAATCAAATTCAACATATACTATACAAAATTATCAAAATCCACCCTTTCACATTTAATTTCACTCGGTATACTTTACTCACAAACAAAAAAATCTTGCAATGAGATTTCGAAACAGGTGACCACACCACCTACACATTAAGACCTAGGGTTGTATTGAGTGGCGCTGGTGGTGCGTGGCTGTTTTGGGGTTGCTGAATGGTGTGGAAATGATAGTTGTAGGTAGCGGACGACGACTGGGGTGTTGGTGGTTAAGTGACTCTAGGTGTAGGGAGTGGTGGTGCGGGGAGAATAGCCTGGTGTGTGCCGAGGCTGTTTTAGGGCTGGTTGCAATGCGACGTTGGTGGCGTGGTGCAGGTGTGGGTGACACACCTAGTTAAGTGGCTGAAGGTGACTGGAGTAGGATTTTGAGGCTATTTGAGTGACTTTGGCATGGTGGTTACACCGATGGGGATAATGAATGGCTGAGCCAAGAAAACTGAAAGTCCCCGGGATATGAAGTGAACTAGGAGGTACGTGAAGTAAAAGATTAGGTGTGAACAGAAAAAGGTGAAAGTGGGCTAATAGTGGTACATGAAGTAAGAGAGGGGGTCTGAGCAGGAGAAGATAAAGGTGGGCTAAGGAGGTGCACTGGGTAAGAGTGGGATTTAAGAAGGAAAGCAGTGAAGGTAGGCTGAGGGTTAAAAACGGAAGTGAGAAAAAAAAAGTGATAGATTATTATTATTATTATTATTTTAATATTAAAAATATATATATAAATACTCGGAGAAAACTGTGTGTTGACAATTACTATAAAATATAATTTTTTAACATTTTTAATAATTTTTTATTTTAATTCTAAAATTATTTTTTAAAATGTAATTAAATTTCATTTCTAGCTCAAGGAAACATGGATTATTTTTTAAATATAATAACTTATATTTTTTTTATCATATAATTGAAATTATTACTCATAAATTCTTTATATGCTTTTTTTCATTTTATTTTTTTAATATAAAAGACTATATTCTATTTTCTTTATCATTTTTATTCTTTCATTTTTACTCTCTCATTTTCATTCCTAAATTCAAACTAAGCATTCTAAAACTTGAGTCAATTTCTTTTTTTCTTCCTAACCATCTATTTTTATTTTTTATTTACTTTGAGGGTTCAATAATGAGCAACATTTCCTCTTATTGGAGTAAAAAGAAAGTTAAAGTTAAACTTTATGCGATTCTATCATCTAAAAAATGACGTGATAAAAATGATGAGACGATACTAAAAAAAAATTATCTAGAAAATATTCTTTTACCAAAAAAAAAACTTAATATCTATGAAATATTTTTTACATTTTATTTTTCATAAGAAAGTATATTTTTTACACATGTATATTTCATGTGAAACTAGAATAACTATTGGTAACTCTCACACACCCACAATCCCTCAATCTCCCCAATTGAGAAATTCAAATTTGACTCTCACAATCACAAAGAAACATCTTCACCAAGACGAAGTATAGTATACAGATAGGTATGGTTACAACAGGGGAGTGTAATGTGTTGAAGGTGTTTGGTACTTAAATGTTCATAATTATGAAATAATATTTCATTATCAATTATTTTATATCATTTGCATAGACACACAGAGCAATAATTATATTTTTGATTGAAGAAAGTAAAAAGTGTTGGAAATGATGAGTGGCAGGGTGGTGTAATTTTGGGAAATTGGGGTGTCATTTGCATGAGGTAGCGTGAAAATATCTTGTTCTGATTTCTTTCCATGGTCTGATCAGAGCGTCTGGAAGTTTCTTCCAACATATCTTTCTATCTATCTCTCTATCCCCACCAAACAAAAAACCACCGAGGTCACCACAAGATATTTTTTTCTCTCTCCTCTCCGCCGCTGCACCAAAACTCTCTCTCCTTCCTTTTCTTTTATATCGCTCCCTCCCTCTATGATTCCCATGCCCTTCACCTTCTCTCTCTTCAAATCTACCTTCATCCTTTGATTGCGCCGTTCTCCGTTTCTAACCGCTGCGCCTTCATCTTTCTCTTCCGTTCCATGGATCGGGAAGGAGGATCCAACGGCGGATCTTGCTACTACTCCGTTCTCGGGATTCGCAGGGACGCCTCCTTCTCTGATATTCGCACTGCCTACCGCAAACTCGCTATGGTAAAACACAACCTTCTGCCGCCTTTTTCTTCTCTCTCTGTTTTAATTGATTTCTCAATTTTGACTAATTATGTTTTTTCTTCAATTGCGAAGCGGTGGCACCCGGACAAGTGGGCTCGGAATCCCGCAACCGCCGGAGAAGCCAAACGGCGGTTTCAGCAAATCCAAGAAGCTTACTCAGGTCAGGTTACACCATCACCGTAGTTATTGTTTTAATTGTTGCAAAATTGATTAATCAGTAATGGTGATTTTGGATTGGTGCGGTTATGCGGTAACAGTTCTCTCCGACCAGTCTAAAAGATCAATGTACGATGCTGGGCTCTACGATCCTTTGGAGGAAGAAGACGAAGTCTGTATTGCTTTCTTTCAAAAAAATTTAATTGCTATTCTATTATAATTTAGCTATGTGTATATGATTTGTTTTGAATGCGCAGGAGTTTTGTGATTTCATGCAAGAGATGATATCGATGATGAACAATGTGAAAGACGAGGTAGTGATTGAGTGAGTTGTGTGTTTTGTTTTTGCTTTTGGAATGTCGCAGGTAATCTTTATGTCGTGTTTGAATGCGGTGCAGGGGGACAGTATGGAGGACCTACAGAGGATGTTCGTGGAGATGGTGGGGGGTGATGGGATCGGCATTGACTTGAGCCAGGATCAGATGGCTGGGAAGCGAGGACGGGTCAACGGATCAAGAGGCAATGCGGCCAAGCGCAGCAACTCTCGCTCATAGTGCGCCGCACCCAATCCCTTTCTTGTAGCTTCACACTTTTCTTACTGAATACTAGATCATTGAAAGGAAAAGAAAATCCTCGTTAAAGTTTTAAACACCTATGTCTGTGATGCATTACCCAATGTCACCACTAGAACATAACCTTAACACGTGTATGTCATGAAAAAAAAAAAAATTAAAAATACAATTGTCGGTCTGACATAATTTCCAATTAAAATAATGTAAAAAAATAAAAGTTCTTTATGCTGAGGAGTAATGCATTTTTATTTTTATTATTTTAAGTTACACATTACATATGCAATGTATTCGAAAGATAACATTGAGATTTATTAAAATCTTTTGGTTAGTGTAGGAGGCTTCTAGAACTTCTCCTTCTGGTGCTTATATTTCTTAGCATGTGTGTTGCCCACTTGTATACGTATACATTGATATTTATGTAAGGCTGTTAATTAGTATTATAATATTAAATTCGTTTTAAACTGATGCTTAATATTAATTAGTTTATGTTCCAACAAACCAAAGGAGTACTTGATTTATAGTAGTATTAATTAATTAGTTTATGTTACAACATAATTTATACAACAACTTATTAGATTAAGAGAAGATACTGTATAAAATTAATAGATGAAATGAATAGATAAATAAGAAAAGCATGTGAACAAATAAGATAAATTGATATGCATTCTTAATTAAAATTGAGATATAATTTATATATGCAAATTAAGAAACCAAAACAAGAAACAAATTTATGTCAAATATATAAAATAACTACATATAAAAATAATATGAATTAAGAAGGAAATTGGTAATTTGAATTTCCTTCGCTCCACTACCCTCCCTCTCCCATTTTTTTTTTTTAAATTCCGTTGAGGTTTATAAATCACAAATTTTAAATTTTAAAGTTTCGTTCAATCTATGCGTATAAGTTAATTGCGAATTATTTTATATCTATGCCATATCATCAACGTGATGATAACTTAATGAAATGGAACAGATTAATAGAATGGAACAAATTGAACTTTAAAAAAATTCTCATGATATTTTTTTTAAAATTTAGTATATTAAATTGAATATTGATCTTCGAATATAAACAAATTATATTTTTTTTATTATAGACAGAAATCATTTATCAAGTCTATATTTAAAAAATACTCCAAACTTTGCTAGATTACATTTTTTATAATAGTTTACTTATCGAAAATATGTGAAGAGTTTGGGAACCTGAAATTTATTTTACAACAAGACGACTAATCACTCAATAAATCGATACTTATGACAAAATAAAAAAATGTTACTCGAAATTAACTAATATATCGCTCCATCATTCAAAAAATATATAATTAAAAAAATCTTATAAACTAATTATAGAAATATAAGTATAATTATTTATATCTATATATAAAGGATTCTTCACTTTTTTTTTAAATTATTTTTTTATTTTATATTTATTTAATATTTTATTTTATTAATTTATTTTGGTTATTTGAATATTTTTTATAATTTTATAAGTTAATAAAGCAGTTTTTTAATTTTTAATTTTATTTTATTTGTTCTCACTTCACCGAGTCTCTCTCTCCGAGACAGTGCCCAGTGGATAAATTAGTTACTTTTCTGTTTGTCATGAGAGTAAAGAGATTGATTATTTTTCTGTTTTAAACCGATATATATATATATATATATAATTAAAAAAAATCTTATAAACTAATTATAGAAATATATGTAGGGAATTCTCCACTTTTTCTAAATTATGTTTTTATTTTATATTTGTTTTATTAATTTATTTTGGTTATTTAAATATTTTTATAATTTTAGAAGTTAATAAAATATTTTTTAATTTTTAATTATTTTATTTGTTTTCACTTAACTGACAGGAGAGTGAGAAAAGTGAAGAGATTGATACATTAATTTTATTTTATTTTGTTCTCACCTGACAGGAGAGTGAATAGATTGGCTACTTTTCTGTTCGGCATGAGAGTAGAGAGATTGATTATTTTTCTGTTTTAAACCGATATTTTTCTTTATTAAATAAGTAGATTTTTAATTTTTTTTTGTTCTCACTTAACTAGCAGAAAAGTTGAGAGATTGGTAAGATAATTTTATTTTATTTGTGGTCTAACTAGTAGGAGAGTGAAGAGATTGATTCTCCTATTTAAACAGTTATCAGAAACAGTGTTTAATGTTAACAGTTTTTTGATTTTTTTCTCTTACTTTATCTTTCTTTCTTCAAATTTTTTAAAATTCAATAACATATCTCTCTATATATAAATATACATAAATTTATATTAATAAATATATATATATAATAACATTAAAAATAATAACTAAAAAAATGCAGAGAAGTATGTGTTTTCACTAGTCTTAATAATGTACTTTAGGAAGTTTATTACTGTTCAATAATTGGTAATTCTATATGTATTTATTTATTTCGTCTCTCTTTCTATCTTAGTTTTTTTTTATACTTTTTTTTTGTGTTTTCATTTTTGAGACTAACTAACCTGTCAATATGAATCTGTTTCACGTGACAATATTATCATATGTATTAGATAACTTGATAAAATAAATAAATTTTATTATCTTAATTGATGATTTATATGGAAGGGTATATTCACCTGGACAAAATATCATTTTTCTTGGGTTTAGAAAAAAAATCAAGTTAAATAGAGTGATAAAGTGTGTAGTGGAGGAGTAGGCTCAACACAAATTCTTTCTCCACTTTTCATGCATTTTTTCTACACTATATTAAGTATAATAGTGTGGAAAATTAGTTTTAATCTTTATAAATTTTTAAATAAAATATATTTTTTTATCTAGTTCGAGAGCAAATTCATTATTTGAACCTGAGAGAAAATTGATAAAAAAATTTGTTGTATTCGATATTTTGAAATATAAAACTAATCTGTTTTGTTGAATTTTGTAATTTATTTTTATACATTGTTCTGTTTTTTTTCTTATGGATTTTGTGTCTTATCTCAACCATCAATCACTTCAAACAATCATCATCACCATTTAAAAATAAAAAATATAATATTCTTAATTATACTTAGAAAGATATTTTTAAAATTAAAATAAAATATGGAGGTGCAGAAAAGAATTTGCCATGGTCAATGCACCAATAACATTGCTTACTTTTTGGGCCTACCGTTGAATTGAACGGTCCAAGTGGTGGAGGCCCAATGCAGAATGAGCACACAGGAGTATTGTTGTTGGAATGGTAACAGACTGTTGGTAGCCGTACGAAACAAACCTTTCCTCCAAAACTAAAGTATCTTTTTCCCTCATCTTTAAATTCAAAAACCAGTGGCATTTCCGCAAATGAACGCCGATCCAGGTCCCATTCCATCACGCCCTATAAACCCTCGCGTTTCGGTTTTCTTTTCAAACTCCCAAACCATAAAACCCCAAACCCATTCATCTTTTTCTTCCTCCATTCTCTCACTTTGCTCTCTCCAACCCTGCGCTTCGCTTACCCAATCAATCCAATTCCAAACCCGAATCCTTCCATTCCACTACGATGTCGTATAAGCCAACCGCGAACTCGAGGATCGAGGTTCGTCGGATCCGTTACAAAGTCGCCGTGGACGCCGATGAAGGTCGGCGGCGGCGAGAGGATACGATGGTGGAGATTCGAAAGAACCGCAGGGAGGAGAGCCTGCAGAAGAAGAGACGCGAGGGTCTCCAATCGCAGCAGATTCCAGCGTCAGCTCACTCTACTTTAATAGAGAAGAAGGTCAATCTTGATCATCTTTAGAATAAAGTTCACCTGCTGCTTTGTTTCATATATATTCATTTTTTTTAAATACTTTGTGTTAATTCAAATTATTATAAAAATATTTTCATCTCACTCCTTTTACTTAGACAAGTGATTTAGGGTAGGAATTTAATTGGGCTGGTAGGATTGTGGTTTTTTTGAGTTTATATTGCATGTTTCATTTGAGGTCTTTCGGTGTTTATTTGTTTGTTGTAAGGGTTATAGTACGATGTAAAGCAATTCATGGTATTCGTTGATTACGAAATGTGTGATAGTCTATCCCCTCTTTCTCTCTTTCTGTCGTGGTGTACTTATCTATGCAAAGCGATACAGTTGATTGTAAAGCTGGTCACTATTTGAAGCTTGTGAAGATTTCTGTTACAATACAAGTCAGCTGTGCTTCCAGTCTGTGTTTGAAGAATTCATCAACGCTTTTGAATCATTGGTTTTGCCACCATTTACTTGATTTTGAAAATGCCTTGTTTGATGAACGCGAGTGCTCCGTGTGCAAGTTTGGTGTTCTCGCAGTGGAATATTTTTTTTTTCAAGGCCATTAAAAAAACACGTAATGTTTTTTTGATCAAGTCACAAGCACATTTAGCTTGGCTGTATAACTTGGAGGTCATCCCACAGCTCCTTTGCATTATGAATACATTGTGGTGTTAGGATTCGTTTTGATCAAAGAAATCACCTTGGTGTTGCATAATCCCCAGGCATTTCTACAAGGCCATGTCTTGATTTGCCATTGCGATGGCTTCAGTTCCGGCTTGTTTTTTTTATTGCAAAGCTCTTTTCATTGCACTCTCTGTCCCATGAATGATAGTTACTAATATTCATCAGTGGAGGAATAAGGATCATCCATGGGTTTTCTCCAGGATACTTACCAGACTAGAGTAATTTAGATCTGTCATAGTTGAAAGGATGAATAGAAGATAACTGAAATTTAGGTAAAGAAAGATGTCAAAGATTGCCATGCCGAAGCAGAGCAGGATTTTCCTGCTCTGATACTTTCACATAAGATGCATGAATTTGAGGAAATGATCTTTGTTGACGAAATTTGATTGGAATAACATGCTTATACTTTATTTACAGGAGGATAAGTAAAACTGACTTGTAACAAAAATCTTAACAGAAGCTTTAAATACTGACCAATCATATCTATTTTAGTGTTAATTATGTTGGATTTGCATGAACCAGAAACAGTTTAGCTTACTCAGATGTTTATTTTCTATCTTGCTGCAGTTGGAACTCCTACCAGCCATGGTTGCAGGTGTTTGGACTAATGACAATAACATGCAGTTTGAGGCCACAACTCAGTTTCGGAAGATGCTTTCAATTGGTTAGATATTGGTCTATGTCATTTGTTTTGTTTTTGGTTCTGAATGTGAATGGTTTTTGACAAATTCTGTTTTTGTCCTGTCAGAACGTAGCCCACCCATTGAGGAGGTTATTCAAGCCGGTGTAGTTCCACGCTTTGTTGAATTTTTGATGAGGGAAGATTTTCCAATGCTTCAGGTTTGTTATTTTGTATTACTTGGTGTAGTCAACATTTATCTCTGCTTATATGTTCCCTTGACTTTATTTAATGTTGTAGTTTGAGGCAGCTTGGGCTTTGACCAATATAGCTTCTGGAACATCTGAAAACACTAAAGTGGTAATTGATCATGGTGCTGTCCCAATTTTTGTTCAGCTCCTTGCTTCTCCCAGTGATGATGTCCGTGAACAGGTATATTTCATGTACCTTTTCATATATATTTGTTTATAATAATATAAAAAATATATGTATTCCTAAAATGAGATCAAATTACTTTTATGTTTTTTAATCAGAAAATATATTTGTTGATTTTGGTTTTGGATGTGCTATTTGCTGGCATAAGGGTATCATGTTTGTCCAAGTGCTGTTACTCCGTAACTTTTAGCTATGATATGCATAAAAATATAACAGTACCTGGCAGTTTTATTTCCTTTAGCGTTTAACATTTTTTTGTGTTTTGGGGATAATCAGGCTGTTTGGGCATTAGGAAATGTTGCTGGAGATTCTCCTAAATGCCGAGATCTTGTTCTCGGTCATGGAGCATTGCTTCCTCTATTGGCACAACTGAATGAGCATGCCAAACTTTCTATGCTAAGAAATGCTACCTGGACACTCTCAAATTTCTGCAGGGGAAAACCACAGCCTCCTTTTGATCAGGTATGAAGTTATGCTTTTCGTGACCAGAAAAAAATAAAGTTTTGGCTCCTTCCTATTTGTTGTTAAATGCTCCACCATTGTAAAATGATTCCGCATACTTAATGGCAACACGTCTGATTGTGTAATTCATTTATTGATGAGATCAAGTCGAAGTTATGAATATCACACAATTATACAAACAAATTTGACAACAGGCGTCTTTGTTTGACAAATTTTACTTGTTAAATGTTTAACAATTTTATTGTAACCATAAAAGAAAGGTTTGGTTTGATTTTTATATATTAAAACTGAACCAAACCAAACAAAACTGTATTGAATTTTTATGTTTGGTTCTGTTAACATTTTAATAAAGAACTGAAAAATTCAAGTTGCGAGTACTCCTAATTTATTGTCATAATGTAGTAATATTAGGAAGTTGTACTGTGATGTCATATTTTTCCTTTGTGGCACCTATAGCTGATTAAATTTTATCATTTGCTAGTAATGGCCATATTGTTGTACAGGTATGGGCATGATTCACACTGAATAGAAAACTTGTAATCTAATTGTTGGTTCAATTTCTGACTGGTTTTTTATAATTCACATGTGGTATGTGTGTGAGTGTGTATCTGACACGGTGATATGTTTATTCTTAACGTATATAGGATTTGCTATTAATATGATATTATATACACAAGGAATTTATAACTTGTTTGTGTCCCTATTTTTTTAGTCCACCACCTTGTGGTTTCCATGCCTGTGAAGTTGTATTATAGTCTGTTATTTCAGAAACATTAAACCTGTTATCCAGTTTCACTCAACCATGAATTCACTCAACAGTAAACTCCGAATGTCAAGAACTAAAAATGATTGAGTAAATTATACACCTTAAGATTTTGCGAGATAGCACAACCTCTTGGGTAGTTTGTTTAATTCTCTGAAACCTTTGAAGCGTCAGTTTAATTCTCTGAAGTAATTAATAGGGGTGTGAATTTCATATCTCTCTTTTATAGCTTGAATACTTAATAGATACTTGTAAAGTATCCATGAATATCATTATTTGATACATATCTCTTACCAATATGTGTAGCAAATACATTTTGTTCCTAGTTTTGATTGATTCCCATCCTTCCTTTTTTTAGGTTAAACCTGCTCTTCCTGCTCTTGCCAATCTTATCCATTCAAATGATGATGAAGTCTTGACTGATGCTTGCTGGGCACTGTCATATCTTTCTGATGGTGCAAATGACAAAATTCAGGGTGTAATTGAAACTGGTGTTTGTAGCCGGCTTGTTGAGCTTCTAACGTGAGTACAGTGTGGAAAAATATGTGTTCAGTGTTGTTCTGCTGTCAAATTTTAAATATTATTCTACTGTTATTCAGGCACACATCCCCTTCAGTGCTTATTCCTGCTCTTCGTACTGTTGGAAACATTGTCACTGGAGATGATAAGCAGACCCAGGTATGAAGTTCATTAGTTTTGTTTAGATGTTTCATATACAGGATACAATATGTCACTGGCTATTTTATGTTAATCCTAACAGTGGTAGGAACCAAATTAAGAAACAAGAAAGAAGAGAAATATTTTTATTGAATTAAATTGATATGACAGAAAATAGGATATGTACCTATCTGTTCTTCAAGTTTTTTCCATCACAAAGGATTAGTTCCTTAGGAAAGACCAAACTCAACCCTCGAATCATACAAGATGAATGCCTCGTCCTGTGCATCCTCCTCCCATTTATTTGCCTCACAAGCACCGACACCTTTGTAGGAAAGTATGTTGTTGTGGTCAACAGTTGTTGGACAGACCTTCCATGGACGTGTGTTTAGTGCTTTATGAAATTATCATTTGTTCACAAGTCCTAGGTTCTTGTAATATTTCCAAGATTTTCATTAAATCCTTTTAATATGTCAAGGGCCAAAGAAAAATGTTATTCATAAGATCAGGCTTAAACCTTCTTTTAGACTCGATTGACTAGTTCAAGATATGCAAAATGTTTTTTTTTTTATCGTGTACAATACTTAAATCATTTTTGTTTGTATTGATTTTGTACTTTCTTGCTTAGGTCATCATCAACCATCAAGTTCTTCCTCATCTTTTGAATCTCTTGACCAAAAATTATAAAAAAAGCATTAAGAAGGAAGCTTGCTGGACAATATCGAACATCACAGCTGGGAACAAACAACAGATTCAGGTATAGACTATTTTAGGTGTCTTCTGTGTTGTAATTGTGCATTTACGTTAGTTAAATTTTAGGGGTCTTAATTATTATATTTAATTTCTGAATATCTGCAGGATGTAATTGATGCTGGTCTAATTGCTCCTCTAGTCCATTTACTTCAAAATGCTGAGTTTGATATCAAGAAAGAAGCTGCTTGGGCTATCTCAAATGCTACATCCGGTGGATCTCACGAACAAGTCAAGTATGTGGAGATTCTTTTATTTAGATTATAGAATGTTCCCTTGAGATTTATTGGTGTTATAATTTATAACTTTTTTCCTTCAACAAGTTTATGAATCTTTTTCCCTGGTTGGCAGGTTCCTTGTAAGTCAAGGATGTATTAAGCCCTTGTGTGATCTTCTCATATGTCCTGATCCTAGGATTGTGACAGTTTGTTTGGAAGGTCTTGAAAACATCTTGAAGGTAGGAGAATCTGAGAAAAACGTTAGTAATGCTGATGGTGTGAATCTATATGGCGCAATGATTGATGATGTTGAGGGGTTAGAGAAAATTGAGAACCTCCAGAGTCATGATAACACTGAGATTTATGAAAAGGCAGTGAAGATTCTTGAGACATACTGGATGGAGGAAGATGATGAAACTGTGCCTCCAGGGGATGCTTCTCAGGGGTTTAACTTTGGTGGCCATAAATTTCCTTCAGTGCCTTCTGGTGGATTCAACTTTAATTAAGGTATTCTTGTTTTTACTATGACAACCTTATGTTTTATTTTGTCTGCAAATTTTTTTATTTGAACTAGTAGTGTTTGGCAGTTTGCTTTTGTGTGCTGTCCTTTATCGCATAGGCATTATTTTGAATTTTGTCAACTGCAGGCGTCTTGTTTGGTCTATCAGTAAAGTCTGACCGCCCAACAGTTGGGGTCAAGTCAATGTCCTTTCATTGTCCTTGGATCCTTCAAGGTTGAGCCTTGGTAAATAGAGGGTTGCTGGACCGGCTTGGGTTATGGCTGGTTTTACATACATCATGAGACAGATGAGTTGTGGCTTGATTTTCTTAGCCACTTTAGATTTAGATACTAGAGTTTGCTTTCTGCTAAATGATCAACTGATCATTCCGCCAGTTATTTGGTTTCTAGAGAATTAATGTTGAGTCGTGATGTTTTCTGTCATAGATTGGAGTCAGTAAGCACCATTTGTGATTCTGGATGTTTTTGCGCAATACCATCACCAAAATGCTACTCTCTTTCCCTTCGTTTTATATTATTACAAGATGGAGTTTTTGTTTTCGTTCAGGTTCGTCATGGCGTGGGTTTAGGAAAAAGTCTTGAACAGAATTCTTTGTAAGAATGTTTTTTTTTTCAGAAATCATATTTGGTTGCGCATTGAGATTTTCTCACTTTGTTTTTTTCATTCATGCGTCTATGGTATGTTCACATTTTAGTGTATACCCGTGACCGCGCGGGTCAAGTAAATAGGTTTGAATATAGATAAAAGATATCAATGTAAGCATCAATAATAAGCAAGATATGAAACGAAATAACAACCATAATTAGAGTTGAAAGTTATGATTAAATATTTTAACTATTGTTTTAAAGCCATAAATCGAACGTAACGAACATAATATAATTGAGAAAATAAAACAAAGTTACATTTAAAACAGTATATACATTAATCATAGGGAAAATTGCGTTGCGATTAATTTATCAGGCATTTTTTTATATATTTGTGAGACAGAATGAACTGGGACGTTGTCTAACAATATTTTTTTGTAAGAATAATTTAAGTATGATATAGCTGTTTAATCCAAATGATTTTACTTTTGCAAATTGCATGACTATAATCTAATATGAGTTTACTATAATCAAGTATGATTTTACTGTCCAAATTAGGACAATATCATCATGCTTGTATTTCGCCACTGTGGAACGATTTAGTTTGTAAATCATATAGTAGTAGGCAAATTCAGGAAATCATTCAAAAATATTGGCAGAGATACCATACTTTGGATTATTTCAATGTTTTCCATACTCGGTATTTTTTATGATTTTGTTGTTATTAAGCTAGCTATATTATAAAAATTAATAAAACTAGGCTTAATTAAATTTTAAGTCCCTTGTAAAATTGAGCACTATTAATCGAGTTTTTATTAAACTTTTTTGGTCTATTTGATACTCAAATTTATATTTTTCTATTGATTTTTTATTTTTATTTTGTGATATGGTTGTTATTTTTTCTTATCATCTTATTTGTAGGTTAAGAAATTTGAGAGTTTTTTGTTAATATAAAACGATAAATAATTTTTATTGTTTTTATTATTGTTATGCTTTTCAATAACTTTCATTCATCACATACAATGACTAAGATATCGTGTCATCAATGATGTATGTGATAATAATGATTTATTGCTATATCACATACCATGACTAAGATATCGTGTCGTGGATGATGTATGTGATAATAATGATTTATTGTTATCTAACTTTTTTTAATTAAAGTAATAAAAATTATTAATTGTTTTATATTGACTGCAGTATTGTTTTAGACACATTTTATTTGTTAATTTGTATGTGGGTTTTTATGGGAAATATTATCAAGAATTATTGGTTTTTAGGCCTATCTCTAAAATCTTAATTGTTGTTTTGATTAGTAAAAGAGTTAGCATAAAAGCAATTTATATTCATGTTGAACGAATTTATTGTCGACGTTTGTGATGACTAAGGTATTTTCCACGGTGAAAACTTTTTTGTTTAACATCAACACTGAACATTGCAGTAGATGTCTCAATGGAGTTTAAATAAGGAACTTGTTCTTTTGATACTTAACATCAATGGAGTTTAAAACAAGTTGATCATGAGGAAATTGTTATTGAATGAAGTGATTGTAGAGTAATCGTTGGAGAAAGGAAGTTTGTTTAAGAGGCGAGGAAATTTGTACTGCAACTATAAAGAGAAGCGTTGGCCAGGATGAGTTGGGAAGTGGATTTGAAAACCGATTCTGTTGTGGAATATTTATTTGGGTGTTGGAAAAAAACTGCTTATTGTTACAAGTGGAACAATCTCATGGCTTTTACTCACCACCCCATTTCTAAATGCTTATTTCCCCAAGTTCGGTCACCAACTTTGCCATAAGTATAAAATATAAATTAACAATGTACATAGCTTAAGTTGTTAATGTTGAGAATTTACCACAGATTTTGTTGTGACTTAACTTTTGTATAAAAGACATTGAACACTAATATCACTTAAATTATTTTTTAAATAAAAATCATGAACACTAATAACATTGATCAAATTTAATTTTAATTTACTTTAAGCACACGAGTTATATACTATATGAGAAGGAGACAAAAATCATTATAATTTACATCGAGAAATAAATTATTGATAATAATGTCTACAATATATAACTTACATTGTATCCAATTTGGTTATTGTATAGTCACTGTATATAATTGATGTTCATAACTAAAATTATAATAACTAATCATTTAGAAAACCTTAAATATTGGAAGTTCGGGACACAATTATGCCTCTTTAAAAAATCCTCAATGTTTATAATATTTTCATTTATGAAATATTTATATCCTTATCTAGTGTTTTGTTTAGAGATGTTATAATTTCCTAAATGTTTTTTTTAGTTTGAATTTAAGGATCTGTTTGTTTTTATAAATGTATTGTTTATGAGCAAAGATTTGATATCATTAATTTGGATATATAGTTTTGCACAAAAAGAGGAGAAGAAGATATAATGTGAATAGTAAACACCATATCCTCTTGAAATGAAGAGAAGCTCCAACTCATCTCTGTGATTTTTTTCAGTTTTGTTTTTTATTTTTTATTTTGCATGCACGTGAGGAACCGTGTTTTCTTTAAGAGAACTATGATAATTTCATATTCATTTTAATGCATATGTTTTTTTTTTTTACATATTTCATCAGTAAAAATTATACTTTATAATAAATATTAGTTATTACATAAATTTAATTTAACATAAATATTTTAATGAAATAAAATAATAATAATTAATAAATTTAATAATAAATGTAATAATAAATTATTATTATTATTATAAATATAATAATACTATTTATATTTAATAGAAAATTATTTTTAATTATAATTTTTAAATTTAAGAATATTTAAATTATTTCTTTCTATGTAGTAATTTATAATTTTTATATATTCATAATTTTATATGTAAGTTATTTTTTGTCAAGTAACTCGTTTTTTTAAAAAAAATTAATTATTAAATTATATTATAATTGTGTAATTTTAATTCATCCAAATTTGCAAAAAAAATCTAATATTTAATTATTTTATTATTTTAAAGACATGAGTAAATTTGTAATCCTACATTTTACACATTTAAAAAAAATTAACTTTTTCTTATAATTATCACATTACTCACAAACTTGAATAAACTTTCTTCATAAATTCAGTCCAATATACCCAATTCAAACACATTCAATCTTTTCACATTTTCCTCTCAAATCCTCAAACATCAACTCTTTCAAATTCTCACACTTTCATTCCCAATTTAAAGGTTTGATCTAATAATAATACTAAGCTCAATTATGCTTGTCTAAAAACCTTTTCTTTTGAATTGAGAAAGACTTCCACAATGTACATGAAATTGTATTACCTTTAGCAAGACAATAGACATAGATAAATGAAACCAAAAAAAAAATAAAAAATTGATGTTACAATCTTTATTTACAAAAGTGAACATTCATTTAGGTTAAAAACACTTTTCCCTTGCCCTCAAGCATCCATTCTACCACTCCAACTAATTCACCAATAACATATTTATCATACAAAACTTTGCTTTGTACAAAAAGTAATTTTCACAATTATTACCTAACTTTTATAATTGTAATTTTTTTAATTTTCAAACTTTATGAAACAATACACATTTTTTTGAGTATGGAGTATATACATAAGTTAAACAAAACTTCTTTTATTATAAGTTATAGATTTTTGTCAACTTTCCTTTATTTACATTTGATTGAACATTGTTGAATCCAAGTTCTTGTTATCTTGTATGAATCCGAGTGTAAAATTTAGTTTGAATTTTTTTATCGGTATTTAGTTTGGGTTATTGTTGATATTTCTCGGCAAGTGTACCGAATCAACTGTAATATAGTACTCTTTAAAGTACGAATGTCGAATCCACAGAGAACAATTCTAATTAAGATGTTATGTTTTAAAACTCATCAAGTATAGAAAATAATTTTGATTGTTGAGAACTTGTTCATTACCAAATTAAAGATTTCACAAGTAACTAAGAGATATAGGGTTTGATTCAACCAAATACAAAACTAACTTATCAAATACAGAGAAAGATACTTGGGATTGAATTGCGTCTATCTCAATCATCTGTATTTTGAATAATACAATATATAATACTCAAAACTACTTATTCTTGATGCTTAATTTAAAGTCATTCATCTTGATTCCTCACAGATGAAATTCATAAGATAATTTCTCAAACACTGATTCCTCAGATATTTAACAAATCATCCAGCTTTAGGAACAAAATTATAATGCAATCAATAACCTTGAATCTATTCCTAGCATTACAAGTTATCAAGTATTTTCGTTTATTTAGATCCTTAAAGGTACTTTCCAGTTAAATTTAAGGATCAAAATCAAGACTCTATTGATCAGAGAGAATCAAGCAATAAGCATAAAACGAAAATACCAAGAACAAGTAGAAAAGAGAATTTTATATATGTATATCACCAAGAATACATTTGATCAAGATAAATTACATTCAATCCCAAGTTAGAAAGAACTTAGCCACTCATGACAGCTCCTTCAATCTTCATTCTTGATCTGGATTGCATAAGAAGGGCTGATCTGAGCAAGTTCTTCTCCTAAGAACAGAGGTTTCTTCTCTTTCTCTCACTAGTCTCTCTCTAAAAAACCCAATCTGTTTTCCACCGTTGGTTTTGAGTTATTTTTCAGAATTTATATAATCAACTTTAGCTCAAGCTAGCCCGTTTTAGCTTGAGCTAGATCTTTCGGTGCATTTTTAGCTTGAGCTAGCGATTCTAGCCTGAGCTAGATCAGTACTGCACCTTTAATCAACTCTGGAAAGTTTTAGCTTGAGCTAGCAATTCTAGCCTGGGCTAGAATTGTACTGCACCTTTAATCAACTCTGGACAGATTTAGCTTAAGCTAAATCCTCTAGCTTGAGCTAAATCTTCTTGTGATCCAATTAAGTTTTTACTTTTTTTTTTCTTTCAATGTCAGCTTGAATACATTCTTTCAATGCTTCATATTCATCTGCAATTTACACACAAATTGAGATTAAATTTCTTCATTTGTTTCTTGGTTCAAAAAATATATAATCAGATTCAATAATTCTCATATTAGGGTAATTTTCTTACATTAAGCAACAATTAAGTTCTAAAATGTTCAATTTTCTCAATCATAAAAACTACACGCACTGATGAGTTATAATAATCGTTTTTAGGAAATAGAAGTAGTTTGCTAGTTTGTTTATCTCATCACCGTAATCTTAAAAGAGTATAATTATAACTAAGTTCAAATTTCCAAAAATAACATTGAATGACCATATCTTTATAAATTTTGCTAATTTGATTCAGAAGTAATTTATTTAAATAATTGGACAGTATTATTTTTTTTTGGAGAACTTAATATGTTGGTATTATACCAAATTATGTGACTAACAAAAAAATAGGTAGGAGTAGAGTTGACCTCTCCTGACTCAAATGAAAACATAAGATCATGATAAAAAAAAAAGGAAACTGTGTAGTGTGGAAATTTCACAAAATCTTCCATATTCAGACAATATATAATTAAAAGGCTAATTCATGAACAAAATTAGACGGATTGCATGATCCAAATTCAAATAATTTACTTGATAATAATTAATAAAATCAAAAATTTCATTGATAAATTAAATAAAAAGAATCAATTTTCTCTTTTAAAAGTAAAACTTCATATTAACGGTTTTGAATAAGGATCTCGATATCTTTTTGAGTATTATATTACATGATGTGATGTGTATGAAATCTGAGAAGAAGTTGATAGACATGGAGGATGGTAATGGTAGTAAACAATAAAGTTGGAAGTGATAAGGAACATTTTTGTCCCATCCAAACGCAAACCTCATCTCTAATCCATGGTTATGCATAAGCATATTCAGCTCCTGTTTTAATCAAATCTTTCCAACCAATCACAAACCTTCTATTTCCTTCACTCTCATTATTCATTCCTATCTCTTGAAATTTCCATTCACCCACTGCCACTGTGAGTAGGGGAAGCAGACACGTCACACGGACACGTGGCAGCGCAGAAGATGAAGGGCGTTTCGGTCACTTAAGGGTAGCCCTAGGGTTTTGGAGGTACATTCACACGAGTCGGTTGTTGTGCTGTGTGGCCATTTTGGTTTTTGGTGCATGCGATTCGTTTTAGTATTAGTACGGTGCCTCACTGATACTCTCTCGGTGACCCATTCGGTTATTGCTGCTTCTTTCATTCGTAAATTGTAAATTCGGTGATGATGGATCTGAAGGAATGGTCGTCTTCAGAGCTCAACCAAAACAAGAAATGCTGCGCTGATTGCAAAACCACCAAGACCCCACTCTGGAGAGGAGGACCAGCCGGACCCAAGGTCCACCAACAAAACCCATTCCTATTTCATCCTTCTCTGGATTATTATTCATTTATGTTTTCTTGATGCAGACTCTGTGCAACGCCTGCGGAATCCGGTACCGGAAGAGAGGGAGTTGCTCCAGAAAGAGAGAGGAGGTGGTGGTGTTGCACCGGACATCCTCTGTTGTTAAGAAACAGAGCTGGAAGATGTTGGGAGAAGAGGAACAGGCGGCGGTGTGTTTGATGGCCTTGTCCTGCGGTTTTTTACCATTCCTTCACTTGCCACATTCCAGGTAATAACCTAGTAACCACTAATCCACAATCCGACAACCCTATACCTAACCTCGTTTCTGTGTTTTTCTTTGAGTCATATGTAGCGTGTTCATGTTAGGGCCTAGAGGGAGTGATTTCCCCTTTTTTTTTTTTCTTTGATGCTGTTTATAGATAGGTTGAATTAGTTAGTGATGTAAGTATTCCATGATCAATCCCTGCACTTTTCTTTTTCTTTTCTCTCAATTCTCTTTTCATACGCTCATTTTTCTCACAATTCTAGATCAACACTTCTAATTTCTAAACTCCTCTGCTATTTCTTCTTACTTTCTTTATAATCTAACTATTATAACATATTCATACATTTCTTTCCTGTTTCTTATACGAGGATATTGATGCAACGATCTTTCAAGATTTTCGTCTGCATTAAGAATAAATTTTATGTTAAAAAAGTATTAATCGTTAATATAAGATTATTTATTGATCAGATTAGTTAATGTACTCTCCCAAATCGGAAAAAACATGTGCTGAACTTGTTTATTGACTTTTCTTACTTTATTCTGTAGAATCAGAAAATTAACGGATAAAAAATAATCGTTATTTTTTTTTTTTTGTTATCTGCTAATTTCGTAACCAAAGGATGATGTCTTTTTATTTAGTTGTAAGTTCTTTATCTGGTTTTAAAGAAATTATTAAAATAAAAAATTTATGAATAATTAATTTAAATACTTATATCATAAAATAGGTTAATAACTAGTAAATACAATTTTTGCATTTAGAATAGAAGGTAATGCATAAAATCATTGGGCGGAAAGTGCTTCGTTTTCAGTGCAGTTTCTAAACACATGAAAAAAAATATTTAGAAATACTATTTGAACAAACAATAATTATGTAAGAGTTCTCCTTTAAGCGTGCAATATGGAATAGTGTTACTTAGAATTTAAAATGATCTATGATTAAAAAAGAATAAATTTTAAAAGAAATTAAAAATTTATAAAAATAATTTCGTTATTTAAATTTTTATATTATTTTTCCGATTTGACATGATGCTTGGTGACCGAGTCAAGGTTAAAGTATTTTTTTGAATGAAGTAATTGATCTTAAGAATTTTTTTTAGTAATATTAATAGTATTTTTCGTTTAATATTAACCGAACTTATTTTTAAAAAGTTAAATAATCTAAAATAAAAATAACTCAATTTTAATATATTGAAAATTTTAAAAAGTTGTGAAATGTTCTATCCAACTTCGAGTAATGGACATATTTCGAATTGATTTCGACTTCCAAAAGGAGTAAGATGGAGAATGTGTGCTTCATCTTAAAAAATAAAACATTCAAATTTTAAATTCATTTTTAACAGATTTTATTGAGATTGGAAAAATTACATAGAACTTATATATTTTTATTTTAATTTCCTTACATAATATTAAGTAGATCATTTAAGTTATTAATTATTTTTTCATTTTAAGAAAAATATAAAGTAATAAATAATTTTTAAATGTAATTTTAAAATTTGTGTTATTTAACTTGTTATTATGATTTAAATGTTACATAATCAAATTATATTTTTAGTCTATATATATATAGAGAGAGAGAGCATAAACACATTTTTATGTTAATTTTAGTTTTATATATTTTTTATGTGAAGTTATTTTTTAGGATGTGTCAGTTTTTCCTTATTACTTATGCTAATTTTAGTTTTATATAGTCAGTTTTTCATATTACTTTCTTAATATATTTTTGTTCTTTTTACTGGTTTTATTTAATATAATTTATATATATATATATATATATATATATATGTATAGAGAGAGAGAGAGAGAGAGATGTAACTGGTTAAAAAAATTGGCCTTTGACTAAACATGAGTCAAAATTTGGATTTTTTTTTGTCATTTCGAGATGACTTCTACCAAGTCAGTTGGTCCGATACGACTTTCAAAGTGTTTTATCATTTACTAAAAATATGTTAAAATTATAGCTGTTTTAATTTGTGTTATGAAGGTCAAGATTTCTAAGGTTAAATTTTAACTATCATTAAGAAAAATATACAATAAAGTGTTCTCAGAAAAAAAATCATCTCTTTCCTTGATATAGAAGTAAGTATAACCGTATTGATTTCAATTTTGCTCATAATTTTGATTAACAATTCATTTGTAAATCTGATTAATAATTATTTAATTTAATTTTTGCTTTCAGTAGCATACAGGCAAACACACAAACGCATAATAGGCCCAAAAGTGTTCAGTAATTTTTTCGGCCCAAACGACTGAATACTAGCTCAGGAAATATGCAAATTCTCCTTGAACCTCCATACCCACTTCCATACTTTTTAATTCTAACAATACATTTTTTAGTATATTGAAGAGTGAAATGCCTTCTTCTTCATCACTTATTGGTAGTGATTGATCTTGAACGTTGGTAGTTAAAATAACTTTTTGGTATTTTTATGGGAGATGATTATGTTTTTTTATTTTTATTTTTAGGAAGTCACAAAATTTAAATGAGTACAAAATTAAAAAAAAATTATATTAAAAAACGTCGAGTACATCGATTTTTTTTTTTACAAACTATTTTGCACAAACTCAAATAATAAAGTTATTTTTTCAAATGTTGCACCCGGATAAAAATGAAATTATTGTGACTGAAAGGAAGGTATATGGCCGAAAGGGAAATATGAGGGTAGATGAGTACAAGTTGTTATATTTATACTTCATTTTGGATTATTTAAATTTTTAAAAAATTAAAATGGATTTTTCACAAATATTGGATGTATGGGAGAAATTATGAAGGTTAAGATAGAATTTGTCCAAGAAACATGGTCCGAATCAAAAGGCCTTGCTGAAAAATGGGCTGAAAAATATAGAATTGGGTGAAGTTGATCTTTAGGGTCCAATTTGGATGGAACATTGAAGTAGCAGTAGAAACAGATTTGTTGGAATTGTGAAGCAACAACGTATATAAGTATCTCAAGGAACGCATATTCTTACTTTATTCTTTTTCTCTTTTTGATGCCCAGGATAAACGCACATGATTTCTTACCAATAGATCCTATAAGAACAAAAATATTTTTCAAGTATACACACATGCATTGCTTATAATTCCCAAAACAAAAAGAATTATCGTATTTGAATTTGCTTACAAATAAGACCGAAATATTAAATATTCAAAACAAAATATATTTTAAACTCAGTTTCAGTGTAGAGACAATTAATTATACGTGATAAAATTTTATCTTTTAAGGATTTGAAGCATTATTGAAGTGAATCTGGACTTTAAATTGATTGAACCCATTGTGCGTTATCCGTGATGTCTAAATTTGAGTAGGCCAAGTCAAGTAAAAGTTACTCTTGGATTTTATTTATAATAAGAATTTAAAAGTAATATATATTTTTTTTCATTTACGTCACAGTTAATAAATTTACACCTTTTTTTTTATCAGCAAATAAATTTACACCTAATTTTAATAATTTTCTTTCATTTATGAAAATCATTTTAATTTATTAGTTTAAAAGCATTTAACATGAAAAGGAAGGAGTTGAGTGCAGTTAGAGTGAAAGAATAGGCGATCCGCAACTTACGTTGTTGTTGAACGGAGCACGTTCCCTGTCTGTCTTGTCCCAATTTTTCTCATTTTTTCTCTCTTTTTCTTTCTCTCTTTTTCTTTCTCTCACGATAACATAACTACTTATATCCTCCAAATGCTTTTCTTCTTCAATTCAAATCACACCCTCTTTCAGGTAACTCATTCTTTCCCCACTCTTTCAATCCTTCTTCTTCCTTCCCTCTTTTACCTTTTCAATCTTTTCCAATGCTATGCGACCTTTTCGAAAATGTTCATCTTTCTTCCAATTGCTCACAAAATGTTCCCCAAAACATTTTTTTCTTTTATTCAAACAGGTGCCATTTTGTACCTTCTTATTCGCGCCGCTACCAGTCTGTTGCTGTTTGAGATTATGAACCACAAAAAATGCCTTGCCATTTTTTTGTCTGATTGCATCAGATATTGTTGTATTTGGTTAAAAAATTAATGTTTGCTTTTATCTGTAAGTTGAAGGCTGTGTGGGGCTGGTTGATGCAATTAATATATCCATCGTGATTTCTGTCTCGTAAACCCTTGTTAAATTAATTGGTGTATCTTCGAATAATACAGGTTTAATTGATATAATTTTTGCTAGAGAGTTGAACACTATTGCAGCCATCCCATCTTATTTCTCAAGATAAAATGGATTGTTACCTTACCACAGTTTGCGTGTGGTTACAAACAATTGTGCCTATTGTTTTATGAAGTGACACCGGAGAACTTTCCTTTTTAAGGCTGAGTTTTAATCCTTCTCAGTCAATGAATTCAAGTGATGATAATGATAAACCTGCAGGAGTTTTCCCTGTCAAATCACCTGAATTCATTTTTGAAGTTCACTTATTTTGTTCTTAAGCAATGATATCTTATATTTTTCTGTGGTATTTTGTTGCTTGTCCTGTGTGAAAAAAGCCATGTGCTATTGTAATTATGCATTTAGTATGTGGTGGTTGCTTTGCCTAGGCTTTTATGTAATTATTTGTTCAAAATGAACTTCGATTTTATATATCCATTGGTCCAATTCCTGATATTTTCTTTTTAATACGATATCGTTCTTAATCCTTCAAAACTTTGCAAGATGTAACTACCAACTATATATTTATGACACGCTGTTAGCTGGATTTAGCATTAGAAGATCAGACTTATATGATAGTTTATGCCTCTCTAGAGTTTTATTTAGCTTGTGTTTTACATTTTTTCTGTTTTCCTACTTTCAGGTTGTAGCTGCTGACTCATTGAATGAAGAATTCTTGATCAAATAACTGCTTTAGTTGTCATAGTTGAATTCAAATGAAGACGGGCTCCATGATTTTTTCATTGTTATATCTACCTAGATGTAGAATACAAAGATTAGCTAATTACTGGGGAGAAACTTTCCACAGTTTCAGTTCGACTTGTGGAAACAATTCTAGCACCAGGTCGCTTAGTTATAGAATTTATGGTCTTCAGGGAGGACAGAGAAAGAAGTGGACAAGACCTATAACTACAAATACAGAAGGCAAGGGGAACACCAAATCAAAAAGTATCAAGCATGAAATCTTGAGTGAAACCATTATAGAAGGTGCTACAGTAGATGTAAATAAAACACAGCTAGATCAATTCCAGGAAATTCAGTACCGTGACATACAAAAAGAGATTGCCCAGAATAAAGACTTGTCTAGTTTATTTACTATTATCGTTTTTGATATCGAGACCACAGGGCTTAGCAGAGAGAAAGAAAGGATCATTGAAATTGCATTTCGAGATCTTGAGGGTGGTGAGAACAGCACTTTTCAGACTCTTATCAACCCTCAATGCAAAGTTCCTAATTCACATATTCATGGCATTACTACTCAGATGGTCAACAAACCAGATGTTCCAAGGTAACCTAAACCTCTAGTAGTGTTTTATATCTTGGGTCGTAGATCAAACATTCCTTTCCTAAATGTGTAAATTTTATTTGATTAGACAAGCAGCAATGCTGAAATTTTTAAAAATTAACAGAGGGAAAGTCTCTATCTAAAATGAAAGTCTCACACCCAAAGGATGAAACAATACCTCAGCGAATACCACCCCCATTCCCACCCCCCAAAGGAACTTGTAAATTTAGCCAAAATGTTGGGAACCAACAACAGGCTTTAACTGATTAATCATTTGGGTCTACAGCTGAAGGCCCAAGAAACTGGACCACAGTTCCAGATGGGAAATAATAATGGAGGGAGGGAAACTAGTTTAAAGAGATGGATGGGAGGTTTGTATATGTAGAGACAGGAGATTATAGGGTCATTTGTATATAATTGTTTGTTTTGGCCTTTTGGGAGCCAAGGGGATATTCTGTCTCAGGAGCTTTTGTGTTGCTCTTCTTGTTTCTTCCTCATTACTTTCATGACTTTACATTTTAGTTACAAGAGTTCCCATCTCAAATTGAGAGATGTACTTTTTGTTGTGTTAACCCCCTAGTCTTTTTACGGCCATAGCATGAAGCCATGAACACTTGAGGAGTTAAAAAAGGATGCTTGGGTGGTTATTGGATTATACATATTATTCATCTTTCACGTTAACTATTAAGAAATGAGTTTAAACTTAATTCAACCTTATAAAATCAGTTTGTAAGATGAGATTTGTCTTCACTAATATACTGTAAATGATCATATCTCCAGTTGGTGGGGATTTTTATCATTGACATAGATGTAGAATTGTCCTTTAGTTATTTATGGCCACTTAACAGTTCACAATATAGGGGTTAGTGTCACTGTCAACTTTATTTTTTTTTTCCTTGATGATAAAACGCATGGCTGGGTAAGAATCTATACAACGAGTGGGTTTTCATTTTTGGAAATTATCATGGAAAGTTCACTTTTTTAAGTCTGATTTTATGAGAAGTTTGTTGTCACTGTAGCATATTTCCAAAAGCTTGAAGATAAGGTGGTAGAACTATTATTTGTAATTGTGGATGGATAAACAATTTACACCATTAGTTAATATACGAGGGAAAAGTATTGAGTATTTTTCCGCTTTTGCAAAATTTTTTGTAGGATGGAGGACCTAATTCCTATCTTATTGCAATATGTTCGAAGTCGTGAGAAGCCTGGGGGACATGTGTTATTTGTTGGTCATAATGCTCGTTGTTTTGATGTCCCTTTCATCATGAACGAATTACGACGTTATTCTATGAACATTCCTTCTAATTGGTTGTTCTTAGACACTCTGCCTTTAGCACGTGAGCTAATGAAATCTGGAGGTCTCCTTCTCTTCCATTTGTTTCTCTATACACGTGCACACATGCAGCGTATGCACAAAACTTGCTGTTTCTCTGTGAAAACCTTAACTGTTTGATGTGTTAACAGGTACTAAACTTTCTTCAACTTCCCTACCTGCCCTTCGTGACCTCTACGGAATTAAAGTGGATGGATCAGCTCACAGGGCCATGGTAGATGTGAACACATTGTCCTTGGTTCTTCCCAGGTTGACCCGTGATCTGAAATTGACCCTATCTGCTCTTGTCAAAAAATCATTCAAAGAATCAGATATTGGCAACTCCAAGAAGAAGAAAACTTCAGACTAGTTTTCTGACTGTATTTTGCATTGATGTTGTGACAGTAATTATTTTGTAACAAAAAAATTGGACTCTAGATTTGTACTTAAAGGAAAAAAGAAATTTGTAATTGTTGACTTGTTATCATTATCAATAAAATCTCACCAATTGGTACCAAGTTTTGAGGCTTTTACTTCACTGCAAGAATTATTTATTTGGTTTTAGTGGAAAGCATCCCAGTAAAACAGGACACTGCATGTTTAGGACATTGGACAGGATTGTAGGAAGAAAAACCTGGTGAAGCCTGATAAATTGTTTTACAACTTCTTTTACATAAAAAAAAATTGTTGTAGATTTTGAAAGATGTGGTAAGAATGTAATGATTTTAAAAAAAAAAAACTATGATTAGGATTTGGTAATTTGAATTTTAAAGAATTTACCAAAAATACGAAATTATAATATTTAAAATAAATTTATGAATAAGGGTTTCATGTATTAAGAAAATTAAAAAAATACTCTGTGAATTTACTTTTCTTAAGGGTGAAATACATTTTTATCTATTATTTTACTCTGTTAAATTATGTCAATTAATCAATGTTGATATTATTTGAAATTATTTAAGATACAAATAATATTTGATACTAGGTCATTATTAAAAATGGAAAGCAATTTTGTTATTTGTATGTTTAGAAGTACATAAAATGTTAAATATAAAGTTAAAGAAACATTGAACACGGTACAAGTTCAATAATTCATTATCTCCAATAAAGATAAATTGAATTTGTGATCATAAAATTTCAATATCACACTTAGAAGAAAAATAGAACAAATAAATTATAAAGGTTTTGGATTAAAAAAAAAGCCTGAAATCAATATAAATTATAATAACTAGTTAAGCATGAGATTTCTTCACACATCTATTATTATTCTAGACAAGAGTCGTGACAACCTTAGACTTAAAACATTTAGTTGAGGTCGGTTAAAACTTTGAGATGATCAATGATCATATCCTTTCAAAGCTTCATGGGTTCCAAGAAAATGAGGGGTTTCACCTGTAAAAAATACACGGAGGTTTAAGTCAGTAAGAACATAAAATATAACGAATATAATGTAAAATATGAGTTGAAGTGCTTTTTGTGTTATTTTGTCTATTGTTAGTTGTTTTCTTTCTCTTGTAAAGAGTAGTGTTATCCCCCTTCTTCTTGTATCTGATTTTATTATTGACTTAATTTACTAATAAATGTTGTCTCCTCCTATTTAAAACCAATTATACAGGATCTCTTGATATCATATCGGACTTGGTCCATGACACTATATAACATTTCTTCCACATATAAAGTTGTACTAGTTCTCCATGTGTTAATACAATACTTTTGCATTCGTACTCTTATGAATTTGAATAATCAATTTATAAGTTATCATCTTCTTTAAAAGTAATTTTAAATATGAAAATTACTAATTCAGTAAAAAAAAATTGTCATAGTGATATTCTTAATAAAATTTTGTACATGTTAATACAAGTTTTACCTTTGCTTAAAAAATCAAGGTTGATAAATACGAAAATAAGTAAAAAATTAATTAAATTTTTTTGTAAAATAATATATATATATATATATATGAAAAACACATTTAAATAGTTCCATTCAACTCTATATTTTTAAAATAATAAAATATGTAAACACTCTATCTCTAATTTATAACAAATGAATTGCAGTATTCCATAAGTTTATTAAGGAATTAAATGATACCATATATAAAGGATAAATTAGAAAAGAAATATTATAACAATTAACATTTATATGATTTGAATAACGGATAATTATTTTTTAATCTTAATTGAATACTTATAATATATTTTTAGTATTTAAATTTTTTATTAATTAAAAAACAAACAATATAAAATGAAAAATACCAGAATGCTTTCATTGAGAGTCGAACTCAAGACCTCCCGCTTACTAAACGGATGCTCTAACCAACTGAGCTATGAAAGCATCTGAAATAGTGCCTATTTATTTTTAATATAAATTTTATTAAAATTTTATTAATAATTTTTTTATGTTGTAAATTATTTTACTGTGAATTTTGAAGTATTTATTACAAAAATAACCATGTTACATTACATAATTTTTTTAATTGAATTTATATAAAAAAATAGTTTATACTGCTACTAGAAAATTAAATATGTACAAATATACTAAAATTTAAATTGTTGAATTTAATGAATAATTACGAGTATATATTTTTCTAAAATACAATATCTTATTTAAAGAAACTCATCCATGTTATACAATAAAATGCACATATTAGATTGTCATGTTCGTTAACATCGAACAATTTAGAGAAAATAACTATAATGTCAAAAGTTAAAGCTTTTAAACAAATAACTTGTACAAAACTATTCCTTCATTCACATATTTTCTTTCCAAAAATGAACTTTATGTATTATTCATAAATATTTTATGAAATATTTTTATTTAATAATTTAAATAACAGTAACTTTTGAACTTTATTTTTTCAACACTAACAACTTAGTCAACCATTTTTGTTTTCTAAGAAAAATATTATTTTAACAATTATATATTCAAATTAATACATCATTTTACAACTTTTTGAAGTTTTTCAATTCATTATATCACGTTTCAGTAAAAAATTATTTCTTTTTCTTTTAATTTGAGCATTTCAAATTTTAGCACTTGTAGTATGAAATAATTTTCTGTCCATAACTCTTTTCCTAAACATTTTTACATAAACTAGATAAGTATCTCAAATGACACATATTCCTATTCTAAATGTTGATGGGAATTGTATTGGTAACCTCTTGACATATTGTATTGGTAAATGGATTAAGGCTTTGCTTGATGTATGGGAGCCTCTAATATTATTACCCATGCAAAAACTTAGGTGGTTTTCACATGCTTTTTAGGATTTCTGCACTTCTACTTTCACTCCTTGCAAGCTCTTAACTTACAACTTAGGAGCACACCAAGATAAGGGTTTCTTGTTGATTGAAGTTCCTCCATCTGGTTTAAACATTGCCTTAGATGTTGATGTAAATAAAGGACCTAACTTTCTCCTATCTATAGTCTATTTTTGTTCCATTACTTATGTTTTCTCCATTACAATGTTTTCTGATTAATGAGGTTCTTAAGCTAAACTTCTATAAATAGCGATTAGTTGAAATTGATTTAATTGTTTGTGAAAGTCACTCAGTCCATTAAAAAAAATTCAACAGTTATTTTATATTTATACTTTATCTTTTTTTTTTTTTACAATTTATGTAGATAATGTGAACTATAATGGTAAATTATATTTGATCTGATTTGAGTAATGAAAGATAAAGAAGAAATTGTAGCATTTTATGACCGAATAAATATAAAGGAATAAGTGATGACACAGCGGGAAGATCGGAACTAGGTTCGGGGTTCGCTTTTCTACGTTAATATAGACAAGAAACTAGAGGGAGAAAATGCAGAGAACCAAGAGAAAGCGAGAGAAAGGACTAGAAATTTCAAACCCGTTTTCTTTCTCTTTGCTTTCTTCAATAACTTCACATTCTCCGTCATTCTTTTCTTTCATTTTGAAGCTTTTTTCAGATTTACGCTCTCTGTATATATATTCATCCTTACAGAATTCAGCTACACTTTTTTTCATTCATAGCTAAGAGTTTTTTATTATTCTCCTTAAGACTAAACTTTCCATACCAGTCTTTGGGTTAATAAATTTATAACATTTACCATCGGCTCGGTTTTTTTCTTATGAATTTCTTGAGGCCTTATTATGGCAACTGAACCACCTTTAACGTTCTCTTTGGCTTCTGTGGTTGAAGAGATTCTTCAACAGCAAGCTGGTCGTTTAGACGTGAACTTGGCATTCAGAAAAACTGAAGAAACTTGTATATATAATCCTCTTTCTCCATTCTTTTCTTGTCAATTCAATTTTTTCACTTTCAATTCATTTTTTTTTTGTGTGTGCGCGGGAAACTCATTACTGACATTGTTTTTCTTGGAAAAAAATGTTGGTTTCAAGTTTCAACCAATAAACGAAACTTGTTTTTGTTGAAAGTTTTATTCTCTTGGCTTCAATAAAGGATCTTGATTGTTCCTACATGATGGAAAGACATGCTTGCAATGGAAAAAACTTAGATACTTTGTTTAATCTTTTGCTTTTTAAGTTTGCTAAGTATGTTGATATTCAGTGCATGCTTTTACTATGAACCATAGAAAACCTTCAAGAAAGAGTAACATGGGTATTTCATGTCTCGTGTTGTAGCCTTGAGAAGGTATGAAGCAGCAGGTTGGCTACGGAAGACAGTTGGAGTTGTTCGAGGGAAAGACTTGCCAGCTGAGCCTTCTGAAGAACACTTCCGGATTGGACTGCGTAGTGGGATTATCCTATGTAGTGTTCTTAACAAAATTCAACCTGGATCAGTGTCCAAGGTACTACATCGTGTTAATATATGTTTGATGTTTCACTTTACGTTGGAATCTTTAGTATGTATCCTGTTTTAACATTTATTGGACATTTGGACCTATGTTGTCAGGTAGTTGAAAAACCTTGTGATTCTGGTATTATTCCTGATGCAGCAACTGCATATCAATACCAAGAAAATGTAAAGAAATTTCTTGTGGCTGTGGAGGAAATGGGACTTCCTACCTTTGAAGTTTTCGATCTGGAACAGGTGGCTATTAATAAGTCTTGAAACTTTCTGTTCAGTACTTGGATAGATTCACTACATTAAGATCATTGACACTGTTACTATTATAGTACAATGTAATTTTTATTTTGCCTTAACCATTTTTTGGGTTTTGCTTCCTTGTTGTACTTGCAGGGAGGAAACTCTGAGAGGGTAGTGGATTGTGTTCTAGAGCTAAAGTCTTATGCCGCAGGAAAACTTGTAGGAGGAAGTGGGTCTGGGAAATTTAGTGGGGCCGCGAATGCAAGGCCACCTATCTCTGCGAAACCACTTTTGAGGAAAAACTCAGAACCATTCATGAACATGAACTCTCTGTGTACTGTGCCATCAGGGGATAGAGATGGTTATATGAGTGATCCCGGACAAGATCGAAGCGAAAGAGTTAGGAAGCTTTATTGTTTGTAATATTTTACTATTTTGTTTAGAAGGTGAAGATCATCTATCTAAGCTTTTTGAATTGATATCTGCAGGGTTCTTTTTCCTTAAATTCACTAGTTCGTCAATATTTGTCCGACAAAAAGCCAGAAGAAATTCTCATTGTAAGGCCTGATGATTCTTTAATAGATATATGACCGCCAAGCTCTGCTATACATTAGATTCAGAAGAAAGAACTAACCATTTAAAAAACAACTACAACACATTTAAAAGATACTTATACGCATATAGCATAAACCAGTTTTGTTCAATGAATTTATCCTCGTTTTTTTTTTCTTTTTCTTTGATGTTATATCACATTCATTAATGGTATGAAATGTTTTGCTATAACAGGCAGTGGAATCCTTGCTTAGCAAAGTCATGGTGGAATTTGAACATCGCATGCAAGTCCGATATGCAATGGTTTGTGTCTCTCTCTTCTAGCAATGTTCAATTTTATACCCCTTCACAAAAAAATGTCAACTTCTTACATCTTACTAAACTCAAAATGTGAATCATGGCAGCCTAAAACAACTCAGCAAGATAAAGCACCTTCTGAAACTGAATGTTCAATTTCAGAAGCTGCTTCTATTAATGAAAGGGTAAACTTCAAATTCAGAAATACTTTCGTCTTACAGTTGTGCAAAAAGATTATTAAATTGATCATTATCTCGGTTTCAATTGCTTTATTTTTTATCTGATGGTTATTAAGGTGAAAGAAAAGGAAGATGAGCAAGATGTACAAGATGAACATGATGTAGGAGATGAACACGATGTAAAAGCTGAGCATGATGTACAAGCTGAGCATGACATTCAAGATGAACATAACGAACAAAATAAACAAGAGGAAAGTTATGAAAAGATGTGCAATGAGCATGAAGAATCAAGCCACCAAATTTCGATTTTGAAGCAGCAGAATATAGTTGAGCAACAAAATAGAAGCATACAGGTAATTTTCAATATATACCAGAATATGGTGTTGACTTTGTTAAAGAACTAATGAGGTAAAATAACCAATTCGATGAGAACTTTCTCTAGGAATTGAAAAACATTGTCAATCAAACAAAATTAGGAATGCAATTTATGCAAAGTGAACACCAGAAGGAGATCATTAATCTAGGTAAGTTTAATGGCAAAACAAATCCCTCTAAGTCAATATTTAACAAAAAAAATATCAATTATCTAATTTACTTGTCTAACCTTAATAGGCAAGCAGCTACACAGCCTAAGCTCTGCTGCTTCGGGATATCATAAAGTTCTGGAAGAAAACCGCAAGTTATATAATGTAGTGCAAGATCTGAAAGGTGAATTGTAATGATCAAGACTTTATATCTATAATTTGTGTCCTTGATTGTTCATGTTCTAAATGAGAGTGGATGGTAAATAAAAAATTTCATATTGATAGGAAATATTAGAATATACTGTAGAGTTCGACCTTTCTTGGGTGGTCAACCAAGCCTTTATAGCTCTGTCGGTAACGTGGAAGAGGGAAGTATCTCAATCGTAACACCTTCCAAAAACGGTAAAGAGGGGAAGAAAACATTTAATTTCAATAGAGCATTTGGTCCTGCTTCAACCCAAGGTTGGTCATAATTTCTCCCTCTTGTAACTATTTCTCAGTTTGACATTTTTCTGTAATTTCCTTCAATATCAAGGAGTTTGATGAAATTGTGAGTGTGACCACAATTTAGAACCTTTTTACTCATTGTATTTATCATCATTGTTGATATTTACGATTTGGTTACAGGAGAAGTTTTCGCCGACACACAACCTCTTATTCGTTCTGTTTTGGACGGTTATAATGTCTGCATATTTGCCTACGGCCAGACGGGATCAGGAAAAACATTCACTATGGTAATAGATTCAGACAACCTTGTTTTCACCCTCTCATTTAAACAACCTTGTTAGTTAACTTATCTATGTATTGATACAGTCTGGGCCAGATGACCTTAACGAGGAGACCATAGGTGTCAACTATCGTGCACTAGGAGACCTTTTCTATCTCTCTGACCAAAGGAAAGATACAATTTCTTATGAAATCTCTGTTCAGATGCTTGAGATTTACAACGAGCAAGTTAGGGACCTACTTACGACAGATGGTGCTAATAAAAGATATCCTTTCTTTGATAACATACTAATAGAGTTATATCTATACGCAATGTTCAATTCTCGCTTCTCTTTTAGCTTAATATAATTCTTGACACCTGCTTACGTTAGATATCCGCAATAGTTCCCTTAGTGGCATCAACGTTCCAGACGCTAACCTTGTTCGGGTTTCATGCACCTCTGATGTCATAAATTTGATGAACTTGGGACATAAGAATCGTGCTGTTGGTTCTACTGCCATGAATGATCGTAGTAGTCGCTCTCACAGGTAATTAGAAGACTTTAGTATATGTACATTTTGAATTGTGTTAATAAAGAAAAATGATCTATATCATGTAACTACTCATGGTGTATTATTGCATTGCAGTTGTCTTACAGTTCATGTTCAAGGAAAGAACTTGACATCAGGAGGCACTATGCGTGGTAGTATGCATCTTGTTGATCTGGCAGGAAGTGAGAGGGCTGATAAAACTGAGGCTACAGGGGATAGACTTAAGGAGGCTCAGCATATCAACAAGTCACTTTCTGCATTGGGAGATGTAATTTATTCCCTTGCCCAAAAGAGTCCACATGTTCCCTACAGGAACAGCAAACTTACTCAGCTACTTCAAGATTCTCTTGGTATGGTGTTTTCTATTATTCCTTTCACTACATACGACATTGTTTTTTTCTCCTTTTGTTTTGGCTAATAATGAAGTGTTTTTATATGTCTTAGGAGGGCAAGCAAAGACTCTCATGTTTGTTCATATAAGTCCGGAGGCTGACGCTCTTGGAGAAACACTCAGCACACTCAAGTTCGCCGAACGAGTCTCCACTGTTGAACTCGGTGCAGCGCGAGTTAATAAAGACAGTTCAGATGTGAAAGAGCTTAAAGAACAGGTTCTTGCATTAACTTTTTTTTATCACGATACCTTCAAATTGAATGTTCAGTGTGTTTTGAGTTTTTTTGTGAAATCGTATTTGTCAGATTGCTAGTTTGAAGGCAGCCTTAGCGAGAAAGGAAGGAGAAGCAGAACATTTTAATCAACCTGTCAATAATAGTGGCAATGAAATACCCAAGTTGAAATCATATGCTTCTTCTCCTCCTCTGCATCGTACTTCGATTGGTGGTGCTTCTCGTAAGCTACCAAAAGATGATTCTACTAGCCCGGATGTAAGTAACATGCTATTTACCTTAATTCCTGCAATTTGATAAATTCAGAGGATCTGCAACCATGAGATCATTATTTTTAATTCATGGAAAAATACCAATAACATATCACTTGAAGATTGGTTGAAAGGTCGTGATGTATCTTTTAGGACCCGAAAAATGTTGCATCAGCGTTGAAAAGACGAAGCCTAGATCTCCATGACGTGCCTACCAGTTCACTTCAATGGCCAACTGCTGCAAGGGAAAGAAAGGAGGATGACAAAGTATCGATTTCTGGAGATTGGGGTGATAATAAGATTTCCATGAACAGAAATGACAGCTTGACTAGCGATGATAGTCTTGTGGGACAGTGGGAAGTAGAAAGCAAACAATCTTCTCCGATGTTAAGTCCCACATTTCTCTCAGAGCCTTCTAAAACATGTATAGACAACAACTCCTCGCACAAAAAGGACAACCAAGAAAATGAAGATTTACGGAGACCCAGTTTTGACATGACTACCACAGATGAATCAGATGAACACGAGATTGGTACAGTAACTAGTGATTCTTCTGAATCAGACTTGCATTGGCCACCACAAATACCCAAACCAATCACCATCTCAAGTGGATTAGGCATTAAAGCAAAGAAAAAAACTAATCTCAGATCAATAAAGAACCCGGACTCCAGGTAAAATTTAGTTACAGTTTATGTTATCAGTTACTTTAGTTGCATATAAGAAGCCTCTGAAAAGATATTAAATGCAAATAGGAGTATGATCCCATCATTCATTCCTGCGCCTGTGCCTGTGGCTGTGCCGGTGCCGGTGCCTGTGCCCGTGGCATCAAGGAAACAACCCAGCCCAGTTACTCAAGGCAGAAAGCTCCCAGCATCCTCTGATGTAAGGAGAAGGTTTGGGAATAATGCCAAGTAAGAATAGGTTCTTCTCAGGCTTTTCTCATTCCTTCCTTCACTGCCTTTGATGACATTTTTATCATAAACATATACTTCACATTCATTTTCTTCTTCTTTAAATATCTATGACATCAAAGTGATCTTCGAAACACGTTCAATTGATTTATGTTATTGTCATCCACTTTGACACACAAATCATTTAAATGTTGCAACTCTTACTGGATCAAATTGATGCAGCTGTATATTTAGAGAACAAAACTAATAGCTTAGTAATTTTTTTTTATCTCTTTTTGTATCTATAATTTTGTCCAGGAATTGAGCAAAAAAGAGGTTTTTTTACATTATGTATGCTTGTATGGAAGTATATAAAACTAGACTTGTACAGTGGAACACATAGGTAGTAATATTTTTATTTTTGTAATATTTTATAAATTTAATTTTCTATTTTTATTTTATTGGAATCACACTATTATTATATGCAATTTCTACTATTTTACACTTCAGATTATCATTATATATCACTTTAATGTTGAAACTTTTTACTTGAGATTATAGTATTACTTTACTCTTACCGTTTCATTTTTTATATTTCTTTACTATTATTTACATTCATTATTAGCGTTTTTATAATTATTTTACATTTGATTATATATATATATATATATATATATTCGTGTTCTTGCCGAAAAAGTAAAATAATTTTACGTTTACAAAGTTAATAAACAAAGCAGGTAAAGATTTCAATAATAAATTAGAATTAGAATTTTGAATTATTAAATTATTGTAAATAATATATGTTTGTAGAGGATGTGATAACTAATTAAATTTGAATTTGGATAAGTTCGGGTTATAATAAAAATCTATAACTATCTCACACCGTAACGTAACACGAGTTTCTACTCATATCTTTTTATACATCTACTACTACGTCTTCTTCGAAGGACCAAAACAATTTGAAACTTAAGAAATTTTCCAATTGAAATAATAAAAACATTGTTATAAGCTTGCACTCTCTACTCCTTATTTCTTCAATTCAACCTCAAATTCTACTTGATTTTCAAACATTGAAATTGCATGGTAAAGTCCCTTGTTCTTCTGAAGGTTATCTGGGGAGCAAAAGTTCAACATCAGAAGATACATGTTTGGTGTGAACATAGTATTTTCATAGAAAAAGTGAGTGAAAGGCACACAGAGATGTCAAGTAAAATAAAGTGTAGTAAATGCTATGTTAAACTTAATAAAAAACAACTTAATGGAATCACTTTTTTGTTTTATTAATTTTGGAAACTAAAAATACGAATGCTTACCTACCATACTCGTGTAACCAGTTTTTAAAGATATTTTTAATTTGAAATTAATAAATAGAAAAAATATAATTGAAAATAATTAAGTTAGATGAAAATATAGTAATAAAAGTTTGGTAAAATTGTTTGGAAAGGGAAGTTGTGTTGTAAATATGGAAAAAACAGGATTACCCCGTTTCCCTTGGTTAAGTGTGTTATAATTTAGAAGGAATATTAGGACAAAAAAGTCATTATGAGGATTCCTTGCTGTAACAAAAACCAAAAAGGACTCCTTTCTGCGCGTTCTCTATCTACCAATCAAATCACAGTCACGGAGCAAAGCGCTCTTCTTCTCCGTCACTACTGCATCTGCCACGCTCATTCTCTCTCCTCTCTAGGGTTTATCGCCATTTCATCTCAACCTTTCTTCTTTCCAAAATGCCGTCTCCACCGCTTCCGCAATTCAACCGCTAGTGCGCCTGCTTTTGCCGATGTGCAATGTACTTCATTCTCGCTCCTCGATCTACTGCATTTTCATCTCTCACTTAATTTTCCTTCTCATTTCCAATTTTAGATTCTATTCATTCAATGTTTTATGTAAACCGTTTTTCACACTTTTCTCATCCTGTTTTTTTCACCTAAATTGAGCTCAATGGCGAATTTCAATAATTCCGTGTTTCTCTTTAAACTACATTATCGGTAATATCGAATTAGGTGAGACATTGGCTCGCAATTAAGTCATCTGGTGCTGATTTCATCCGATTTTGATATTTTATCTGAGACATTTTTTTTGTGCGCGTGAAGCTTAGGCTCTGGTTTGTTTCACGGTAATGTGCGTTATTATGCCTCACAGCACCTGTTCTTCTGGATTTATTGCTTCACACGTTGATCTTATTTTGATAATAAATAAATCGTGTCGATTGATATATTACACGTAGATCTAGTAGATGACAGCTAGTCTTTTGAGTTTTTTTTGTTGATTTTTCCTCGAATTCATTTGGACGGTTAGGTATATTTTATTCACTGCTGTTCCAGAAATGTTGAATTCTGAACTGAGGTAAGATGAGTAGGACTGAATTATCGAGGACGAAGCCACCGCCGGTTCCATTGGGGACTCTGATTGGCCGTGAGATTCGAAATGGAAAAGTTGAAAAACCTTTCGTGAAGTATGGACAAGCTGGATTGGCCAAGAAAGGAGAAGATTACTTTCTGATCAAGACAGATTGCCTCAGGGTTCCGGGGGATGCATCAACGGCGTTTTCTGTCTTTGCGGTATTATCTTTTCTTCTTGGTTTTTTGACATCGCGTTAGACTTTGGGAAGTGTTTGAATATTAGGAAATGAGAATATGCCCTTAGTTAAGATCTTCATCAGTAATCACTAATAGGAGAAGAAAATAATTTTTTTTTCGTAAGTCAAAATATCAGCCTATACAAATTATTTTGATGTAAGTTTTCTCTTTTATTTTTTCTATATACTGAAGTGCGTAATTGATTTTAACCTATGAAAGAAGTTTGATTCATTTTGCTTTTCATGTTTTCTTTTATAAGTATTTATGGAGAAGTTTATCTTAATAGAGCCTAAGACTGAATTGGTAGTTGGTTCTGAATGGTGATTTCTCTGGGTTAGTAGGTGGTCTCAAATGGGAAATGAAGCGCATTATGTTTCTCATTTTTACACTTCTCATTAATAAAATGGAGCGTTAATTTATTCCCTCATTGTTACGATATTCATAAAAAAATTCTTGATTGCAGATCTTTGATGGGCATAACGGGATATCAGCTGCTATTTTTGCAAAGGAAAACTTGCTAAGTAATGTTTTGAGTGCAATACCCCAAGATATTAGCAGGGATGCATGGCTTCAGGCCCTTCCTCGCGCACTGGTTGTTGGCTTTGTGAAGACTGACATAGAGTTTCAGCAAAAGGGTACATGCAAAATATTCTTTGCTTGCTTCATAGGTATTTTGTGCTTGCTTAAGCTGATCTTTTAATTTCATCTGCAGGAGAAACTTCCGGAACAACAGCTACATTTGTTTTGGTTGATGGATGGACTATAACTGTCGCATCTGTTGGGGATTCACGCTGCATATTAGATACTCAGGGAGGTGTTGTTTCTCTCTTGACAGTTGATCACAGATTGGAAGAGAATGCAGAAGAAAGGGAGCGTGTGACTGCCAGTGGCGGTGAAGTAGGAAGACTCAATGTATTTGGAGGCAACGAGGTATGATGCAATCAACTTTGTGCTTTCTAATAAAGATTGCTTAAACTTAGCAGGTTTGGCCTGCAAATATATTTATAGGTTGGGCCTCTTCGCTGCTGGCCTGGTGGATTGTGCCTATCTAGATCAATTGGTGACACAGACGTGGGAGAATTTATTGTGCCAATACCACATGTTAAGCAAGTGAAGGTGAGCTAGTTTCATTATTATCTCTTTTGTTTGCTGACCTATTTATGTGTTCGTAAACATTTTATCTATTGATCTCTCAGCTTTCAAATGCTGGTGGAAGACTTGTGATAGCCTCTGATGGTATTTGGGATGCTTTATCATCTGATATGGCTGCCCAGTCATGTCGGGGTCTACCTGCTGAGCTTGCTGCAAAACTAGTGGTTAAGGTGTTTGATTAGTTCAGGCATTCTTCCATTACTTTTTAGGAATGGATGTCCAATAGTTAGTAAATTATTTGTTTTGTTCCTTTTTCACAGGAAGCTCTAAGGTCAAGAGGCCTCAAGGATGATACAACCTGTCTTGTTGTAGATATTATTCCTTCGGACCTCCCTGTGCTACCACCAACTCCAAGAAAGAAACACAATATGCTAACTTCGCTTCTATTTTTTGGAAAAAGAACTGAGAACTCTGTAAACAAAGCTACCAATAAGCTTTCTGCAGTTGGTGTTGTGGAGGAGTTATTTGAAGAGGGTTCTGCAATGCTTACCGAAAGGTAAGTTCTTCCATTTTGGAGCCTTTACAATTACTGGATTGCATGCTATGTCTTGAAGTGCAATCAACTTAACTGACAAATGAATGAACTGATTCCCTTGGCACGTGGGTGTATATGCATGGGCAATTTTTAAATTCCATATTTTCTTAAAATGCAGGCTAGGTAAGGATTTTCCGCTTAATAAGAATTCTGGTATTTTTCGCTGTGCGGTTTGCCAAGTGGATCAACCCCCCGGTGATAGCTTGTCGGTGAATTCTGGACCTTTTTTCTCTCCTGCATCTAACCCATGGGAAGGCCCATTCCTCTGCACAAATTGTCGGAAGAAGAAAGATGCCATGGAAGGAAAGAGGCCGAGCAGAACCACCGTTATAGCATAGTAATTATCTAGTATTACAGTAACATAGTAAATATTAGTATAATTTTTCTCTGGCAGTGTGAGCATGGTTGATTTTACATTTGCGGTGGTGATTGTCGTAGATGTGTAAGAAATGGGTTGAGAATAGTAGGTGTTTTGGAGCGTGCTGTAAGTTTGATTCTGGCTTTTGCTCAGCTGTTGGACTGACTGACAGAACAAACAACTTGTCTCTGGTAGATAAAAGAATCTAGTGGAATGTGCTAACGGCTTGTATTTGTGGCTGCCTCTCTTTTGGGAGTGCTTCAATGCTACAGCCCAAATGCATGTGTCTCTTCCAAAAATGTGTTATACAAATACAACATATCTCAAATGTTTCCAAATCCAATGGCTGGGGACTCTTGTGGGTTTTTTCTTCTTGCAACCCCATAATTTTCAAAATGACAATTTTACCTTTTGGTAAAAGTGACTTCTGAGTTATATGATCCTCTAGAATTTTGAAACAATTTTTTTGAAATTTCTGGAATGGGATTTCCATAATAAAATTTCTAAAATGGAATTTTCAGAATAGAACTTTAGAAACGTATGAAATGCATTTTGAAACATTTTCTGGAATACAATTTTCAGAATAAATTTTTTAGAATATTTATAATATCTTTTAAAACAAGCTTTTAATGGTTTTTTATTTTTTTTTATGTTTAATGGACTGTCACGCTAATGAAGTAGGATAAATTGGTAAAAGAGTGCTTGCTTTTGTTAGAAGAGCGGTGAGTTTGTTGACTTAGAAGAACAAGTGGACAACTTTGCTATCGATTAACAGTATTGTAGTTTGATGCTACGGATTGTTTACATTTCTCAAGTTATTTTCTTTTATAGTTAAAAACGGGCGGTTTGATCTAATAACACTTCACGACTTTCCTAATAAAATTGTACTTTTAAATGATTTGTGATTTCTAGGTCTTATTTAGTCTTATAACCTATTATTGAAACATTTTAACTAGTTTTAAAATATAATTTTAAATGTAACAAATTTAATGTATTTTTAGTTATTAATTAAAATAATTTGAATTTTAAATATAATAATTTGATATATAAATTAAGCATTTTTTGTTTGCTTTATTAATAGAAAATTTAACTTTTATAAAAGATATAATTATTATTTTATAAAATGAATCTATTCATAAGCTTAAAAATTGATTTAATTTAATTCTATTTAGACTATAATCTTTTTATTTTATTTTATTTGTAAGTTGTTGGACCTGTCCATTAAACTAACCCATTTTCATAGTTTTAGTCATTTGCTAAATTGTTAGCTTATGTATGAAAACATGGTACATTTAAAAGGCTGTATGTTTTAACTGCTGAAGACAATTTTGAAAAACTTGTATGTTTCTGAATTGATTTCCAAAATATATAAAATTATTCCTATAATTAATAATTTTTAAATATATATTAAAAATATCCTATTGTATTTAGTGACCTTGAGGATATGAAGTGAAAGAAACCGGTGACTTTAATAATACTTTGAGGATAAAAAGAGTACTTTGAGAATATAAAAAAATAAAAGAAAAAAACTGTGAAGAGAAAAAATGCGATGCAAAAAAAAAAACAGAGAGGAGTGTGTTATTTGGACTCAACTCAAACCCAAATTTGAAGTAAAAATTTATACTTAGCCCAACTCTCGATTGCGGTATTTAGAACACAAAACATAATAATTAGATTGGCATTGATTTAAAATTCGAACCTATTGTTTATAATTTCATTATTGAAGTTGAGTTTGAATTTATTCTAAAAGATTAAATATTATTTTTTGAATTTATTAAAATGTACTATTTATTTTATTCATAAATAATAGGGAGAAATATTATATTTATTTAATATTAAATAAAAAGTGATAATTCTCGGTATATTTTATTATATTACATTTTTTAATTTTTTTTAAACTCGTGTAATCGAATTTTTTCTATAAAAGTTAAAAGTAAAATACTTTATACTTAATAAAAAATATTACACCTTTGTTAGGAAACTTTGATAATAAAAAAATTATTTTAACAAAAACAAATATATTTGTTTATATGGTTCTCTTTGTTTAAGTGTGAAATATTTTCAATTTAAATGTATTAGAGTAATTTTAAAAGTCGAAGAAAACCAAATTTATAATATAAATTCACTATGTTGAAAATACTTTCACTATTTTTTTATGACATGAATTTGATCTTTAAAATGCAGAATATCACAAACTTTATAAATCGAATATGAAAATCATAAAATAAAATGGGACTAATAGAATAGAATCTTTTTGCTCTGAATTAGGATTCATCATAAGCTCACTTACGCCAGAATTTAGTTTCCCTCCCTTTTCCAATTTTCAATACAATAGATTTCCAAAATAAATTTTCTGAGTTATTTCAACTACATCAATTGGAATTCATAGGTAAACAAATGGGAATGACAGAATTCTACATTTTAACATCTTGGCCTAAAAAGTTCTTTGCATTGCAACTCCTATAACACCTAAAAAGTTCTACATTCATAGTTCAAAACACTTCATGTCTATTTTTGCTGAAGATACTAGTTCAAAACACTTCATGTCTATTTTTGCTGAAGATACTAGTTCAAAACACTTCATACTCTTAATCATAAGAGCTTTCTACATAGAAACATTAATTGAAACAACGAGACTGAGTTGGAGTTTATACATGTCCTAATCCATATTATCTACCTCTCCATAAATCCAAGTTTTACTAATATGTAAAATAGAAAACTTTTGATACTAAGTCAAATACCTTAGTGTAGTCTACTTTAAAGATAAAACGTTCCTTCTTCAATATTTGTGTTTCATCTTTACCTCATTTGCTACCAAATTACTACGCATCATGTTACTTTAACCCTAAACCCGCATTTTATATTAATTGTCTTGTAAAATTTTGTGTAACTAGTAGTAGACAACTCTTTTTTGGTGAATGATAACATTGTATTCTAGATGTCGGAAATGAAAGCGAAGTTCTTTTAAAGATCAACTTGATGTCAAGATTGAAAATTTGTAAACAATTTTTAATCAATTTAGTCTAAGAAGAAAAGTCAAATTATAACTCATGTAAATATTTTATAAAACATTTTACTACATATAATGACAGTTTTGCTAATGTTATGTAGTTTGCGTTAATCTAAAAATAAAATAAAAATGTTTTTTTTTAATTATTTCCTTCACTATATAACATGGTTGACCTTAATTTTTTTTTAGAATTGATGTGGCGAATTACTTAGGAAATTAAAAGAAAATTACAAAGTATGTCCTAAAATAAAATTAAAATAACGAAAAAATATCATTAAGTAGATGGTATGACATCCTATTTATTTTTGTTGTGTGTGAAAAAACATTATTCTTGTGTTAAGTATCCACCTCTCTTTATTTCAAATATTAGTGGTTAGTGACAATTATTTTACTGTTATTTCTTTCAAACGCTCATCAACATAAATAAACTAATTCTACAAATAAAAGAGGAATGATAATAAGTATTGTAAATTTGATAAAAAAAACTTTATTAGCTAATTAGATACTAATTTAAAAATCATTTAACAATAATAAAAAATAATTTAATTTTTTTTTAATTAAAATGATATCTAATTTAGTAATTAAAACAACTAATTATTTTTTTTTTAAATTGATTTATATTTTGTGATTTATAGTGTATCAAATATCAAAACAAAAGTAAATATAATGTTTTTTATATTAAAAGTTGAGACGAATATAGTTAAGCTTTATCTAATTGTGATCTAATTACTATATTCAATATTCTTGTAAGTAATAACAAAATTACTTCGTTGAATATATATTTTTAAGTAATAACAACAATTTGTTACTGTTGTCAAAATCTTATTTTGAATACGCGAGCTTGTAGGACAAATTATATTATGGACCAATTATTAAACTCTGAAATATCGGTTACTATATTCATGCGACAACAAATATAATAAAATAAATAATTTATGTATTGAAGTTGAAGTCTTTTTTTTTATTCAATTAATAAGCACCAAGACAACAAAAGCAAACACATTAGGAACAAAGCCAAAAGCAAAATGACATTACAAGTTAGCACAACGCAAAAGGTGACTCGCAAACAAGATTCTTACAACTTTCTCTTTATGTAAACCAACCCAAAGCATCTCACAATAGTTTTCTTCCTATATATACAAATAAAGTTTAATACCTTATAAAAAATTAATAAAATAATAAAAAATAAAAAATTATTATTTATACAACGAGAATACAAGTGCTCCCGTGAATTAAATATTAATATAAAAATAAATAAATAAATAAATAAAGTTAAAGAATGAAATCTCTTTTATATATAGATATAAATTTACTTAAATGTTTGATCTATTACATTAATTAGTTTTAAATTATCTAAGATATAATTTTTTAATCAAACAAAATTTTAAAAAAAATGTTAAGTATGATATTTTTTCTTAGACTTCATATAAGCCGAGTCATAGACTTTTATCTGATAACCTAATAAATTTTTTGCACTGGTTTCTATTAAATATATATATATATATATATATATATTTATTGTTTTCAAAAGATATATTTTTAGGGTATGTTTGAATTTGAAGAGAAAGGAAATAAATGAGAAGAGAGAAATAAAAAAAATGAAAGGTAAATAAATTACTGATCAAATTAGAAAACAAAAATTGTTACGACAATCAAATCAAGCTGTACAGTTCAATCAAAAAATGGCCGAATCAATCTAGTATTTTTGAATCGTAAAAACATTTTAAAAATTAATGAATGAATGAGTTAACAACGGTTCAACAATTTTTAAAATATTATTTATGATATTTTTATATTTTTTGAAAATAAATATTTGTTATTTTTTAAAATATACTTATTACTATTATCATTATTATTATTATTATTATTATTATTATTATTATTATTGTACTATAAACTTAAATATTATGAAATATTTGATTTTTATGTCTATTTTGAATATTAAAAACTTATCAAAATGTATTGTTTTTTCAATCTGTAGTATTACTAATCATTATTATTATCTTAAGATTCAGTAAATCTTGAGTCGACGTTTTTAAAATGAGACAAATAATTCATATTTCTTTGTAAAAATAACGTAAATTATGATGAGACTCAAAATTACCTTTCCTATGAATAACACCATGAAAAAATTCTATACCGTTTACCTTATGTTCCACCGCACGTACAGGGTATTTTATAATAAATACTTAATCTTTTAAACGAAAAATAAATTAATATTTTTATTTTAAGCAAAAGAAAATTTAAAGTTATTATCTATTATTATAAAAGAAATCATTAAACAATAATTAAATTTAAAAATAAAAAATAATTACTCAAACTAAAGTATATATTATTTTAGATATTATAAAATTATTCATACTTAAAATAAATTCTATTATTAATAAAAAATGATAAAATAATTTTAAATTAATATCTAAATTAATTATTTAAGTTTTAACAATTAGTATATAAGACTAATAAATACTAATTTAGAATAGAAAGTAAAGAATAATTAAGAGTTGATAAGTAATGATTATATATCAATCTTAAAATTATTTTATAAATGATTTATTATTAATGATACTTTATATACCAATATATATATTTTAATTTATAAAATGCTTTTAAATTTAATTAATTAATTTAGTTTTAAAAAGTATTTTTTATTTAACATTTTTTTTGTATTATATATAGAGAAAAAATGAAATAAGAATTCTTAAAATTATAAAATGTGTATACATGTTTGTGTTTCACTTATCTGAGTATCTTTGTGATTTGAGGAGACGTGATACGAGGATCCACAGATTCAACTAAAGCACTGGTTCCTATCACATACATATTAAAGTGTTTAAAGTGGTTTAGTGAATTACATTAAATAATTAAGTGAATAATTATGATTAGAAGTGTTTTGGGTAATTATAAAATGGCACACCAGAGGCACTAGGGATGCAACTTGCCTCTTTAAGGTGCTCCCATTTTCAGCAGTGCCCTAATAAAGTTGTAAAGTACAAACCACTTACCTTTCTATATGTTTTAAACATTTAGGTCATTCTTTTGGTTTACACGTACAATATGAGCTAATCTTATTCATCACTCTTTTATTTTTTAATAATCATTTTCACCTGTCAAATCTTAATCCACTACACCCTTTCCCATAATATATGTAACACAAAATTAATATCAAATTGCCTAATTAAATCAATAATATTCAAACCCAAACCAGAAGGTGACACCCAACTCATAACAATCTTCATCATTAATACTATAATAATCTTAATTCAATCTTCTCTCAATTTCTTATCAGCAGGATATATGGTCAACTTTGCCTTCATTTTTCTTTTGAATTCTATTTCTTTACCTTTTCTATTTCTATAAAAAAAAATTGTCTGGATTGAAGTGTTGGAAAATCTATATATGTTTAGATTTATGAATAATGTATTTAGTTTTAGAATAATTGTGTATTTACTTTTTTATTTAAATAAATATTTTATATATCACTACTACTATAAAATTATTAAATAAAAATTAATTTTAAATAAATAATAATAATTTATTACACTATAAGAAAATCATAAAATAGAAACTAATTTTAGAGACAAAAAATAATTAGTTGATATAGTGACTAAATTAAAGACCATTTTAAAAACTAAAAAGATTTTATTTTGTAGCAAAAATCTTAATATAGCTAATTAGATACTAATTTAGAAACTATTTAACAAGAGTAGAAACTAATTTAGAAACAAACAAAAAATTAGTCTCTAAAATGGTCTCTAATTTAGTCACTATAGCAACTAATTATTTTTTGTTTCTAAAATTAGTTTCTATTTCATGATTATTCTTGTAGTATTACTATATTAGTTAAATTAGATATTATTTTATAAAATAAAAAATATTGATATATAAAATAATTTTTATTACTAATATAAATTTATAAAATAGTTTTTAAATTACTATCTAATTATTTTCCAAGATTTTAGCTATTAATTTTATAATTTAAAATAATTTATAGCTAAAATATAGTAAATTAGATACTAATTTAAAATTTATTTTAAATATTAATAATTTTTTTAGTTTATAAAATAGTATTTAATTTAGTTAATATAATAACTAATTATTTTTTATATTTAAAATTAATTTTTATTTAATGATTTTTTATAGTATATAATCTGTTTTTTAAAAATATATTTATTTAAAATGAAAAAATAGTAAATAAATAAAATATTATGACAGTGTTGGTACTATTGTGGTGAAAATATGTTAGTGGCAAAGGGATGATGACAAAAAAATAGTAATAAATACAATTGTGGAAACAACCATGATGACAGAAATCATTGAAAGAAAAGTTGAAATAAATCTTTTGTTGTTTTATTCATAAACTAATAAAACATCTTAGAATCTTATTGTTTGGAAAATATATTCATTCTTTTCTCTTGAATATTAGAACATTTTGGTCTAATGTAAGTTTCCTAATCGTACACTAAAGGCATTTAGATTTTTTTTTTCTTAAAAGCTTGAGTAGTAAAGTAGGTCAAATAAATATTATGGCATTAGAGATTGTTAATAAAGTCGTGTATTAAATATATCAAATAATAAATAAAATGTTTCATAATAGGTGGGAACTTTTTTAAATTTGTAAATATTTATAAATAGAGAAACAATTTTTTCACGTAATATGAAAGTGATAAGTTTTTCCCCAATATATAATCTTAGCAAAACTCTTTAAAACTGGAAGTCATATAAAAATTTTAATGACAAATTTTTTACGGACTAAAAGTTGTGTTCATTTTTAAATGTGGAAAAATCCCATAATCATTAATAATAATTGAATGGATTGGTTTTATTGAAAAAACATGTTGGATAATCGATATTATTAGATTGATTAGATAATTAATTTGATACGAATACTAACAAATAATGATTTGAGGATTTAAATTGATTTGATAAAAACATTTAATTTATAGGAAGTGAAAGAACGAGTAAGTGAGAAGATGAAAATGTCTCTCTCTTTCATTTTTAAAAAGTTGTGTTTATAAAATGTATTAATTTAGATAAGGAATAGGTGAATTTGCCGTTTTCACTTTACATATATATAAAAAGAGATTTTTTTTATTATAAAATATTACAAAATTATAGATAAAAATTGAACACAAAATCATCGTATGGTTCGCATATTTTTTTTTAGTGAAAACTAAATTATTTTTTTGAGTGGTTGTAACATTTTAAAATTTATAATACAATATTTTTAAATATAATGTATTTGATTATATTATTTTTTGATAATTTAAATATTTTATTATTATTTTTAAATATTATAATACAAACAGAATAAAAGTTTAAAAAATATTATTAAAAATAAAATAAAAATTATACAACCTCATGGAAAAAAACAATTTTACCTATTATATATAATGAAGTAAATGAGGGAGGAAGTTCATACACGCCTTTTTAAATGTGTCCATATCGAATACATATTGAATACCGATACTCGCGAGACACGTATAAAAAATGACATTTATAATTTTATTAATTGAAAAATTAGTGATACTTTGCATGTAATATGCATTTTCAAAGCACATAAAATAAGAATATTTTGTTATATTTTATTTTCATTTAAACCTTTTCAAGATTTAATAGTAAACACTTGCTAGGATTGTTAATCATAAGTAGCTACTAGTACGGATTTAAGGATCAAATTGATTGGAAAACTTGGATAACAATTTAATTTCTTTTGTTCAAATATTAAAAGGACTAATCAACAATGATTAGAAAAGTTACTTTCTTGTTTCTTTTGTACAAATATTAAAATGACTAATCAACTGTGTTTAGAGAGACATAATGATTTATTTAAAAGTTATAAAAAAGAGTGCAACAACATTTATGCATAAAGTAGATTGTGGAAGCTCATAGATTTCTTTATTGTGCAAGTAAAAAGGTTGTGTCACACCATCTTGTTGGAGCTTTATTTGAATTTATTAGTTTTTATCTATGTGTTTTAGTGATATTTTTTTTTTAACACATTGAATTATTATATCTAGAAGCTTTTTAATAATTTTGAAAGTTTTGAGTGTTTTTTTTTTCACAAAGACAAGTTACAATGAATTAACATGGATTAAATGTTAAAATATGTTACATTATTAATATTATAATAAATAAAATAAAATAGATAGTTTAGGTTTTATTTAGAATAAGAAATAAAATTCTATTGAATAATAAAAACAATAATATAACTAAATTTGTGATTTGAAATTAAAAGCAAAATTAATAAATATAACATAATAACTTAACCTAAATTCAACAATAACTTGTAAACAAAAGCAACAAAGTAACTTTATTACTAAGATTTCTCTTAGTTATGAGAAGCATAAAACATTACATAAAAGGACTATATAGTCACCTCACACTAAAGACATAATCTTAATCAATTAGGAGACAACCATTGTAACTCAATCCCATAATTCCAAGTTTCAAGAGGGTCATCAGGCGTGAAACCTACCAAACAAGTGTAAGATGTGCAACTCCCAATCCTGACTCTGATCTTATGGGAATTCATGGCCGAATCCTTTAAGTAATGACAACAAAGGGTGTTCATACAACCAGATCCTTCCTCAACATTTTTCTCAAATTGTCTGCAAATACTATTTGAAGTACAATTGAGTGGAGACTGAAGGATATTACTAGTGCAATTAAATAACAAGACTGTGTTATGTGTAGATATATTGAAAGGCAAACTTTCATCAAGCAACAAACCTCCCATTAAGAGATCAGAAGAATAACAAGTGTTCTTTAAAATAAGGGGTGGTCTAATCACAAGTTTGTTAGCACTTGGATCAATTCTAAGGATCTTATAGTAAGTTCCTGTTGCAGAAAGAAACTCTAACTCTTCATCATTGCAATAGATTTTGTACCTTTTATCTCCACAATTCTCATTTGTGCTCAGAGGATATGGAACAACAAAGTCTCCACAATTTGAACAAGAATTTGGGGTTGATGCATTGATTACCAAACCAATACTTAGTAGAAAAAGTTGAAGAAGTATCATCTTTATTTGAAGAATGAGACACAAGAGTGTGATCTATTTATACTATCAAGTAACACATTTATTTTTTGAGCTCAATATTTTTTATTCAAAAGCAAACATTTTATATAGTTTTCAAAGAAGGCAATGGGAGGAAATGAATAAAAATAAAATACAAATCATTACTTTTTTAAAGATATTGAGTTATATTACTTAAATTACAATAGTTAATTATTGCATAATTTTACAAAAAAAAAACAAACAAAATTTAAACATAATTAATAAAATAAATAATGTATAAAATAAAATGTAGGATATATATTTGGTGAATTGAGATGGATAATATATTTATTTAGTGAATAATTAATTATTATGAGTGTTATGAGTAAAATGGCACTACATTATGGGGCCGGACTTGCTTCTTTAAGGTGCTCCCATTTCCATAAGTGGTGTTCCAATTATTTGCTGTTCTTCATTTCTTTAACAATCTCATGCTTCATATCTTCGACACGTGTTGCTGCATTAAGAGATTTTAGATTCTTTCATTTCTTTGAAAGCTTGGATCAGGTGATTCAGGTAAAAATGTATGATTAAATATGGATAAAATGTAAAGGTACTTTCTTTCGAAAATTGGGTTTCAGAAAGACTTCACTTTTTAGAATAATGAATAAGGAAACATTTTGTGTGTATTATGTAATTTTTCAGAAAAAATAATTCTGGAAATGATGTTTCGGAAGAGAGTTATTAGCATTCTAGCTTTGTAAATTTACAAGAGATTTTGGTAATGGAAAACTTTTTAGAATCAGAAATCCTGAATATTAGTTTTGAATTCTAGATTCCTAATTCATAATGGAAATTTCATTCCGAAAATATTCCAGAAAAATAATATAAAAGCTACTTTTTGAGAAAATTTTGCAAACCAAATTCTGGAACTAAAAACAACAGCAAACACTGATGAACGATCAACGACAGTCACGACTTGCAGAAAGAACTCAGAACATCCAAATTTTGCACTCTACAGCCGTCGGAGCCAAAACCCTTAGAATTTTTAAAAATCAAATAAGAGTATTTTTATCATTTTACTTAAGTGATAGAGTACAGGTCCCAAATGATTTAGTGCAGAAAGCAAAAGCCCAGGATGCTGAGGAACAAGAACATGGCCTGGGCCTCGGATGGAGCTCCAGTGGATTGGAATGGCGAAAGGCCCACTACCACGGATTCGGCCTTGATGCTTGCTAAACCCATAACTCCAACTATGAGCAAGAATTTGATGGTTGTTTCTTCCGTCTCCATATATTATTTTTCTCTCATTCCATACAAAAATATGTAAAAATATATTTTTATCTTTTTTGTGTCACTTCCATATTTTAGATTAGGTAATTTTAGAAGTTAATATCGAATTTGAAAATAGCTTAATTATGTAATTTAAAATACATTTTAAAAAAATAATATTCTAAATTATGTAATCCAAAAGTTTCAATTTGATATGTAATTCATAAATACACTTGAAAAAAGACTTATGAATTACATAATCCTTCTAGATTATGTAATGAAAAAAGACTTATGGATTACATAATCCTTCTAAATTATGTAATTCAAAAACTATTAATGCATCTGAAAAAAGTACTTTCGAATTATGTAATCTGTAAGTTAATTTCAAATTTGAAAAACACTTATATGGATTACACAATTATAAATATTACATAAGAGCCTTTTTGAAAATACTAAATTTATGGAGGTGATAAGGTGTTGAACGAAAGAAAAGTCGAATTTGATAGATGAGGAGTAATGTGCAAGACATGTATTTGAATTATGATTATTGTACTAAAAAGCTTGAGAGTCCTTAGTGTCAGGGTTCATCCGTAAAGAAGCTTGTCAAATAACATCACTCTTGACCACAATTCTTTTTCCATTGTTTGGATATCTTATAATAGAATGAGCACAATTTTCATTCTACTGTTGGAATATTTAATGAAATGGATTTTTTTTTTAATTCTGTAATACCTTTGTCTTAGAAATATAAACTAAAAAATGTCATTTTTTTTCTTCAGTGGAAAAATAGGAAAGCTGAGCTTGGTGTGTTGAATGATCTTGGTCATGACTATAACAGTTAAATATTAAAGAAGGAGAGTATAATTGTTTATAATTTTTATATAAGAATAAAAATAGTAAATAATAATATTAATTATAATAAGATAAATATAAAAATAATAATAATAATAAATTAAAATTTAATTATTTATAGTAATACAAATAATATAATTATCTAAAATTCAAATCTACTCCTTTCAAATTCAAACACGCTTTCACAAATAACTTTCTGGAAAGTCATTGCAGGACAATGGGCAGGACTCACATTGTTGCAAGTAAGAGGTACACTACAATGCAGTATAAATAATGTAATCCAGTTGAGTAGATCCAATTTAGGTAACAAGACATGAGCCTGCTGCTATATATTTGCCACTTTTATGTCTAAATTGACCCTGAGAAGACCTTGATTAGGGACAAATGGGAGGGATAAAAATCTAAAAATCTAAGGTGATCAAATTACAGATGGAAAGAATATGCTGGTATGGTACAATGAATGTTCTTATCTTTGTGCCTGATCGGGTGTGTGGTTGTTTGTTGTAGATGATGAAGCTGTCCTACCGTTCATCATTCCATTATCCATAGGTGGACTGGTTCCCCATTTACCTTCTGATTCACAGGGCTCTATCACTTTCACGGACCCATCTGTCAATCCAACGGCAAATTGATTGGGCTCTGCTGGATGAGCCGCAACAACAACAGGATACACAGATTGGTTCCTGCAATAAGAATTACACAATATCATTCCCATATTCAGTTTCAATCCAAGGATTTTGCAAATCACGATATCATGAAATGACAATAAGACTTCACAATACATCCTTGAATAAATTTCAATGTTTTGAAACAGTAAAGGGTCACATAAATTTCATTGGGTTTCATGTACTGGACAGAAACTTACACACTTAAAGTCGCAGGTGAAAAGTACGTGGATAGTGCAATACGACATCTCAGTCTCAAGCTGTCGGCATCAAAAACCCCAGTGTTTCCATCGCAAAATGTAGCGTATATTAACTGACTATTGCAGGAATAAGCTGCATATGATATGGGAGCAGCCAGAACATCTTGAGGAACCCACTGTTAGGTTAACACATAGAGGAGGAGTTAGTTAGAATTAGAATAGTCATAAGTTTGTTATTTGATTTGCTAGTTAGATATAAATAAGAAAGAAGGAGAGGGGAGGGGGAGTGTGTAATATTTTTGTAGATTGAGCTTTAGCTCTTTGTGAAGGGGAAACTCTTGGAGGAGAGAGTGCTCTCCTATTTCTTGTTCTTTTCTTTTTATTCAATAAAAACCTTTCTTTTCTTCTCTTTATAATTCTTGGTTCCTAACACCCACTGCAGCAAGTTATCTCAATTTCAAGTTTTGACAGCAACAAGAAGCAATAATGCCATATAGAAAAATTCTCTTTACCTGCCGAATCCGATCCATTTTAGAGGCGTCATATATTGCCAACTGAGTCTCATGGGCTACCAGTAGCCGGATTTGGTCTGAATGGAACTGCACACGAGTATCACCTAAAGGAGCCTTTCCTGCTGGCAGTTGTATAGGAACTGATTTTCTTTTCTCCCATGTATCAATGCTCCATACACAGAGCTGTACGGAAATTATTTCAGTAAAGTAAACTTACACAAACAAAAAAGAAAAATGATACAGAACAGAAAATTATGTATTGGTACCTTGTATAAAAATGAAATGAAGTTAATTGTGATTCAATTTCCTTTTAGTCCAGAAAATACAACATTTCTAGAAAGTTGGCTTGTAAATTGAGTGTGCAGTCAATTATATATTATAATTTGATCATATCTTAGTCAACATTACGAGTGTAGGAATATATTAGTTCAATAGGCCCAACAACTCTCGTTAAGATTGACTCTAATATCTTTTTAGTAAATGAACTATAAATCTAACTTAATCTCATAAAATCAGTCAGTTTGTAAAGTAAGATCTGCACTCACTTATATATTATAATTTAAGTATGTCTTTAGTCGACATGAGATCTCCAATAAAGGGTATCCTATTATCTTATCTCAGGTAACATTGAATAATTACAACAATCCAAAGATGGGTAACTAAGAGATATCCCCAAACAAATCATTATGCAGATAGGCTTTCCAAATCATTGAATCTAAAATCAAAGGAAAACAATTAACGACATACTTGAGCATCACCACCAGATGAAACCAGGATGTTAAGGAAGGTTGAAAAGGCGAAACCAGTAATTCGCTTTTGGTGACCCTTCAAATTGGATTTCACCTAGAAGATACTCCCAAGAGAAAATAAGATAATTTAAAAAATAATAGCATAATGCTTAAAAAGAAGAAAACAGTTAAAGATAGTAAAAACCTCATCCACTCTAACATTATAAATGTAAATTGCTGAATCCTCCATCCCAATGGCTATGATGTTATTATCTTGAGGGTGGAAAGCCAGAAAGGTAGAGGCAGGGGGTGGTGGCATGAATGTTGTCATTACCTACAAGGAAAAAAAAAAGACATGAGTAAACAGTAAGCTTAGCAGCTGAATGAAATATTGTGGTTGTATCTCCGGACATGTACCTTGAATGTCATCATGTTAAATAACGAAACCTTTCCACCACAGGCAGACAAAACATATGAGTCATTCTTTGAGAGTGCAATGCAAGGAACAGCTTCATCAAGGTTGACACCCGAGACATCATTAGTCATAAGAAGACCACTGCTGGGTTGCCAATGCTGTGGAACAACGCTGGCAGTTGCCTAAAATCATATAAGCTTGAGAATTATGTTCTCTATTGAAAGAAAGGAAGTAATCACGAGCATACAGAAAAGTAAGGATTAGAGAGAGATTATCATTACCTTCCCATTGAGATTTTGTTCACTACGAGACCACTTCCACAGCTTCTGAACACCATTTGAACCAAGTGCCAATAGACCAGCACCAGAGTTTGTATACAAAAGTCGAACAACCTATGTATGACTCTTAAGAGTTAAAGAAGTTCACAGTAACAAAATTGTCAGTACAAAATGGCAATCACACTCTAATACAATCAACAAACCTTGCTGGAAGAATCTGTACTGTCCGGCATCGTAACTGACTGACATTGAACAGGATCAACAATTTCAGCCAGCTGCCATGGTTTACCTCTATCTATTCCCTCTTCCACAGTTCTAGGTTTCTCTGCATTTCGACCTGTGGGATCAACTCCTCTATTCTTCATTGAAAATGGAAAAATCAATCATGAGTTGAGAAAGGTATTATGATTTCAACCAATAAAGTACATAATTCAAGACCAATAAAGTAACTCCAGAAAATATAATCAACCAAATATGATTTCACACAGAAATACAGGCATCAAATAATATAAATATCCAAAAGATGGTCAGTCCTCCACGGTATGCAAGGGCATGGCACAGTGGAATTAAGCATACTTGAAGAAAAGGATGAAGCTGATCTAATATGCTTGCGTAATTGTTAAGCTATGACTAGTATATCATTGTCATCATGCTAACATCATAATCAGTAGAAGGGTAGTTCACAGGGAGATTCATACAAGAATTGGAGAAGGCCTGACAGGTGAGCTCCTTTCTACTTTACAGTTGACAGGACTAACATTAACAGCAGAAGAGACAGATGCCTAGATATCATAAACCATATGGGCAGTATTAATATGTATTTAGATCTAAATATCTAAATCAAAGAAAAGGTGAAGAAATATATCACAACCTTGATTGCAGCAGAGTCAATAGATGACCTCAGTGTTTCAAATCCTGGAGTTTCAACTGTTCTTAAGGATCTAAGACCACTGACATTAGCAAGAATTTTGAATCCATTGTCTGCAGTAGTGACAGCAAGAAGACTTCCTTCTTTGTTGAATCTCAAGAGTGGAAGGGCCTGACTAGATTCATAAAATTATATATGGTGTCTTTATAAAGTGTAAGCTATATTAAAAAAAAAAAAAGTTAAATCCACCTGTAATCCACCCTCTGCATCAGTGCTTGTTAGAAGATTAATGCTGTCAATCTCCCAAAATTTGATTTGGCCATCTTCACCAGCAGCCAAGAAGCGATTTTGGGTTGTGTCAAACTGCACAACACCAGGAGATTTCTTTCTGAACCCATTGTATGTTCTCTTAATAGCTCCTTCAGTTTCATTCCATTCAACAAGAAAGGACTCTCCGTCTTTACTAGTCCCACAGGAAAACAGTCTATAGAAATAAGAGAGGATAAATAGGGAACATGTTAATACAGTTCCATTTAATAATAAATCTCACTTAATCCAAACCCAAATCCTTCTTACCTACTTCCATCAGCACTATAGAGCAGTGTGGTATACCAATGGCCTGGGGCATCATAGTCAACCCTAGAGCCCATATTATCGTACAACCAGGCTTTTATTTTGCCATCAATGGCAGTTGAAAATACAAACTGCAATGTTACACTGACAACATTTAGTAACATAACATCAAATGTGTTTACAAGAATAATTCAATCATGGACAAATGTACACATAACTCATGTAAATACAAGGAGGACTCTTGGGCTTTGCTAGAATCAAATTACAACTCCTACAAAATCCAAAGAATAGACTGATAGAGAAAACATGTCATATAATCCTTCTACCTGAATGTTGTCCTTGTGATGAGGACAGATAGAATATACAGGTGCCTCATGCCCCTCAAAGTTAAATAGTTTCCGTCCAGTCAAATCCCACACCTATTAAGAGTCTCTTCTTTAGACAATATAACAAATGTATGCATAATCTAAAATTGCAAGGAGTAGATTTATGCACCTTTACCAACTTATCATCTCCACAAGTCACAATACAGAGTTGTTTATTTGGATGTGCAAATGCCAAGTCATTAACACCACCAATATGGGCATCAACCTGCATTGGCAAGCAATGTAAAACAAATTGCAAACACAATTTTGGTTACTTCTTAAAAGAAAGAATAATCTCACCTCTATGCGCTGAGCCAGCTCATTTGATCCAATGTACGAATACAAGTGAATCAAATGTCTAGTAAATGCAACACCTTCAGTAAAGAAAACAGTAAGAAATTTTATTGTGCCAGTTTCAAAATGGTTTTAAGGACATCACATACCCACAAAATTTCCATCCAGGCTCCATGTAACACGACTGACAGAAATAGGTGCATCTTTGACCATAGCTGCCTGAGAAAATTAAAACTATAAAATTCCAAAGGATTTGAATTATCAAGCACCAGTGACCACCACAACAATACACTTATTGTCTGGTTAGACCATAACCAAGGGTACTATAGAAAAGCAAATATTGTACAGTATAAAAACTCCTCGAAAAATGAAATTAAAAACCTGAAATGGTAATGAGCACACTGATTTATCCCATATCTTGAACGGCTTTGTGACCAACCTATCTCGCAACCCAAGTTCCCAAAGTGTAATTTCACCATTGCTAGAACCAACTGCTCAACAGAAATATGTCATTATGTTTTTGTCAGTATGTTAGAGCAAGATATTACACAAACTGCAATAAAGATAGAAATTACCAAGAAGAAAGGTTTGGTTCGAAGGATGAAAGTCCATGCTTGTCACAGAGGATCCTTGCTGCAATGTCATTGCCACTGTTCTTGGTAGATCATCCAGTGACCAAGAGGCTTGTCGAGTGGCAGGATAGGAAACCTAAAAGAATAGATATGAATCATAGTAACAAAAAATCACCAAACAGTACAAAATCAGGAGTCCTATACAGCTTTGGAGCAGAAAAATCATTGGCTTCAAGAATACCCAGATCACATTAAAATTAAACAGAAAAATTATCAAAATTACCTCCTCTGGAGAAGGAGCAGGCCGGAGTCTTTTCATTAACTGCTCATGATCAGCATTCTGATAATCAACCATGCCAGAAGTTATTGGAGGTGTTCTTGGATGCTTCAGGATAGACACTGTTTACAAAATGGCTGAGCATTAAAGTTATGAAATCATCTTTCGCTGGATTACTAAATATGTAGAATTCGAAGCAAAATTATCTTGATGGCATATCCAATTAAATAAAAGTTTAGCTGTCAGTCCAATAACGATAATTATTTTGAAATGAAGGTAAATGAGTGAAAAAGTCTACAGTGTGTAACATGCAAAATTTAATAAAACTTACTATGATATGTATAGACAAAAATAAGGTAACAACAGAATTTTTAAAAGGTTGTGGGGGAAGAGAATGGGATTTTAACCTTGATTCTGTAGGACAGGCATGGTTGATGCTGTGACAACAGCTGCTTGGACAGATGATGAAGCTGAGGCATTGACCATCCAACCAGCCAAAGCACTAGCATTAGCAGTTGCTGCGGCAGGGAGAAAGGGCTATATAAAACAAAATGGAAACAAAGTATTGATTTATTAATAAATATGGTAACTTACATTGTTATTAATTAAAAATATAAGAAACCCATTTTATGAAATGAAAGATATCATACACCATGAGCTCCAATTGAATTATAAACTGCAGGCTTTGCAACGGCAGCAATTGGAAGATTGACAGGTGTAGGTGCTAGAGGACCATTAGGAGGTGTACATGTGTGGTCGATGAATAAAGTCTTTATATCTGGGTTTGGCCTAGGGTTTTTGCAAAGCTGGTGCTGCCAGTTTAAACTGCATTGATTAGGGACACAAATTGGTTAAGAAATGAAAAGGCAAGAAATAACTAGTTAAAAAACAAATATATCTAATCGATAATAAACAACATATAATCAACTAAAACCATACACAAAAGTCTATCAGGTGTAAAATATTTGTACGTTCTAGAAGGCAAAAAGTCACACTTAGTTTTGCATTTGCCAAGTAGAAAAGAAGCCACTTAACTATGAAAAAGTGAATTAAGAAAAACAGTAAAGTCTAGTCAGGAGAGAGAAATAGAATCAGTTGAAATTATAAACTCACATCTATTTTAGTATATGACATAATGAATAAATCTACAACTACAGCATTTACACCTTTGATTGATCAACGTCCGCAATCTTGATGACCTAAGGGTAGGGAAGATAAGTTTGTCACGGAAAAGAGGATTTGCTTCTATTAGCTTTTTTAGCTCTATCAACATGATCCCTCGAGCAGTTTTGGTGTCACCATACTTGGACAGCTGCTCATTTTCCCTGAAATTTAAAATGCAAAGGGAAAACAAAATAATCTTACAAGTTAAATAATCTTGTAGGTCTACCGGTCATAAAAGGCAACATGACACAATTTGGTAAACTTAGTTCTTCACAAACTCCATACTTCTATTCTTTCACGAGTGTTAATCAAGATTCAAGAGTATTGACGTTTGACTGAAATCATTTTCAAAGGTGCCAAAATCAATGCTGTATTATATTAGACCATATGTTCAAGATAATACCTGAAATTACTAAGAGTTAAAAGCTGGGTGATTTCTTTGTATAGTTCCTCATTGAAGGTGGAGAAAATTTTTAAATCACCCACTAATATCTCAACAGCCTTTGCCTTGTCTTTCCTAATTTAACAGCACAAGAAAAAAACATGTGAAGTACCACCATCATAAGCACAAACATCATTAGAAAATCCCTAAGCAATTCCAGTTAATAGATACCTATCAAGTGCTTCCAGATATTTTTGCTTCCTGATTTCAAAGAATATTTTCATGGAGTATCTATTATCGTCAACTTTAGTAAACCCTGTTAAGTACTTCTCAAGTTCTTCCCATTCACCAGCCTGTACTTTTTCCTCAAAGTACTTCATATTGAAGAAAAAGCCAGATTCTTTCTCAAGCCTGAACCAAAAAACAAACATTTAACAAAGAAATAATCAGCAATGATAATGTAAAAAATAGGAGGAAGTGTTTAGCAAACGAAGAGAAAGAGTTTCCGATTAATTTTATCATTATCTAAATTCCACTTTAAGTGATTATGCACCTTAGCCTTTCTACACAAAAAGAAACCTCGTAACATTTAGGCGTTCAGCCATCGTATTCAAGTAATTCATTGATTTTCAATTTCAGAAAACCATCTAGAGCAACTGCCAGAAAAAGAAGTGCAATATATTTTGTTCTTCCCAATTTTAAGGTGATTTTAAGGTAACTGTAGTCGCAACGTGGTAACAAATACTTCCAAACCCGTAACAATTGTGAATACAGAAAACTTGAAAATTGTCGCAACAGCGAGGACAGTGACAGTTAATTAAAACCTACTAACCCTGATTATTAAGGATGATTGACTCTCGACACAGAACTCGGTAGTTGTAAATAGTATTTTTATGATACAGATGTCAACCAGATAATTCACTGGCACATGGCTCTATAATTCATTCACCCACATCCAAATTATAAGCTTCTTGGATTATAACATTACAAGGATATCCGTCAGCCTTAAGACAAATTTGAAAACATTCTTCCTCTCATTTCTCTATTATTTTTAGCTAATTTTGAATACAATTCACCATCTAAAACATCATAGCTTAAGCTGAAAGCAAGGTTTTAAAATAAGGTTCGCAAACAGAAATTGCAGCTCCAATTTCAACATTTTAGGGATCTATCTCATCGGCGGTATTGGCTGCATTTGTCCACAGTTTTTCACAAAATCAAGGATTGCGATAAAACAGGGACGGCAATTTAAATCCTCGGATGAAAGCATTTCCACAAGCAGATAAATAAATCATGTGTTTCCTTTTGTTGCATCCGCAAGTTCCCCAAATTAGAAAGCGACATGTGAGCAAATATTGTTATTTTTTAACCACGTGTGCATTTTTAATTTAACAAAATTAGGATACACCGGAGAAATTAAGTGGGCCAAGACCACCACACAAGGTTTAGGCCAATTTCCACGAAACACAGCCAAATTATATGAAGAATGGCCAAAACCATAAACATGTGTTGATCTCATGCCATACAATGATTTCTCCTTAGACAAACCACCAATTTCTAATGACACTTGAAATTTCAATAAGCAGTGTACCCATTATTAACAAGAATAAAAGAAAAGTTTTAGCATTTCAAGATTTTCCTCTGCTTTGTTGCACTATTGCTGCCTAGTTTCATTTTACATGATAGAACTTGCACGGAAAAAGAGGAAGAAGAAGAGATAAGGAGAACAAACACAAAACAGCAGCTAAAAAGAATAAAGGAAAAATTCAAAGCATACTCGCTTACCTGTGCACGGAGTCCTTGAACTTCTCCTCCTCCAAAAATTGGAGTATCAAGAACACTAATTCTCGGCTCAAAGAAGTCATAGCTGCTCCTCAAATCTGGAAAGCACCAAAAATCTCGATCCTCGAACTCCGATCTTCAAACACACAACACGCCAAAGAAAGAAAAACAAGAACAAGAAATCAAGACTATAGAAAACGACATAACATAATTCCCCACAAACAGAGACGAATCAGGGATGAAGCATGCAACCTCAACGTCAAAACTGAACCCAGGGAGGCTCCACAGCCTAGAATTTCTCAAGGATTTAGTGGTTCTTGAAGATTACAGAAGCTCCAAGTTCGAGAAATTCTAGGGTTTGAAAAGCTGCAGATAAGAAGAGGAGAGGAAGAGAGAGAGAGAGAGAATGGAGAGAGACTTGGACTCGCTATCTTCGATGTGTTGTACAGAGGAGTCTATCTTTTTCTACTGACCCATCAGACATAAGTACCTGCTATTATTTGATAAGTACGATTACTTATCAGATGGTACGTTATCATTTCATGAGTGATAAGTCACCGAGGGAGAGTGTCCCGGATTCGAAACTGCAATTCAAATGAAGTGAATATTCTCAGCACACGTCCACTCCGTCCCATCTTTTCTCTATTGTCGCTCTCCCTTTCACGCTATAATGAGTTTATTACTAACTCTTTTCAATGTCTCCTTCTTTCATTTTATCGTGATAACTCGGGGTTTCATCTCTCCATTAATTCTGGGACCACTAGGTTGTTGTTTTGTCACTATTTTTTGTTTTTTAAATTATGCTTTAGTCCTTCATTTTTGTCTCTCTGACTTGGTTGTGAGCCACTCTCTTTTCCTGGTATACTACCAATTAAGTACCCAGTTAAAGCCATTTTCACAAATGTAAATACTATTTACCTTTTAAGTTCATTTTTAAATACATTTTTTAAACAAATATTAAATACTAACGTAAATAATAAATATATTGTATTATCTTAAATGTATGTAAACACACTGTTTCTTTAACACACTATAATCAATTCACAGTTTATCACGGAAGTGTTGGTACGGACAGAAAAGTCAACTCAGTGAAAACTTTAACAACTTAAATAAAAAGTTATTTATAAATTAGTATATTTCCCTCTTCCTTAACTTAATAAAGGAAATATATTATTATTATTATTATTCTCCTTTTCTGTTTTATATTCGAACATTTCTGATGAATCTATTTTTTTTCTAGGTTGAAACACGTTTGAGATTAATTCAAACGTATTAGAATGAGATATAAGAGAAAAGATAAGAAATAAGAAAAAAAAATCATTAATACGATAATCTTTTTTTAGTTGACGATTAAAATAAAATTTTGATGTTTTCAATTATTTATTTAGTTTAATTTTAAAAATTTAACCACATATAAAAAATTTATAAATATAAAAAAGGTTAGACTTAATAATTTGAGTTATTTAACCTACTATCGTCTCATTTAAATCACCAACCCAATAATTAGAGGAGACCAGCATGTCAAACTATTATATAATTTCAATTAAAAAAACATATATTTTATAGTTTGGGTAGAAGTTTATTACTATGTATTGTTTTTAATGTTTTTATATTCTTCCAAAGTTAAAATGCACATTTGGTAGTTTATTGTATTCACTTATAAGAAAGTTATATTTAAACTAAACTTACATTAAGTTATTAATATACTATAGATTTATTATTTACTATATTTTTTCTAAACAAATATAATAAAAATAGAGCTGTACATCAATTTTTCAAATTGTTTATGGCTAATGTTTTTCAACCGAAGAATATAAAAAAACATAGCTTTTACGTGTTAATTTACCATAAAAAAATTATTATTTATTTTTATTATTTATTGTAGTAATCAACAGTGAAAATGAATTATAATCTATCAATATTGAAATGTTGAATAATAATTAAATATTTTTTAGAACTTTATTCCAAAAAATTATTACATAGAAACGACACAAAGATATTAAACCATTAATTTCATAATTTAAGTATTTATCTCTCTTACTTTATCCTTTTAACTAAAAGAATAATTGACTAATTATAAAAAATATATTAGAAAACGTACCCATTTTACAAATATTTAACTAAAATGATAAATATTCAAGAGTTAGATGACTTTATTTCTTTAACAACTATTTATAAAAAGTAATAATTTAAAATATAGTTAACGGTTTATTTTCTGTTAAAGCGGATGTGTATGTGTAGAACACTTGAGAATAATTGATTATATATGGATTTAAATTATTGATTCTTATGATATAAAATATTGAGAACGAGATTTAACTAAAATAACTATGTAGTAAGACAATTGATTGTCTGTGTGTATAAAAAAATAGAAGATATATTAATTAATTAGTGGTAATTAATCAGATAAAATAGTTTGAGTTGTAGTTTTTTTAATGAATTGTGGATGTTTGTTGGCTATTAAAAGTTGGGTTAATTTCAACGCAACATCAATGTCTAATTAAAGTCACAATCTAATTTCTTCATACATTCATTGTTGTACTGTCTGCAATTATTAATAACTAACAAAACAATAACATAACGTGTCTATCAACTTGTCGCATGTAATTTTTCTAAACATTTAGATTAAATATTTTTCAATTTTATTTTATACTGTGTTTGGATCCATGGATGGAGTGACAGAATAGATGATAAAGTGAGAAGATTCTTTGTGTGAATCAAGATGATTGAACTCAATCACTTGTTATCGTTACTCTTCATTTTTTTTTTTTGAAGTTTATTCTATAGAGGTACTCCAATTGGATCAGTAATTGATTTTTAGGTTTCGCCGTAAAACTAGTTGATTGCTTCCAATTAAGTAAATCAATAGTTCAAACTACATTCAAAGGTAAGACATTTCTCATTTTTATAGGAACTTTTGTATCATAAACAATGGTATTTCAAATTATAGCTCATTTGGGGTGTAAAATATATTTGTTTTCACCATCCCCGTAGTGTAAGAGATAAATGAATACATTTCGATTGAGATCATATTCTATGGTTACGATTCTATTGTATATATATTTTTAATTTCGTTGAAAATCGATTTGATGGTATAGACTAGAGGAGAGGGATAGATGAATTTTTCTTTCCTCTCTCACATATACAAATATTATGAAGAATATACAAGTAGGATAGAAATATTTTACGTTAATATTCTTAAAATATTAATAATATTAAATATTTAATTATTATTATATTTTTTATTATAATTATATATATACAATATAAAAAATTAAATATTAAATAAATTTATTTAATAATTTAAAAAATATTTAATTATAATATTAATAAAAACAATAAATAAAATTATAATATAAACAAAATATATATAATTATATAAAATAACAAAATATATATAATAAGAAATACTCAAACAACTTTACATATCCTTTCTAATTTTCTTTAATCACTTTCTCCCAACAAACCGAAAATAAATGTGGTGTTGAAGAACTTACATCTAGTAAGCATACCATAACATATATAATAAGCTAGTAAATAATTGATGAAGTAATGGGATGCTTCACTTTAAAATATTCTTCTGACAACTTTTAATTAAAAGACATTGCACTGTAACTAGTTGTTTCCCACGTTTAATAGACGTTGTTGTGTTTTGGAATGCTGAAAAAATATTTTGACAATACTAAAAAAATACAATAATTTAACAACCAATTTTAATAATATAATAATATATATTAGATTTTTTAATTAAAAAATAAAATAAATATAATTAAAATATTATTAATTTGAGTTATTAAATAAATAATTTGTATTTTTAATGGTGTGAAAAAATTATAACCACTTACTATCTTGAAGAGTGAAGAAATGAGTTGTGCATTGTGGATCCCATTTGGCACTCATCCCAAAAAGTTTCACCATTGATTTGAGGTGATTCAACTCAGGTAAAAAAATTCACTTTTCAAAAATCACAAGACGCAATTCACGCATTAATTCCTGCCGACAATAATTTATAAGAGTTTGAATTTTGAAAATCTGAGAAGTTTTGGTCTCTGCAAATTTTATCTTCAGGGAGATCCTTTATTTCTAATTTTTCAATTGTTGTGCTCTTTAAAAATCCAATTTCCATTGTTAATGGCCATTTGTTAATTTAAACTTGGAAATCGCCAAAGTTGCTACATTTGAATGCATCTATCTGGACATACAACAAGTAGAAACTAGTTGGTGATACGTTTTAAGGTATAATTAGTGGTTAAATTAATTTCTAACAAAATTTTAATTATTTTTAAAAGTTTAAATTATAATTAAATATGTTTTTTTTTATCCCTATCATATAACACAAAATTGATTTATATTTTTTTGTCTAAAATTTAGATCATTCACTTGCTTGTAGTATAAAAATGTTAAAATAAATCATTTTATATGTGAAATAAATTTAATTTGAGATTTTATTTCATCAATCCACTAAAAAAGTAACTAACAATCATTTCTATAAAAAAGAACTTATTCAGATCATTTTCATACTAGTACCTATTGATCTAAAATTTGATTTAAATTCAAAATAAAAATTAATTTGGTCTTATAATATAATAAATAAAAACATATTTAACCCTTTAAACTAATATAATTTCAAAATAAACGGAATAAGTTGGTGTTTTTTTAGCATGGAATGGATATGGATTCATCAGGTAGCTTATTATAGCTTGCGTGCATTTTAGCAACTAAAATATTGAAAGATTATATTTGAAAATGTGAACCTAAATAAGCAATATAAGTGAGTGCATTAACTATGGATAAACAAAAAGAGCATGAACTTCGAATCAATTTATGTTAAATGGAGCAATGGTGCATGAAGTAAACATCCTTCAACTACGACATTTTACAGCATATTTAGCTTGGTCTTATTAAAGGGAAGAGTGAAAGAAAAGACAAATTGCTGAAATGTCATCCACGGCAATGCCCCGTCTCTTCCGTTTCCATGCATCTTCTGCACACTCTACCAACCGTTTAGCTGCCTTAGCTTTATCTGGTGTTGAAGATACAATTTCCACTGCTTCTTTGTTAGATATTACATCCCAAACCTGCATCACAAAACAAAACCAATAGAATGTGTTAACATTGCTGCTAAGTATTAATTTCAATCAGAATAGATGTAAACATAAAAACAGTTTCAAGGACAAGATTCCCCACCCCATCAGTGGCTGCCACAACAAACTGGTCTCTGCTACTTATATTTCTGTGTGTTACCTCAGGCACAGAAATTAGGCCATGCCCTTTAATGCAGTAGTCACCAAAGGCCCTAGACATGGCTAGTCCTGGAGACTCTGCATCCGGCAACCACACCCTATGCACTCCTGGCTCGTCCTCTAGGCAGAACACACGCCCCTGGCACTCAATTATTCTCTCTGCCTCCTCTGCAGTCAAAGGTTGTGCATCACCACAATGAGAAGCCAAAACAAATGCATAATTACAAAAGCACACGGAGCAAAACTAACGGGGTAAATTGGGCTTGAAATCAACTGTTAGCTGAACCGCTACCAAACTTCCATCATCTGATGTTGTAGCCAACACAGCACGAGAATCTCCAACATTTGCTATCACAATGAGTTCACCCTGGTCATCATGGAATGGTTAAGGATTAGTTTCAAAGCAACTCTACAAACATTTTGCTTGGTCTGTTTACGTATGCCAATTACTACCATGAAACTCTCTTTTTCTTTATAAGAAAAACAACATGGGAAAACATTTAAGGAACCACCAAGTTTTGTCCCTTGTTTTTACCTGTCTAACAATTGATAGGGCAGTTGTTCCGCTGTAAAATGAGTCTATCTTGCGGTACTGCTTCAGTTCTTGATCAATGGCCGCACAAGTCTTCAAGTAAGAGTGCTTCCATACGTTGAATCGGTATAGTTGCTTTTTTCCTTCCTCTACATCAATACCAGGATCAACTGAAGTTTGGGCTAGCGTCTCTTGCCAGTTGCATAGCAAAGATGATGGCATTGACTCTCTTACTTTTTTGGCCACAAAGTGACCCCATGGTCCATGCCCATCAAAAATCCCACAGAAGATCATGTCCTCTTGGCATCCAAATTCCTATAAACAACACCAAAACATAACAAAGGGACCACAATGAGTAAGCTTGAATTGAATTTCACTCAAGCATTATTATCACAATTAAAACTATTCCTCCCATAACTATATGACAAAGAAGATAAAGATATGCATACCTCCCACACTATGCAGCAATCTTGGTTCACTCCTTTCTGACCTCTTTTGGAGAATACGGAGGCAAAGTTGTTTGAACCATCGACATGAACTGTGCCAGAGCTACACAGCATCATCTCATTCTTCTTAGCCACCTTTGCCATTGCTTCGGCAGCTTCCCTCCCTCCGCATTTCTCATTCTTTCTTCCTTTCTTCATTGAAAACGACCGTGCCAACCCATTGAACATCGAGGAAAAATGCCCCATCAACTCTGCAACGTGACTCTCCACACAGCACTTTTTGTGGTTTTTCTGTATATAGTGTGGAATCTGCATTGTAATTAGGTAGTGATAACTAAACGTATATATACTCATACACGTATGTATACAGAACAAAGCAAATGAGTAGCAGGTGAGAAATTCTACAAGAGCCCACAGGAAGGAACCGTTTTAATTTTTTTATTCGTATCTTTGCCTTTTCCTACATACTTCCTTCTCAAAAAAAATTGAAACGTGCAACAAGTTGGGGGATGCCGTGACTGAACAAAAGGACAATTTCTGACTCAGAAAGCTTAGAATCTAAGAATTTAATATTTATCACAGATTTAAAACCTTAAACTACAGATTATGCAGAAGTAAGAATATGCATTCTGACGTTGAATTCCAGGGCTGAATCAGAAATTATTTCACTGCCTGGAGAAGCATGAAAATTAAAATCTACGCCCACATCAGAGTAAATATTAACAGAGAAAGAGAAAGGAAATAATGTGAGTCAAGCTTCCTTGATATAGCCCCCATTAAATGCCCACACATTGGTTTATTAATAATATAGAAAAGCATAGATCAAAATCGAATTGTGTATTGGTAACTGAAGTGGGACATAAAAGTAAGAGTAAAAATGGTTTCTTTCTGGTTTGCTTTCTCGTTGGATTCAGTGTCATGAAAAAAAGCATACTGCTCTGTTGACATCAGAAGCATATTTAAAAAGAGATTCTGAATATTAATCAAAGTTAGAGCAATAAAACTTGAACACCTGACAAAAACAAATTTTCAAAAACGCATGATGATAAGTCACAGGTCACAACCCATATATACCGGAACATGTTCAAACACCATTTAAGACAGGACCAGAATCGACTTTACTTGTGCAAAATAAAAATGAAAGAAGTAAAAACATCTTGAGGAAATAGAGACAAAACATCTTAAGGAAATAGAGTAGTTTGTTAAGGTTGTGGGTCAAGTGAAAACTCCCATTTGGTTGTTTTTAGTTTTGAAAGAAGAAAGTGAGAAAGGAAAATGAAAAGATGGGGAGGACCTTGGAGTTTGTTGGGGGAACTAGAGAGGGTGAATCTGAGGGAGTAACCGGAGAAGAAGATGCTGTGGCCGGAACAGGAGGGAATTCCGACAGGGCACGGTGAGAGTTGGAGAAAGCAACGGTGAAGAGAGATGAGAATCCATAATGGTGCTTTCTTTTGTTTGGTTCTAGTTCCTTCTCTTCCTTCTTTATCTACCACACCAGGACACACCAAAACAAACACATTTTTACAAACATAGCATACAACCCAACTGCACATAAATTTGTCTATTATTCTCTTTCTACATTAACATATAATATTAACAACATTCAGAAGAAAATATTAAATATTGTACCTCTGATGTAACTTTTGTTGATTAACGTGTTCAATTCAGATAAGAAATCTTCCACAGCTCTCAACCCCAGCTAGTCATTGTCAAGTTTCTTGGCTCCATAGCGTTATCCACCCTTTTCTTTCTTTCTTTTTTTACCATAACTGGTATGTTCTACCCTTCTACTCTACCTCATAGTTATATAAGTTATATATATAAATGGTGGTACAAGTTACAAATATACATTATATGACTATTTCAATAGATATTTATAGATATTTGTTTATATCTTATAAAAATGTTCTTTTTATCCCCTAACTAGTATCTAATATTACTTTCTTTGCTTACTAGTATTTATCATATATAAAGCTACCATGTATTACATATATGTTGTATTTATGTTAGAGTATTGATATGTTGACAATTCTGCACTAAATTATAATTAAAAAATAAAAAATTACTAAAATGTGAATCTTACATGTAGAGATAAAGTAATTTTGAAATTGTATATATGTCCTCATGTATTACACATATAATGTTTTCATCGAGTGTTGATATGTTGACAATTATGCACCAGATTACAACTGAAAGAAAATTCTAAAATGTGAACATTACATAAGGAGATCAAACAATTTTGAAATTGCATATATGTCCTCATGTATTACATATATGATGTTTTCATGTGTGAGTGTTGATATGTTGACAACACTGCATCATATTATAATTGAAAAGAGAAATAATTTTTTGCTAAAATGTAAACATTACATGAAGAGATGAAACAATTTTGAAATTATATATATATATATATATATATATATATATATATATATATATATATATGTCCTCATGTACTACATATATGATGTTTTCCTGTCCGAGTGTTGATATGTTGACAATCCTACATCATATTACAATTAAAAAGAAAAATAATTTTTTGCTAAAATGTGAACCTTACATGAAGAGATAAAACAATTTTGAAATTACATATATTCCTCATGTACTACACATATGATATTTCTTGTCTTGGGTATTGATATATTGACAATCCTGTACCAAACTACAATTATAAAGAAAAATAATTTACCAAGCTACAATTTTAAAAAAAAAATTGCTAAAATCTGATTTTTATTATAGTAATATCTTTCCGTGTATAGTTGTAAAACTAATATTTGTTCTTCTTTAAAGGCAGATGCATGTAGACAATTGTTGACTTGTCATTTGTTTTCCCCACATGTAGGAAGATAATTATTGTGCAAATTTTGAAACAATATGGTTGATTTGGACACCCAAACAGTGGGAATCTTTTTTATTATTTAGAAGAAACAGGACCATTTTTATAACGTTCATAATATCGAAATATTCTTATACTGTTCTGCAGATTCGGGAATTATTGTGTCTAATGTTTTTCAGTCTTAAAAAATAAGATTAACATGTTAATGAAGGATGGTTTCTGCTAACTAAAAAGAAAGAAAATAAATCAGTAGTTCGCGACCCTGATTATATATTTATTCAACCATATTCGATAGCCATTTTATTTTATTTTAATTAAAAAAAGGCTGTTTTGTAGATAATACCAAAAGAAGTTGAACTATGAATAAAACCTTTTATATTTGATTGCAATAATTGTGACCAAGTTCTATTTTCATTCTTCCTCTAAGTTAGATGTTTGATGAAAACTTGAAAAAACTTTAGAGTTTTTTAGATTGAGTCAGCATCCATGGTTTGCAATGATATTAAAAAGAGATAATGTTTTTATGAGTTTGTTAAAATTTTGTCATAAGCACACGTCTTGGTAGGGTTGAATGACTCCTTACAAGACCGCCCAAAATCTTAATTTACCATTATCATCTCATTATTTTAATTAATCAGCATATAAAGTATATCAAAAGTGGTTCTTACTTGTCATTAGTAGAAAATGAAATAAATGATTTTAAATCACTGCTAAAAGAATTATTTTATTCAGTTTGAGTCATGTTGATGATTGCAAAGACAATAAAGAAAAATGTGGTGCAATTGGTTTAAGAGGCTATCTAAATTTGGTCAAAAAAGAAAATTAAAAAATGCACAGTAATATTGAATAATTGTTATTGTACTAATCTAATTCGGGCCGGATGATTTCAAAATGTCTCTATTTAGTGTCGATCAACATGTTTAAATGCATCGAGATAAATTATGATCAATAAAGTCAAATAGTACGAAAAATTAGATAATATATCCTTAATTATAATATAATGATTTTGATTCGGTTTATCAGATTCATATAAATAGGCAAAACAATAAAAAAGAAATGTATCCTATCAATAAATTAAATTAAACTTAATAGATAATTATTACAAAAATATTTTTAGAATTTTTGTTGAATTAAGAAGATACAACGAATATTCATTTTTTTAAAATATACTTAACACTCAAATACATTTTTTTTGAGACATGTATTAAATATTAAACCTTGTTTGTGAATTTTGGAATTTGGATCTTATTCGACAACAACAGGGAGGGATATTCGTTGAAAATGAACACGTTGTCTGTTTCTAGGTTTTCCTAAACCCACTAGTTCCTTTGTGTTCTCTAGCTTGCATAGAGAGAAAGAATAACTATTTTCTTTATATCATAATTATTTTTTCTATAAATTTTCATTTTTATGGCATGTAATTTCCAAGTCATAAAATGGAAGGTTATAATATTACATTGTTGGTCTAAACGATAAACACAACCTTATTTAAATTAAAAAATACTTTATAATATTTCTTTTGACACACAATAATTATATTTTAAAGTTTACATCTAAGAAAAAGTCAAACATTAATTATTTAAACTACCCACTTGATTTTCACAATTTTAAATTTTAAAATATAGAACATAACTATTAATTCTCAAAAAACACATGTTTATTGGATTCTGTCTAAGTTTATTTGAAGATTCAAATAAATATGCACAACTTTCAAATGGCAATAGAAATGAACATTAAGATGATGAAAATAGATGAATTGGGAGATTCAAGACTCAAACAATCTTCTTTATTATAGTTATCTAAATATCAAGTTCCAAGAACTATTAACTGATTTAATTAATTAATTAATTAAATTGATTACAAATTAAATCAAAGTATTATTTAATTTTATCTGTAATTAATCATCAAATAAATAAAGATTCAATCAATTTTTAATTTAGATTTTAAATTTATAAACGCAAATTGTAATCATAAAGTACAAAATCAATATTAAAAAAAAAACAAAAACTCAGAGAATTAACCAATCAGAACAAAACTCAATTTGACTTATTTGATTTTGATTTCCTAAATTGATACTCAATAATATTTAGTTATCCAAAAAAACAACGAATGAATTTACGAGAAAAAAGAAAAGAAAAATAAGATATATAAAAAATAATAAAATTACTATAAATATACGTGTCACCACCACTACCCTCTCATTGTCAAGAATGAGAAAATGATACTAATAAATGGGTGTGCATTAAGAATACATACTATATATTAGGTTTAGTTTGTAACCTTACTAAAATTTACCCGAAATCCTAATATTGAAAAAAGCTTAGTTCATGCTAATAATTTTGAATTTTGACTTCCTTTTTAAAGTGCTAAGCAGGGACTAAATAATGATGAATAGTGTGTGTGTTTCATAATGAAGAACTAAATTAAAAGTTTTAATAAAATAAAGAATTCTAATGATAGGAATTAAAGTAAAAACTAGTTGATTATTAACTACTTTTACTGTGTGTTACGTGTGAAAGTGTGAGGCATTGTACATAGGTGGAAGTGGAACTAACATAACTAAAAAAGAAGTGCGTGTGTGAGAGCTTTTCAAAAGGCAGAGTAAGACAACAAAAGTTACTAGTCTTTCCTTAAATATTCTAAAACCTACCCTTTGCTTCAATGGGAAATCCAATTCCATTTTAGCAGTTACATATTAGAACTGCTTCTATATTTCTGATTTCACACTCAAAAATGGTTTTCTTACTTTGATTCCCTACCCTGGATAAGTACATGTACCACTTACTTTGTCTCTTCAAATTCACTTTAACTTTAATGCTGGACAGCACATAGCAGCACAACCTTTCTGTTTTTCCTAACCTAGTTACTAGTTACTACACATGGCTACTGTGATTCCTGGTATATATCATATGCTTCACCTTCATTCCATTAGGGTGCTGTGTTCTAGTTGTAGGTAACAAAAAAACAAACCAAAACTTCCAAACACTAAAAGATTAAATGAAAACAATACACATTGGCAGGGAGGGGCAGGTTTGAGTGTGTGAAGCAAACGACAAGTTAGGAGGATTTGGCATATGAGCATTCTGCAGTAAAATGTTATGCAATTTGCAGTTAAAAATAAAAATGACCCCACTCAAGTATAATATACTTAACCTACTTTCTTAACATTGCCCCTCCATAGCTTGGTGAGTGCTATAGATCCATCTCAAATCTCAATTCCCAATTTCTTATGTTGAGATCCGATTAGAATATTTTATAATATATAAGTGGATGTAAACTTCATCTTATAAGTCGATTTTATGAAGTTGAGTTAGACTTAAAGTTCACTTCTTAATATGGTATCAAAGTCATTTAAAGTTTATCCTAACAAGAGTTTGCTACCATCCATGAGTATATTCTCCCACGCACGAACTATCACTCTCGGCTGAGGGATATTAGAGATCTCATATTGATTAGAGATTAAAGCATTTCATAATATATAAGTGAATGCAAACTTAACCTCATAAATCGATTTTATGAGGTTGAATTAAGTTTAAAGTACACTTCTTAATTTCTTATGCTCCCTTTCACCTACATTCCAATTAACCAAGTAAATTTCTTAAAAGTGAAATTATGCTCTTCATCACAATATTGCATGTGCCTTTTTATCCTCCTCTTTTTTTTTTCTCTAACCCAACTCAGAATTTGGATAGAAAGATTGTTACTACGAGGACTCAAAAGTGTGGAGAAAAGAATCTAGTGTTTGGTAACTATGATGTTTCAAGAGAGAAAGACTACAAGACTCAAAATGAAGGAGTGTGTCTTGTGTTCACACTAATATTAAACCTTAAAAAACAAAATGAAGAGGAAATTGTCAAAAAGAAAAGTTAAGAGTATGATTTTACCATAAATTTAATACGAGAAAACTCATTCTCGCGTGCGCCCATGGACTTTACCTTATGGTGGCTATACGTTTATTCACCATCATATAGCAATCATCTAACATTACTATGTAAAAGATGGAACCAAAGTTAATGCTTTCATTCTCTTTGTGGCTGCTTTTCCATAACAAACAATATCCAATTTCTCATAATTTATTCGGCTCAGTGGATGTGGATGCACCGACCCCACTTTTGCCTAATGCCAAAGCCATAATAATAACAACTCTCCTTACACATACAATAATTTTCCCCCTATATTAAGAATCATGAGCTTCTCTATAATATTTTTATAGACTAAAAGAATATTAACTTTACATATAATGATTAATAAAAAAACCTTCTCGTAGATTTTTAATTTGTGCATGAATTAATATTTACTTAAAAAATGATATTTTACTTTTTATATTTTCTTAAAATTACTTACAAAAAATTATCAAAGATGCCCTAAATATAACAATTAACACCAAATAATGGATAGACAGGGTCCACATAGTTTGACGAAGACAATAACGTTAGTTTTACGCTTAAAATACAAGTGGAGTATTTATATAAAAAAGACTGAGGAGCTTTTAAGGACATAAAATTTGTCCAAGCGCGTGCTCAATAAAGTTCAAAATCAAATGAACATGGAGTGATATATATTCCATCATTACATGGTAGATATGCATATTCATCTTCAAATCATTGCATAACTTGCAAATTCAACACCCAAACTTCAGTGGAGTGGTGGATAATAATACGTAAAAACTAAATATGTAGAGTTGTGCCATTTCATCACATTGTGTAGCACATGGAATATAACCTCCTTCCAACGTCAATCGCTACCACTAAATTTATGTGACGGGGCCTACCAACTAGATAATTGGCACTGCTATTTTTCCCACACAAATGGAAAATGTAGGACCATGTAGCTTTCAAATGCCAGAGATGTTGGAATAGTGATGCAGCATAAAAAAGAGACAGATGAGATGCATTAAAATATCTCATGTTTCCTTGAATATTCCACCACCCTTCCCTCTCCCTTGCCTCAATTTCCGATTGCAAAGTCAGGGGTGGCCAAAAGTTTGTTGCATAGCGTCACATGAAAAACTAAATGTCCCCGTGAAGCATGCACAGCTTAGCCCAATTAATACTTAACAGCTCTATGATGTCATGCCCCATTGCAGCTGAAAGAAAGGCAGAATAAAATAAAATGAAATGCCATCATGAACATTGCTAATATTCTGTTTACATGAAGAACATTGTAGAGTGCAGAAAACCACGTCTTTATCTGAACACACATAGAAATGCATATGCATTCAGTATATCTATGTGACAACAAACATATAGATAGCTATACAAAAGTTTATGAGCAAATTTCCATTTTTCTTTTGTATTATGAGAAGAGTACGTTTTCATATTAGCATAGCGTCTTCTGCGTGCAAATCTACGTAGTTTCTGGATTGTTTAAATGATTGGCTTGAAACTGTCTTAAAAGCAGCAGGGACTGATGGTAAAGATTGAGATCGATCCCATCAACGTTTCTACCAACACGTGCTTGCAAAACTACCTAACAAGGAAAAAAGAAGCATGCTCAAATCGTCTTATAAAGACAGTTGTCCATGTTGTGAGTGAATGTGTATTACAAAGCACATTATGTATGTGTGTTTGCAAAAGAAAACGGAGAGGTGAGCCTTTTTTTCCAAATCTTGACTAGAGTATACCTCATTATCATCAGGTTGGATAAGGAGTTCACCAATGAATTGGTAGACAGAGCCAACTTGAAAGCTAAGGTCCCTGAGATGTTCGGTACTAACTTTTAGAATGTCATCGCCATCAATAATCGTTGCTACGCCGGCCTCTACAGAATATTCACGTAACCTATGGAAGGCTATACACAAGTTATTGACTGACACTTCACTGTCATCACTCATCACTGGCAAGTGGCAACAACAACCACAAAAGATATATAATAGAGAAATTTATTCTGTCAATGAAATCATACACCAAGTTGTACCAGTAGTGCAGTTATAGACAATTAGATAAGGAATTTAAATATCCCGACATATATGAACTGTTTTCAATTATTAGGAAGTATATTACATGGTTCAGTATGCTGTTACCGTTTTGAACCCCCTTGTTTCAGTTGAAGATAGCTCTCAAAGTGATTAAATTCAAGTTAGTCTTGTGCTGATTGTCACGTCAGCAAAAAATAATATCATGCGATCCTTATTGCAAAGCTAACAGCAATCTAACAAGTGAACATAATTGCATCAATTTAAAATCTACAGGTGCTTTTATTGCAATAGGAACTAGCGGGACCAAAACTGAATTTTGGTGAAACTAGGAAAACCAGAAATGCAATTAAACCTATACTGTATGTTAGTAGTGCCCTCCAATTATGCAGCCACATCAAGATAAAAGAGATTTATAGATGCCACTCACAGAGTGACCCATGAATGCAGAGATGATGCATTCTCGCAAAATAGTTCTTAGTACAATACATTATTACAATGAATTACAACAACGGTAGACTTTAAAGAAGTGAATCACAACCAAAAAGTGTGTTTATGTTTCATAATTGAACACTAATATACACGTCATAGTTAACAAACTAAAACCATCGTCAAGGACCAAAAGATAATCAAAATGTATTTTATTGTAGATTGTGGGTATGTTGGGAATGAAAACAGATGAAAATGAAATCCAGAGGAACTACATTCAATTAAAAATAACTTGCAGGGTAATTTTGTTATCTTGAAGTGGATACTGAACATATGTATCTTACATTGAAACTTGTCACTCCAATCCAAGTCATATTTGGGGAGATGAGTGAAATTATTTCATATTTTTATAGCAGCTTTGAAATCGTTAATATTTTGAAATGTATAGATCTGATCTGAGACATGAAGTATGCCAACTACCCAGAGCTGGTTAAAATCATCAGGCAATTTAGCATTCCCACGTAACTTCCATTCCATCCATATGATAGAAAGTAAATTTACCATAACCAAACTGCCATCATTTCAGAAATCTCAATGTTGGTGTCCCCACTCTACACCATGGCACCAATTGCCGCTATGGTCACCCTGATAGCATGCCATTATAATTCTTACAAGAATAGTTTCACTAGTATCCACATGACCTTCACTACTAGAAGTCATATAAATGTGCATATGTGCATAACGAGATTTATACTTTTAAAAATTATCATAATGTTGGTTGAATCCCTGAAGTGTTTATTGGCAACAAAATAACAAGACAAGGAATTTTAACATTAACTTCCATTATTTGACATTGTCAATTTGTCACCACTACAACAGTGAAACATCTCATTAAAAAAAAGTCACACATATATTGTAATTTGAAAGGTGGAACTCACTTTCCAGTTATTCTGAGTGAAGCTCCTTGCTTAAAAAAAGGAGATGATGGGTGCAGGTCTTGTAAGGAAACCAACGTACCAGATTTTATTTCCAAAGACGCCATCAGGTAGTAAAACTTCCACTTTTGACTGCAATTAGGCAAAACATAACATATGCAATGACGACATTTTCCAAGGCACAAATTCATGTTAATGGTAAGTTTCACATTACAAAAGCTTTTGTAGCACATCATCTACCTTGAGACAAGCTTTTAACTCTAACATAGCTCCATTATATGACATCATCACAACATAATAATCATAAAACATTTTAATGAATTGTTTCTTTAACAAATCATTATTTCAATAAATTCCCAGTCAATTCATAATTCCCCATCACTGTTTATCCAAGTTCAGTTGATCATATAACAGTTAATCACAAGCAATTTCTACACGAGCAATAGACAGAAAGCGTTAATTATTAAAAAGTGTTTATAAGGGATTCTCTTTTTATCAAAACCATAGGACAAATAAAAAAAACACAGATGACTCCAGTCGTTTTATAAATAACATTTCATTTTAAGTGCATAAAAAGGTGAACACTCAACAAGAGAGAGCTTAGAAAGATTAAAAACACAGAATCAACCCTCACAATGATGAAAGATTGTAGGACAGAACAAATTTTCAAGTAACATTGCCAGTTCAAGGTTAAGCTTCCTTTCTATCCCTTTTTACTTCCTAAATTAAATTAGACAACCACTGCATAGTGAAAATTTTGATGTAACAAACAAGCATTAATAATAAATAACACTCACAACGATTCGTTAATGGCTAACAGTCTTCCATCATTTAGCCCTAATAACTTGCGCTTTGGAGAAACCGAACTTCTGAGGAAACAAGAGAAAGAACGAGGTTACTTTAAAACAAAATCAAATCAAAAGCAGGTGTTTCTTCTTCCACCCCGACAAAGTTCATCCTTCACCCCATCAATATCTGAAAATACAATTTTATCCTCTCTTTAAATGATTTTCTGATCAGTTTTTTCCAGAATTTTTTCGAACATCCCTTTTCGAAATTTATATGTGTATTCTGAAAAACGTTTTCAAGAAATTCTAGAAAAAAAAATCTGAAAAAGATTTCTAGAATAAAATTTCCATAACTAATATAATATGTTTTAGAATATGTTTTTCAGAATGAGACCAGATTAGATGGAGTATTTTGGTCTTTTTATCCATTTAATGGGGTGCAGGAACAACTTTGTCGGGGGTGGAGGAAGAAATACCCTCAAAAGCAACTGAGTTTCTGAGACAGGGAAACGTACAATGGGCTGGGCCATGGCCTCATGAACCACAGATTCACAAACACGAGAAGTCTGGATAACAGAGAAAACGAGAGGGAAATTGATATTTGCACTCTCTATTTATTATTTAAACCCCCTACCTTTCGCTTTTAGCAAAGAACGCGAGAACAAAATTAATTATATAATCACGAATTTCGTTGTATTTTTTTCTGTTCTGAATAAAAGTTTGTTATATTCTTGATTTTTATATATATTTTTTTTCATATTTTCAGCTTCTTTCTTGCTGCACAGCAAATATGTGCTTTTCGTCCAATCCAAACAGGAGGCTAAAGTTTCTGAACAACATAAACCTTTAAATACAAAAGTCCCATAATAGAACATAAAGGGTTATGGGGATGGTACCAATTTTGTCATTGAATTAATGACGATGAAAGCTTAATAGAGTGAAGAAAAGTAAATTTGTTGCGGATAGAAAATCTGTAATTAGAAAATCTTCCTGTATATCTGCTAATTAATCTCATGTAGTAAATTTTCCTACTTTTAAATTTTAATGAACACGAATGTGTTCATTAACTAGAAATTAGTTTTTATCTAAAAAAAATATTTGAACTATATACCACCTTCCATTTTATTTTTAAAATATGAAAAAATAGGTTTAAGTTTTTTTTTAATTAACATTTATTGAGTTTCTAAAATTATTGAGTTTGTTTCCCACACGACTATTACTAGTGAAGACAATGCGAGGCAGATCATGAACTCATGTAGTTAAAGATGGAACGTGTGGTTGGTCCACATAACCCATAACAACAAAAAATTACTATATTTCAATGTTATTGAAATGGAACAATAACAATTATGTTATTATGTTATTTTTAAAATCAAAACATGATAATAATTAATTATAATAACTTTTTAGTTGCTTAAAAAATAATATATTTTTTATGTTTCTTTATTCATAAAAAATTTACATTTAACATATTTATTTGATGTAGATCGAAGTTTATATTTATTTAGCTTATTTAAATTTTACTTTCAATTATATACTCATATGATACAATACATATATGAAATGTTAAAACAAAATTATTGTTTTAACATTTTCATTTAATTTTTTTGTTAAATTTTACTTATTGCGTGTCTATGTAGGCTAATCATTATACAAATTAAAAAAATAATTCATAATTCTTATGTAATTTTTGAAAAATAAATAGAGTGGGTAGCCTGTAACTTCTACAACTTTTGAAAACTTGAACATGGTAAAAGATTTAATTGGTTAACTTCAAAATTTTCAAATGTTAAAGTGGCGAATTAGTTCCTACAATGATCCCCCAAACAAGTACATAAGTTTTTAAGAGACGTGTTTTTATTATCATGGTACCAACAACAATTGATAGGCAACAACATTTTTCAATATAAAACAAAACCTCGCGTTTCCTGAAAGATTCTTGAACTTTCATACATCAACTTGACCAAACAATTTTATGTATATACATCTGTTCATTGCAAACCTTCATGGTTATTCTGTCTTCAGGGAACAGACTCAAATGTGGCTTTATTAGTGGCCTTCTGGTTAAGATTATTTCCAAATTCCATTCCTCCATATCCATACTGTTGAACAACTAGCACAGACGAACGTGAACCAAAATTATTTGACACCAAAATGTCCCCTATAACTCCAAGTTCTAAGCAATCACACCACTCCAGCAAATCTGACAACACCTTAGAGTTCCTACAATTCCCTTGTCCAACTACGTAAAGATCACAACCAATCTTTTCTATCTCATGGAGGACTACAGGAATACCTTCACCACTACGAACATCAATCTCTGAGTAGGATATTGAATCTTTATTGTTAACCGCTGTAAGTCTAAATGAGCTTATATACTCATCATCTAACTCTTTTTGCTTATCTGTATCTATTACTGCAGATAATATCCCTTGTGCTTCTTCCTGAACTGAAGCATCTACTTCTGCTGCTTCATCCAACAAAACCATTCGAGTCACTGATAACTGTGTTCCTGGATGTCCTGCCATTCTCCATGCAATAGCTAAGGCTTCACGATCATCAGGGCCCCCAACAAAGACAACACAAATACGAAGGTTCGTTTTGGGAACTGGCCCAAAATCACGATCAACAAATATAGCCACGGAGCAAGGAGCACCTTGCATCACATTTTGGTTGATATCTTTGTATACAACACAGGTTAATTCTAGAGTACCTTCTAAACTGAGTTGTTTATGAAATGGAAGAAGAATTAAGCTTGAGCGTTTCTCATCTGCTGATTGGTGTATGTCCTCATGAATAGTGGTGTATGCTGATACCACATTTGAGGTATCGATTCTAATAGCATCATATGCCTCTCCAAGTGCATCAAATGTGTTGTGAATGCTTTCTAACTCTTCCTGTGACCTGGTCAGGTTTTGTTCTCCGGGTTGGCTACTTGGCTTCCCTATATGTGTAGCAACTAGAGCAGCAGCACGTCCAGTGAGTTCAATAAGGTATAAGGCAAAAACATGCACAGGGGAAACTCTCATGGGATTGAAACATTCAATTATGCTACTCATGCTTGCAGCTTGGCGAGTGTTGTGAACACATGCTATAATTCGGAGCTCTGCATCAACTCTTAGTTTCTGAATAGTCTTTAGCTTGTTCTGTTCAAATCTCTTTCTTGGTTTGTAGACGGCATTGATGACGGGAGACACAACTATGGTCATCAGAAGAACAGCAGAAGTTAAAACGGCATAGGTAGGCACAGAAAATATCTGCAATAACACGTCACAAGAACTTATGGATTGAATTGCAATTGTTTTGTATAAGGAATTGAATAAATAGATCAATTAATACCTTTCTATCCCAAGCAATGTTGAGCATTATTAGCGCCATGGCGCCTTTAGTATTCAAAAGCAAGCCCAGGGTCAAACCATCTCGAATACGAATACCAAAGAAAACAGTGGCAAATACAGTGCTTAAAATCTTTAGAGTACACAACAAGAATATGATGATAATTGTTAAGGGCCAGCTTCCTTCGGAGAAAATCGAGCTCAACATAAGTCTCATCCCAGTTCCAGTAAAGAACAAGGGTACTAAAAACCCGCCAACAAAATCATCTGAAATTGACATGACCAAGTCAGCAAATTTCCCATGAGGTAAAATCAATCCATAAACAAAAGCCCCAACGATAGCATGTGCACCAAGAAAATCTGAAATGCATGAACAAGCTAAAACCCCCATGATTATAAAGAGTAATTGGTTATCATTCCATTCGTCTTTATCAGCCTTGCGATCAATAAACCATTGAATGATTGGACGTACCACAAAGATGCATACAACAATGAACACTATCGTGCTTATCACAGTGTAGACAGATCCTTCACCATTAACTGAAAACGGAACAAGTAAAATGAAAAGAATCCAACCATAGGTGTCACTAATCATGGCTGCTGTTAAAGCCGCTTTTCCAAGACCAGTATAAAGGAGCTTAAGCTCAGAAAGTGTATGTGCTACCACAGGAAAACCTGTAACAGTGAGAATTAAAGTCCAAAGTATATAAACGTTATTTGTGCTTTCTTCAAGGGGAAACATCGTATGATATCCATAAATGTTTCGAAACAGAGCATATAACCCCGGTGCAACGAGTATGGGAAAGACGATCCCAGCAATTGCGATGTTTGCAGCTTTCTTCTTCACGTGTAGAATGGTGTTCAAGTTCATCTCCAATCCACTAAGGAATGAATAAAAAATGAGACCAATGTGGGAAAGGATCTCAACATTGACGACCCCATTTACAGGAAAAATGAACTCAAAAATTGCCGTGTATCTTCCAAGTAATGGTGGTGTCAGTAGGAAACCAACCTACACACATTCTACTGTTAGAATCACCCATATGAGAAAGTTTGAAATAGCTTTATGAACAAAACATCTTGGAGATTTATTTACTTACAGAGATTTGTGAGATGAGACGAGTTTGATGGAGAGGTTTGTAGATTATGGAGAAAACACGAGATAACACAGCAACAAACGCAATTTGAATGGCCAAAACTGGTAGTTCTGTCTTCAAGACTTTATCAGTTTTCCAGAATTGATTAGGATTAACTATAGATACCTCGTAACATGCAGGTATTGTGTCCGTCATTCTTCCTTTGATTTTGTATTTGATGCACTATTCTCAATTTTTCTTCTACTATGTTGTTTTCAACCTTTATATATGTTTTTTCTTTGTCTCTAACAGAACCTATGATTAAAACATTACTGGTATGTATATCCTGGACAACATAAATTCCACCTTTACATATCTATTTATGGTCTCACTTACCTTATCCTTAGTGTCATTTTCTGTTTTTTTATAAAATATTTTTTTTATATATCTTAATTTAATATTTTATTATTAAAAATCAGTTATCATTATTTAGAAAAAATGTGTTGTACATACATCATCTTATAATTTCCTATTAATACCTTATGTGCTTATAATGATACTTTCACAACCTATTCCATTTCATAAACTGGTGGAAGTTTTACACAGAACAAATGTGACAAATTGTCAAATATATATATATATATATATATATATATATATATATATATATAACCAGACATAAATATCTGTAGGTTAAAAATATTAAAGTAAATTATTTTTAAAACGTAAAATATTTTCACATGGGACCCACAATGTCACCATTTCAAGTCAACTATTACATTAGACTTGCAATATTTCCTCCTTTTGACAAAAATTTAGAAACTACATATTCAACATTGAATTAAAATACTCACATTTTAATTAATTGTGTCAAAAATAATTTTTTTACCCAAAGCTTATTTATAATTAGTTTTATAGTTTTTTTTTCACTATTTACTCACTTTCTATATTTTACACTGTCAATTTACAACACCTTCTAGGTTCCAATTGAATTCTCTTCTAAAATTAAAAAAATAAATCTTATCATTCATTCAATTAGATCTATATGAAAAAACTATAGATTTTGTAACTATAATCAATTAAGCTCAAATACAAGGTTATTTAACAAATTCTACCAAGATGAATTATAGAATTAATAATAAGATCTTGTTGATTGATATTGTCTTTTTCAATCAAATAAATAAAAGAGTATGAGTGTAAATTGTCTAATGTAGTGGATTGGATTGTGGTGTGCACCATAGATTCTCTATTACACCAAAAGTCAATAAATTTTGAATGTTAATTAAGTTAACTGATCTCTCAAGTTATTTTTAAACAAATTAAAACAAAATTCAAAATCATCAGCGAGAATTTGAGTGTTAGTAAGAACAACTAATTAAAAAAGTGGGATTATTAGCTAAAGGTTGAAAATTAACAAGAAGAAACTGAAGCAAATTAATATTCGAGTTCATTTATCATTGATTCCTTCGTCAGTTGGCATAAATAAATTTAAAACTAAATTAAATGTAAATAATCAAACATTTAAAAAAAAAACTAAATGTAGATAGTAAAATGTTTTGAGTTATTATTGTTAAATGATTTGTACTTCTTAAAAGATTGAGAGTTTAAGTATTTAATTGACAATTGAAACAGTTTAGAAGTAAAGGAGAAGATTTTGCTAAGAGTGACGTTGGTTGAAATGAGATGGTTTGAAAATGAAAAGAAATGAATGAATGAGTTGAGAATAAATTTGGAAGAAACTTTTTTTTCAAACAGTATAATAGTTAATAAGAATGATACTCGCTTCTTAGTCTTATTAGAAAAGTTAAGACAATATTTTCTTTTTTCTTTTAATAACTCAAGACAATATTTTTCAATGTTGGCATTATTATATTGCTTTTTTTTCAATGAATGATCTTCAAACCTCAACTACCCAAGAAGTTTTGCACATATATTGGCCTTTGAATTGCATATTTCTCTAATTTTCTATTTGTATAGGGTTAAGTTAGTTATTTTATTGCACCATTTTTTAAAGTTAGATTAAAAGGAAAAATAAGAAGGTATATGCATCTTTTATATTTTATCTTTTCATTAAACACCTACGCATTCTGAGCATTCTATATGCTATTGAGATAAAAAAAAATAGTTATTATGAATTTTGTATAATTCTTACACAAATCGCTATTGTATATCCTCTTATACCCATTACAAAGAGTAATGCGTTTTGAAAATACACATACTAGAGATAATAATACTTTTTAATATATAAATAAATGTAAATTTTATTTATAAAGTAATTTAGGTTGAGTTAAGGTTAAAGTCTAATTTTTAATAATAATAATAATATGATTATGTGAAAATTTATTCTATAAAACTTAAGGTTTTATTTCCATTATGTTATGTCTATAAAAACATGTTATTTAGGAAAAAAAATTATCTAAAAAAAGCATTATCAAAAGTTATTTTTATGAAAAATATTGATATTTTAACGAGTATTACAATAAAAATGTCTTTAAAGAACAACAAAAATGTTGATTAAATTGTAAAAATAATTGTCTAAATTTTAAACAATAAATTGATAACGAATTGTGAATAGGTGGTCGTGGATTTTATTTAACTTCATTAAGAATGCAAATTAATGAATTAAAGTGTTGCATAGGAGAAGTATTCGACTCTTATTTCACATTGTGGACACAATTGAGTCTTAAAAATCTCTATTTTTTTTACTTATTTTGAAAAAATGGTTAGTAACTTATCTTATCACCTAATTTATCCTAATTTTCTGTCTCTTGTCATATAGTTTTCTCCTCTGTGTACAATTTATTATAACTGTATATAAATAGCAGTGCTGATTTCCATAGGACATTTGAGGATAAGAAAATAATAAATGGAAGATTCTTTGTTTCCTTTATGCAGTGTCTTTTAAGTCAAAATGTCAAATTGATATTTATTTCCTTATCTACTTTTTCTTTCCTGTTATTTTCGGCCTTTCTCTTCCTCACATCTTCACATGAAAATCACTGCAAAATCAACCACTCTCTCTACTCTTGCAGTGCTTACTAATATAACCACCTACCTTACCAACTTAAACTATTCAAGAAAAATCAAGTATTTTAGAAAAATAAACCCAATAAAAGATTAAAGGAATGAGTAGTAGTATTTAAGGAAAAGAAATAAAGAGTATTTCAGAATATAGCATAGATAAAAGAAAAAGAAAAAAATAAGGCTGAAGTAGGAGAAGCTACAAAAGCCATTGTGTTCCTTGTATTACAGAGAACAGGGATGAAAAGAAAACTACACTAAAGAAAAAGAAGTAAACGAATAAGGAAAAGAAGATTGTCATGCATGCTTTGAAAAACTATACCAAAGAAAAAGATATATAGCAAATTAGAAAAGCAGATAGTGATGCTTTGAATCTCCTTTGTGAATAGCCTACTATTGTTCACTTTTGTTTCCATTTTCTAACTCTTGTTCAACTGGTTTTTTTGGCACAGTGCTTAATTCAACTTTGTACAACCATAATATATTCAACTTTAAAATCTGTGTGGGTTGCTTCCTCTTGTAAAAGAATAGTTCTGATACCTAAATATTGAAAACCATTTTTCATAAGTTGAAAAATTAAAAAGAAATTACTTATCTCTCTTTAGGCCTTTCTAACCTTTCTGCAGTCAACATTGGGACATGGACAAAGAATTAAAGAAACATGATCTCAGAGAAGCCTTGAGCTGAAGTGACCTTTTAATCTTTTTTTCTAGATGCATCACCTTTTAATCTTTTATGATGTCATGTTATTGTTGGTCTTGTTCTAGCATCCACCATAGAAAAGGGTGCATGTTTTGGAGGTGACCAAAACCATGTTTTAATATATGTTTTTTGGTTTGGTTTTGGTGATTAAAAGAGCTTCCTGAATAGAATCAGACCAAAAATTTGATCAACTTACAGTGATATTGCATTATCAACACTCTAATTAATGTGGCCCATTTATTATTTTGATTTGCATTGACTAATGTATGGTTAGGTAGGTGGGTATTTTCAGAGTTTACAAGGGCCCCATGACAATAATTTAAAGTGAAACACAGTAGTCCTTTTGTTCACTTGTATGAATGTTCTATACAAGAGGGTCTTGATGCTGAGTACTACATCCTCAATAGTTTGTCTTCTCACTGCCTTGCCTCCATGGAATTGGACATTGGAGTCTCTCACTCAGATCTGAGTCCTGGTATATATGCCATCCTTTTCTGTTTCCTTTTTTGGACTTCCCTGGTTTACAAAGAATGCTATTACTGGCTGGCACTACTACTTCTATTTGTTTGTGATGATCTTATTTGCTTATTATGCCCTTATGTTGTTGTTGATGCACAGAATCTTGGTTTTCATCTGAAACTTCAACTGGGTACCTTGAAGATGTTATTGCAGGTTGGGATATTTGGTGCAAGCAGCACAACTTACCATCCTACTCTCAAGATCACAAGGTTAACCATGTATATCTATGGTTTCATGTTCTCTACCTTTGCTCAATTGTTATTCCCAAGTGTTTACTGTCAAGTATATATCATGAAAGATGTTTACTTATTAATTACAGAAAACCCAATATTTGGTTGATCAGAAAGACTTGTTTCCAGCATTCTCTTCAACAGCTCAAATCCTTCATGGTATGCTCTGGTTTCATTTTCAAACTTGATTGATTTGGCAAATAACTCCTGTGATAATCTTCATGGCTATTATTCTCAACTCTGTTTTTTGTTTTTCACAATACTACTACTTGGCTAGAGGCTCAATATGTCCACAAAAGGAGTTTAGATTTTGCAATAAATGACCAACCTAACATTTCTTTTTCTTTTCCTATGCAATTGCTACTACTTTTGGCAGCAGTGATAGTCATTGAAACTTACCCACCACTGACATGCAAATTATTTCTTTACAGACCATAAAAACTTCAGCACCATGAAGCTACCATCATCACAAAATGATAAACATGGAGCTGCAATCAAGCATGATTCTGCTCAGAGGAGCTATGCATCCAGAGAATCAGATGAAAGTGATGCTTCAGTTATAAATATCATATCTTCTTTTCATTTCCATACACTCAATTCAATGCAAATAATTTTACTCTCATAATTGATCAGAAATGATACAAAATACAAGTTTTAAGATAATAATTGTAAAAATTAATAAGGTTTATCATGCATAATAATTTGAGATTAGATAATAACATATCTTCTCTTGTTTCAACAACAAAAAAACATGATCCATGCCTCTTATTGTGCCACTTCTTCTTTATCTTTCTTTCTTTCTTTTGTGGCTCCCTCACTCAGGTGTCCTTTTGTCCCTTGTTGTTGTCCAGGGGGTGAGTGGAAGAAAATAGCTTATCCATTTGAGTTGGTGAAGAGAGGAGGAGTTGAAGGAGAAACAACCCTGAAAGATATAAATCAGCAGATGTTGATGAGTCCATCAAAGCCAATTCCACACCCTGTGGGAGATTCTCTCACTCATTCATGCATTTCAACTCGTGCCTTTGGTATTTCAGGTAAAGCAGTGGCAGCTCTTACAAGAATTCACACTCAGGGTAGGGGATCTATCACCATTATCAGGACCAAGGGTTGAACTGAACTGAAGTGAAAACTCAGTATTGTATAATATCTTAGATTTTTGTGTTATACTCCTACTCATGGTTTCATAGTCCATACCATAGTATGCAAAACATGTACTAGAAAACAAAAAAAAACAAGGGTTTACCAGCCATAATGTTAATTTTAAATTTTGAATATCATTGGCTTCGTATTTGGATTTCAAAGCCTAATTCATGCATATATAATAATTAATTAGTAAATAATAAATATTATGAAATAATAAGCCAAATTTGAATTATCCATTGACTAGTCAGTTGGACAGACCGTTTGATATAGTTTCAGGAATTATGAAAAAAAAATTATATCATTTTTAGAAACATTTATGGACCTACCAAGATATATGTCTGGTCTGGATTACTAATGACAATCATGGTGAAGAAATTTTGTGGTAACCTTCTCGTCTTGTGTAGACATTGAACTCTGCTATTAAAGATTCTCATTTATGTTTTTGTATTGTATCTATTCAAGAAATAAAGTAAAGCACCTAAAGGTGTTGAATTGCAGGAGTTGTGCAGTAAATGTCGACAACTTTACTGTTTCTTAAATTTACAAATCAGAATTCTTTTTTAAATGCATTAAAATAGTATCATTATAAATGTTATATTTGAAATATTGTAAATTTAGTTGATAACAATTTTACCTTTAAAAGCATTTTGTTGATGTATACAAATAATTGATTCCAATTCATAAAAGAATTCTCTCAGTTTATGGAAAATAATAATAGTTTAAATCTCTCATTTTTATCGTAGATATAGGGAGAATATTTTTAAATTTAAGTTCACCAAGATAATATGGCTAAAATGAATACCATATCTGATGTATAAGACATGAACAATTATGATAATTGTTTATCAATATTTGAGGAGGATCAAATAACTTTAAACAATTTGAAGAATATTTGTATTGTTTAGTTTGACATGATGATCAAAACTTAATTTTTTTAAGTATCAAACAATCTCTGTAATTAAGAGTTTTGTATTGCAAATATTGTTAGGAAATCTCACTATCATCTACCAATTTCACTTAATGTCAATTAGTTTTAAGATGAAATATGACCAAATAGCAAAGTTTATATCTCATCTTGGTAATTATCGATTCTAGTAGGTTCACCTAGTTTGACATGCATCCACGAAGGAGTGTATTAGGAAGTTAAAGAGTTGTCGGTCTTAAAACATCTTTTCACTTAGTGAGTAAATGTTAAAAAATTGTGCAACGATGAATTCAATGTCAGAATCAATGCATATCGTGATTAAATGCTTATGTTTGGTATAAGTTGATATTGTAGCTCTGGATACTTACATTTGACATAACTCAATGTCTTTATTTGAGAAGATTGATAGTTGCACTTGATAAAACATGATGCTTATCTTTTGAATTGATATAGTACAATAAGATATTTGTATTAGGTATAACTCAATACTATAACTTGATAGTTTCATTACTGATGTTTGATGCTTGTAGTTAGTAAAGTGTAATGTTTACATTTTGAATTGATGTGGTATAGTGTGATGCTTACATCATTTGTAGCTTGTTGCTCAAGTTATGATGAAACCTGATTTTACACTTGGAAAATTGTGATGTTTGCCTTTAGAATTGATATAATATAATGTGACGTTTGTACTAAAGATAGTTAAGTGTTATAGTTTGATGTTTGGCTGGTGTAACATGATATTTACCTTTAAGTTGTCAATAAAGAATTGTTCAAGGGACAAGGACAAACAAAATATGCTTAAGGCACAAGATAAATATCATTAATGTTAAGAGTCAAACTAGAGATGTTTAAGACATGAAGTCAAGCTAAAAATAAGACATGAAGTTAAACCAAATATATTTGATGTGTGAAGATGAGTTATAAATGTGTAAGGTATAAGATGAGTCAAAGAGACCGTAAACATGGAATTAAGCTAAATATGTTTTAGACATAATATTGAGCTAAAGAAACTAAAAGTGTAAGGTTAATTCAAATATGTTTAAGACCTAAGGTCAAACTAAAGATACATAAGGTCAAAAGTCCAATTAGAGATTTTTAAAGAACAAAATAGAGTTATAGATGTTTTAAGTTTGATGATGAGCCAAAGATGTTAAAAACATCAGGGCAAACTAAAATGTTTAAAGTGTGAAGTCTAGCTAGATGCTCAATGCATGAATTTGAACAAAGGATGCTTATGGTGCAAAGTCGACTTAAAGATGTTCACGTGTGGAGTTGACATACTATTAAATATGAATCCTCCCTGAAAAGAGGTTGTACCAATTTAATATTTTTAAAATAAATAAAATACAAAATCAAAATAATATTCATAATATACAAAAAAGAATAGAAGTTGCATCATAAGTTTGACCATAGAGGTGTGACTACATCCACATGGGTGTAGGAGTGCACTACAATAGAAATTGCATAAAAGATTCATCTTGAGGTGTATGATTACATCCACTTGAGTGTAAGAAGAAAAAATGCATTATATATTTATCTAGAGACATATGACCAATGTTGTTAAACTCGAGGATCGAAAAAAGATAAAATATTGTAACTCGACTAGTAAAAAGTCAGTGGTATATGAAAAATAATGTGAATATGAAAAATAATATTCAATATATAAAATAATTAAACATATATCATAATTTGAAAAATTAATGCATAAAATAATTAATAAATATATAATAGACATTTGCATTTTATTAATAATCATTTGATGTACATTCATTAAATATAAAAGCTATATTCACAAAGACGTAAGGGAAGTTAGCTTTTGTTAGGATATATAATAGACATTTGCATTTTATATAAAAACTATATTCACAAAGACGTAAGGGAAGTTAGCTTTTTCATTAAATGTAAAAGCTATATTCACAAAGACGTAAGGGAAGTTAGCTTTTTTGTTAGATATATAATAGACATTTGCATTTTATTGGAGAACAAGAGACATACATTTCATAATATAATATACAAGTAAGTGTGTAAATATTATCCTATGAATCAATTTAATAAAGTTAAATTAAACTTAAAAGTTTATTTTTAATACAATTACAGATAATAAGAATTACAATCTACCAGTAGTCCATACAAGAACATGAACCATGCTCAAAATGGTGAAAGCGCTTCCTGTCTCGAATAACTATCTTTCGCTCATACATTTTCGCGATTAATTTCATCGAGGAATGACAATCTTCACAAATTCTCAAATTTTTCACAATGCAAAGTGGTGTCTTTGGGGGTGTACTAATTAAGCCAAAAGCAACAGCAATCTTCTCACTATGGTAGTGCAGTACGGTTTCTTTGTTTTTCTCATCCATCTTGAGCAACACTTGTGTGGTATCTGGCATATGACCTTCCAAGCTCAACTTGTTTGAAATTTCCTTCAACATTGAGTGTATGTCTTTGGCTCTAGGATGGGAATCATCCTCAACAAGGAACTCATGAATAACACCGTCAATTTCAATCCAGCTACATCCAGGGTCTTTTCTTATGTCCATGTCTTTCATCATTAACCTCACCTCTGCAACTCCATCCCAATCCCCTGTTGAGGCATACATGTTGGAGAGAGCCACATATGCCCCACTGTCATGAGGGGCCAATTGCATTAAAACCTCTGCAACACGCGTACCTATTTCGATATTTTTATGCATCTTACAAGCACCAAGTAAAGCCTTCCATATGACATCATCTGGTTTCATTGGCATGTTCAATATAAGTTGTTCTGCTTCTTCAAGATAACCAGCACGGCCCAGAAGATCAACCATGCATCCATAGTGTTCAATTTTAGGCTCTAATCCAATCCTATTAACCATGTCACTAAAAAATGATCTTCCCTTGTCCACTAAGCCTGCATGGCTACAAGCGCTCAAGATGGCTATATACGTAACATCACTAGGGGATATTCCACATTTTTCCATCTTCGACAAATAATTAAACACATCATTGGCTTTACCATGCATGGCAAGACCACTAATAACAACATTCCATGTTATAACATTGTTTTGAGGTAGCCTCTCAAAGACCAGAATAGCCTTCTCAATGCTCCCACACTTGGCGTACATATCAACCAAAGCCGAACCAAGCACATCATCAATCCGAATCTTATTCTTCTCTGCATACAAATGCACCCATTTCCCCAACTCAAGCGCTCCAAGACGCGAAATTGCAGGGAGCACACTGACCAAAGTGACCCGGTTCGGCAACATATCTACATTCTGCATCATCCTATTAAACACCTCTATGGCCTCTCTATAAAACCCATTTTGAGCATACCCAGAAATCATCACATTCCAAGAAACCACACTCCTTTGAGCCATCCTGTCAAACAACTCCCTAGCAGCCTTAAGGTTCCCTACTCTTACATACCCATCAACCATCACATTGCATAGAACCACATTAAACTCTCCCCTCTTCTCCTCTCTCACCAACCCCCTCACATCATCAACACCCTTAACATTCCTATAAAACAAAACATGAGCATCCTCCATACTCGCACACATCACATACATCCTTAGCAAATTAGTGACAACAAACTCATCGTCCTCCAATCCAAACTTCAGAACCAACCCATGAACCTGCTTCCCTTCTCCCAACCTGGCCATGACTGCGCAAGCCTTCAACACTGATGGGAAAGTGAATCGGTTAGGCTCTACCGTTGCCTCAGTCACCATTTGACAGAAAACCAACAAGGCATCCAAGAGCCTATCTTGGGTTTCAGCAAGTGCCCTTATCACAGTGTTCCAAGCAAAGCAATTCCTGTCAGGCATTTGGTCGAACACCGAGAGGGCATACCCAATATCACGAAAATCAGACGTGGCACTGAGACTGAGAATCTCTGTTGCTATTGTGGTGTCATGGGTTCGTGCTGTTTTGACAAAAAACGCATGCACTTGCTTCAATTCTCGCATGCTTTTGCATGTCCTGATTTGTGGGACACCCACACGTGGATCATAACATGCTGTATTGGGCTGAAACATAAAAGCATTCATCTGTGAACAAAATTTATTTTTTCTTCCAGATTAGGCGTGAATTTTCAGTATCTTTCGTATGTGTAGATCATGGTTTTAACAAAAGAAAACTCTTCCTTTCTAATAGAATTGGAAATGTTGGGTTTGAAGATAAGATGGAAGAAAAATGAAGAAAGCTTGCAGGATAAGCATATCTATCACTTCCATTTTCCTTTCTTTCTACATTATGTTTTTCTATTTTATTTTGACTCCAGATTTTCCTAAAATCAATAAAAATTATAACTTCATTGTTTTCAATTCAAAATTAAAAAAATGTTAAAAAATGAAATCTTTTACTGAAAATACTATAATATGTTATTAAACCATTTAATATAATAAAAAATAAAATTTTACTTTTACCAACAGACTATATTTTAATCATTTATCGAAACCATAATTATCGGGATTTGAATTCTCTGCGTATAAATTTTTTCTAGTATCAAACCTCATTATATTTTCTTCAAAAAATATTTTTTTAAAATAATCTAAATAACATTTTTCACGAAGAAAATTTAAGCAAATAGTTTTAATATAATGTTACGTTTTACCTCATAAACAACAATTTTTTTCTAAATTATTTATGCCCGCTTAATTAATATAGGAATGGCTTTTAATCACTACTATAATATGTAAAACTTGTGAAAAAAAATAAAAGACCCTTCTCTTTTCCAATGTTACAAAATAACATAACCCTCTTCTACTATCTATCTATCTATATAATCTTTTAAGAAAAATAAAAATTTTATATACTTTTTTCCTATTACACACGGTCTTATATTGGAATGTTTTTGGGAGTAAAATAATCAAATACTATTTTTAATTGATTTAATTATTATTTTTTGTTTTACTTTGGCAGTTAATACTTTGTTTAATTAGAGAAAGGAGTAAAGTGAAATATAACAAAAAATGAGATTATTTCATTAAATAAAAAACACAAAAAAAAAGAAAAAATGGAAAATCTGTGAATAATTTAATTAACGTGATATATTAAAATATACAGTAACTTAATAATTTCAATATTACCAAATTATCTTTTATAATTGTTTTTAGACATGTATACGTGTATATAAACCGGCTTGAGGCTGACACAGGATACCAAAGGAAGTGCATTAACATTTATTAGCATAATTTAATTATAAATTATAATAATTGTGATTGATTAGAGAATTTAATCAAACAACACTATCATCAAATCAACCTTAAAAAATGAGATAATTTAACCTTGGATTAACAATGCTTACAATATACTCTATAAATAACAAATCTCACTAAATATAGTTTCTTTTAATTTAAATATATTCACTAAAAATATCAAAAACTTACTTGAACAGAAAATCTTTTGCAATCTTTTACACTTTTCATATCTCTAAAACTTTATCATTATAGGACTTGAGAGCTATTAAGCCAATATAAAAGACTTCTAGAAAAGTTGAAGATTTATTATGTTGTATTTTTAATTTATTTTAAAATATTTAAAAATTTGTTTCTCAATTAATTTAAATAATATAATAAAATACTTAAATAAAAATATTGAATTTATTAAATGCAATTTAAAAAATATTATCAAAGATTCAAAGTAAAAATACTTATATATTAAGATTACACTGAAATAAAAATTAAGAAACACGCACATCTCCAACTCTCAGCAGCAACATCTTAAGCCCAGCCCAGACGAGTATATTCTCTCACTCACCAAAATATCAGATTGAATCCTAACCTAACCGCCGCGACCAGCTCTGCCGCAAGCCACCTTCACTCCAAACGCGCGCACTAACGTCAATACAGAATGAAGCTCGACGTAGATGTGTTGAGATATCTCTCCAAAGATGATTTTAGGGTTCTCACCGCGGTTGAATTGGGCATGAGGAATGTGCGTTTTTCTCTCTTCGCCTCTCGCGCCATTTTATTTTATAATTTCAATTTAAATTTCATTTGTTTTGAATTTTGAGTTCGAATTAACGAAATTCTCCCCGGCTGCAGCATGAAATCGTACCCACGGAACTCATCGATCGAATTGCGCGTCTCAAGTACCTCTCAATATTCTTCCGCATTCACTCTCTTTACAGTGTTTTATTTTCGTTTTCGTTACTAATTTTATGTTAATGTTTGTAGGCATGGAGGCACGTACAAGGTTTTGAAGAATTTGCTCAAGCACAAGTTGTTGCATCATGACTCTTCTAAATGTTGGTGCCTTCTAGTCTGTTTATTATTATTTGTATTAACGTATTAACAAAGAACAATTATGATCATATTAGTATAAGTATATGAAGTTCTTTTGAATGACCTTCTAATTTGTGAGAGCTTCATTTGGTTTTAGATGATGGATTCCGCCTTACCTATCTTGGTTATGATTTTCTTGCCATTAAAGCCATGGTGAACAAGGGAGTGTTTGTTGCTGTTGGTCGCCAAATTGGTGTTGGAAAGGAATCTGGTATTTTAGTTAATGCTCTTCTAATGTTGTGCTCTTTATTCAATCATATTTCATCCTTTTTTTGCTAATTACGTTGGCATTTGTGCTCTGCTAGATATATTTGAGGTTGCTCGTGAAGATGGAACTGTTCTAGCCATGAAGTTGCATAGACTAGGTAGAACCTCTTTTAGAGCTGTCAAATCTAAGCGTGACTACTTGAGACATCGAAGTAGTTATAATTGGCTCTACTTGTCTCGCCTTGCTGCACTTAAAGAATTTGCTTTCATGAAGGTTTTACCTTCCTCCCCTTTCGTCTATCTAGTTGCTGTATATTTGAATTCTTTTATTCTTGTTTGACTCTCTAGTCACTGACACACGGTCTGCTTGAGCAGGCTCTGGAAAACCATGGCTTTCCTGTTCCAAATGCTGTGGAACACAATAGACATTGTGTAATCATGTCACTTGTTCAAGGTTATCCTCTGTAGGTATCCTTCATTACTTCTGCTAATTTTCTTAAGCTGGTTTTCTTGTTTCTAGTATTTTTTTCACCTATTTTGCTGATGTTGGTAAACAATTGCATGATTTGTCTATTTGTTTTTTCAAATGCAGTGTTCAGGTGAAGCAGTTAGAAAATCCAGAGGTAGTTTTTGAGACAATTATTGGTTTAGTTGTTCGGTTGGCTGAGCGTGGCCTTATTCATTGTGATTTCAATGAATTCAATATTATGGTATGCTTTGACTTGTCTGCATAATGATCAAAGAGGATTCTCAGTTTTATTTCGTTAAATCTGTTAGCCTGTTGCTTTTCAAATCTGATTTACACTTTGAATTCCATTCTTTGTAGATTGAAGATGATGAAAAAATTACCATGATTGATTTTCCACAAATGGTATCCGTTTCACATCGTAATGCACAGATGTAAGGGTTTCCTTGTAAGATAGTTTTGTCATAATCTTCTTTTGACTTGTTATCACAATTCCTAGCCACCCCGTCATTTTTTTATGTTTTGTTTCGTTATTTGCTTATATAGTTTACAAATTTTGCAGGTCATTTCACATTCTAGTCACACTTGTTTAGAATTTAATGGGCTAGTATACAGTTTTCAAATAAAAAATCTTTCTCCCATAGTTCAACCTGCTTCGTCCCTGAAAAAAATCTGTTTGTAATTTATTCACGTAGTCTTTAAATTTGTGTGGTTTCAATTCAACATGTTAGACCTTATAATACAATTTTTAGATTTATCTTTACATCTCTTTTCAATTTACGAATTAGAATATGCTAATAAAATTTCTCTAATTTTTAAAATATTGTTTTTGGGGATAAACTTATATATTTATTTAAGTCTTGTTTCGTAAGTTTAAAATCAATATTCATAGTAAAAATAAAATTTTGAAAATTTGCAAATAGTAACAAAATGCTGAAGTTGCATGCCTAAGTGTGTCATATTAATGGAAGGGCATAGTATATTTTATTTCTGGTTTAATTATATATTATTTATTCTTATTTCAGGTACTTTGACCGTGATGTTGAATGCATCTTTAAGTTTTTCAGGAAAAGGTAGGTTGTTATTTGGAATCATGTATTTGTCAACTTTAGAGTTGCTTTTTGCATATTATATTTAATATTTTGCTGTATTGATAATTCAAATGATGTTAGGAAAAAAATAGAAATGATATTCTCACTTCACTTGCCCAAACTGCAGAGTTAATTTCAGTGAAGTAGCAAGTAATTAGGCAAGTCTGTTATTACAAGTTAGCATAACTTGTTAGATAGTGCATTTAGTACAAAATATCATGGACATGGTCAAAGGACTTGGACTCATGATTCTTACACTATGTTTGGAAGGGATGACAGTGGGAGAGAATAAATAAAGAGGAAAACAACAAATAATTATGCTTTTTTTCTCTGTTTAGTTGGAGAGAAAATAAGAATTGACTTCTTTATGTAGCAATTTAAACTTTATTTTGCTTTTACATTCTTCACAACCAAACACCGGGCCAGTTTCTATCCTTTTAAGTCTGTATTCCACTCTCTCACCCTTTCATTAAATAAAGAGGTTCCTTTAAGGTCATGTCCTTCATGTTGGGATTTTTTTTTTGTATTTACGCTCTTGAATCTTTTCTGTCTAACTTGCATTTATATATAACCTATATGCAATCTGTAGTTGTTACTATAAATTATCCTGTTGTGGAGATGTATTTATGTGATTCCTTTTTCCTGTATTTTTTAGTATAATTTTAATATTTTTCATTTATTTTTTGGTATCTTATGCATATCTCATTTTCACCTCCTGTTTTTACTGCATGGCTGATAGATATTTGGTAGCTGAACTTGTTGAAAGGTTTTTGGATCTAGTATTTGGCTGGTAAATCAATTAACTTCATATCATTCCCTCTTCTCTGTTTCAGGTTCAATCTTTCTTTTGAAGAAAGCTTAGATGATATTGATGGTTCTGATGAGGGGAAAGATGAAGCTGGAAAACCCTGTTTTTCTGCGATAGAAAGAAGTGCTGGTTTTCTAGATAGGGAACTTGCTGCCAGTGGCTTTACTAGAAAGGAAGAGGAAGATATTCAAAGGGTATAGTGTTTTTCTTGTTCGTTTAGAGGGGGAAGAAAATATAGGGATCATTTTTCTGAAGGCAACGAAACTTTGCTTTTATATTTTACGCCTCGTTTGGCTTAGCTGCTAACACCCTGCATGGACCTCCATTTGGCATCTAGTGAAGCATAACATTGTCTGTTTTTAGTTATTGGGCGTAGATTGGTAAGATTTCATTTTTGTATTTGGTTCAGCCTCAAAGGTATTTAAATCTCTATGTGCAGTTCATTGAAGGCAGGGCAGAGAGTGATACAAATTCAGACAGTGAAGATGTTGACTTAGTAGAAGACGAGAATGAAGCAAGCACTATTGATGGTAATTCTTCTGACTTGTTGGAACAGGTAATGCCATAAAGCAGATACAGACTATGTAAAAATCTGCTGTTATTTATTTTATTTCAATAAAATCAATTATAAAAGATGTACATAGAGATAAAATAATAGCTAGCACAAGCTGACATAAAACAAATAGGCTTACCTGTAGGGGACATTAACAGTGGGGAACTGAGCTATGAATCAGGGGGAGTTAAGAAAGTTGTACCCCATTAAAAGAAGTGACTTCATAACAAAGGCCCTGCAATTAACAACATAGAAAATCTAAGAACTGAGATGTGTTCTTGATAATGAGCATTTTATTTTTCAAAACAGAAACCATAATATAGCATAGGCGGCTGATTACTCGTTTTAATTAAAACCAAACAATAACTAGCACAAGCTGACATAAAACAAACATGCTTACCTGTAGGGGAGATTAGCAGGGGGAAACTGAGCTATGAATCAGGGGGACGTGAGAAAGTTGTGCCCCAATAAAGAAGTGACTTCATAACAAAATCACTGCAAGTAACAAACAACGTAGCATACCTAAGAACTGAGATGTGTTCGATAATGGGCATTTTGTTCAAAACAGAAACCATAATATAACATTGGCAGCTGATAGCTCATTTTAATTAAAACCGTAATATAGCATAGATAGCTGAAAATGAGCATATATAATTCATGCGGATGGAAGGTTATGGGTATTTTGTTTAGCTGATCCGTGCTGAACAATACTAAACTAAACTTTCTTTCTGCACTTGAGAGGGCTGAGCTTGAAAATTTTCATTGTCCTGAATATATCATTAAATAAAGTCTCTAAGTGAACAGTGATATCTAAACTTGAATTTCAAAAATTTGGTCTAGTTTTAGTTTGTCCATTGACTAGCAGGCATATACACTCTACCATAGTTTTTTGAGCTTATTTCAATAGTATAATTCTAAATCTGCAAAGTTGGCTGAAGGGTTTTTTTTCGTTCTAACCAGAATGAGGGATGTGAAAATCAGGGGAAAGTGGAGAGTTGTGAAGCACGTGAAAGCAGTGGATCTGAAAAAGAAGATGCAAGTGACAATGTGAGCAATGATTTAATCTTTCTATCGGGTGTTTATTTCAATCTTATGTTTGTTGTACTGCTTGCTTTTTCTCTTCATAATATTCAATTCAAAGAATTTATAGTCTTAAACGCTGGTCCATGATGATTTTATGGGAAATAGCGTGTATGTATGACTTGTTAACAAGGAATGCCATGCATATCTTCTCTAATCTAGATGTGACTTGTGGTATTTTAAATCTAAATTTTTCTCTACCATAGGCTCATATATTAGCGTAAATTTGCTATTGACGTAGTGTAGAACAATTTTTCCTTGTATGGTCTCCTTGTTTTAATTATTATAGTTTATATATAAAGCATGTTATTTGGCCGTTGCATGGAAGCCTCAACTGTGGTAATTTTGATTCTCAGGAGGAAAACAGTGAAGAAGCAAAGGAAAATGAAGCTGAACTGGTTAAGAGCTTGAGTAAGCAAAGACGACGTGCTGTAGCAGCAGTTCGTAAGGGACGGAAGAGTGCTGGGGGAAGAAATTCCTACAAAGACAAAGGTGGTAGGTCATCTAACAATTCTAAAGTCCAGAAACAGTTGAGCATCTGGTGAAATATGTTGGAGCCAAAACACGTGTGTGCCATTGAAGGAAATCACAGTTTCAAGTTTTGGTAGGATATTGTAGACGGCCTTTGTGTGGTCAAAACTTAAAACATACGTAAAGTTCAGATATAGGAAAGCAAATAGGTTATGATCGACCTCCTCCTCCTCTTCCTGTGAAGGATAATCATATTATGTGTATTTATTTCAATTGAAAATTTTGCCATTCTCTATTAGAAACTTTTGTCACATTACCATATTTTTTTGTTGGACTCAACTATCATTGATGCATGTACTATTAATTATTCTACTCTTTCCCTTTTCCGTTACTTTTTTTAAAACATAGGTTTTGTTACTCTCAATTGGTTGATGTTGGAATTAAACTTTCCAATTTTTTCCAGTGAATTGATTCTAACAGTGTTGCTTTTGAATTGTTTCTAAAATTAGTTCTATACTAAAAGCTACATGAAAAATAAAACATATATTTAAAAAGAGAAAGGAAAATATCTTTATGTTCAAATATAAAAATGTAATACTTAAATGTTATTGTCTTCTATATTATAATTAATGAGTTGAAAAATAATTGCAATTAACTTTAGTATGAATAATAACTTTAGTGTATAAATTTTCAAATTCGTATATATTAGTTAAAATTTGAAATAATCCAATTAAGTGCATCTAATTTTAAAATTTCAATTACTTTTAATTTTTTTTACTTATTGTCCTCTAAGTGTTGATTATTTTTCGAGATAGATTATGAAGATAATTAATGTTTGTTGGTCTTTTTTTCATTATGATATTGAACTTTTCAACTCATAGTATTCATTACCAACAAAGTATGAGTTACCATAATATAATACCACCTTACACCCAAACTGATTTTATTTTATTTTTCTTATATGTTATTTAAATATTTTATTTCTATTTAATGTAAAACTTTCAAGTAACTTATAATTTGATTCCTAACCTTAACAACAACTTGGAGGCTAAAAGTAATGAAATCTGTACCGGTCGGCACCGGACGACCGCTGTATACTCATGGTAAAATCATCACAAAACCCTGCGTCTTATACGACTCTTCGTCCTTCCATGACCTCTAGCCGGACGACCGAATGGTTTATGTCGATTAAATCTAATTTAATCCAGAACGTGGTTACACGTGTAGAAAAGAGCAGTTATGACAACCATTGACGAAGTAAAAACACGTTCTCTAGACCACTCCCCTGGTTTTCAGGAAACCACCAGGCACGACCCAAAGACCACTAAGCATGTCTCTAACCATCAACTGATTGGCCCACATGGCCAAGGCCCAGGTCAACCTACTAAAGGGACTTCTGAAAAGGGGGAAAAGGTACGTTTTCCATACTATCAGAGAATTCACACTTGAGCACCATCGCTGACTTGAGCGTCGGAGTGCAATCGCAGGTACCCCCGCCGGCCGACCGAAGCACGCGAAGAGAAAGAAGACTTGAAGAATAGGACAACCAAGAGTGAAGAAGACACCTTGTATCGACGTGGATCAACATTACTCAGTCCCCAATATCCATACAGGTACAATTGGCGCCCACCGTGGGGCCCGAGTAATCATTATTCCCAGACCCAAGGATCCCAACGCTTGAAGATGGACTCAACGGCAAACAACAACAATGATATCTCCGAAGAGCATAGGACCATACTCCAAACCCTCCAGATTCAGATGCAGGAGTTACTCCAAAAAGGAGTCATCGATCAACTTCGCCAGGATGAAGAAAGGAAAAGACGAGAAGAAGAGCGTCAACAACACGCAGAGGAGATAGCACAATTGAAAGAACAGAACAAGAGATTGTTGGATAGACTTGAGCAATCTGAACGCGAAGGGCATTCACGTGCACCTTCTCCATCACCGTTCCAATCAGGAACAAGAACAATAGCCCAGGCTATACCTCACACGTCACTCGTTCAACACACCCGTCAGAGTGCAAAGCCAGTAACCCCAAACGAGGTAGCAAACCCGAAAGGCCATCCGTTCACTGATGACATCATAGCCACTCCTCTCCCTGACAAGTGGAGGGGCCTAACGATAAACCTTTATGACGGTTCCACAGACCCAGACGAACATCTGAATATATTTAGAACTCAAATGACCCTTTACACAACCGACCGAACGGTATGGTGTAAAGTCTTCCCCACCTCTCTCAGGGAAGGCCCCCTTGGATGGTTTTCGGACCTTCCACCCAATTCCATTGCAAGCTTCGACGCTTTGGAATTGAAGTTCACCACGCAATACGCCACAAGTAGACCTCATCGGACATCCTCCATGTCTCTTCTAAATGTCAAACAAGAAAGGGGAGAATCATTGAGAACATTCATGAACAGATTTAGCAAAGTGTGTATGAACATTCGTAATCTTAATCCAGAAATAGCCATGCATCATTTGGTCTCGGCCATACTACCAGGAAGGTTCACTGAAAGCCTTATCAAACGACCTCCGTGCAATATGGATGAATTAAGAACAAGAGCAACAAAGTTCATGCAGATAGAAGAACATATTGACTACCATCGAAAAACTTATGCTGAGAACACGGACAATAGCAAAGGAATTCGTCCCCCCACAATACCGACCGACCGAGAACGACATCGCCCCAATAGGGGACCCCGTTTCCACAACTACACTCCCTTGATTGTACCAAGGGGTAAGGTTCTCGACGAAGCACTGCAGATTGAATTGATTCCGACATTGAGGCCATCACAAACCCCTCCCAATGCCGACACCAGTAAACGTTGCCAATACCATCGTAACTATGGCCACACGACCGAAGGATGCCAAGCACTGAAAGATAAAATTGAAGAGCTCGTCCAGGCCGGTCATCTGCGCAAGTTCGTGAAAACCACCATCACTGCACCCAGGTCACCCCAGCGTGATCATGATCCCCGCGAACGTTCGGGACGAAGAGACGACCGGACCCGTGACAACCACTATCGTTCAAGCAGAAGAAAAAGAAGCGAAAGTCCGATCAGACGAACGAGGCCTAAAAGCGAAAGCCCTGAACGTAGAAGTCGAACTAAACAAAAAGTTCGCACAGTCATCAATACAATCGCTGGACCGGTGTCGCTCGGTCAGCCCCCTCAAGAAATTAATTACATTGCAGGCGGCTTTGCGGGTGGAGGATGCTCTAATTCGGCAAGGAAAAAACATTTGAGAGCAATTCAATCTGTTCATTCGACTCCCACACAACGCCGACCGCATATACCACCAATCACTTTCACTGACGAAGACTTCACAGCAATCGATCCATCTCAAGATGACCCCATGGTAATAACTGTGGAGATAGATAAATTTGCAATTGCAAAAGTTTTGGTAGATCAGGGTAGCTCGGTCGACATCCTATATTGGGAAACGTTTAAGAAGATGAAGATTCCAGAAGCAGAGATACAACCCTACAACGAGCAGATAGTTGGTTTCTCAGGGGAAAGAGTGGATACGAAAGGATTTATCGATCTATACACCACGTTCGGGGATGATTACCTCAGCAAGACCATCAACATACGATATCTACTCGTTAATGCCAATACATCGTACAATATTTTGCTCGGTCGACCATCTATCAACAGATTGAAAGCCATTGTCTCAACTCCTCATTTAGCTATGAAGTTCCCCTCGGTCAATGGAGACATAGCAACCGTACATATAGACCAGAAGACAGCACGAGAGTGTTATGTAGCTAGCCTGAAGGTGGAGCCGACCCGAAGGCTTTATACCACGTCAGCCGAACGGACCACAGAGCGAAGAGGTCGGTCAACAGAAAGACGCTCCAGAGGAAGAGAATCTAGAAGACACTTGGTCGCTTTAGTCGATCTAGATCCTCGACTGGATGATCCCCGAATGGAAGCAGGAGAAGATCTTCAACCCATATTCCTTCGGGACAAAGACCGGAAAACATACATGGGAACATCCCTCAAACCAGACGACCGAGAGACGATCGGTAAAACATTAACAAAGAACGCTGATCTTTTCGCCTGGACGGCTGCAGACATGCCAGGGGTAAAATCAGATGTGATTACCCATCGATTGTCTGTTTATACAGAGGCCAGGCCGATCGCTCAAAAGAAAAGGAAACTAGGTGAAGAACGGCGGAAAGCCGCACGAGAAGAAACCGACAAGCTAATTCAAGCTGGTTTTATTCAAAAGGCCCACTATACGACATGGCTAGCCAATGTAGTGATGGTAAAAAAGACGAATGGAAAATGGAGAATGTGCGTAGACTACACAGACCTTAACAAAGCGTGCCCAAAGGACTCGTATCCTCTACCTACTATCGACCGGCTGGTCGACGGTGCAGCCGGTCATCAAATCCTAAGTTTCCTTGATGCTTATTCAGGTTACAATCAAATACAAATGTACCACCGTGATCGAGAAAAAACCGCGTTTAGAACAGATTCTGATAATTTCTTCTATGAAGTCATGTCGTTCGGCCTCAAGAATGCAGGAGCCACATACCAACGACTCATGGATCACGTATTCCACGACATGATCGGTCGGAATGTAGAAGTATACGTTGACGACATCGTCGTCAAATCAGACTCTTGCGAACAACATGTTTCTGACTTAAAAGAGGTTTTTCAAGCCTTGCGTCAATACCGCATGCGTTTAAACCCGGAGAAGTGCGCGTTCGGCGTAGAAGGGGGGAAGTTCTTAGGCTTCATGCTCACACATCGGGGTATAGAGGCTAATCCAGAAAAATGCAAGGCAATCACCGAAATGCGAAGTCCCAACGGACTCAAAGAGATCCAGAGACTAGTCGGCCGTCTCACTTCGTTGTCTCGATTCGTACCTAAGCTTGCCGAACGAACGAGACCCATCATAAAACTTCTGAAGAAGACAAGTAAATTTGAATGGACAGATGAATGTGAACAAAATTTCCAACAGTTAAAAGCATTTCTGGCATCTCCACCGGTCATCCAGAAACCGAACGCACGGGAACCCATTGTGGTCTACCTCGCCGTCTCCAATGAAGCGGTGAGTTCCGCTCTGGTACAAGAAATTAAAGCGGAAGAACGACCGGTATATTTTGTAAGTCGAGTCTTACATGACGCAGAAACCCGGTACCAAATGGTCGAAAAAGTTGCCTTCGCTTTGGTCATCACCGCACGACGGATGCGGATGTATTTCCAAAATCACAAGGTCATTGTTAGGACTAACTATCCCATTATGAAGATTCTCACCAAACCTGACCTCGCCGGACGAATGATAGGTTGGGCAGTCGAACTGTCAGAATTCCACATCGAATACCAACCCAGGGGAGCCATCAAGTCCCAAGCCCTCGCCGACTTCACAGCAGAACTCACTCCCTATCTGACCGAACGGACTCCCCGATGGACACTATACGTAGATGGGTCATCTAACAGTCGTTCGTCCGGAGCAGGAGTTGTACTTGAAGGACCAGGGGAGATTGTTGTCGAACAAGCCATGAAATTTGAATTTAAAACTTCCAATAATCAAGCCGAATACGAAGCTATAATCGCAGGTTTGCATCTGGCGATTGAATTGGAGGTAACAAATATAACTTGTAAAAGCGACTCCCGTCTAGTCGTCGGACAGCTTACAGGGGAGTATGAGGTAAGAGAAACATTACTCCAACAGTATTTTCATTTCGTAAAAAATCTTCTAAACAGGTTCAAAGAAATCTCCTTCCAACACGTACGGAGGGAAAATAATACTAGGGCGGACGCTCTATCGAGATTGGCTACCCTAAAAAAGAAAGGCGCCCACCGGTCGGCCATACACGTGACCCTGGCTAAACCAAGTGTTGGTACCGAAGAATGCATGGCGACTGACACCCAACCTAACTGGATGACTCCCATAAAACAATATCTTACCGATGGTGTATGCGATCCACATTTGGAGAAAACGATGAAGTTACAAGCCGCCCGATACATACTGATTGGCGAAGATCTTTACAGGAGAGGGTATTCCCGTCCCCTCCTAAAATGCCTTGGTCCAGAACAAGTCACTTATGTAATGACCGAGTTACACGAAGGGATATGCGGAACCCATTCAGGAGCGCGGACTATGTCCGCCAAAATTCTAAGAGCAGGATACTACTGGCCGACCTTACAAGGAGACTGCACTGAATACGTTCAAAAGTGCGTGAAATGTCAAGAGTTCGGCACCCTATTGCACCAAAAACCAGAGCATTTGCACTACATCCTATCCCCTTGGCCGTTCGTGAAATGGGGAATGGATATTATCGGACCTTTCACACCCGGAAAAGGGCAATGCAAGTTCCTACTGGTGGGTATAGATTACTTTACCAAATGGATTGAGGCTGAACCACTAACAGCCATCACCGCCCGGAACGTACAAAGCTTTGTGTGGAAAAACATTGTCTGCAGGTTCGGCCTACCTCAGATCATTATCACAGACAACGGTCGACAGTTCACCGACCGTGGGCTAGCTGAATTCTATGAGAAACTTCACATCAAACATATAACGAGTTCGGTCGAACACCCTCAAACCAACGGTCAGGCGGAAGCCGCCAACAAAGTTATTCTCAATGAGTTAAAGAAGAGACTTGGCCCGTCCAAGGGAAATTGGACTGAAGAATTGGTAGAGGTTCTGTGGGCTTATCGTTGTACTCCCCAGTCAACAACTCAAGAAACACCTTATAGCCTGACGTACGGCACAGAAGCCATGATTCCGGTCGAAATCGGCGAGCCTTCACTACGCCGACAGACGTTAGACCTAGACTTAAACAAGGAAAGTCTACTAGTCGGCCTCGACCTCATCAATGAATTAAGGGACAAATGCAAGATAAGGGAAGAAGCATGCAAGATACGAGCAGCACGAAGGTACAACTCCAAAGTGAAGCCACGAAGCTATCAGAAAGGAGATCTAGTTTGGCGCATGCGCAGCGACGCCCGGAAGGACGGAGGAAAGTTTTCAAGCAATTGGGAAGGTCCGTTCCGCATCTCCGACACAGCAACAGGAGGAGCTTATTACTTAGAATATTTGTCAGGAAAATCTGCACCGAGAACGTGGAATGCCACGCATCTCAAATTCTATTACAGTTGATGAATAAACTTAGTGCACTCTTTCCTCGCTCGGTAGTTTTATCCCTAAGGAGGGTTTTCTACCGAGAAGGTTTTAACGAGGCACTTTAAATCACCAATCTTGGTCAGAAATTCAGTTAATTCACCGTTCATTCGGTCGGAATACATAACGAAAGTTATCCGAATTATAACTTAAACGTTATTCACCAATCTTGGTCAGAAATTCAATTAATTCACCGTTCATTCGGTCGGAATACATAACGAAAGTTATCCGAATTATAACTTGAACGTTATTCACCAACCTTGGTCAGAAATCGAAATTATTTATGCCTCGTTCGGCATCAGAATTATTTATGCCCCGTCCGGCATCAGAATTATCTTATTACTTTAATGTAATCAGAATTATTTATGCCTCGTCCGGCATCAGAATTATCTTATTACTTTAAGGTAATGCGAATTATTTATGCCTCGTCCGGCATCAGAATTATCTTATTACTTTAAGGTAATCTGAATTATTTATGCCTCGTCCGGCATCAGAATTATATCATTACAATTATTCACCAACCTTGGTCAGAAATTCAATCAATTTATTAATTAACCGTTCATTCGGTCGAGATTATATAACTACGGCTCTCCGAATCATATACTTCTTCAAACCCGGATCTATGCTCACAACAATCTCTGCAACATAAACACGAAAGTAAGAAACAGATACGCTATTAGCCGAACGACCGCAAGAAGAAGGTGCTCACCTTTTAGTTCCGCCTACTGCTTGGACGACCCATAAAGAGCTATCAGTTCCCGCGTAGGGAGCCTACACGGTAGTTGATTCACGACCATCAAAATTTCTTGGTCGATGGGTGACAAAGATTCCCAAAGCCGATGGTCAAGAGAGGTGGGATTCTCCGTCCAATAGAATGGAAATTTTGTGCTTCCAGCGGCATTATAGAATAGATTTTGTGCACCGGACGACCCCAGGGTACTCATGGTAAAATTATCACAAAAACCCCTGCGTCTCATACGACTCTTCGTCCTTCCATGACCTCGAGCCTGGGGGGCAAGTGTACCGGTCGGCACTGGACGACCCCAGGGTACTCATGGTAAAATTATCACAAAAACCCCTGCGTCTCATACGACTCTTCGTCCTTCCATGACCTCGAGCCTGGGGGGCAAGTGTACCGGTCGGCACCGGACGACCGCTGTATACTCATGGTAAAATCATCACAAAACCCTGCGTCTTATACGACTCTTCGTCCTTCCATGACCTCTAGCCGGACGACCGAATGGTTTATGTCGATTAAATCTAATTTAATCCAGAACGTGGTTACACGTGTAGAAAAGAGCAGTTATGACAACCATTGACGAAGTAAAAACACGTTCTCTAGACCACTCCCCTGGTTTTCAGGAAACCACCAGGCACGACCCAAAGACCACTAAGCATGTCTCTAACCATCAACTGATTGGCCCACATGGCCAAGGCCCAGGTCAACCTACTAAAGGGACTTCTGAAAAGGGGGAAAAGGTACGTTTTCCATACTATCAGAGAATTCACACTTGAGCACCATCGCTGACTTGAGCG